>NC_058085.1:278699191-279334191 GCF_014858855.1 Bufo gargarizans | reverse complement strand
AAAGGAATATCTCACCACCCTGGTCTTTCTATCAACGGTGGCCGGCAGGTGGACTCATGAGGTGGCCGTTGCCACAAAATTACAGTATGAACTCATAATTGGGAGAGACTTCCCAAGTTTCCCGGCACTATGGCCGGATACGAAAGTTACCGATACCTGGGAGAGAGATGTAGCCCTATCAGAGTTGCCCGGCTCAGGGGGGAGACCAGAACCCTGGGAACCTGAGTCCGGAGGGCCAGCGGTAGGGGTGACCGCCACTTCGTTTGAAGAGTGGGAGACAACCCCGCTAAGTGTGATGGTGAGAGATGTGGAGGACTTGCCGCCGGGTCCAAAGTTGGCAGACCTCAACGTCTCCGGAGATAATTTTGGTACAGCACAGCACCAGGACTCGACTATATCCCGAGCCTGGGAGAATGTGTTAGTAGTTGAGCGTGAGCCGCAACAACCGGGGGCCGAGTCTATGTTCCCCCGTTTGGTAGTTCAACCCGAGATGCTGTAAGGGGTGAATCAACTACGCGGTGAGCATATTGAACAGCTGGTGGTGCCCAAGGCGTGTCGCAAGATTGTGTTCGAGTTAGCCCACCAACATGTTCTTGGGGGACACCTGGGCCAGCATAATACACAGAACCGGATTCTACAGTGATTCTACTGGCCCAGTGTGTTCAGAGAGGTGGAAGAGTATTGCAAGTCTTGCCCAACCTGCGAGATAACTAGCCCCCAGCAACATTTTCGTAGTCCTCTGGTCCCTCTTCCGATTATTGAGGTTCCATTCGAGCGGATCACTTTGGATCTCATAGGCCCAGTACCGAAGTCCGCTAGAGGGCACCAACACATCTTGGTCACCCTCGACTACGCCACTCGGTACCCGGAGGTGGTGCCACTGCATCATACATCAGCCAAACTCATAGCTTAAAGAGTTAATGGACATGTTTTCTTGAGTGGGTCTGCCTAAGGAGGTTCTGACTGACCAAGGGACCCTGTTTATGTCCCTGGGTATGAGGGAACTCTGTAAGTTGCTCCACATATAACAGTTACGGACGTCCGTGTATCATCAGCAAACGGATGGCCTGGTAGAGAGGTTTAATCAAACATTAAAAAATATGTTAAAAAGAGTGGTGTCTAAGGATGGGATGGACTGGGACCTTCTTTTGCCCTTTCTCATGTTTACAGTGCGAGAAGTGCCTCAGGCCTTCCAACTGCTATATGGCAGACACCCTCGCAGTCTTTTGGACATCGCCAAAGAGGCGTGGGAACACCAAATCGCACCGCACAAAAGTCTTGTTGAGTACGTCAATCAGATGCGAGGATGGATGGAAACAGTGTTACCTCTGGTTAGGGAGCATATGGAGGCGTCGCAGCGATCCTAGAGTGGAGTCTGTAATCGGCATGCTCATGTCCGGAACTTTAACCCGGGTGATCGGGTGTTGGTTCTGGTACCAACTGTAGACAGTAAGTTGCCAGCTAGGTGGCAGGGGCCCTACGAAGTAATTGAAAAAATTGTAGAGGTAGATTACAAGTTACACAAGCCAGGGAGGCGAAAGCTGGAGCAGGTGTACCTTGTTAATCTGCTCAAACCATGGAAAAATAGGGAAACCTGTACAGAAGACAGCCCACGACCAGGGTTCTTAGGGGAAGCAGTTTCGGCCCCTCTGTCTGTAGCAAGGGAAGCTGCTGCCACAGTGAAAATTGCTGACAGCCCTCCTCTAAACAGGCTCAGGAAGCCAGGGAGTTCATAAGTCGGAACACTGATGTGTTCTCGGCACCTCACTGGACGTCCATAATCCGTCATGACATTATCACTGAGCCTCAGGCAAAAGTCTGGTTGAAACCGTACCGGGTACCCGAGGCTCGGCGTCAAGCCATCGTGGAAAAAGTGCAGCTGACGCTGCAGCTAGGTGTCATAGAGGAGTCAAAAAGTGAATGGGCCAGTCTGATAGTCTTAATACCCAAGCCGGATGGGACATTGCGGTTCTGTAATGACTTCTGCAAACTGAATGAGGTGTCCAAGTTTGACGCATATCTCATGCCCTGAGTAGATGAGCTTATTGAGAAGTTAGATTAAGCCCAGTATTTTTCTGTGTTCGACCTCACCAAAGGGTACTGGCAGGTACCCTTGACATAAGCTTCCAAGAAAAAAACTGCTTTCATCACACCAGAGGTGCTGTATCAGTACAAGGTAATACCCTTTGGTTTACATGGCGCTCCTGCCACTTTTCAAAGGCTAATGGATGTTGTACTATGCCCTCATTGTTTTGGCGTACCTGGACGATATCGTTATCCATAGCACCGACAGGGAAAGTCACCTATCTAAAGTACATGGAAAAGATGGTCAGCACTTACTCGGTGCAAGCTGCACGGAAGGAGAGATCTCCACAATCAATTCAATAATGAATCCCAGCAGCTGTCTCTTTGCAATATGAATTTATTCCAGAGATAGTCTACAACCAGGACGCGTTTCGGCAAACATACAAGGTAGATATATATATATATATATATATATATATATATGAAAATGTACTGCCTACAAGGACGTCCAATCACCTCAGGTTGAGGGTGGAACAATCAAGATGGTATTCAATTAAACTATAATGAGAATTGGGAAAGAGTAGCGAATTCTACCTTACATAGTTTCAATCACTGTCACATATGAGTATCAACTCAAGATTCTTCACTAAGTGGTTGAAGTCTAGATAAAATATATACAGAAAAAATACATGTAGTTAATAGAGTTGAGCGAACACCTGGATGTTCGGGTTCGAGAAGTTCGGCCGAACATCCCGGAAATGTTCGGGTTCGGGATCCGAACCCGATCCGAACTTCGTCCCGAACCCGAACCCCATTGAAGTCAATGGGGACCCGAACTTTTCGGCACTAAAAAGGCTGTAAAACAGCCCAGGAAAGAGCTAGAGGGCTGCAAAAGGCAGCAACATGTAGGTAAATCCCCTGCAAACAAATGTGGATAGGGAAATTAATTAAAATAAAAATTAAATAAATAAAAATTAACCAAAATCAATTGGAGAGAGGTTCCATAGCAGAGAATCTGGCTTCCCGTCACCCACCACTGGAACAGTCCATTCTCAGATATTTAGGCCCCGGCACCCAGGCAGAGGAGAGAGGTCCCGTAACAGAGAATCTGTCTTCATGTCAGCAGAGAATTAGTCTGCATGTCATAGCAGAGAATGAGGCTTCACGTCAGCCACCACTGCAACAGTCCATTGGCATATATTTAGGCCCAGCACCCAGGCAGAGGAGGGAGGTCCCGTAACAGAGAATCTGTCTTCATGTCAGCAGAGAATTAGTCTGCATGTCATAGCAGAGAATGAGGCTTCACGTCAGCCACCACTGCAACAGTCCATTGGCATATATTTAGGCCCAGCACACACACAGGCAGAGGAGAGAGGTCCCGTAACAGAGAATCTGGCTTCATGTCAGCAGAGAATCAGTCTGCATGTCATAGCAGAGAATGAGGCTTCACGTCAGCCACCACTGCAACAGTCCATTGGCATTTATTTAGGCCCAGCACACACACAGGCAGAGGAGAGAGGTCCCGTAACAGAGAATCTGGCTTCATGTCAGCAGAGAATCAGTCTGCATGTCATAGCAGAGAATGAGGCTTCACGTCAGCCACCACTGCAACAGTCCATTGGCATATATTTAGGCCCAGCACCCAGGCAGAGGAGGGAGGTCCCGTAACAGAGAATCTGTCTTCATGTCAGCAGAGAATTAGTCTGCATGTCATAGCAGAGAATGAGGCTTCACGTCAGCCACCACTGCAACAGTCCATTGGCATATATTTAGGCCCAGCACACACACAGGCAGAGGAGAGAGGTCCCGTAACAGAGAATCTGGCTTCATGTCAGCAGAGAATCAGTCTGCATGTCATAGCAGAGAATGAGGCTTCACGTCACCCACCACTGCAACAGTCCATTGGCATATATTTAGGCCTAGCACACAGGCAGAGCAGAGAGGTCCCGTAACAGACAATCTGGCTTCATGTCAGCAGAGAATCAGTCTGCATGTCATAGCAGAGAATCAGGCTTCACGTCACCCACCACTGCAACAGTCCATTGGCATATATTTAGGCCTAGCACACAGGCAGAGCAGAGAGGTCCCGTAACAGACAATCTGGCTTCATGACAGCAGAGAATTAGTCTGCATGTCATAGCAGAGAATGAGGCTTCACGTCAGCCACCACTGCAACAGTCCATTGGCATATATTTAGGCCCAGCACCCAGGCAGAGGAGAGAGGTCCCGTAACAGACAATCTGGCTTCATGTCAGCAGAGAATTAGTCTGCATGTCATAGCAGAGAATCAGGCTTCACGTCAGCCACCACTGCAACAGTCCATTGTCATAAATTTAGGCCCAGCACCCAGGCAGAGGAGAGAGGTCCCGTAACAGACAATCTGGCTTCATGTCAGCAGAGAATTAGTCTGCATGTCATAGCAGAGAATGAGGCTTCACGTCAGCCACCACTGCAACAGTCCATTGGCATATATTTAGGCCTAGCACACAGGCAGAGCAGAGAGGTCCCGTAACAGACAATCTGGCTTCATGACAGCAGAGAATCAGTCTGCATGTCATAGCAGAGAATCAGGCTTCACGTCAGCCACCACTGCAACAGTCCATTGTCATAAATTTAGGCCCAGCACCCAGGCAGAGGAGAGAGGTCCCGTAACAGAGAATCTGGCTTCATGTCAGCAGAGAATCAGTCTTCATATCATAGCAGAGAATCAGGCTTCACGTCACCCACCACTGTAAGAGTCAATTTTCATAAATTTAGGCCCAGAACCCAGGCAGAGGAGAAAGGTCCCGTAACAGACAATCTGGCTTCATGTCAGCAGAGAATCAGTCTTCATATCATAGCCTAGAATCAGGCTTCACGTCACCCACCACTGTAAGAGTCAATTTTCATAAATTTAGGCCCAGAACCCAGGCAGAGGAGAAAGGTCCCGTAACAGACAATCTGGCTTCATGTCAGCAGAGAATCAGTCTTCATATCATAGCAGAGAATCAGGCTTCACGTCACCCACCACTGCAACAGTCAATTGTCATAAATTTAGGCCCAGCACCCAGGCAGAGGAGAGAGCTCCCGTAACAGAGGATCTGGCTTCATGTCAGCAGAGAATCAGTCTGCATGTCATAGCAGAGAATGAGGCTTCACGTCACCCACCACTGCAACAGTCCATTGGCATATATTTAGGCCTAGCACACAGGCAGAGCAGAGAGGTCCCGTAACAGACAATCTGGCTTCATGTCAGCAGAGAATCAGTCTGCATGTCATAGCAGAGAATGAGGCTTCACGTCACCCACCACTGCAACAGTCCATTGGCATATATTTAGGCCTAGCACACAGGCAGAGCAGAGAGGTCCCGTAACAGACAATCTGGCTTCATGACAGCAGAGAATCAGTCTGCATGTCATAGCAGAGAATGAGGCTTCACGTCACCCACCACTGCAACAGTCCATTGGCATATATTTAGGCCTAGCACACAGGCAGAGCAGAGAGGTCCCGTAACAGACAATCTGGCTTCATGTCAGCAGAGAATCAGTCTGCATGTCATAGCAGAGAATGAGGCTTCACGTCACCCACCACTGCAACAGTCCATTGGCATATATTTAGGCCTAGCACACAGGCAGAGCAGAGAGGTCCCGTAACAGACAATCTGGCTTCATGACAGCAGAGAATCAGTCTGCATGTCATAGCAGAGAATGAGGCTTCACGTCACCCACCACTGCAACAGTCCATTGGCATATATTTAGGCCTAGCACACAGGCAGAGCAGAGAGGTCCCGTAACAGACAATCTGGCTTCATGTCAGCAGAGAATCAGTCTGCATGTCATAGCAGAGAATGAGGCTTCACGTCACCCACCACTGCAACAGTCCATTGGCATATATTTAGGCCTAGCACACAGGCAGAGCAGAGAGGTCCCGTAACAGACAATCTGGCTTCATGACAGCAGAGAATCAGTCTGCATGTCATAGCAGAGAATGAGGCTTCACGTCACCCACCACTGCAACAGTCCATTGGCATATATTTAGGCCTAGCACACAGGCAGAGCAGAGAGGTCCCGTAACAGACAATCTGGCTTCATGACAGCAGAGAATCAGTCTGCATGTCATAGCAGAGAATGAGGCTTCACGTCACCCACCACTGCAACAGTCCATTGGCATATATTTAGGCCTAGCACACAGGCAGAGCAGAGAGGTCCCGTAACAGACAATCTGGCTTCATGTCAGCAGAGAATCAGTCTGCATGTCATAGCAGAGAATGAGGCTTCACGTCACCCACCACTGCAACAGTCCATTGGCATATATTTAGGCCTAGCACACAGGCAGAGCAGAGAGGTCCCGTAACAGACGATCTGGCTTCATGTCAGCAGAGAATCAGTCTGCATGTCATAGCAGAGAATCAGGCTTCACGTCAGCCACCACTGCAACAGTCCATGGTCATAAATTTAGGCCCAGCACCCAGGCAGAGGAGAGAGGTCCCGTAACAGACAATCTGGCTTCATGTCAGCAGAGAATTAGTCTGCATGTCATAGCAGAGAATCAGGCTTCATGTCAGCCACCACTGCAACAGTCCATTGGCATATATTTAGGCCTAGCACACAGGCAGAGGAGAGGTTCATTCAACTTTGGGTAGCATCGCAATATAATGGTAAAATGAAAATAAAAATAGGATTGAATGAGGAAGTGCCCTGGAGTCCAATAATATATGGTTATGGGGAGGTAGTTAATGTCTAATCTGGACAAGGGACGGACAGGTCCTGTGGGATCCATGCCTGGTTCATTTTTATGAACGTCAGCTTGTCCACATTGGCTGTAGACAGGCGGCTGCGTTTGTCTGTAATGACGCCCCCTGCCGTGCTGAATACACGTTCAGACAAAACGCTGGCTGCCGGGCAGGCCAGCACCTCCAAGGCATAAAAGGCTAGCTCTGGCCACGTGGACAATTTAGAGACCCAGAAGTTGAATGGGGCCGAACCATCAGTCAGTACGTGGAGGGGTGTGCACACGTACTGTTCCACCATGTTAGTGAAATGTTGCCTCCTGCTAACACGTTGCGTATCAGGTGGTGGTGCAGTTAGCTGTGGCGTGTTGACAAAAGTTTTCCACATCTCTGCCATGCTAACCCTGCCCTCAGAGGAGCTGGCCGTGACACAGCTGCCTTGGCGACCTCTTGCTCCTCCTCTGCCTTGGCCTTGGGCTTCCACTTGTTCCCCTGTGACATTTGGGAATGCTCTCAGTAGCGCGTCTACCAACGTGCGCTTGTACTCGCGCATCTTCCTATCACGCTCCAGTGCAGGAAGTAAGGTGGGCACATTGTCTTTGTAGCGTGGATCCAGCAGGGTGGCAACCCAGTAGTCCGCACAGGTTAAAATGTGGGCAACTCTGCTGTCGTTGCGCAGGCACTGCAGCATGTAGTCGCTCATGTGTGCCAGGCTGCCCAGGGGTAAGGACAAGCTGTCCTCTGTGGGAGGCGTATCGTCATCGTCCTGCCTTTCCCCCCAGCCACGCACCAGTGATGGACCCGAGCTGCGTTGGGTGCCACCCCGCTGTGACCATGCTTCATCCTCATCCTCCTCCACCTCCTCCTCATCCTCGTCCTCCTCGTCCTCCAGTAGTGGGCCCTGGCTGGCCACATTTGTACCTGGCCTCTGCTGTTGCAAAAAACCTCCCTCTGAGTCACTTCGAAGAGACTGGCCTGAAAGTGCTAAAAATGACCCCTCTTCCTCATCCTCCTCCTCCTCCTCCTGGGCCACCTCCTGTTCCATCATCGCCCTAAGTGTTTTCTCAAGGAGACATAGAAGTGGTATTGTAACGCTGATAACGGTGTCATCGCCACTGGCCATGTTGGTGGAGTACTCGAAACAGCGCAACAGGGCACACAGGTCTCGCATGGAGGCCCAGTCATTGGTGGTGAAGTGGTGCTGTTCTGTAGTGCGACTGACCCGTGCGTGCTGCAGCTGAAACTCCACTATGGCCTGCTGCTGCTCGCACAGTCTGTCCAGCATGTGCAAGGTGGAGTTCCACCTGGTGGGCACGTCGCATATGAGGCGGTGAGCGGGAAGGCCGAAGTTACGCTGTAGCGCAGACAGGCGAGCAGCGGCAGGATGTGAACGCCGGAAGCGCGAACAGACGGCCCGCACTTTATGCAGCAGCTCTGACATGTCGGGGTAGTTGTGAATGAACTTCTGCACCACCAAATTCAGCACATGCGCCAAGCAAGGGATGTGCGTCAAATTGGCTAGTCCCAGAGCTGCAACGAGATTTCGCCCATTATCACACACCACCAGGCCGGGCTTGAGGCTCACCGGCAGCAACCACTCGTCGGTCTGTTGTTCAATACCCCGCCACAACTCCTGTGCGGTGTGGGGCCTGTCCCCCAAACATATGAGTTTCAGAATGGCCTGCTGACGTTTACCCCGGGCTGTGCTGAAGTTGGTGGTGAAGGTGTGTGGCTGACTGGATGAGCAGGTGGAAGAAGAGGAGGAGGAAGCCGAGAAGGAGGAGGTGGCAACAGGAGGCAAAGAATGTTGCCCTGCGATCCTTGGCGGCGGCAGGACGTGCGCCAAACAGCTCTCCGCCTGGGGCCCAGCTGCCACTACATTTACCCAGTGTGCAGTTAGGGAGATATAGCGTCCCTGGCCGTGCTTACTGGTCCACGTATCTGTGGTTAGGTGGACCTTGCTACAGATGGCGTTGCGCAGTGCACACTTGATTTTATCGGATACTTGGTTGTGCAGGGAAGGCACGGCTCTCTTGGAGAAGTAGTGCCGGCTGGGAACAACATACTGTGGGACAGCAAGCGACATGAGCTGTTTGAAGCTGTCTGTGTCCACCAGCCTAAATGACAGCATTTCATAGGCCAGTAGTTTAGAAATGCTGGCATTCAGGGCCAGGGATCGAGGGTGGCTAGGTGGGAATTTACGCTTTCTATCAAATGTTTGTGAGATGGAGAGCTGAACGCTGGCGTGTGACATGGTTGAGACGCTTGGTGACGGAGGTGGTGGTGGTGGTGTTGGTGGTACATCCCCTGTTTGCTGGGCGGCAGGTGCCAACGTTCCTCCAGAGGCGGAGGAAGAGGCCGAGGCGGCAGCAGCAGAATAGGCCGAGGCGGCAGCAGCAGAAGAGGTAGCAGGGGGAGCCTGAGTGACTTCCTTGGTTTTAAGGTGTTTACTCCACTGCAGTTCATGCTTTGCATGCAGGTGCCTGGTCATGCAGGTTGTGCTCAGGTTCAGAACGTTAATGCCTCGCTTCAGGCTCTGATGGCACAGCGTGCAAACCACTCGGGTCTTGTCGTCAGCACATTGTTTGAAGAAGTGCCATGCCAGGGAACTCCTTGAAGCTGCCTTTGGGGTGCTCGGTCCCAGATGGCGGCGGTCAGTAGCAGGCGGAGTCTCTTGGCGGCGGGTGTTCTGCTTTTGCCCACTGCTCCCTCTTTTGCTACGCTGTTGGCTCGGTCTCACCACTGCCTCTTCCTCCGAACTGTGAAAGTCAGTGGCACGACCTTCATTCCATGTGGGGTCTAGGACCTCATCGTCCCCTGCATCGTCTTCCACCCAGTCTTGATCCCTGACCTCCTGTTCAGTCTGCACACTGCAGAAAGACGCAGCAGTTGGCACCTGTGTTTCGTCATCATCAGAGACATGCTGAGGTGGTATTCCCATGTCCTCATCATCAGGAAACATAAGTGGTTGTGCGTCAGTGCATTCTATGTCTTTCACCGCTGGGGAAGGGCTAGGTGGATGCCCTTGGGAAACCCTGCCAGCGGAGTCTTCAAACAGCATAAGAGACTGCTGCATAACTTGAGGCTGAGACAGTTTCCCTGGTATGCATGGGGGTGATGTGACAGACTGATGGGGTTGGTTTTCAGGCGCCATCTGTGCGCTTTCTGCAGAAGACTGGGTGGGAGATAATGTGAACGTGCTGGATCCACTGTCGGCCACCCAATTGACTAATGCCTGTACCTGCTCAGGCCTTACCATCCTTAGAACGGCATTGGGCCCCACCATATATCGCTGTAAATTCTGGCGGCTACTGGGACCTGAGGTAGTTGGTACACTAGGACGTGTGGATGTGGCAGAACGGCCACGTCCTCTCCCAGCACCAGAGGGTCCACTAACACCACCACGACCATGTCCACGTCCGCGTCCCTTACTAGATGTTTTTCTCATTGTTATGGTTCACCACAACAACAAATATATTATTTGGCCCAATGTATTGTATTCAAAATCAGCGGGATATAAATTTGAGGCCTAGTATTTAGGCGCTGGGTGACCGGTATGGATTTAGTGACAGAATTAGACTTGGAAATGCACAGAAGCGTGTGTGTGAAGTTATTCTGAATGACCCTATGTGCACCTTCAATATTATATACCCTTTTAGGGATAGATTTCAAATAGCTCTGATATAGCAGAAACCACTAAATTATGAAATTGCTAAATTGGGAATTGTACTTCAACCCAGAACAAAAAATGTGCTTTGACGGACACTAAATATCTTGCCCAGCAACAACAGTACAGCGGTGGGTAACGAGAGATTTAGAGGGATTTAAATTTGAGGCCTAGTATTTAGGCGCTGGGTCACCGGTATGGATTTAGTGACAGAATTAGACTTGGAAATGCACAGAAGCGTGTGTGTGAAGTTATTCTGAATGACCCTATGTGCACCTTCAATATTATATACCCTTTTAGGGATAGATTTCAAATAGCTCTGATATAGCAGAAACCACTAAATTATGAAATTGCTAAATTGGGAATTGTACTTCAACCCAGAACAAAAAATGTGCTTTGACGGACACTAAATATCTTGCCCAGCAACAACAGTACAGCGGTGGGTAACGAGAGATTTAGAGGGATTTAAATTTGAGGCCTAGTATTTAGGCGCTGGGTCACCGGTATGGATTTAGTGACAGAATTAGACTTGGAAATGCACAGAAGCGTGTGTGTGAAGTTATTCTGAATGACCCTATGTGCACCTTCAATATTATATACCCTTTTAGGGATAGATTTCAAATAGCTCTGATATAGCAGAAACCACTAAATTATGAAATTGCTAAATTGGGAATTGTACTTCAACCCAGAACAAAAAATGTGCTTTGACGGACACTAAATATCTTGCCCAGCAACAACAGTACAGCGGTGGGTAACGAGAGATTTAGAGGGATTTAAATTTGAGGCCTAGTATTTAGGCGCTGGGTCACCGGTATGGATTTAGTGACAGAATTAGACTTGGAAATGCACAGAAGCGTGTGTGTGAAGTTATTCTGAATGACCCTATGTGCACCTTCAATATTATATACCCTTTTAGGGATAGATTTCAAATAGCTCTGATATAGCAGAAACCACTAAATTATGAAATTGCTAAATTGGGAATTGTACTTCAACCCAGAACAAAAAATGTGCTTTGACGGACACTAAATATCTTGCCCAGCAACAACAGTACAGCGGTGGGTAACGAGAGATTTAGAGGGATTTAAATTTGAGGCCTAGTATTTAGGCGCTGGGTCACCGGTATGGATTTAGTGACAGAATTAGACTTGGAAATGCACAGAAGCGTGTGTGTGAAGTTATTCTGAATGACCCTATGTGCACCTTCAATATTATATACCCTTTTAGGGATAGATTTCAAATAGCTCTGATATAGCAGAAACCACTAAATTATGAAATTGCTAAATTGGGAATTGTACTTCAACCCAGAACAAAAAATGTGCTTTGACGGACACTAAATATCTTGCCCAGCAACAACAGTACAGCGGTGGGTAACGAGAGATTTAGAGGGATTTAAATTTGAGGCCTAGTATTTAGGCGCTGGGTCACCGGTATGGATTTAGTGACAGAATTAGACTTGGAAATGCACAGAAGCGTGTGTGTGAAGTTATTCTGAATGACCCTATGTGCACCTTCAATATTATATACCCTTTTAGGGATAGATTTCAAATAGCTCTGATATAGCAGAAACCACTAAATTATGAAATTGCTAAATTGGGAATTGTACTTCAACCCAGAACAAAAAATGTGCTTTGACGGACACTAAATATCTTGCCCAGCAACAACAGTACACCGGTGGGTAACGAGAGATTTAGAGGGAATTAAATTTGAGGCCTAGTATTTAGGCGCTGGGTCACCGGTATGGATTTAGTGACAGAATTAGACTTGGAAATACACAGTAGCGGGTGTGTGTGAAGTTATTCTGAATGACCCTATGTGCACCTTCAATATTATATACCCTTTTAGGGATAGATTTCAAATAGCTCTGATATAGCAGAAACCACTAAATTATGAAATTGCTAAATTGGGAATTGTACTTCAACCCAGAACAAAAAATGTGCTTTGACGGACACTAAATATCTTGCCCAGCAACAACAGTACAGCGGTGGGTAACGAGAGATTTAGAGGGAATTAAATTTGAGGCCTAGTATTTAGGCGCTGGGTCACCGGTATGGATTTAGTGACAGAATTAGACTTGGAAATACACAGTAGCGGGTGTGTGTGAAGTTATTCTGAATGACCCTATGTGCACCTTCAATATTATATACCCTTTTTGGGATAGATTTCAAATAGCTCTGATATAGCAGGAACCACTAAATTATGAAATTGCTAAATTGGGAATTGTACTTCAACCCAGAACAAAAAATGTGCTTTGACGGGCACTAAATAACTTTCCCAGCTACAACAGGACAACGGTAACGAGAGATTTAGAGGGATTTAAATTTGAGGCCTAGTATTTAGGCGCTGGGTGACAGGTATGGGTTTAGTGACAGAATTAGACTTGGAAATACACAGTAGCGGGTGTGTGTGAAGTTATTCTGAATGACCCTATGTGCACCTTCAATATTATATACCCTTTTTGGGATAGATTTCAAATAGCTCTGATATAGCAGAAACCACTAAATTATGAAATTGCTAAATTGGGAATTGTACTTCAACCCAGAACAAAAAATGTGCTTTGACGGACACTAAATATCTTGCCCAGCAACAACAGTACAGCGGTGGGTAACGAGAGATTTAGAGGGAATTAAATTTGAGGCCTAGTATTTAGGCGCTGGGTCACCGGTATGGATTTAGTGACAGAATTAGACTTGGAAATACACAGTAGCGGGTGTGTGTGAAGTTACTCTGAATGACCCTATGTGCACCTTCAATATTATATACCCTTTTTGGGATAGATTTCAAAGAGCTCTGATATAGCAGGAACCACTAAATTATGAAATTGCTAAATTGAGAATTGTATTTCAACCCAGAACAAGAAATGTGCTTGAACGGACACTAAATAACTCGCCCAGCTACAGCACTAGGGACAGATTTAGCTGGATATAAATTTGAGGCCTAGTATTTAGGCGCTGGGTGACCGGTATGGATTTAGTGACAGAATTAGACTGGGATATGGCCAAAAAATGAACAGACTATTGCTGGTTAAATGCACTTGGTGTGACAGCTTCACCCTGATGTAGGCTTTAGCCAAATAACAACCACACCATTGAGGGTTAAATGCACTTGGTGACAGGCGCAGCTTGCCCCTGATTTTGTATATGGCCAAAAAATGAACAGACTATTGCTGGTTAAATGCACTTGGTGTGACAGCTTCACCCTGATGTAGGCTTTAGCCAAATAACAACCACACCATTGAGGGTTAAATGCACTTGGTGACAGGCGCAGCTTGCCCCTGATTTTGTATATGGCCAAAAAATGAACAGACTATTGCTGGTTAAATGCACTTGGTGTGACAGCTTCACCCTGATGTAGGCTTTAGCCAAAAAACAACCACACCATTGAGGGTTAAATGCACTTGGTGACAGGCGCAGCTTGCCCCTGATTTTGTATATGGCCAAAAAATGAACAGACTATTGCTGGTTAAATGCACTTGGTGTGACAGCTTCACCCTGATGTAGGCTTTAGCCAAAAAACAACCACACCATTGAGGGTTAAATGCACTTGGTCGCAGCTTGTGCTGGCGCACCACAAGACACAAAATGGCCGCCGATCACCCCAGAAAAATGAGACTGACAAACGGTCTGTGCAGCCTAAAAACAGTGAGCAATTGAGGATCAGCAGCTCAATGATCCACAGCTGCAGATCGATCAGTTAATCAAGTCCTTTGGAGGAGTTAATCTGCCTAATCTCGCCCTACTGTCGCAGCCGCAACCTCTCCCTACGCTAATCAGAGCAGAGTGACGGGCGGCGCTATGTGACTCCAGCTTAAATAGAGGCTGGGTCACATGGTGCTCTGGCCAATCACAGCCATGCCAATAGTAGGCATGGCTGTGATGGCCTCTTGGGGCAAGTAGTATGACGCTTGTTGATTGGCTGCTTTGCAGCCTTTCAAAAAGCGCCAAGAAAGCGTCACAAAAGCGCCAAGAAAGCGACGAACACCGAACCCGAACCCGGACTTTTACGAAAATGTCCGGGTTCGGGTCCGTGTCACGGACACCCCAAAATTCGGTACGAACCCGAACTATACAGTTCGAGTTCGCTCATCCCTAGTAGTTAATGATATCATAAAGACATCTCACAGGAATACCTATAGGTGCATAATTTCATAGTCCCTATTGAGACCTTTTGGATGTAATGTACCCAATGTCCTGGTTGTAGGACATCTCTGGAATAAATTCATATCGCAAGGACACAGCTGCTGGGATTAATTATTAAACTATCTAAAGTACAGGCTGTAGTGGACTCCCTTAGGAAGGCTGTCTTAACCGCTAACCCAAAAAAGTGTGCGATAGGATTACAAGAGACCAAGTACCTGGGGTATGTAATTGGGCGCGGAATGATTAAACCTCAGGTGAACAAAATTGAGGCAATTAGGAATTGGCCCCGACCTGTCACTACTCGGCAAGTAAAGCCGTTCCTGCGTATGGTGGGGTACTATATGAGGTTTGTCCCCAATTTTGCTACAGTCGCCGCACCATTGTCAGGCCTTTTGAAGGGACACAATTCAGTGACAGTTCAGTGGAATGAACAGGCGGAAAAGGCTTTCTCTGCTTTAAAGTCTGCCCTGTGTGGGTCCCCGGTATTGGTGACACCTGACTTCAAGAGGGAATTTGTGGTACAGACCGATGCCTCTGAAGTAGGCCTCGGAGCTGTACTCTCTCAATACATCAATGGGGATTAACGTCCTATTGTTTTCCTGAGCCGAAAGCCTACCCCAGCAGAGACTAGGTACAGTATAGTGGAGAAAGAGTGCCTGGCCATCAAATGTGCACTCGAGTCTCCGCTATTATCTGTTGGGGAGAAAGTTCCGTCTGGTGACCGACCACTCCCCACATAAGCGGATGAGCCATGCCAAAGAGAGGAATGCTCGTGTCACCATATAGTTCTTGTCGTTACAGAACTTGTTCTCAGTGGAGCACAGGGCAGGCCGCTTACAGGGAAACGTGGATGCCCTGTCCCGGGTGCACTATCTGGAAAGTGTTCACCTCCTCAGGGTTGAACATAGGGGGGAGTTATGTAGGAAGGCCAAAGGGCAAGTCATTGATGGAAGGTATGTATCACTGAAATTTCTGGCCTTGGTGAGGTAAGAGCCGGTAATTTCACGTGTCAGCGGCAGCTAATGCTGGCTGACATGGTTTTGCTATTTAGTATGGCTGTAAAGCCGATCCGGGCCGGCTATTACTGGGAGCAGCCTTAGTGCAGGGTGGGTGGCTCCTCCCCACGTTCCAGGCCGGGTCTTGGTTTGGGCTATAAAGCACAGGCAGCACTGTCAGGTGGTGGGAATTTAGTATTGATGAGTGAGCATGCTCGGCCGAACTGCTGTTCGCCTCGAGCATCGCTATGCTCGTCGGATCAGAGTGTTCGGCTGAGTAATTCGGGTGCTCGAATACAATTTAATGCAATGGAAGTCAATGGGAGAACCCCAGGCACCACCTACTCAGAAGAAAAGAGGGTGTCTGGTTCATAAAAAAAAAGGTTAGAAATTGAAGGAAACTCCTGGTTTGGCAACAGCATTAAGAAGATAGCTGGATGGGTCTTAGACTTCTATTATGTACGACAGAGGTCGCAATAACTCCTGTACAAGCGTCATAGACGCCTGTTCAGGCCATTTTACTCCCTGGAAAAAGTCTAAGGCATACCGATATGCCTTAAGACTTTTCCCTGCTATTCATCAGCGCTGTGAACGGCTCAGGCAGCGCAGCGATGCTTCTGCTGCCTGAAACAACCAATGACAAAGCTCCTTACTTGATGGGCCTTCAGGGCCTAATATGGCTGGTACTGTTTTGCCTGGGGGTAACATGTGTGATGGATGGCAAACCCCAGTGACCAGCGGCACAGAAATAGCAGCAAAAATGTAGGGGTTGTCCCAATATCAACACTATTTACCTATTCATACTTAACCCAGAGAACACTAGAACATGGTAACCAAGGTGGGGCCCCCAGAGATCATGTACTTGAAGGGGACACGTCTGTTTTAGTAATGACTTGCATTTCCCATGCAATAACAATTCTGGGGAATCAATTCTTGTGACTCTATATTGTACCATTCCTCTATTATTCCTACTAGAACTTATTAATAAATTGCTAGTAGTCTGCAATAAATGTCCAGTGGGGGGTTACCAGTTGACAGCACTGATTGAATAATATCAGGCTGTACAGTGACACCCCCATCTGGACCTTCACTGCAAACTGCTAGCAAGTCATTCATAACTAATAGCAGAAATAAGAGGAATGGTGCAACATAATGTCATAAGAATAGATGCTCCAGGATTGTTATTACATGGGGGGGGGGGGGGGGGAAACAGACAAATCCGGAGAGGTGAGGGGTCCTTTTTAACGACAGGTGATAAATATCGATTTTAGGACAAACCCTTAAACCTCATAAAATCACTGCAACAGTGACCTCACTGGTGCCGACCCCTCAGTGAAACAGTGACCTCAGCTAAATTAACAATCGTCTAAATTTGCTATTTATGAATGGAAGACAGTTCTATAGTACTAGTAGTGGTTTACCTGCATAAATAGCAACCCCTTAATTTTAGGTAGGCCTTCGTATTAACTATTTGAATTACTGTAACTTTTGTACTCCTCATCAGCTGAAAATACTCTTCAAAAATGGTAAGAGGAATATTTTTACTCTTCTAGAAAAAATGTAGCGCGACCTCTGATGTACATCATACAATAGACAACCACACAAAGGCTATATGCCAGAAGCCAGGTATGTACAAGACTTCTATCTAGCCATGAGACCAATAAAAGCCAGCACACCTTACAATGGCAGCCTTGTGCACTATGAGATATTCCGAACCAGCTCTCATCTGACTGAGAACCAGTAAACCTCAAATTTATTTTGCCTCTGTTGGATGGCTTGGGTGGACCTGCACACCTAAATCAATATCATTAGGGTGACAAAAAGTTTTCCAATTGTCCTAACATAATAATCAATAACCATTCTATACAGTTTTGTCATGTAAAAACTCATTTGCATAAACATGGGCATATGGGAAAGACATGCAAATGAGCAGAATCTGCCTTGTTTTTCAGCTGTCATAAAACTATGAAAACCAATAGATGGTGCTATTGAGTTATGAACAGCGCCATCTATTGGTTTCATAGTCTTATGACAAGACAAATATTCTTGTCAGAAGACTATTAAACCAATAGAGGGCACTGTTCATAACTCAATTATTGCCATCTATTGGTTTCATAGTCTTCTGACAAGAATATTAGACTGAGTGTTATGACAAGCTTATCAGTGTATCCTTTTGCATTGAAAATGTGTGATAAAAATTTGCAATTAGAATATTCGTGATCTACACTAGGATGATATCTGACACTGGGAAAGCTGGGTAATAACTGTGTGCTAAAATCTGACACTGGGAAGGCTGGGTAATAACTCACAATCTATACAGAGTTATTACCCAGCTTTTCCAGTGTAAGATATTATCACTGACACTACATAATTATTACATAATATTCGCTATATTGCTATATATTCGTTGATGACTCATGAACAGAGCCCTCGATTAGTTGCATAGTGTTATGACAAGACCATTCGCTGAGATCATATTTGCTATATTGCTCTATATTCGTTTTTTAGAATATTTGTAATATTCTAAAAAACTAATAAAGAGCAATATAGCGGATATTTTGTAATAATTATGTAGTAAGTCAGTGATAATATCTGACACTGGAAAAGCTGGTTAATAACTCTGTGTAGATTGCGAGTTATTACCCAGCTTTCCCAGTGTCAGATATCATCCTAGTGTAGAGTGCGAATATTCTAATCTCAAATTTTGATCACGAATTTTCCATGCAAATGGCTACACTAATAAGCTTGTCATAAGACTCGGTCTAATATTCTTGTCAGAAGACTATGAAACCAATAGATGGCGCTATTGAGTTATGAACAGTGCCCTCTATTGGTTTAATAGTTTTCTGACAAGAATACTCAATAACGCCATCTTTTGAGGTTGAGCATCCCTGACTTGCACCAACTGAATAGCAAGCGCTTCCCCACAACTACACTACCCTGCATATCCACTACAGCTTTCCCGGCACATGTAAACCACCGAACACAAATCACGTGGGACGCCGAACCAACATATTACCACATGGGACGCCGAATTTGCCGCGCGTGCATTGGGAGAATACAGCGGACAGCAAATCCTAACAGGACAGGTTAGGGTACTTTCACACACTAGCGTTTTTCTTTTCCGGCATTGAGTTCCGTGCTAGGGCCTCAATACCAGTAAAAAACTGATTCATTCCCATGCATTCTGAATGTAGAGAAATCCGTTCAGGATGTCATCAGTTCAGTCACTGAACTGCGTTTTGGACGGAGGAAATACTGCATCATGCTGCGGTATTATCTCCGTCTAAAATTCCGGATCAGTTGGCGTAATGCCAGATCCAGCATTAATTTACATTGAACTGTATTAGTGCCGGATCTGGCATAAAAAATATCGGAATGCCGGATCCGTAACAATGTGAATTTTTTTTTTTAAACGCATCCGTTTGTCCATATGACAAACCAAGAGACTGATCCGTCTACAAATGCTGTCCGTTTGCATGCAGATTGCCTGATCCGGCGGGCAGTTCCAGCGTCGGAACTGCTTGCCGGATCACTCTGCCGCAAGTGTGAAAGTAGCCTTACTGGAAAGGAGCAGCTATATACATAGAAAACGTCAGAAACGTAAAAGAGCACTACCGGCACTATGACCCCCCTGTCCTGGGGGCCTCCACCCCCATTCCATCTATCCCACCTATTCTCTTGTTATCACCTGCTAACAATTCTGAGGGATATTCTTATGACACTTTATGGAACTAACAAAGAATATGTGAATGACATATACTATAGAAAACACCTACAAAGAAGATGCATTCCATCCCACTCTATTCTATTCTATATATGACGGTGGAAAGTAGCTAGGACTAGATAACTGAGCTATTATGACTAGCCATGACTCTGCAAATCCATAGAAAGACATCTTCCTTTTATATATTGTCTCTTATATTGGGGTAACATTGGTGTCCCAAATCAATATATTCCACTAACTGGATATATTTTTATCTTTATTTGTATCCATATCTATTCTTGATACATGTTTTGCATATTTGTTATACAATCGCTGACACAGAACGACAGCGCAACGAGTTGCATCTAAAATAATCCATAGAAAGCTCCCTACAAAAGCTACAGATGCCTACTGATAGAAAACGCACCAATGCTGAAAAGACGCATGATAAACAACAGAATAGCAACTTAGGGAGAATCCCACCTAATAGCACTAGATCCACTCCAGATTTATTACAAAGCCCTTCTGGAAGATAGAGAGACAAAAACCGGTCAGCCAGACAGATGAAATATATCACCGGTTAGCAATTCTGAGGGATAGGCTCACAACACTTTATGGAACTAATAAATAGTGTGCGAATGACATATATTGTAGAGAACAACCTTTTTGAAAAAACATCTACAAAGAAGATGCATTCCATTCCATTTTATATATGACAGTGGAAAGTAGCTATGACCAGATAATTAGGAGCCATTATGAGAAATAATGTAGCCATGACCCTACAAATTCATAGAAAGATATCCTCCCTTTATATATCGCCTCTTATATTGGGTTAACATTGGTGTCCCAAAGCGACATGTTTCACTAACTGGATATATTTATATTTTTATTTCTATTCATATTCATTCCTGATACATCCTTTGTATATTTGTTATATACTTTATACAATTGCTGACACAAAATGACAGTGCAATGAGTTTCATCTAAAGAATCCATAGAAAGCGTCTCACAAAAGCTACAGATGCCTATTAACAGAAAACGCACTAATACTGAAAAGACGCATGATAAACGCAACAGAATCGCAACCTAGGAAGAATCCTATTGAATAGTAACAGATCCACTCCAGATTTATTACAGAGCCCTTCTGCAAGAGAGAGAGAGATAAAAGCCGGTCAGCCAGACGGATCAAATATAGCCACTGAGGAAGGAGGCAGCAAAGCCTTCGAAACGCTTCTGGCGTGGAAGATAAGATATTTGTATCTGATAACAACCGGCAAAATAAAAAACTAACATCGCTCTCGCAGTTGATGTTAAAGAAAGCCCTATTACCTGGATAGGTACTGCCGGAGACACGATGGACGCCCGAGATACACAGGGAAACATACTATAAGCTGACTCTGGGACAACTAGAGAAGCACCTCTGACTTACGGCAGGATTCGTCCACCAGCCACAACAGACTGCACCTGCACCAAAGAGGTACTACTGAAACCCTCGATCCATAACAGATAAATGCCAGAGGTAAGCTTACCCCTCATTTACTCCACGTGGGACGCCACGAACCGGACACCATTTTCATATATGTAAGTACCGGACTATTTTCTGATAAACAACACTGTTCAATACGGAACAATTTTTGAGCACATTGTGAATTGAATGTCCCAGACTGCAACATCGTATACGAATATAAAGTAACAATAACAAGTCACATCTGGCTATCACTATTGCAGAGTTCTCCCAGACTGTGGGCAATATATGATCGATCACTTTGACCTAGCACGTCTGCACTTTAAAGTATATAATTTTCATTTGTGTTGCACGTCCACCATCTTTTTGCATATTTTTTCACATTTTTGCCACACAGACTTGGACTTCTTTACCTATAATTCACCGCTTTGAATTTGAATTAGATTTTTTCAGCAATATAGGATGACCTATCCATTTGATTTTGCCTGAGATTGGAATGAACTCTGCCTGGATTGCAAAACCTGTATCCCAGCAGCCATTTTATTAGTCTTAAACCTATTTCTTTTGAATATTCGCAGTACTGCCAATTTTATATATGACGTCTTGCCTTTGAGATATTGTTTCATACATTTGAAGATATCTGTACGGATATCTATTTTTATCATATATTTCACATTTCCAGTTACCTTTGACACATGCATCTACATAATCTTGCATCACTAAATTAATTTATTGAGTCTGTGTGTCCAGGTATGAGAGTGCCCATTCATTTCCTTTCTATTTAATACAATCTGTCTGCTCTCTTCTTGCTGCCAGATATAGTGCGCCAGTCTATTAATCAAGTATGTTTCTATGTCTTCCTTTTGTCTCTACGCATCCCTAATTCATGTTCCCCTTCTTAAGCCAGTTGTGTGCAACTGTTACTCCAGATGTTCAGTTGCTGCTTCTACTCCTGGGACAGAGAATGGATATGAATTCAAGAATATTCTGGACATTAAGACAGTCAAAGGTAAAACCTTCTTTCTGGTGGACTGGAAAGGTTTTGGCCCAGAGGAAAACTCTTGGAAGCCGGATGAAAACAGCAGTCTTGACCAAAGAAAAGAAAGTGTAAGGGGAAAATACTGTTAAAGTGGCGGTCTGTGGGCACCATTGGTCTTCTCACTTGCTCCAGTGTTCGAGTAATCTGGACCTACTTTACGCTCTGCCTTTGTCACAAGAGCGGCCCATGCTTGCCACTGCCCTGCTCCTCTCTGCGGGCACAGGCACTGCTTCTCTTATCCTGCCATTCATCCTGCGTTACCAGTTTTTGAACCTGGGTTCTCTCAGCTACCACCTGCAGTGTGCCCAGCTACAGGCGTTCCTTGAGTCGGCTGCTTCCCCATTCCTCTGGTGCAGGACGTGGCCTGCGCTCTCCTTCTTAGCCTTCTCCTTAGGGAGTGAATGCACTCTCTTTCAGCCTCTTAAAGGACCAGAGCGTGCATGTCCAAAGTCTTCCACAGCCTATGGCTGGCTGTCCCTGGGTATATAAGGCATTTTCCTTAGTAGCAGAAGAATGCCCGTGTGAACAGCACTTCCCATTGAAAACATATGGTGGGTGCGCCTCCTCTGCCTGTGGGTATGGGTCAGTGCCCCCTAAAAACAGGATAAACCAATGGAGATTGGAATCTTTAATGCAAGTTTTTGACCTTTAATCTAGATGCAACATTTTGGCTAATCAAATTCTGCTTGAAGAAGGCTTTGATTAACCAAAATGTTGCATCTGGATTAAAGGTTACAAACTTGCATCAAGGAGTGCTGTCTCCATTGCTTTTTATTTATTTTTTTCGTTCCGTGACACCCACCAAAATATAGAACATGACCTATTATTTTCCGTATTATGAACAAGGATAGGATAGTTATTTTATGTGCTGGAAGTTCTGTTCCACAAAATGCGGAACATATATGGCCAGTATCTGTGCTTTGCGAACCGCTAAACAGGTTACGGCCATGTGCATGAGCCCTTAGAGACAATTTTCCTTAGCTGTTCTTGACTATGGCTTAATAAGAGTCCCTAGTAGGGGGGGAGGAAAATCCACTTCTGACACCCATTTTCCCTAATTGGCAACCGCTTTAAGATATGAAATCAATTTGAATAAATAATTGTGCTGCTTTGTTTTCGGGATCCTGGGAAAGCTGGGTGATCACCTTTATGGGTCCAGTGTCTTGTCATACCCCAAGAATAAACGCTACCTGCCACTTGTCGGATAACCCTTATGAGCTTAATTTGAATTGCAAATAAAGTGAAGCTGCTACGTAGAGATATGTGATGTGTGTGTGTGTTGGTAGCTGACAGCAGTGAATTACCGTATGTGTATACCCACTGTATTCTTATTACTTTGATCAGTCCACATTCAGACAGCTCAGAGATTTATACAGTCCTGTATCAAGACGATCTGATGAAATTGCTCAAGGCAAACTCTAGGCTCTTCCTTATAGCATTCATGTATAGTGCAAATGTGATCCCAACCACCCTACACATTAATCTCAGTTTCTGCTTTCCTAATTTTTCCCAGTTTCTCAGAAATAATTTACCTGTGTCATGCTGAAGGCAGCCATACCACTACTGGGAAAACTAAAAGACAGTCAGCTTTTCCATATTCAATGGAGATTCCATGGACAAACCCAATATTTGTAGACATTGCCCATAAAATGTCTCCAACCGAATCCCCTTTACTCATGACTAATGCCACTGTCTGCTGAGCCCCATTAAACATATATCACTGCCAGCAGTAACTAGTGACAGTCACAGTGCCTCCATAACAGTATTGACTGCAGTACCACCCACTGGTTAGAAGGGGTTGTCCCATGACAGACACTATCCACAGTGCATGTGTGCCACTGCTCCAATTTTCTCTATGGGGCTGCTGGAGATAGCTGAGCATTTGTACCCAACTGTATACAACAGTTCAGTAGAGCTGAATGCTCTACCATTCACATGGGAGGAACACAGGTCCCCTGTTCCCATGATCAGCGGAGGATAAAGCGATTGGTCAAGGACCACAGAAGTCTGACAGGTGCATCGGTAAGAACACCAGGAGGCCAATCATAAATAATAGAACTGGCAATAGGGAAGATTTGTTAATTTTATAGATGGCATTAAATTAAAGGGGTATTCCCATCTGAGACCATAGTGGCATATTGCTAGGATATGCTCCCATTGTCTGATAGGTGCGAGTCCCACCTCTGGGACCCGCACCTACATCGAGAACAGGACGGGGAAGCGCTCTCTCGCTGATTTCTATGGCATGGCGATTTTCGGTGGCTTTATAGAAATAAATGGAGGTCAGCTGCGCATTTGCAGTGCGCCCTCCACAACTTTCGGGGCTCTGTTCTCAGTGTAGGTGGGACCCGCACCTATCAGACAATGGGGGCATATCCTAATGATATGCCCCCATTGTCTGAGATGGGAAATCCCCTTTTTTTTTTTTTTTTTTTTTTTTTTATGATTGTGTTTTACTCATTTTTGGCTAAAAACCTTGTTTTCATTTGGCTTTTATAATTAAAAAAAAAATATATTAAGTCATTCTGTCACAGAGGGTTTGTCTAGCTGTGTGACTGGTACTTTCACTTTATGCCGGTCATCTAATAAGCCTCATCTCTAAACTACTAAGAGGTCATAAACACTTATTTAAGATAAGAACTGAGCTATAATAACTGTTTAGGAGGCCAGAGAGCAGAGATAAGGAGTCCATTAGCTCCTGTTCTGACGGAAAAGACAGAAAATCCAAAGGGTGCTACTGTACAGAAAATGGACTGCATATTTTTAACAAGTTGAACATGTTCGTGTGAGTAACATAGTACATAAGGCCGAAAAAAGACATTTGTCCATCCAGTTCGGCCTGTCATCCTGCAAGTTGATCCAGAGGAAGGCAAAAAAAACCCTGTGAGGTAGAAGCCAATTTTCCTCACTTTAGGGGAATAAAAATTCCTTCCCGACTCCAATCAGGCAATCAGAATAAATCCCTGGATCAACGATCTCTCTCTAGTAGCTATAGCCTGTAATATTATTACGCTCCAGAAATACATCCAGGCCCCTCTTGAATTCCTTTATTGTACTCACCATCACCACCTCCTCAGGCAGAGAGTTCCATAGTCTCACTTCTCTTACCGTAAAGAATCCTCTTCTATGTTTGTGTACAAACCTTCTTTCCTCCAGACGCAGAGGATGTCCCCTCGTCACAGTCACCGTCCTGGGAATGTATAGCTGATGGGATAGATCTCTGTACTGACCCCTGATATATTTATACATATTAATTAGATCTCCTCTCAGTCGTCTTTTTTCTAAGGTGAATAACCCTAATTTTGATAATCTTTCTGGGTACTGTAGTTGCCCCATTCCAGTTATTACTTTAGTTGCCCTCCTCTGGACTCTCTCCAGCTCTGCTATGTCTGCCTTGTTTACAGGAGCCCAGAACTGTACACAGTACTCCATGTGTGGTCTGACTAGCGATTTGTAAAGTGGTAGGACTATGTTCTCATCACGGGCATCTATGCCCCTTTTGATGCAACCCATTATCTTATTGGCCTTGGCAGCAGCTGCCTGACACTGTTTTTTGCAGCTTAGTTTGCGGTTTATTAAAATTCCTCGATCTTTTTCCATGTCAGTGTTACTGAGTGTTTTACCATTTAATAAATGGTTCATGGCAGTGATCCATCGTGCCTCTCCTTTTGCATGAATTGAAGCTGTGGGGCCTATCCCTAGGGGTGGTGACCGCCACCTGCCTCTTGCTGCAGCGGGAGGCATGTTGGATCATCAGAACTAAGGCCATGGGTCCGCATGGCCTTAATGACAAAAATGACATGGCCGTGTTTCTCTAAACAGATCCTGCATGCTTGTATATGTTTAAATTTACCTTCTCTTTATGTCCTGTTCCCTCTTGCATCCCTATGTTGAGATTTTTTGCTTATATATACACATTGTTGCGCCACATGTGTGCACATACGCGGTCTTTTTGTTTTCGTTTGGTTTTAATTGTATCTCTGTTCACCTGTGGAGCGTCTTGCCGTCACCATAGCAATGGTCGGGCTGACACCTATTTGTAGCACGGCTGTGCGCAGAGACGTCACAGCGGTCCGAGGAAGTACAAGTTACAGCGCGAAACGGCCATCACTGCAGACCAGCAGTGAAGGGCATACCCGCTCCCCAGCTTGCCAACCTTCATGTTATACGAATCAATAAAGCATTGAAGTTTTTCGCTACTTACCACATTATCTTCACTAAGAGTCTGCTTGAGCTCCTTGCTGAGCACCACACAATCCTGTCAGCAGCTGTTGAGCCGTGGTTGCATTGTTCCTATTTGGGGTGTTTTGGGGCGTATTGCAGCAGTGCCGCAGGTTTTTCTTCTATCCTTGTATACATGACATCATATATTGCCTTTTGCAAATTGCACCAGGTACAGCAACGATAAACCCTGGTTTACATCGCATCTTAGGAAGCGGCGCCTCGATAAAGAAAGGGCGTATCGTACAGGTGATGAAGTCCTCTAGAAAGCTGCCAGGCACAAACTGCAGAAGGCCATCACTGCCACAAAAAACGATTATTCAAAAAGACTTGAAGAAAAATGTTCCACAATGGAGTCTTCCACAATATGGAAGTCTCTACATCAAATTACCAACTACAGAAGGAAAGCCCCACAATAATTAGATAAACCTGCAGCTTGCAAATGAGCTGAACACATTCTATGGTAGGTTTGATACAACCAACAATAGCCATCCACTCCTAGTCAATTCGCATTATTTGCATCTCTGTTCCAACAGGCAAACCGAGCACTCCAGCCAGTCAACGTCTCCACCCTCTGCGGTGCCTCAGCATCTACACAACACAGGATGGCGGCCACAATCTTTTCAAAAGACAAAATATTAAGAAAGAAGCCGGCCCAGACTCTGTCTGCGAAATGTTTGTAATTCTGTGCTGATCAGCTAGCCTTTGCTTTCACAGACACATCTAAATGATCTCTAGAACTCTGTGGTCCCTGCCTGTTTTAAACGCTCAACCATTGTCCCAGTTCCTAAAAAAATCAAAACCTACATGTCTAAATGACTATAGGCCCGTTGCCCTTACATCATTGGTCATAAAAGCATTTGAAAAACTGATAATGGCTTATCTGAAATCCATCACAGATCCCCTGCTGGACTCTCTGCAATTTACCTACAGGTCTAATAGATCTGCAGATGATGCTGTAAACGTGTATGCATTATGTACTAGAATATCTAGACTCCCCAGGAACCTATGCCAGAATATTTTTTTGTGGATTTCAGCTCTGTGTTTAATACCATAATACCATCGCTGCTACACAGCAAGCTCTTCCACCTACACATACCTGAATCCATCTGCAAATGGATAACCAATTTCTTAACCGACAGGAGACAGCAGGTTAGACTTGGGAAACACACCTCAAGCTCTTTGACACACTGCTCTACTCACTGTACACCAATGACTGCAGTTTGCAGATCTGAAGTTTGCAGATGACACAACAGTAGTTGGTCTCATGGGGATGAGTCTGCATATAGGCATGACGTGGGACAGCTTTCCTCCTGATGCAGTAACAACAACTTGGAACTTAATGCTCTTAAGACCATGGAGATGATGACAGACTTTAGGAGATCTCCCCCCCCCCCCCCCCAATCATAGATGGATCTACAGTAACCCAGTAGAGTCATTCAAGTTTCATGGGATGACAATTTCCAACAACCTAAAATGGAACAACAATACTGTCACTATCATCAAGAAAGTGAAACAGAGGATGTACCACCTACGACAGCTGGTTTTGCCTACCACAAAAATTAATGGTGCAGTTCTACACCACGATCATCGAATCCATCATGACATCATCTATGACTGTATGGTTCTGTTCCTGCTCAGTATTAGAAAAGGTGAGACTAGATATGTGGTGTTCTGAATAATATGGAGAGTTCTTCAGGTGAAAAATGTACATTTAGGTCCTTTTCCCATGAATTTATGAAAGAGGGCTTAGGAGGTAGGATAATTGTACTAATGTATCTGTAAATTGAGGAAATGGGTTTCCTCGGGGGGGGGGGGGGGGGGAGGAGTTATGGATAAGGCTTTCAAACCACGTAAGGGGTCTGAGGAGAGAGGACACAGGGATGTGTTTATTTATATAGGTCACCAAAAAAGAGAGCATATGAGGGAAGGACTCGATTCCCGGTAATGAGGAGACAAGGACCTCTCTGTCTAATGCGCCTCCCACGCTCCTATGTAATAAGGAGAGGATGGGGATGTCTGATGAGCGAAGGGCTTTGGGAACACTTTGTATGAGTTCTAAGGGAGCTAAGCTGATTATGTCTCTGATCTGTATAAGAGGGGAGGGGGACGGGAAACCCCATTTCGAATTTTGGAACCATCTCCAAGTTTCGACAGTAGCTAATGTCAAGAGGTTGTGTTTAAAGAGTAATAGTATATTAATATGGGGATCTACCAAAAGGGCTCTGAAGGTTGTAAGATGAGGAGGGGTTTCCATGCTAATCCATGATTTGTTGTCAGGTTTCCGAAACCAATCCAAGGCTCTAGAGAGGAGTATGGCCTTATTGTATAGTAGGGGGTTTGGGAGACCTATGCCACCTTGGGTTCTAGGTCTATGTAAGGTGTTTATATTAATTCTTGCCTTTTTCCCATTCCAAATAAAGGAGCGGATGTATTTTTCCAAAGTTTGAAAAAAGGAATTAGGAACCGGAATGGGGAGGACCTGGAGGAGGTAATTTAACCTGGGCAGGATGAGAGATAATACCATGTTTTTACGTCCGAACCAGGACAATAAGGGGGGATTTAGGGCCTCTAATTGATCTTTAATCGAGCTCAATAAAGGGGGATAGTTTAGTTTATATAGCATATTTGTGTCAGCATGAATCTTAACACCTAAGTACGTTATATAGGGAGAATCCCAGTTAAAGGGGGAGGAGAGGATTAGGTTGGATCTAAGTTTGTGATTGAGTCCTATACTGAGAATATGAGATTTTTTCATATTTATTTTAAAGTTGGAGAGATAGCTGAATTTTTCCAAGATAGGATAAATGTGCTTAAGAGAGGATTCAGGGTTGGAAGATATTATCAAGAGATCGTCAGCGAAAGCAGCAATTTTGTGTTCCTGTTCGCCTAGTTTGAGACCCTTGATGGTCTCCTCAGAGCGTATTTGGATAAGGAGGGGTTCTAATATAACAAATAACAGGGGGGAAAGGGGGCACCCCTGCCTAGTCCCATTTTTTATGGGAAAGGGATTTGAGGTAGAATCATTGACCAGCACCGACGCCGAGGCACTAGTATACATGGCCTGGACCGAGCGTATAAAGGCGCCGGGGATACCAAAATGTTCTAAAGTGCTGTGCATGAAGTTCCAGTGAACTCGATCGAATGCTTTTTCGGCGTCAGGTGCTGATCATGACCAGGGGTAGGTGAAATTTGGAGGCATGAAGTAAAATGTTTATTACCCTAGCAGTGTTGTCTTTACCTTCCCTACCTTTAATGAATCCTGTTTGGTCTCTATGGATAAGTTGAGGTAGTATAGGGGCTAGGCGGTTCGCTAAGAGTTTAGCTAGTAATTTTAAATCTAGGTTTAATAGGGAAATGGGCCGATAATTCCCGCAGTCGGTGGGGTCTTTCCCCTCTTTAGGGATAATAGTGATATTGGCTTTGGTCATCTCTTGGGATAGGGGGTCACCTCGCAAAGTTTGATTACAAACTTTAAGTAGGTATGGTAGAAGAACGGGGCTAAAGGAGCGAAAGTATAAAGCTGGAAACCCATCTGGGCCGGGGGCTTTCCCTTTCGGGAGCTGTTTAATCGCTGAGAGGAGTTCCTCGTTGGTGAAAGGGGAGCTAAGGGAGTTGATCTGAGTTTCTGAGATTTGGGGGATTTTAATGGAGCGGAGGAAAAGTTTTATTGAGTCTTGATGTGAGATGTTCGGATTAATATTCCCCTGGGGGGGAAGATTGTAAAGGGAGTGATAAAATTCAGAGAATCTCCGGGCTATATTTTATGTGTCAGTAAGCATGTTTCCTTCTTTAGTCCGTATTTTACATATGAAGTTTTGGGTCTTCCTTTTTTTAATGCGGGACATCATAAATTGTCACTTTGTCTCCGTGGGCGAAATATTTATATTGGGCATGGAGGAAGTACTTGGCCGATTGGGTATTGAGAAGATTTTTTAAATCTGTCCTGAGAAGTTTTAATTTTGCTAAATGGGTATCTAACATGGAGCTTTTATGGAGGGCTTCTATATCTCTAATGTCCTTCAGGAGGGATTCAATGCGGGCTAACCTATTTTTTTTAATGTAAGAGCCTAGGCTGATAAGTCGACCACGGATATAAGCTTTATGCGTATCCCATAAGGTATAGGGGTGGATGCCAGGGGTATCATTGGAGGAGAAAAAATCTTTTAACCATGTAAGAATCTTTTCTTTATTACCAGGGGATTGGATTAATTGCTCATTAAGCTTCCATCTAAAAGTTCTAGGGGGTCTATCTGGAGTGAGTATATTGATCCAAATGGGGGCATGGTCAGAGAGATTAATAGAACCAATTTGGGCCTTAGTGCAGAGCTGAATATGCTGGGAGGAAATTAAAAGATAATCAAGACGCTGGTAGGACCTATGGGGGTGAGAGTAGAATGTGTAATCCTTAACGTCAGGGTTTAGGGTTCTCCAGATGTCAACCAGGCGGCGGTCATGGAGAGAATTCCTCAATTTGCTGAGGGCCTTATTAGAAATTGAAGACTTTTTGGAGGAGGAGTCTATAGGTGGGACTAACGTAAGGTTAAAATCACCTCCCATGACGGTCACACCTTCACAGAAGTGATCTAGAGTCTGAAGTATTTTATGAAGCCAAGCGGCCTGGTTGACATTTGGGGCATACACATTAACGAACGTATAAGTTTGGTTAGCAATGTCACCTTTTAGGAAAATAAATCTCCCTTCTGGATCTTGGACGCTGTCCCTGTAGGTGAAGGGGGTAGTTTTGCTAAAGCCCACGCTCACTCCCCTAGAGGCGGAGGAGTTGGCTCCACAGTGGTACCAGGTAGGGAAGCAAGAGTGGGAAAGGTTAGGATAGTGGTTAAATTTAAAATGTGTCTCCTGGAGGAGTAGGACAGAACATCCCATTTTCTTTAATGTGGAAAGAATTTGACAACGTTTGGATGGGGCATTGAAACCTTTCACGTTGTAAGATGTAATTTGTAGGTTCGCCATGTTACCTTATGGAGAGAGGGAGGGCAATTTCAATGCTCCTTACCACCAGGGACACGCGTCCAAGATCTTTCTGGAAAGACAGATGGGTATGTGACAACCTCCACAGTTTCGTGAAATTAAAGAGTCCACGGAGCGGGATACATCCTGAAACATAATAAGAAACATCAAAACTAGAAACAAACATTACTAGTGTAACTAGCAAGAAGAAAGGCATGTAGATGCCTATGTTGTGTTGGGGGGAAAAAAGAACATGTTAGAGAGATCGTCAAGATGTATTAGAATTCAGGAGAATGGGTACAAAGTGTTAACCAGATGGTACAAAACGCCTGATATCACATGTCGATACGGAGACTGTAATTCAGATAACTGCTGGAGGTGCGAAAAGGATCGCGGAACCATGTTCCACATTTGGTGGTCATGCCCCTTGATTTCCGACTGGTGGAGGAAGATTTTTAAAAAAAGCAATGAAATCTGTGACTCAAATATAACCTTTTCACCTTCATTGGCCCTATTAGGTCTACCTCCGGATCACACGGAAATCCCCTCCCCCCTCCTCAAACTCCTTCTTATATCGGCCCGACTCTTGATCCCGACACAATGGCTAAAAAAAGATCCCCCCTCTCTAGACCATTGGTTTAACCAAATCGATACTATATACAGATTCGAAGAGCTTGCAGCATGGGAAAACAGGACCCACCACAAATTCCTAGCCACTTGGGAGAAATGGAGATCCTTTAGAGGTTTTCATTAAAATGCCTTCTCTATCATAACCCCCCCCCCCCCCCCCCATCTTCTTAGACAATCCTCCGATTTTGGCCCTTTACTTCCGTTCTGTCCACGGACACCATCTACTAAATTGTTGTTTAACATTTGCTCTGTTAACATACATCCTTATGTGTTGATATGTTTTGAATGTTCTACCAGCTATTGTTACTTAAACAATGTATGTACATCGGAGGCCTGCTCCTCCTTTTTCTAAGACCAAAATTATATGTAACAATTTTACATACTTAATAAAGCTTTTAAAAAAAAAAAAAAAAAAAAAAGAAAAGGTGAGACTGCAGCGCATCATCCGAACAGTGGAAAAGATAATTGGCTGTAGCTTACTTTCCCAGCAGGATCTTCATTCTGGCAGGTGTAGAAAGAGAGAGGTTAGGCTTGCCTCAGACACCTCTCACCCTGCTCACTCCATCTTTCAGCCTTTGCCTTCAGGAGTGAGATACAGTTCAGTGGCTGCTAACAATTCCAGGCACAGGAACTGCTTTTTCCCTTGCCTTGCTTAATGCTGAACCATGCTAAAGCTGCTTTGACTTGGAAGCATTACAGCATAGAACTGAAAACGAACACTTCTCCCTGTTTATTGCCACTAAAACTTACATACTGTCCTTGTACTGTTTTGTTTGTGTCTGTCAAGCAACTGCTAAGTCAAATTCTTTGTAAGTGCAAACTTATTTGGCCAAATAAATTGATTCTGATTTTGATTAAGGCCGAATCAAGCCGGAGATCTAATGGGTCAGAAAACCACATTAAGGCACAGTATGTTTTATTAATAAAGTTCAATGAAATGACTAATAGAACAAGGCGCATTCCATCGTGTTTTGTGCATTTCCTATTTCTTAAATTATAGGCACTATTATTGTGCAAATGTATTTGTGATCAAGACAGTTGGAATTACCAGACTTTGACATGCATATCATATTGATTAAAGGAACCTTCGAACATTTTTGCTGACCCCCCCCCCCCCCCTCCTCCACCCGCTACCCAACCATCATGTTCCGGTTTGGAAACCACACTCCAGAGTTGGACACATCAACTATAATTCTCTTTATCATCAACAGATGTTCTGTTGCTGATTCTCATTGCTCGACCTTCGTAGAAGCATGGAGGCCTATCAACTTGTTCCTAAGCAGATGTCCGAACTTAGTCCTCCCAGGACAGTCCATGACTTACTTACCTGCTCACTGCCGCTCCAGTCCTGTGTGCTCGCTCCTGTGTCCATCTTCCAGTGCATGGCTTGTTTACTTCCTCCCCAACATAGGCAAGGCCACTTGCTCCACTACAGCAAACCACTGGCTTGAGCAGGGTATTGTATCTCTTGAGGACACATAACCGTTGAAGCCACAAGAGAGCCCTGTAAGCCAGTGGTTTGCTGCAGCAGAGTAGGTGACCAGGAAATAAACAAGCCAGCGCACAGGGCTGGATCAGTGGAAACGGGCAAGTATGATTCCTGTCTCTAGGCGAGGCAGACTTCAGGTATCAGGGATAAATTATTTATTCCCATAAAACCCCCTTAAGGAATGGATAAGATATGTATAGAGTATGTCTACATCAACGCTGAAGTGGTAACCAGAACTGGGTTCATGCTTATTGAGAAGGTTCCAGTCAACTTCCTATTAATGATGCAAACTGAATATAAAATTCATTTGACAGGAGCCCAACTTGCTTTGCAACTGCACATGGTAAAACTAGACAGATTCCAGGGCCCACTAGCCTTGAAGGGAAAACATGGCCTGGGAGTGCGAAAGGTCTGTCCTTGAAACATTTGGGCACACAAAATTTGTTCAGTTATGACCTTCATGGGGACAATGCAAGGCCGTAGCTAAAGTATTGTGGTCCCTGATGCAAGAGTTCAGCTTAGACCCCCGTTCCCCCAGTGCTTTGTGGCAAGAGGCAGGGGTGCACCTAGTCTTTCTTCTTCCTGAAGCAAAAATTTAAACTGCACCCTCTATGCTAAATTCTCAACCTAACCCCTTCTTTCCAGCCCTAATGTTAGGCTACACGGCGACACTGATCGTGCGACAGCTGTTGCGGCCAGGATTGTGGAGTTGCGGTAATCCCTTAGAAATGACATACAGCTCTACAAAACATACAGGAGAATACAACGCCACATACCTCTTACATCCACCATTCAGATCAGACTACCATGATGATTTCTTACAACCAACTCTTGTCTCTGCAGAGTCTGGCAAACAGAAATCTTAGTTTCCTACCTTTGCATCATCCTTCTACCCTCTGAACACCCCTTTCAGCCACCCTCAATATTGTGCCTGCTGTCTCTCCAATACTGTGCCCGCCGTGCTCCCCAATACTCTACTGCAGAAAATGATAGCCCCCCTGAAAATACTAGTACCACACAGATAGTGCCCTCTTTAATAATTATTGGCACACTGTGCCCTAAAAAATAACTTTGCCCAACAAATAATTTCTGGTGTGGTTTCTTCCAAGGGGCACCACAACCCCTTGGTGTCAGTGTCGCATGTCCTATACTTCATTGCAAATGTATGACAATTGAAAACATTTATATTTTTATGTAGGACACGATAATTAAATTCTGCCTTCTGACCATTCCTTCACGTATCACACCCCAGTGAGCATGGCTTTATTACACATACATCTGAAGCTGATGTGCTGTACTTGGACCACGTCCATGTTCAGTTGATGAAATACATTCTCTCCAGCGCTAATTATTTTTAGACGACGATTGAGGAAGCCAAGACAATTTGAAATGTTTGTCAGTACATTAGAAAATGTAAATATGCACAAATTAGAACACAATGAACAATTACTCAAGATTGAATCTGAGTCTGGTTTTTCTTTTCAAACATTTTAAATTCTTGTGGCTGGAGAGCAACAATAATGCTGAGCAATACGGATCCTTTAACCGCCTCCAGACCGCCTAACGCAGGATCGCGGTCTGGAGGCGGCTCTCCCAGGCACAGTGACGCATATACGTATCATCTCACAAGACGCGAGATTTCCTGTGAACGCGCGCACACAGACGCGCGCGTTCTCAGGAACTGCAGGTAAGCGATCTGATCTACAGCCTGCCAGCGGCGATCGTTCGTTGGCAGGCTGTTAATGCAATTTTTTTTAACCCCTGACAGGGATATTAGACGCTGTTTAAGGCTCCATTCAGACGTCCGTATGTGTTTTACGGATCCACGCATCCATGGATCGGATCCGCAAAACACATACGGACGTCTGAATGGAGCCTTACAGGGGGGTGATCAGGGAGTCTATATGGGATGATCACCCCCCTGTAGGGCTCCAGTCAGACGTCTGTATGTGTTTTACGGATCCACGCATCCATGGCTCGGATTCGCAAAACACATACGGATGTCTGAATGGAGCCTTACAGGGGGGTGATCACCCCGTATAGACTCCCTGATCACCCCCCTGTCATTGATCACCGCCCCGTAAGGCTCCATTTAGACATTTTTTGGGCACAAGTTAGCGGAAATAGTTTTTTTTTGTTTTTTCTTACAAAGTCTCATATTCCACTAACTTGTGTCAAAAAATAAAATCTCACATGAACTCACCATACCCCTCACGGAATCCAAATGCGTAATTTTTTTAGACATTTATATTCCAGACATCTTCTCACGCTTTAGGGCCCCTAAAATGCCAGGGCAGTATAAATACCCCACATGTGACCCCATTTTGGAAAGAAGACACCCCAAGGTATTCCGTGAGGGGCATATTGAGTCCATGAAAGATTGAAATTTTTGTCCCAAGTTAGCGGAAAGGGAGACTTTGTGAGAGAAAAAATAAATAAAAATCAATTTCCACTAATTTCTATGAACTCGCCATGCCCCTCATTGAATACCTTGGGGTGTCTTCTTTCCAAAATGGGGTCACATGTGGGATATTTATACTGCCCTGGCATTTTAGGGGCCCGAAAGCGTGAAGTCTGGGATCCAAATGTCTAAAAATGCCCTCCTAAAAGGAATTTGTGCCCCTTTGCGCATCTAGGCTGCAAAATAGTGTCACACAGGTGGTATCGCCTTACTCAGGAGAAGTTGGGGAATGTGTTTTGGGGTGTCATTTTACATATGCTGGGTGAGATAAATATCTTGGTCAACTGCCAACTTTGTATAAAAAAATGGGAAAAGTTGTCTTTTGTCAAGATATTTCTCTCACCCAGCATGGGTATATGTAAAATGCTCTACTTCTTCTGAGTATGGCGATACCACATGTGTGACACTTTTTTGCAGCCTAGGTGGGCAAATGGGCCCACATTCCAAAGAGCACCTTTAGGATTTCACAGGCCATTTTTTACAGATTTTGATTTCAAACTACTTCGCACGCATTTGGGCCCCTAAAATGCCAGGGCAGTGTAACTACCCCACAAGTGACCCCATTTTGTAAAGAAGACACCCCAAGGTATTCCGTGAGGGGCATGGCGAGTACCTAGAATTTTGTATTTTTTGTCACAAGTTAGCGGAAATATATATTTTTTTTTTCTTACAAAGTCTTATATTCCACTAACTTGTGACAAAAAATAAAAACTTCCATGAACTCACTCTGCCCATCACGAAATACCTTGGGATGTCTTCTTCCCAAAATGGGGTCACTTGTGGGGTAGTTATACTGCCCTGGCATTTTAGGGGCCCAAATGCATGCGAAGTAGTTTGAAATCAAAAGCTGTAAAAAAAAAAGAATGGCCTGTGAAATCTGAAAGGTGCTCTTTGGAATGTGGGCCCCATTGCCCACCTAGGCTGCAAAAAAGTGTCACACATGTGGTATAACCTTACTCAGGAGAAGTTGGGGAATGTGTTTTGGGGTGTCATTTTACAAATACCCATGCTGGGTGAGATAAATATCTTGGTCAAATGCCAACTTTGTATAAAAAAAATGGGAAAAGTTGTCTTTTGCCGAGATATTTCACCTCACCCAGCATGGGTATATGTAAAATGACACCTCAAAACTAATTCCCCAACTTCTCCTGAGTAAGGTGATACCACATGTGTGACACTTTTTTGCAGCCTAGGTGGGCAATGGGGCCCACATTCCAAAGAGCACCTTTCGGATTTCACAGGCCATTCTTTTTTTTTTACAGATTTTTATTTCAAACTACTTTGCATGCATTTGGGCCCCTAAAATGCCAGGGCAGTATAACTACCCCACAAGTGACCCCATTTTGGAAAGAAGACACCCCAAGGTATTTCATGATGGGCAGAGTGAGTTCATGGAAGTTTTTATTTTTTGTCACAAGTTAGTGGAATGTGAGACTTTGTAAGGGAAAAAAAAAGAAAAAAAAATCATCATCATCTTCTGCTAACTTGTGACAAAAAATAAAAAGTTCTACGTTTTTGACCTATCCAGGCCATTCTAAAATGTTTCTTTTGTCACATATTGTACTTCATGACACTGGTAAAATGGAGTAAAAAAAAATCATTTTATTTATTAAAAAAAATACAAAATTTGCCAAAAATGTGGAAACATTTCAAAATTTCTATTTTTCTACTTCTATAATACATATTAATACCTACAAAAATAGTTATTACTTTACATTTCCCATATGTCTACTTCATGTTAGGATCATTTTGGGAATGACATTTTATTTTTAGGGGAAATTACAAGGCTTAGAAGTTTAGAAGTAAATCTTGAAATTTCTCTGAAATTTTCAAAAACTAACTTTTTAAGGACTAGTTCAGGTCTGAAGTCACTTTGTGAGGCTTACATAATAGAAACCACCCAAAAATGACCCAATTCTAGAAACTACACCCCTCAAGGTATTCAAAACAGATTTTAGAAACTTTCTTAACCCTTTAGGTGTTCCACAAGAATTCATGGAAAATAGAGATACAATTACAAAGCAAGGGTTAACAGCCAAACAAAACTCAATATTTATGGCCCTGATTCTGTAGTTTACAGAAATTCCCCATATGTGGTCGTAAACTGCTGTACAGGCACACGGCAGGGCGCAGAACGAAAGTAATGCCATGCGGTTTTTGGAAGGCAGATTTTGCTGGATTGTTTTTTTTGACACAATGTCCCATTTGAAGCCCCCCTAATGCACCCCTAGAGTAGAAACTCCATAAAAGTGACACCATTTTAGAAACTATGGGATAGGGTGGAAGTTTTGTTGGTTCTAGTTTAGGGTACATATGATTTTTGGTTGCTCTATATTACACTTTTTGTTAGGGCAAGGTAACAAGAAATAGCTGTTTTGGCACAGTTTTTTTTTTTTGTTTGTTATTTACAACATTCATATAACCGGTTAGATCATGTGGTATTTTTATAGAGCAGGTTGTCACGGACGCGTCGATACCTAATATGTTTACTATTTTTTTATTTATGTAAGTTTTACACAATGATTTCACTTTTGAAACAAAAAAAATCATGTTTTAGTGTCTCCATAGAGAGCCATAGTTTTTTCAGTTTTTGTGCGATTATCTCAGGTAGGGTCTCATTTTTTGCAGTATGAGATGACTGTTTGGCACTATTTTGGGGAGCATATGACTGTTTGATCTCTTGCTATTACACTTTTTGTAATGTAAGATGACAAAAAATGACTTTTTTTTACACCGTTTTTATTTTTTAACGGTGTTCACCTGAGGGGTTAGGTCATGTGATTTTTTTATAGAGCAACTTATTACGGACGCGACAAAAACTAATATGTATACTTTTTTTTATTTATGTAAGCTTTACAAATTTGAAACAAATAAAATCATGTTTTAGTGTTTCCATAGTCTGAGAGACATATTTTTTTTCAGTTTTTAGGCGATTATCTTGGGTAGGGTATGATTTTTGCCGGATGAGATGACTGTTTGGCACTATTTTGGGGTGCATATAACTTTTTACCGCTTGCTATTACACTTTTTGTGATGTAAGGTGACAAAAAATTGTTTATTTAGCACAGTTTTTATTTTTTACGGTTTTCACCTGAGGGGTTAGGTCATGTGATATTTTTATAGAGCCGGTTGATACGGATGCGGCGATACCAAATATGTATACTTTTTTTTCATTTATGTAAGTTTTACACAATATCATTTTTGAAACTAAAAAAATATATCATGTTTTAGTGTCTCCATATTCTGAGAGCCATAGTTTTTTTTCAGTTTTTGGGCGATTGTCTCAGGTAGGGGCTCATTTTTTGCAGGATGAGGTCACGGTTAGATTGGTACTATTTTGGTGGGCGTACGCCTTTTTGATCGCTTGCTTAGCACAGTTTTTATTTCTTACGGTGTTCATCTGAGGGGTTAGGTCATGTGATATGTTTATAGAGCCGGTCGATACGCACATGGCAATACCCAATATGTCTTTTTTACTTGAAACTTGACATTTTTTGGGGTGAAAACTTTATTTTTTCAACTTTTTTTTTCACTTTATTTCTCCACTGATCTTGAAAAGTTCCCCCCTCACATATACTAATGTGCCACAAACAGGAAGTTAATATCAGCAACCATTCCCTTTTTATTAAGGTGTATCCATATAAATGGCCCACCCTGTAGATGTGACCCAAGTTGAAAATGGGATGGGAAAACCTTGCCCATACTCATATTCTCAAAAAATCCACAATCATGCCAGTTGTTTCTCTGTTGTTGATTGGCTGAGAACATGATGGACTTCTTCTCAGCTGTCTCAGTGAGTAGATAGAAGCATGCTCATCAGAGTGATGTTGGGATACTTAGCACCTATTTTTTGCATGGACGCTTTGTAATACTGCATATCCCCTGCAGCTCACAAGATCCTCAGCTTTTAATGCTGTTGTTGCTTGAGTTTCAGGACTGCATCAGTAGTGGTCAGAGGAACATTGAGTTGCCTTGCCTTTGAGCAGGGATTGTCTAGTTGAGAAACAGTGAGATAGTTTTTAGGTAATTATTGCAGGTTTGGCCTCTCTAAAGGCACTATTACACGAGCAGATCAAGATACAAGATGTAGCGGCTCGTTAATAATGAAAAATTTGCTTTTGATATTTAATCATTCATACTTGCAGTCATTGCTTGTTTGCTTTTAAATCATTCCTTGTTATTACATGTAAAGACAGGGGACAGATGCTTAGTCAAAAGGCATGTATGAGATTGTTAGTGAGTAGACGACTCCATATTATATTAACAGATCTATTAACTAGGAGCGATAGTTCATACTTATTACATCACGTGATTCGCATTCACTAGAATCTGTCTGATATTAGTTATTTGTAATAGGGCCTTAATTCACATTAGCACACTCATTTCATATGTGGAGGCCATCATTTTAATGCCTGTATGTAGATACCCCACAGAACTGCAGGCTGTAAGTCCATGACAGTGAATCACCTTAACTTGCTGAGTCAGCCTTCCGAGATTTCTTCAAAGATGACTATTCAGGAGAGAACAGTTGAGTCATGACTCCCCTCTCAACCTCATACCTTTCATGAGTGCAATGGCACAATTTTTTTTATTTATTAGTGCTTATAGGTCTGTCCCTTCCAACCATGTATAGGACAGAAGCTTGTAGATCAAGGACTGGAAAAAAGTGGGGAAATGTCTTGCTTGGGCTTGAAGTCCTGCTTCATTGATGACTTGTAGAATTCTCTACAGACAAGACTGAGCACTATGGTATCGTAGCTGGAGGAGAATCCTTTTACATTGGCCAAGACTCCTGCTGTGTGTGAGGCTGGCTGTGATTGGTCAAGACTCCTGCCCAGCAACAACAGTTTAAGGGTCCATTCACACGTCCGTTGTTTCTTTCCTGATCTGTTCCGTTTTTTGCGGAACAGATCTGGACCAGTTCTGTACCCATTCATTTTCAATGGGTCCTGAAAAAAATCGGACAATCACAACCAGCCTCACACACAGCCTGTGTGGGAAATTCCCTAGCAGGAGCTGCTAGAAATGATTATTCACCACAGAGAAGCTGAACAGACATTTACTCCACTAAGAGCTGTGTTTTATGGAAGCAGAGAGGCCAAAATAAAACAGTAATATAATGTTCCTACTGTTAATATAGTGATTATAACTGTATACTGACCAGTTATATGTCTGTTTACTTACAGTTCCACCAATTCCAAACTACAAATACCATAGAAACAATTGCAACCATTCAAATTCCATATTGCAATCCAAATTGCATGCAACCATACCAGATCATACTCAACCAATCTGCAAATAGTTACTGCTAACTTCATATTGCAAATTGCGACCAAATTCAGCAAGTGAACTATTAGTTAGACCTCAGATATACCTCTGAGAGATCATAAACTGCTTAAACTTAAAGTGAGAGTACAGATACTCAAGAGAGAAATATATCCACCATTTTATGTTGAATTACAAGATTGAACAGTTGAACCACCATCTTATGCCTACCACTATTGTATGATATTTTAATCAACACGTGTTTTGTACATGGACTGTCTGTTGCGGAGGTGGCTGTGTTATATATGAAGAAAAGTTGATTTCAATAAAGAAGTTATTTCAAGCATTTGGTGTTCCCTTTAAACCTACTGTTTCCATAGAACCGCGCTAGAGGAATTACAGAGTAAGGCCTATGCACATGACCGTTTTTTTGCGGTCCGCCCATTGTAGACATGCCTATTCTTGTCTGCAAAACGGACAAGAATAGGACATGCTATATTTTTTTTTGTGGAGCCTCGGAACTGAGCAACGGATGCGGATAGTACACGGAGGGCTGTCCGCATCTTTTGCTGCCCCATTGACGTGAATGGGTCCGCACACAAGCTGCAAAAACTGCGGCTCGGATGCAGACCCGAAAAACGGTCGTGTGCATGAGGCCTAACAGACAGTATCGTTATACTAAAAGTCAGATAACAAAATTCTTCTAATGCCACAGCGTAAAAGGCACTTCATAGTGCTGCGCCTGCCACAGGTACCACTCCTGTCAGTTCAATAATGGCTCAAATCCTACTTATCACAATCAGCTACCTTATGTTGTACATAAACCCTATGAATTTGTAAAGTGCTGCGGAATATGGTGGTGCTATATAAATACATTTTATTATTATTATTATTATTATTATAATTATTATTATTAGAACCTGGAAAAATCTATGTGCACAAGGGAGAAATCAATATTGGATGCTCGTCATCTACGGGCCCTCAGAGGCACTGCCTTAAAAATGGAAATCGCTGCACAGGCTTAGGAACACTTCCAGAAAGGAAAGGACACCTTAGTCATTTGTTTGAGCTCTTTTTGGCACGTGAGCGAGTGTGCATAGTACTACATACCTGTACATATCTGTATTGTCATATAAAAATGTATCATTTATACTCTGCTACAGTACTCTGTGCTCAGCAAGTCTGTGTTGGGGGTCACCATTAAAGCAGTAGTCTCACTTCAGCAAATGGTATTTATTATGTAGAGAAAGTTAATACAAAGCACTTACAAATTTATTGTTATTATCCGTATTGCTTCCTTTGCTGGCTGGATTCATTTTTCTATCACATTATACAATGCTTGTTTCCATGGTGATGACCAACCTGCAATCCAGTAGTGGTGGTTGTGCTTGCACAGTATCGGAAAGAGCACCAGCCTATGTGCGTTCCCACAGTCCCGGCCACCAGTAAAGGCCTGTGCTTTTTCATATAGTGTGCAAGCATGACCACCACTGATGGATTGCAAGGTGGTCGTAACCATGGAAACGAGCAGTGTATTATGTGATAAAGAATCAAGCCAGCAAAGGAGGCAATATGGACAATTACAATACATTAGTAAGTGCCTTGTATAACTCATTCTACATAATAATTGTTACTTGCTGGAGTGAGACAACTCCTTTAACTTACCAGTGGTGAAATTATTCCTATCATAGCCAGAATCAGATGGTCCAGTTTAGGTGTTCACACATTTTTCTGGTTCCAACATCTCCATAGATGATAATCTTGTCCTTTTGCTGCTGGTAAAAGGTTGACTTCTAGTATCAGTGACATAGATTGCATAACTCTGAGGTACTGAGGCAGCTTAGCTTGTTCTGCTAAGCTATTTGCATAGCTCCTATTCACTACAATGGGAGTTATGGAAGCAGTGGAGCACTGTCCTGCTCGATTGCTGAGGCCGGGACTCTGTCCCATTGTCTTGCCGTGGAAATGGCCAGATAGGACAACCCATTTAATATATTTTGTATTATGGCTCAGTATCTCCAAATACAGCTTACTGGCTCATGCATTCAACTGTGTGTTTGTTAATCAGATGTGGACCCATTCATTTCAGTGGTGCCGCAAAAGATGAGGACAGCACACGCAATAAAAGATAGAACATGTCCTATTCTTGTCCGTTTTGCAGATACGGAGCCTGCACCTGGCTGGGATCCTTGATTTTGCATGAGCCCGGTGCAGGCTCCGTATCTGCAAAACGGACAAGAATAGGACATGTTCTATCTTTGATTTTGCTGTTTTAACTTGGCTTTAATTACAATCATGATATATCATTCTTGCATATCTCTTCTAGTGAATAGAAACACTAGTGTTGACACAGCTCAATATTAGGTCTTAGCCACATGGCCATTTTGCAAAGGTAGAAAGTCAGACCGTTTTGCATCTGTAAAGGTCTGAGCAGGGCCAGCGTCAGCACTCGGCAAACCCGGGCAAGTGTCGGGGCCCACTGCTCCTAGGCGGGCCACTCAGGTCTATGCTGAAGATTGTTGTACGGGGAATTCCCCAGTGCTACTGAACAGTCAGGACTCTAGTTCTCGGCTTAGGAGTCCCTGCTCTGACTCCATATATGGCCATATGTGGAGTCAGTGCTATTAACATGAAGGGGGTATCCCCAAGCATTATCAGTATGCTTGGGGACACCCAGTGTATTTAAGTCTAATTTAGCCTCTATTTCTGAAATGTTTCTGCCGGGATTTGAACACACAACCATCTACATTAAAGGCAAGAACCTTAACCACTGAGCTATGAAGCTCAATGCTGAACTGTGCTAGAAAAACCTCATAGTAGTTTCTCATGTATTAGGGATTCCTATACAGAAGAAGTATAATTTTAAATTTTTTTTTTTGTAATTGTAAAAAAATTTATGGCACAAAATAAATGTGCAATTACTTAAAAATATATATATATATATATATATATATCATACTTCTGATATATATGAATGCATAATATGTGGGAAACTACTACTCAGATTTTTAGCCAAATATACGTACAGCAGATTAACATTAACCTCTAAAGCCCAGTGGTTAAGGTTCTTGACTTTAATGTAGATGGCTGTGAGTTCGAATCCCAGCATAATCATTTCAAAAATGGAGGCTAAATTAAACTTAAATAGACACACCAACCTTTTTAATTTGTGTAACTATTATTTTTTTGGGAAAGGTGGCAACCCTAACAGAACACCTGCTCCCCAGTGACCGTTATAACTTTTTTTATAGTTATGTGTACAGAGATGTGTGGGGGCTCATTTGAGGGAAATCAGTCTTTTTTTACAATACCATTTTGCGGTGTGTATGACTTGATCACTTTTTATTCAATTTTATTGGGAGATAAAGTGATGAAAAAACAGCAAATCGGCCTTTTTTTAAAAAAAAAAATCTGTTACAGCCTTCACCATATAGGCTATAGTATGAGTATTTTTGCATTTGACTATGCCTAGAATTTTTTCTTGTTCATTTTTGGGGAAAGCGGGGTGATTTGAAGTTTTATTTTTTTTATGTATTTAAAACTTTTTTTTTTACTTTTTTTTATTACTTTTTATCAGATTGCAACTTATACAGAATAATGGAAATTGCTCCATTATTCTCTATAGAAATCACTATAACACAGTTTAGTGCTGCCACCTAGTGGCCTGAACTGGGATATACTAACAATGAGCCTGGAAGCCTAGTACAGGCTGTGGCTCATTTTTAGAACAGGGTACTTTCCCGCTGGGGAAAAGCTCATCTAAACAGTAAGCCCGCGCTTCCGTTTTCTTTTTTTTAACACTCTCAGATGCCGTGATGACATTTGACAAATGCCACAAGGGGGCCCACTGAGATTTATCGCCCAAGGGCCCACATGAATCTGGAGCCGGCCCTGGATCTGATTCTGGTGGGAAAAATTGGCATTTAAATGTGCACTCGTGATACAATGGATGCGAGTGCTGAATCTGAACCGACATGAATCACTGAAGTCTATATAAGCAGTGAGAGCTCTAATGCACTAGGACAAAAGGGAAATCCAGCATCTAATAAAACAGAAATCTTTATTAAAGCGTCTTAAACCCAGAAAAACAGGACAGCAGACGCTCTGCCATCTTGTTTTTCCGGTTTTACAACGCTTTAATAAAGATCTCCGTTTTATTGGGTGTTTGATTTCCCTTTTGTCCTTCAGCATTTCTGCTTGTTCTCTTCTATGCATCCTAGCAGGTGAGCTGGACCAAAATGCAAATAAAAACAATCCCCAAATATAGTCTCAGATCGTAAGTGCAGTTTAGGTCATCAGTATAAAAACCCTTTTTGTGATAGGTCTGTCTCTCAAAGCCAAACAAATAGAAAATAAGACCGTGCAACTCCACAAAAGTGTATTTAAACCACACTGGAAATGAATAAAAAACATTTCACTTGAAGATTGAAGTAACCTCCATTGGTATACTCTGTGTGAACAAGGCTTTCCACCTCTCTCAGACATCAATCTCACTCCCGTCCCCTCTTTACGACTTCCTCTTCCATCCAAAAGGAGACACTTTAATCCCTACTAGGTCACTCTATAGACTATTCTCAAACACACTTATCTAAAGAGCACACATGCTAAACTGGGAAAGGGATCTCCACAATACCTTCACTGCCAAAGAATGGCAGACTGCAATATCTTACTCTCTTAAATCTGCAGCATCTTCAAGCCCTCTAGAGGGTTATCATAAGCTTCTTACTAGGTGGTACTATACCCCAGCTAGACTTCACCACTTCTTTCCCAACGTGGAAAACAAATGCTGGCATTGTCAAGAGGCCCCCGCGGATCTGATCCATGTATTTTGGACATGTCCAACTATTCAACCCTACTAGATAGATATTCGAAAAATTGCTGCAGAAAATAACTAAACTACATATTAAGCTTCATCCTGCACTGGCCCTCCTATACTTGGGTATAGAAAAGATCCCTTGTACACTCAGGAAGCTAGTCTGCCACGTCCTACTGACGGCAAAACTACTTATAGCTAAATGTTGGAAAATGCCTTAAGCTCCCTTAGTAGATGGGATCTCTAATTTAATATTCACTCACTGTGTCTATGAGAAAATCACGGCACAGCAAAAGAACTCTATGTCTTCATTCCAGAAAACTTGGTCTGTTTGGCTTTGCCTTTAATGCAAGTTTTTTGACCCTGTGCACTCCTGGTGTATTGTCCGTGTCTAATACCTTTGGATCTAGTGAACCTGTACTATATGTCATACTCTGTTTGTGGTGCTCAGGTCAATTTCTGTATCCCTTGTTTTGTACTTTTAATATGTTGAACTCTTATTGTTGTAAGGACAATGGCTCATCCCTCGATTTCTGATTTCAAGTAAAAAATTATAATTTTTCAATAAAAATCTTATGAACAAAAAAAAACAAAAAAAAACAAGGCATTCCACAAGGCTCCAAACACGGTTAATCTCATACACTCCTCCTTCCTTATGGTACAGCAGCTCCATGATTCCTATATTAAAGGGAATCTGTCACTAGCGATTTACCAATTTTTTTTCCCCATGAATCCATGTTTAACAGAGTACCTGTTTTCTATCTGTGTTCTTCTTTTGATTGTGAGTCTTGTCATTTCTTCAAAAAAGCGATTCTTCTGATATGTAAATGACGCTGTAAGGAGCCCAGAGGGGCGTTATTCTTTCTCCACTGTGCCCAGGAACGCCCCTCTGAAGTGCAGTGCCCGCCTAAGTTTGAAAACTAATAACGCCTCCCAGTTCATCTAAATCGCCTCCCAGAGGCGAGGCTAAGTGCTCAACACACTTAGCCTCGCCTCTGGGAGGCGATTTAGATGAACTGGGAGGCGTTATTAGTTTTCAAACTTAGGCGGGCACTGCACTTCAGAGGGGCGTTCCTGGGCACAGTGGAGAAAGAATAACGCCCCTCTGGGCTCCTTACAGCGTCATTTACATATCAGAAGAATCGCAATTCGAGTTTCGCAATGAGTGCATTCACATGAGTGTACTGTATGTATTTTGTGGTCCACAGAACGCGGATCTGAAAAAAATATGGATGATGTCTGTGTTTTTTTTTTTTTGTTTTTTTTAGCGGATCCATTGTAACAATGCCTTTTCTTGTCCGCAAAGCGAGCAAAAGTAGGACATTTTCTATCTTTTTTGCAGCACAGAACAGACATACAGATGTGGACAGCGCATGGTATGCTGTCTGCATTTTTTTTGCAGACCCATTTAAATGAACAGGTTCGCATCCAATCTGCAAGAAAATGTGGATCGGATGCAGACCAAAAATAGTCATGTGAATCGGCTCTCGGTCTGTTAGACTATGCCTTAGGTCCACCTAAAGGGGGTGTCCCATCAGGTCAACCCTTGTTTACATGTCCTATTAGAGCATAGACACACACCCTTGAAAGTGGATACCCCCTAAGCTGGCAGCTTGAAATAAAGCTAACAGAGCAATGAATGGGGAGATCTCTGTGCAACGTCCAACAGCGGTAAAGGGTCCCTTTAAGAAATATTTGTGACGCCAGTTGCAGTGAAGCAACAACCGTACAGAGTCCCTTTAAGAAATGGTGTTTGTGGTGGTACCCATGTGTAGGAATGGCCGAGTGGTATAGGGTGGCCTACAATGTCTCTTAATGTTTTGTATGTGTCACGGTGCTCCTACCTTGGATACGCTGGATGCCAGGTGTTGTCTCCCGAAGCAGCAAATAAGGGGGGTAGTTAACTTGTGGATGAAGAATAAATTGAGTCCAGACCTTGTAATGCAGTTGAATAACAGCTTTACTTGGCATTAACGTTTCTCCAAATGGGTTACAGACTTTGTCTTGGTTCCAGCAGACTTTAGCATTAAAGGGAACCTGTCACCTCAAAAGCGCATATATAACTGCCAGCATTACCTCATAGTAGCCCCCAGTCTGTTAATAATCATATGCTTGATACATTAGTCTGATGCTCCATAGGTTCAAAAAAACAATGTTTTAAGTTCCATAAGCAATTTATGCTATCCTAACAAAAGAGGGGACGGTTAGGGGGCCTGCTTACCTTGACTTGAAGCAAGGAAGCCGCTGCCCCCTTGACTTCAAGCTGACCGGCAAGATAACATCGTTTTTTGAACCTATGGAGCATCAGACTAATGGATCAAACATATGATTATTAACAGACTGGGGTCTACTATGAGGTAAGGCTGGCAGTTTTATATGTGTTTTTAAGATGACAGGTTCCCTTTAAAACTCTGGCAGGCAAACTAGTTTCTGCTCCATCTGTTTCTCTCTGACTCTTCTGTACTGACCGGCTTACTGTATAACTTTGCTTCTGCTGTATGCTGTACTTCACTTTGTAGTCTGGTCTGTCTCTAGATTTGTCCAGGGAAAACTTATCCTGTCTTCTGAGGCTTTAAGCTGTGGTCTCCATGTCCAGTAGAGCTGAAGGTGCTCTAACTGGCTTGCCTTGCTTAGCTGGGGCACGTCCAACGGCGACATGCCCAGCACTTGCTTCCTTCCCCTAGCAGGGAGTGAACTAGACTGCTCTAGAAACTGGTCCCCACCCTTCCTGCAGGAAGTGGGACTCACCCACTCTTCCACAGAGGGGTGTTAGAATAGCATGAAAACCTCCATTCTACCTAACTGTAGCTCTACCGTGTTTGCTGCCACCTGCTGGTGAACCAGGCACATTATATTTAAACATAACCGTTGCAAAATAGGAAATGCACAGTGTTTGGACCTGGAATAAATGCACATGATGACATGAAGTTAACCAATAAAGACAGTAGCAGGGTGCAGAAGTGGTAATGCCACTCTGGGGCATTACATCTAGATCTATTTGAGGGCTGGTTCTAGCTTTGCTAGAAAGAGTTTGTTAGGTACTATATGATGTCAGATTTTTATTTAGTTTTTTTACATTAATCATGGGATCACTCCACAATCTCAGTGTTTCTGTACTTGTTTTGCTCTTTGGTCTCTTCTGATAAGGGTATGAAGTTTCTCTTTCTTGACTGTGTTCCATCTTCTATTGCCCTCAACCTGCATTGAATGTTTCAACATATTCTGGAAGCCAACTGAAGCTGCAGGATAAATTATAATATGAGGGTGAAATGCTCTGCTTCTGCCAGTGAACAGCTTTCACCAAAGGAACTATTGCGTTATGAGAAATAGTCATCCACTATGACTTATGTGATTGGCCTTGGAAATGTACCCAAAAAACATCATTGAAATAAATTGATATATATGTACAGTATATCTGCATACAGAAAGATCTGCCTGCCTGCTCTTCACTTGACTCAACTATCTAGACTACCTAGATATACCAGAGCTGCATTTGTGATTGTCTTCAAAACTGAACTGTTTATGTGCCCATGCTTCCTCTTCTTGATTATGTTCTTTATCAAGGCAAACATGGTTTTGTCCATATTCATCAAAAGGAAGCCTGATCTATACCTAGATATAGCATAGCTGCATTTGCGATTGTCTTCAAAACTTAACTGTTTATGTTCCCATGAACTGTTGCTTCCGCTTCTTGATTATGTTCTTTATTATTAATGCAAACATGGTTTTGTCCATATTTGTCAAAAGAAAGCAATGCCAATTTAATGCTAAGTAGAAAATTGTTAGAAAACTATAATAAATGGACTGTGAAAAAAGACAAAGTAGGTCTGAAACATGTTTCCTATCCTGAGCATGCTACAGTGTATCATGGCTCTCTATTTGAACAAACCCTACCACAAGTGGTTCAAAAAGGTTTCTCCATCGACCACATATTGGCTGCATCATCTGGGTTCATGTGACATCTTACTGTGAACACTCATGTTGGCTGCATACATTGTATGATAAAATACAAAGTCTTTGAGGATGACTACACCACTTCCAATCATAAAAAACAAGGGTCAAGAACGTTGAATTATGGTCCAACCAACACTGGACTCCCCCTTGTCTTGTGCAACTTTTTACTTTGATATGCAAATTACTACCATTACACTGTCATTTCCTCATCTTCTATCTTTTCTCATGCGATAGATTGAACCATAGGCTACAAAACTAAACCTTGCATGCACACTTTCTATATTCTTAGCATTCTAATTTCCTGCATTGGAACCAGATCATCCAGGACCTGTGCTGTAATGGCAGTGGTCCACTCCCTCTGGTGCTCTACTCACCTGCTTTCCAGCTGTATTTCTGTTCCTATTTTAGCACTCCAAAGCTGCTGGTGTCCCTCTTCCATCAGTCCTGGCTGCTGGAGATGAGCTGTGTGTTCTGGCAGGCCGAGACCTGGTCTCTTGTGTCTGAAGGATGCGCGTGAACGCTCTTTCTGCTTCTTAAAAGGCCAACGCGTGTCCTAATCTTTCTCAACAAATGGCTGGGGGCCCTAGAGTAATTTAGACACCTTCTCCTGTTCCTAGGTGTCCTGTAAAGGTGTTCTGTATTGTGATTGTCTGCTCGTGTACTGACTTCTGTCTGTTTCTGGATTCTGACAATGTGCTGCCTGCCCTAACCTACAGATTTGCACGTACTCTGCCTTCACTACCACTCACGTCCTCTCACCACCCGATCAGGCTCGCTGCAGTTCCAATTCCACTGCATTACATATGACTTCCAACCGATGGATCATCATGCTGACCACCAATAGGACCGCCATAACAGCTAACACAAATATTGCAACATAGCTTTCTTAGGCTCCAAATAGCAATGTATGTAATTATCTAGCAAGGAAGATGTAATTCAAGGTTTGGTAAACCCTGGTGGGAACAATAATAATGGCTGTGATGCTGATGTTACTTTTTATGAATCATGAAGTTCAGTTGCCATCTTTTTTTCATGCTGCTTACATGCCATAGTAGGCAGTCGCAAACCTCGCAAGTTTCCCTCACTTAGAGTACGGCCACATCGTGCTGCTAAGACATGGCCGCTGTGTGGTGAGAAACAGATCAACATATAAGCTGCTGTATGAGCACTTGCTGGGCTTGATACTTGCAAACTCATTTGACTATCAGATCATGATTCATCTTCTCTTCAATTGATCTCTGTCCAGGGACAAAGGGTACCCTTACACAACTGTTTAGTCTACTACCTAGCACGGGAATACTTTAACAGGCAGAATGGAGCTGACAGACTCCCTTACTCATCCAGACTCTTAGATGCTTTAGTCATCGACTACACCCCTATGCACTCTGTAGTGGGATGGGACTGGCAAATACATCGTCAACCCTTACCATGTCTGGTACATCTGTTTTTAATGCATCTCAATGTGCCCTGACCGGAGAACAGTAGCAAATAATGCCCACATGGCAGAACTGTGTGACTGTATACGAAACCTCATTGTGCACACTGCCCAGCTTTCTGGTAACCCTAATGCTTCTCCTTGCTGTCATTCTGCAATTTTATCCCTTGCCTGTTTTACATTTTATTATAGTCATCTTGAGTTTTTGGTGCGCTCTGATAGAATTACTGCCTTCTTGAATCAAGCCCTCTTGACTCAACGACCTATTGCATGTTGTTGGTTAATTATGCATTCGGCCATAAAAGGTTACTACAATTTAGAACAGTCAAGCAGTTGGCCATACAACACTATCATCCCCAGATCACACATTATCTTGTAAGACAGCACTAATCCACCTTTAACCCTCCAAATAACTTCTTATGGATTTATATGGCCTAAGGCACCAACATGGTAGCCCATTTGGTTCTTATGACTGGCCAAGGAAGTGCTGATAAGCTTGAAGGGATTAAAGGGGTTGTGCAACAATATATATTGAAGATCTATCCTCAGGATAGGTCCTCAGTATCTGACAGGGGTCTGACACCCGGCACCCCTGGCAATCAGCATTTGCAGAGGAGGAGGTGCATACAGGCGAGCTTCCTCTTGATTACACTACACATCATCTCCCCTGTTGCGGCACTTAGTGTAATTACAATACTTGCTGCAAACTGCTGATTGTTGGTGGTGTCGAGTGTCGGACCCCCACCAATCAGATATTAATATCCTATCCTGAGGTTTTGTTCATTTTGCGGTAAAACTGACTTTTGCCCTTTAAGGGCTCGTTCACCCGAACGGCTGAAGCCTGTTTGCGTATTGCGGACCACATTTGCGGATCCGCAATACACGGGCACCGTTCTGTGGCCATTCCCTATCACGGATGCTGACCCATTCATTTAAATTCCGGAGATGCGGAACAGAGCACTACGGAGTGCTTTCTGGGGTTCCGTTCCGTGCTTCCGCACTGCAAAAAGATAGAACTTGCTCGATCTTTTTGCGGTATGGAAGGCTTGCGGACCCATTCAAGTGAATGGGTCTGCGATCCCCATGCGCCTGCCCCACGAACGGTGCACCTGCATTGCGGACCGCAATTTGCGGTCCACAGCACGGGCTTCACACGTGTGAACGAGCCCTAATTCTCTGGGTCAGTACGATTCTGGAGATACCATATTTGTGTAGTTTTTCTTGTGTTTTAATACTGAAAAAAACTTGAAAAAAATAAGTTTTTTTCATTTCATCACCATATTCTGACCCCCATAAAATTTTTGTACTTACGTCTATAGAGCTGTGTGAGGGCAAATTTTTTTCAGGACAAACTGTAGTTCTTATTGATGGGGTGTGTAAGACTTCTTGATCGCTTTTTATTCAATCTTTTGTGTCAGGTGATTTGATGAAAAAACTGCGAATCGTCCATTTTTGATATTTTTTTACGTTACACCATTCTCCGTATAGGATAAATAATTGTATATAAGGGCATTTTCGAACGTTGCAATGCCTTGATGTTTATTTTTTTGAATGTATATTTTTATTTTGGGAAAGGGGTGATTAGAATTTTTATATTTTTTATATCTGTTGTAATCCACCATGCAATCATTATATTGTAACTTGTTTAAAGTATTCAAATTTTATCCATTACAATATAAAAGATTGGTATATTCCAAAACAGTGCAACCACCTGCAGGCTTGAATTGGAATATACCAGTAATAAGTACAGGCTCTGGCTTATTACTGCAATGTAGCACCTTCCCTGATCTCAGCCCAGGGGAGGCGTTCCTGCTTGTGTTTTCAACTTTTCAGATGCTATGGTCACATTTGACCACAGGATCTGAGGATTTCAATGTCTGTGATTGACATTACCACTGATTGCAGACGCCCTAGGGTACAGAATAAACCCATTAGCTATGGTGCTCACTCCACTCCGTTCCACTCTGGAGCAAGCATCATCTTTAACCCCTTTCTGACCAGTGCCATACTAGAACAGCACTGGCTGGGTCGTTAAAATGGCACCCACTCTCAATTGACCTCCCCTTCTCCATGGCTGTGCCGCAATCCGATCACAGCGGAGAGCGTCACAGCCAGGGAGAAAAAAAAAGCTCCCCTTTTAGCTGGCCGTGACGCTCACCGCTGTGATTGAATCGGGGAGAAGGAGACGCCCATTGAGAAACCCTGGCGTCTCCTCCTCCCTGTACTGATGCTCAGTATTAACATACTGAGCGGGAAAACTACAGGGGGCACAGCAAAGCGTAGGAGCCATATTTAAAAAAAGAAGCAGGGTGGCTGCAGCGGGAGCGGGGGCGGGGGGGGGGGGTTGCGGTACCCCGCAAGTAACGGTATTTATCTAGAACAGTGTTTCCCAACCAGTGTGCCTCCAGCTGTTGCAAAACTACAACTCCCAGCATTCCCACACAACCAAAGGCTGTCCGGGCATGCTGGGAGTTGTAGTTTTGCAACAGCTGGAAGCACACTGGTTGGGAAACACTGATCTAGAATAAGAAAAAAAAAAAAAACATGAAAGGTCCGCTTTAAAGTGGTTGGACCTGCACCTATATCGAGAATGATGCCCTGCAAGGTGGTGGCTGGAGGACTTGAGTCCTGCTATCACCAAGTGGACTCCCCATAGAAGGGAATGGGAGCGCACCGCGCATGACCGGCCACCACCCCATTCACTTCTATGGGCTCGACGGAAATAGCCAAGCCAGCGCTAGTCTATTTTCAGCAGCCCCATAGAAAATTTATGGAGGGCAGCTGCAGATGCGCAGTGCGCTCTCCTCCACTTTCGCGGCTTCGTTCTCGATATAGACCCACACCTATAAAACAATGGGTGCATATCCTAGCGATATGCCCCCATTGTCTGTCATGAGACAACCCCTTTAACACTTCACATTCCGTGGTCAATTCTGACCATGGTATCTGAGCACATGAAATACCGGAATCTTCTGGTAATGCTCCGGCTTCCCAGTGTGGCGATCAGAGGAGCAGGAGCATGTATGCAGAAGCCCCTGTCATAGAGAATGACAGGAAGCTGCTGCACAGTGTTTCCTATGGATCCCTTGTCTTTAGCAGGGCTCCATAGGAAACTAGTACATCTCTCATAGACTCCAATACTAATGCCGGGTGGATGCCTGGAAGCGGGGCAAGTATAATCTATATGAGGGGCCTGGGCATTGGGAGGCATGTTTTATAGCTTGGATAACCCCTTTAATCCTTGATTCTAGGGTGACATTGTGGCCTGATACTACTGACTTTTGGGATGTTAATATTCTTTTATACATAAGTAAATCCATTAATCTTTGATTCTTGGGTAAAATTGAGGCCTGACACTACTGATTTTGGGGTGTTCATGTTTTTTTTTATATAACAGTAATTCCATTAATCTTTGATTCTGGGGTGAAATTGCAGCCTGATACTACTGATTCGTAAGTGATTCCATTAATTCTTGATTCTGTGATTGGGCTGAAATTGTGGCCTGATGCTATTGATTTTGGGGTGTATATTCACGTTCTTTTATACATAAATCCATTAATCCTTGATTCTGTAATGGGGTACAATTGGGCCAAATAATGTAGTAAATGCCACCTGCAGTCCTATGTAGCACCACAGATGACACGGTTATCTCTCTAAGTACAGATAATAGTAGATGTTCCCTACAGCCCTATGTTACACCCCACATCACGCAGTGATTAGTGTTGAGCGAACCGAATATGACCAAGTGGAATTTGATCAGAATTTCAGGAACAATCCTGCCCGGGCTCCCCCATTTTACTGTGAACTTAGTGCAGGGAGAGACGTGACAGGCTCTAGGGATACAAAATACATACTTTTGAGCAATGCAGGAACAGCACTGAGATAGTGTAGGGAGATAATAAGGAGACTTTATCGACACTATAGGGAGAGAGCAGGGGCCAATAGAACAGTGTAACACTTGGCTAATAGAGTAGCAATTCTCCTTGCTGCACTAATTGGGGTTAAAAAGCATTCTAATACTACTGAATTTGGGGTGTTCACATTCTTTTATACACAAGGAATTCCATGAATCCTTCATTCTGTAATTGGGGTGGAATTGCAGTCTGATACTACAGATTTTTGGGGTGTTCACATTGGTATTTTACATAAGTAATTCAATTAATCGTTGATTCTGTAATTGGGATGAAATTGAAGTTGGCATGGCCCAGGAACAAGCTCTGTGCCCCCCGACCTGTCCTGAACCTGCCTCTTTCATTTTCTGTTCCTTCTGCTTGGAAAGTATTGCATGCTCTTTGCTCTGCTCCCCTTTTCAGAGAGGATGAGATTATTGAGGACAGTCAGCACCTACTGCCCAGCAAAGATTTGGAAGAGAGATCCGCTGCTTTCTCCTGTAGGCAGGCAAGTAGTGACTATGAGAGTCATGTTGGGAGCATGTGTTGCAAGCGGTCAGGCATGTGGCCCTGAGACTGGTGAGGGTGAGATCAGTGACGTGCAGACAGTAGTGGATGTTCATGTAGCCAATCACACGTGGGAGCCAGATGAAGAGGGAGCTTCATCATCAGGGGATGAGGGTGGCAGCTTACGCGTGAGCCAGCAGCAGGGTGGCAGCAGTGTGAGATCTCGACCCAAATGTGACCGTCTGCTACTCAGGAGCCTACCTGTCTGGAGACGCCTAGCAGTGCATGGATTAAGGTAGTCTGCATGAGGTGGTGGGGGTACATTTTTGCAGTTGTGGGAATCTTTCATCAAGTTGCTGGAGGAGGTCAGCGTTGCTGTATGTAGAATCTGTGGGCAGAAGGCGAAGTGTTGCCAGAGTGCCAATGTTGGCCCTGCGTCAACACGTGGAGCGCCACAATGAAGTGGTCTAGAAAAACCATGGCACTAATGTTGTGATAGAGCCTGAGGCATCTCTTAGCATGCCGCAACCCTTTTCTAGCAGTCAAGGCTCCACCACCTCAGCAGAAGGAAGCTGTGTTTCCTTCCTTGCCATGTACAGAAAAGAAGGATCCAGCACCAACTGTGAAAGATTTTCGGTCCGGTATTTATTTCATCAAAAGGACATATACAAATTCAGTGACACCTTCTCCCACTCTCCCCAGATTTACGCGTTTCGAACACTTCTGTTCTTAATCGTGATCAAATGTGTCTGTTCCACCATAAACTTAAATAGGCTCAACCCCCTTCAACCTGAAGCTCATCAAGAGAATGCCAAGAGTGTGCAAAGCAGTAATCAAAGCAAAAGGTGGCTACTTTGAAGACATATGACATATATTTTCAGTTGTTTCCCCCACAGTCACCAGATCTCAACCCAATAGAGCATCTTTGGGATGTGGTGGAACGGGAGCTTCGTGCCCTGGATATGCATCCCTCAAATCTCCATTAACTGCAAGATGCTATCCTATCAATATGGGCCAACATTTCTAAAGAATGCTATCAGCACCTTGTTGAATCAATGCCACGTAGAATTAAGGCAGTTCTGAAGGCAAAAGGGGGTCCAACACCGTATTGGTATAGTGTTCCTAATAATTCTTTAGGTGAGTGTATATGCAGGTCACTTTTGCTGTTAAAGTGAACCTGTCAATTCACAGAGGTAATTGAATACGTATGTTGTATGTATATAGTAACTGTATATTACTGAATAAATAACCTACTTAAAACTTAACTTTTATATTGATTATTTTCTAAAATAAGTCCCAAGGGAACCTGTCAACGGGATTTTGTGTATAGAGCTGAGGACATGGGTTACTAGATGGCCGCTAGCGCATGCACAATACCCAGTCCCCATAGAACTCATCTCGGGTTAATTTGCATATGTATCAAATCGTTTTGTTTTTTTTACACAATAAAAGCACACAGAGCTATGGGTACTGGGTATTGCGGATGTACTAGCGGCCATCTAGCAACCCATGTCCTCAGCTCTATACACAAAATCCAGATAGCCAGTTCCCTTTAACGGCGCAGATATAATTTAGTGGCCTATTTCACTACAATACGAGAAAAATAGGCGCAGTTCACATTTGGTGTTATTTGCGCTAAAAGTGTTTATTGCCATATTTCTAGAGAAAAAGAGAAAAATAGACTTGGTTCATATTTGCTGTGATTTGCCCTAAAAGCGTTTCTTGTCATATTTCACTACAATACGAGAAAAATAGACGCAGTTCACATTCGGTATTATTTGGGCTAAAAGCGTTTATTGTGATATTTCTAGAGAAAAAAAGAGAAAAATATTTGCAGTTCACTTTTTCTATTATTTACTTAGAAATAGTTTAGTGGCCTATTTTTAGTCCATTATGAGAAATATATACACAGTTCACTTTTGCTGTTTTATACCCTGAAAACGTTTCATTGGCAATTTCAAATCCTTTAGTTGCCTATCTCAGTAAATAAATATATTTGACGCTTTTAGGGGTGTTTTAATTTGCTTTTAATTTATTTAGTTCAGCTAAAAGTATGTCAGACAGAGAAGTGCCAGGCCCGGCACAGGGGAGTGTCAGAGGCGTAAATGATTCTGGTGCAGGCACAGGTCGTAGCAGAGTAAGGGGGCTTTTCAGCGGGGGTTTCTTCCCGAGGCCTCAGGTCCACATGTCAGCTAGCGGTCTTGTCTTAGCATCCATATGAAGTCACTGATTATATATATATATATATATATATATATATATATATATAATGTGAAAAATTTCCATAAACAAAGCAGTGAACATACTTGGACACACCTTCTCATTCAAAGAGTTTTCTTTATTTTCATGACTATGAAAATTGTAGAGTCACACTGAAGGCATCAAAACTATGAATTAACATATATGTGGAATTATATACATAACAAAAAAGTGTGAAACAACTGAAAATATCTTTTGCTTTTGATTACCGCTTTGCACACTCTTGGCTTCAAGAGGTAGTCGCCTGAAATGGTTTTCACTTCACGGGTGTGCCCTGTGGGATTTCTTGCCTTATAAATGGGGTTGGGATCGTCAGTTGCATTGTGGAGAAGTCAGGTGGATACACAGCTGATAGTCCTACTGAATAGACTGTTAGAATTTGTATTATGGCAAGAAAAAAAGCAGCTAAGTAAAGAAAAACGAGTGGTCATCATTACTTTAAGAAATGAAGGTCAGTCAGTCCAAAAAATTGGGAAAACTTTGAAAGTGTTCCCAAGTGCAGACACAAAAACCATCAAGCGCTACAAAGAAACTGGCTCACATGCGGACCGCCCCAGGAAAGGAAGACCAAGAGTCACCTCTGCTGCGGAGGATAAGTTCATCCGAGTCACCAGCCTCCGAAATCGCAGGTTAACAGCAGCTCAGATTAGAGACCAGGTCAATGCCACACAGAGTTATAGCAACAGACACATCTCTAGAACAACTGTTAAGAGGAGACTGTGTGAATCAGGCCTTCATGGTAGAATGTCTGCTAGGAAACCACTGCTAAGGACAGGCAACAAGCAGAAGAGACTTGTTTGGGCTAAAGAACACAAGGAATGGACATTGGACCAGTGGAAATCTGTGCTCTGGTCTGATGAGTCCAAATTTGAGATCTTTGGTTCCAACCACCGTGTCTTTGTGCGACGCAGAAAAGGTGAACAGATGGACTCTACATGCCTGGTTACCACCGTGAAGCATGGAGGAGGAGGTGTGATGGTGTAGGTGTGCTTTGCTGGTGACACTGTTGGGGATTTATAAAAAATTGAAGGCATACTGAACCAGCATGGCTACCACAGCATCTTGCAGCAGCATGCTATTCCATCCGGTTTGCGTTTAGTTGGACCATCATTTATTTTTCAACAGGACAATGACCCTAAACACACCTCCAGGCTGTGTAAGGGCTATTTGACCATGAAGATGAGTGATGGGGTGCTGCGCCAGATGACCTGGCCTCCGCAGTCACCGGACCTGAACCCAATAGAGATGGTTTGGGGTGAGCTGGACCGCAGAGTGAAGGCAAAGGGGTCAACAAGTGCTAAGCATCTCTGGGAACTCCTTCAAGACTGTTGGAAGACCATTTCAGGTGACTACCTCTTGAAGCTCATCAAGAGAATGCCAAGAGTGTGCAAAGCAGTAATCAAAACAAAAGTTGGCTACTTTGAAGAACCTAGCATATGACATATTTTCAGTTGTTTCACACTTTTTTGTTATGTATATAATTCCAAATGTGTTAATTCATGGTTTTGATGCCTTCAGTGTGAATCTACAATTTTCATAGTCATGAAAATAAAGAAAACTCTTTGAATGAGAAGATGTGTCCAAACTTTTGGTCTGTACTGTATATCTTACAACAGATGCTGATGCTCATTGCAAAGGGCACGATGGCAGAAGAACAGCTAACGCATTTTGCTGTTCGCCCTGTAGCTGTTGGGGACCCACAAGGAGAAACTTCCATGTAGAAGGAGGATGAGGAGCTGCCACTGGAGGAAGAGGAGCAAGAGGATGATGATGTCGACAGCATCCACCATGACATCCAATCATCTGGGTGGGGGTGGAGACAAAAAGAACTGGCTGCTTGGGCACACTGGCCAGAATGGCGACCTGTTTGCTGCCTTGCTTTTGAAGTGACAGATGTATCATTGACATCAAGAAGTCTGATTACTGCATAGCCATGGTTTTAGACCCTACCTATCAAAGCAAAATGGTGGAATCTTTACTTCCCTCCGAAAAGGGAAGACATATTACACTGTTACCAGGAAACACTGTATATGCAGCTTTCCGCAGCTTTTGGCGAGAAGATGCCTGCTGATTAGGGATGAGCGAACTCGAACTGTATAGTTCGGGTTCGTACCGAATTTTGGGGTGTCCGTGACACGGACCCGAACCCGGACATTTTCGTAAAAGTCCGGGTTCGGGTTCGGTGTTCGTCGCTTTCTTCGCGCTTTTGTGACGCTTTCTTGGCGCTTTTTGAAAGGCTGCTAAGCAGCCAATCAACAAGCGTCATACTACTTGCCCCAAGAGGCCATCACAGCCATGCCTACTATTGGCATGGCTGTGATTGGCCAGAGCACCATGTGACCCAGCCTCTATTTAAGCTGGAGTCACATAGCGCCGCCCGTCACTCTGCTCTGATTAGCGTAGGGAGAGGTTGCGGCTGCGACAGTAGGGCGAGATTAGGCAGATTAACTCCTCCAAAGGACTTGATTAACTGATCGATCTGCAGCTGTGGATCATTGAGCTGCTGATCCTCAATTGCTCACTGTTTTTAGGCTGCCCAGACCGTTTGTCAGTCACATTTTTCTGGGGTGATCGGCGGCCATTTTGTGTCTTGTGGTGCGCCAGCACAAGCTGCGACCAAGTGCATTTAACCCTCAATGGTGTGGTTGTTTTTTGGCTAAAGCCTACATCAGGGTGAAGCTGTCACACCAAGTGCATTTAACCCTCAGTAGTGTGGTTGGTCAAGCTATCACACCAAGTGCATTTAACCAGCAATAGTCTGTTCATTTTTTGGCCATATACTAAATCAGGGGCAAGCTGCGCCCGTCACCAAGTGCATTTAACCCTCAGTAGTGTGGTTGGTCAAGCTGTGACACCAAGTGCATTTAACCAGCAATAGTCTGTTCATTTTTTGGCCATATACTACATCAGGGGCAAGCTGCGCCCATCACGAAGTGCATTTAACCAGCAATAGTGTGGTTATTTTTTGGCCATATCCCAGTCTAATTCTGTCACTAAATCCATACCGGTCACCCAGCGCCTAAATACTAGGCCTCAAATTTATATCCCGCTAAATCTCTCGTTACCGCTGTCCTGTTGTGGCTGGGAAAGTTATTTAGTGTCCGTCAAAGCACATTTTTTGTTCTGGGTTGAAATACAATTCCCAATTTAGCAATTTAAAAATTTAGTGGTTTCTGCTGTATCAGAGCTATTTGAAATCTATCCCTAAAAGGGTATATAATATTCAAGGTGCACATAGGGTCATTCAGAATAACTTCACACACCCGCTACTGTGCATTTCCAAGTCTAATTCTGTCACTAAACCCATACCTGTCACCCAGCGCCTAAATACTAGGCCTCAAATTTATATCCAGCTAAATCTGTCCTTAGTGCTGTAGCTGGGCGAGTTATTTAGTGTCCGTTCAAGCACATTTCTTGTTCTGGGTTGAAATACAATTCCCAATTTAGCAATTTCATAATTTAGTGGTTTCTGCTATATCAGAGCTATTTGAAATCTATCCCTAAAAGGGTATATAATATTCAAGGTGCACATTGGGTCATTCAGAATAACTTCACACACACCCGCTACTGTGTATTTCCAAGTCTAATTCTGTCACTAAACCCATACCTGTCACCCAGCGCCTAAATACTAGGCCTCAAATTTATATCCTGCTAAATCTCTCGTTAGTGCTGTAGCTGGGCGAGTTATTTAGTGTCCGTTCAAGCACATTTCTTGTTCTGGGTTGAAATACAATTCCCAATTTAGCAATTTCATAATTTAGTGGTTTCTGCTATATCAGAGCTATTTGAAATCTATCCCTAAAAGGGTAGATCATATTGAAGGTGCACATAGGGACATTCAGAATAACTTCACACACCCGCTACTGTGCATTTCCAAGTCTAATTCTGTCACTAAACCCATACCTGTCACCCAGCGCCTAAATACTAGGCCTCAAATTTATATCCAGCTAAATCTGTCCTTAGTGCTGTAGCTGGGCGAGTTATTTAGTGTCCGTTCAAGCACATTTCTTGTTCTGGGTTGAAATACAATTCCCAATTTAGCAATTTCATAATTTAGTGGTTTCTGCTATATCAGAGCTATTTGAAATCTATCCCTAAAAGGGTATATAATATTCAAGGTGCACATTGGGTCATTCAGAATAACTTCACACACACCCGCTACTGTGTATTTCCAAGTCTAATTCTGTCACTAAACCCATACCTGTCACCCAGCGCCTAAATACTAGGCCTCAAATTTATATCCTGCTAAATCTCTCGTTAGTGCTGTAGCTGGGCGAGTTATTTAGTGTCCGTTCAAGCACATTTCTTGTTCTGGGTTGAAATACAATTCCCAATTTAGCAATTTCATAATTTAGTGGTTTCTGCTATATCAGAGCTATTTGAAATCTATCCCTAAAAGGGTATATAATATTCAAGGTGCACATTGGGTCATTCAGAATAACTTCACACACACCCGCTACTGTGTATTTCCAAGTCTAATTCTGTCACTAAACCCATACCTGTCACCCAGCGCCTAAATACTAGGCCTCAAATTTATATCCTGCTAAATCTCTCGTTAGTGCTGTAGCTGGGCGAGTTATTTAGTGTCCGTTCAAGCACATTTCTTGTTCTGGGTTGAAATACAATTCCCAATTTAGCAATTTCATAATTTAGTGGTTTCTGCTATATCAGAGCTATTTGAAATCTATCCCTAAAAGGGTATATAATATTCAAGGTGCACATTGGGTCATTCAGAATAACTTCACACACACACGCTTCTGTGCATTTCCAAGTCTAATTCTGTCACTAAATCCATACCGGTCACCCAGCGCCTAAATACTAGGCCTCAAATTTATATCCCGCTGAATTTGAATACAATACATTGGGCCAAATAATATATTTGTTGTTGTGGTGAACCATAACAATGAGAAAAACATCTAGTAAGGGACGCGGACGTGGACATGGTCGTGGTGGTGTTAGTGGACCCTCTGGTGCTGGGAGAGGACGTGGCCGTTCTGCCACATCCACACGTCCTAGTGTACCAACTACCTCAGGTCCCAGTAGCCGCCAGAATTTACAGCGATATATGGTGGGGCCCAATGCCGTTCTAAGGATGGTAAGGCCTGAGCAGGTACAGGCATTAGTCAATTGGGTGGCCGACAGTGGATCCAGCACGTTCACATTATCTCCCACCCAGTCTTCTGCAGAAAGCGCACAGATGGCGCCTGAAAACCAACCCCATCAGTCTGTCACATCACCCCCATGCATACCAGGGAAACTGTCTCAGCCTCAAGTTATGCAGCAGTCTCTTATGCTGTTTGAAGACTCCGCTGGCAGGGTTTCCCAAGGGCATCCACCTAGCCCTTCCCCAGCGGTGAAAGACATAGAATGCACTGACGCACAACCACTTATGTTTCCTGATGATGAGGACATGGGAATACCACCTCAGCATGTCTCTGATGATGACGAAACACAGGTGCCAACTGCTGCGTCTTTCTGCAGTGTGCAGACTGAACAGGAGGTCAGGGATCAAGACTGGGTGGAAGACGATGCAGGGGACGATGAGGTCCTAGACCCCACATGGAATGAAGGTCGTGCCACTGACTTTCACAGTTCGGAGGAAGAGGCAGTGGTGAGACCGAGCCAACAGCGTAGCAAAAGAGGGAGCAGTGGGCAAAAGCAGAACACCCGCCGCCAAGAGACTCCGCCTGCTACTGACCGCCGCCATCTGGGACCGAGCACCCCAAAGGCAGCTTCAAGGAGTTCCCTGGCATGGCACTTCTTCAAACAATGTGCTGACGACAAGACCCGAGTGGTTTGCACGCTGTGCCATCAGAGCCTGAAGCGAGGCATTAACGTTCTGAACCTGAGCACAACCTGCATGACCAGGCACCTGCATGGAAAGCATGAACTGCAGTGGAGTAAACACCTTAAAACCAAGGAAGTCACTCAGGCTCCCCCTGCTACCTCTTCTGCTGCTGCCGCCTCGGCCTATTCTGCTGCTGCCGCCTTGGCCTCTTCCTCCGCCTCTGGAGGAACGTTGGCACCTGCCGCCCAGCAAACAGGGGATGTACCACCAACACCACCACCACCACCTCCGTCACCAAGCGTCTCAACCATGTCACACGCCAGCGTTCAGCTCTCCATCTCACAAACATTTGATAGAAAGCGTAAATTCCCACCTAGCCACCCTCGATCCCTGGCCCTGAATGCCAGCATTTCTAAACTACTGGCCTATGAAATGCTGTCATTTAGGCTGGTGGACACAGACAGCTTCAAACAGCTCATGTCGCTTGCTGTCCCACAGTATGTTGTTCCCAGCCGGCACTACTTCTCCAAGAGAGCCGTGCCTTCCCTGCACAACCAAGTATCCCATAAAATCAAGTGTGCACTGCGCAACGCCATCTGTAGCAAGGTCCACCTAACCACAGATACGTGGACCAGTAAGCACGGCCAGGGACGCTATATCTCCCTAACTGCACACTGGGTAAATGTAGTGGCAGCTGGGCCCCAGGCGGAGAGCTGTTTGGCGCACGTCCTTCCGCCGCCAAGGATCGCAGGGCAACATTCTTTGCCTCCTGTTGCCACCTCCTCCTTCTCGGCTTCCTCCTCCTCTTCTTCCACCTGCTCATCCAGTCAGCCACACACCTTCACCACCAACTTCAGCACAGCCCGGGGTAAACGTCAGCAGGCCATTCTGAAACTCATATGTTTGGGGGACAGGCCCCACACCGCACAGGAGTTGTGGCGGGGTATTGAACAACAGACCGACGAGTGGTTGCTGCCGGTGAGCCTCAAGCCCGGCCTGGTGGTGTGTGATAATGGGCGAAATCTCGTTGCAGCTCTGGGACTAGCCAATTTGACGCACATCCCTTGCTTGGCGCATGTGCTGAATTTGGTGGTGCAGAAGTTCATTCACAACTACCCCGACATGTCAGAGCTGCTGCATAAAGTGCGGGCCGTCTGTTCGCGCTTCCGGCGTTCACATCCTGCTGCTGCTCGCCTGTCTGCGCTACAGCGTAACTTCGGCCTTCCCGCTCACCGCCTCATATGCGACGTGCCCACCAGGTGGAACTCCACCTTGCACATGCTGGACAGACTGTGCGAGCAGCAGCAGGCCATAGTGGAGTTTCAGCTGCAGCACGCACGGGTCAGTCGCACTACAGAACAGCACCACTTCACCACCAATGACTGGGCCTCCATGCGAGACCTGTGTGCCCTGTTGCGCTGTTTCGAGTACTCCACCAACATGGCCAGTGGCGATGACACCGTTATCAGCGTTACAATACCACTTCTATGTCTCCTTGAGAAAACACTTAGGGCGATGATGGAAGAGGAGGTGGCCCAGGAGGAGGAGGAGGAGGAGGAGGAAGAGGGGTCATTTTTAGCACTTTCAGGCCAGTCTCTTCGAAGTGACTCAGAGGGAGGTTTTTGGCAACAGCAGAGGCCAGGTACAAATGTGGCCAGCCAGGGCCCACTACTGGAGGACGAGGAGGACGAGGATGAGGAGGAGGTGGAGGAGGATGAGGATGAAGCATGGTCACAGCGGGGTGGCACCCAACGCAGCTCGGGTCCATCACTGGTGCGTGGCTGGGGGGAAAGGCAGGACGATGACGATACGCCTCCCACAGAGGACAGCTTGTCCTTACCCCTGGGCAGCCTGGCACACATGAGCGACTACATGCTGCAGTGCCTGCGCAACGACAGCAGAGTTGCCCACATTTTAACCTGTGCGGACTACTGGGTTGCCACCCTGCTGGATCCACGCTACAAAGACAATGTGCCCACCTTACTTCCTGCACTGGAGCGTGATAGGAAGATGCGCGAGTACAAGCGCACGTTGGTAGACGCGCTACTGAGAGCATTCCCAAATGTCACAGGGGAACAAGTGGAAGCCCAAGGCCAAGGCAGAGGAGGAGCAAGAGGTCGCCAAGGCAGCTGTGTCACGGCCAGCTCCTCTGAGGGCAGGGTTAGCATGGCAGAGATGTGGAAAACTTTTGTCAACACGCCACAGCTAACTGCACCACCACCTGATACGCAACGTGTTAGCAGGAGGCAACATTTCACTAACATGGTGGAACAGTACGTGTGCACACCCCTCCACGTACTGACTGATGGTTCGGCCCCATTCAACTTCTGGGTCTCTAAATTGTCCACGTGGCCAGAGCTAGCCTTTTATGCCTTGGAGGTGCTGGCCTGCCCGGCAGCCAGCGTTTTGTCTGAACGTGTATTCAGCACGGCAGGGGGCGTCATTACAGACAAACGCAGCCGCCTGTCTACAGCCAATGTGGACAAGCTGACGTTCATAAAAATGAACCAGGCATGGATCCCACAGGACCTGTCCGTCCCTTGTCCAGATTAGACATTAACTACCTCCCCATAACCATATATTATTGGACTCCAGGGCACTTCCTCATTCAATCCTATTTTTATTTTCATTTTACCATTATATTGCGAGGCTACCCAAAGTTGAATGAACCTCTCCTCTGCCTGTGTGCTAGGCCTAAATATATGCCAATGGACTGTTGCAGTGGTGGGTGACGTGAAGCCTCATTCTCTGCTATGACATGCAGACTGATTCTCTGCTGACATGAAGCCAGATTGTCTGTTACGGGACCTCTCTCCTCTGCCTGTGTGCTAGGCCTAAATATATGCCAATGGACTGTTGCAGTGGTGGCTGACGTGAAGCCTCATTCTCTGCTATGACATGCAGACTAATTCTCTGCTGACATGAAGCCAGATAGTCTGTTACGGGACCTCTCTCCTCTGCCTGGGTGCTGGGCCTAAATTTATGACAATGGACTGTTGCAGTGGTGGCTGACGTGAAGCCTGATTCTCTGCTATGACATGCAGACTGATTCTCTGCTGACATGAAGCCAGATCCTCTGTTACGGGACCTCTCTCCTCTGCCTGTGTGTGTGCTGGGCCTAAATATATGCCAATGGACTGTTGCAGTGGTGGCTGACGTGAAGCCTCATTCTCTGCTATGACATGCAGACTGATTCTCTGCTGACATGAAGCCAGATTCTCTGTTACGGGACCTCTCTCCTCTGCCTGTGTGTGTGCTGGGCCTAAATATATGCCAATGGACTGTTGCAGTGGTGGCTGACGTGAAGCCTCATTCTCTGCTATGACATGCAGACTAATTCTCTGCTGACATGAAGACAGATTCTCTGTTACGGGACCTCCCTCCTCTGCCTGGGTGCTGGGCCTAAATATATGCCAATGGACTGTTGCAGTGGTGGCTGACGTGAAGCCTCATTCTCTGCTATGACATGCAGACTAATTCTCTGCTGACATGAAGCCAGATTGTCTGTTACGGGACCTCTCTCCTCTGCCTGTGTGCTAGGCCTAAATATATGCCAATGGACTGTTGCAGTGGTGGCTGACGTGAAGCCTCATTCTCTGCTATGACATGCAGACTGATTCTCTGCTGACATGAAGCCAGATCGTCTGTTACGGGACCTCTCTGCTCTGCCTGTGTGCTAGGCCTAAATATATGCCAATGGACTGTTGCAGTGGTGGGTGACGTGAAGCCTCATTCTCTGCTATGACATGCAGACTGATTCTCTGCTGTCATGAAGCCAGATTGTCTGTTACGGGACCTCTCTGCTCTGCCTGTGTGCTAGGCCTAAATATATGCCAATGGACTGTTGCAGTGGTGGGTGACGTGAAGCCTCATTCTCTGCTATGACATGCAGACTGATTCTCTGCTGACATGAAGCCAGATTGTCTGTTACGGGACCTCTCTCCTCTGCCTGTGTGTGTGCTGGGCCTAAATATATGCCAATGGACTGTTGCAGTGGTGGCTGACGTGAAGCCTCATTCTCTGCTATGACATGCAGACTGATTCTCTGCTGACATGAAGCCAGATTCTCTGTTACGGGACCTCTCTCCTCTGCCTGTGTGTGTGCTGGGCCTAAATATATGCCAATGGACTGTTGCAGTGGTGGCTGACGTGAAGCCTCATTCTCTGCTATGACATGCAGACTGATTCTCTGCTGACATGAAGCCAGATTGTCTGTTACGGGACCTCTCTCCTCTGCCTGTGTGCTAGGCCTAAATATATGCCAATGGACTGTTGCAGTGGTGGCTGACGTGAAGCCTCATTCTCTGCTATGACATGCAGACTAATTCTCTGCTGACATGAAGCCAGATTGTCTGTTACGGGACCTCTCTCCTCTGCCTGGGTGCTGGGCCTAAATTTATGACAATGGACTGTTGCAGTGGTGGCTGACGTGAAGCCTGATTCTCTGCTATGACATGCAGACTGATTCTCTGCTGACATGAAGCCAGATCCTCTGTTACGGGACCTCTCTCCTCTGCCTGTGTGTGTGCTGGGCCTAAATATATGCCAATGGACTGTTGCAGTGGTGGCTGACGTGAAGCCTCATTCTCTGCTATGACATGCAGACTGATTCTCTGCTGACATGAAGCCAGATTCTCTGTTACGGGACCTCTCTCCTCTGCCTGTGTGTGTGCTGGGCCTAAATATATGCCAATGGACTGTTGCAGTGGTGGCTGACGTGAAGCCTCATTCTCTGCTATGACATGCAGACTAATTCTCTGCTGACATGAAGACAGATTCTCTGTTACGGGACCTCCCTCCTCTGCCTGGGTGCTGGGCCTAAATATATGCCAATGGACTGTTGCAGTGGTGGCTGACGTGAAGCCTCATTCTCTGCTATGACATGCAGACTAATTCTCTGCTGACATGAAGACAGATTCTCTGTTACGGGACCTCTCTCCTCTGCCTGGGTGCCGGGGCCTAAATATCTGAGAATGGACTGTTCCAGTGGTGGTTTCAAAGGAAAGGACCGGCACTTCGCTGATGTAGATCACAATGTAGATTTATTCAGTCACATATTCAAAATGGCATAGTGACGCGTTTCAGCACAGATGTGCTTTCATCAGACTGCATAAAACATCTTACACTCCAGCTATTTATACATAAATGAAACACAAAGGAACTGACATCATCAAAGAAGCTCCGCCTCCCTCATTAAATAAAATTCGCATATCAAATAATCGCAATGAAAAATTCGCATTGAAAAATTCGCAATTGAAAATTCGCAACTGAAAATTCGCAATTGAAAATTGAAAATTCGCAATTGAAAATTCGCAACTAAAAATTCGCAACTGAAAATTCGCAATTGAAAATTCGCAAAAAACATATCCACTCTATACTGGCGAAGATTTTCAGTCACATAGTCCATTCTTGCAGTGATTAATCACGCTGAAGAAAAAAAGAAATATATTTATCAGATTGCATAAGGCCGAATGCCTTATAGGAAGCAGGACACATTGTACTCACGATTGAGGCCCCTGGGCTCCATTGTCTGAAGACGATGGATCCAGTAAGCCTCCCTTTTCAATAACAATTTATTTCTGTCACCCCCTCGACGGGGTAATGATACACCTTCAATAATCTGATACCTCAACTGCGAGATGTTGTGTTTTTTATCATAAAAATGAAGGGGTATTGGGAGTAATAAATTCTGTTTACGGATAGTAGATTTGTGTTTACTTAGTCTGTCCTTCATTCTCATTGAGGTTTCCCCCACATATAGTAATCCACATGGACATTTAAGAATGTAAACCACAAATCTACTATCACAAGTGAACGTGCCCCTTATTGGAATATTTTCACCTGAGTGAGGGTGGGAGAAACATGAACCCTTTATAACGCTGGAACAATTGACACAGTTTAAACAAGGAAAAGTGCCCCGTCTAGGTGTAGATAAAGTACTCTGTCCTCTTTCTATTTTATTACTTCCCACATCCGCCCGGACTATTTTATCCCTAATATTTTCTGCCCGTTTATAGCATATCATGGGTGGCCTCTGGAACTCTCCTATCCGTGGATAGGACTTAGATAATATGTGCCAATGTTGATTAACAATAGTCCTAAGGCGCTGGGACCAGGGATGGTATTTAATCACTAAGGGGATCCTTGTTTCTTTCTTAGTTCTATCTGGTGGTGTAATCTCAGCTTTATTACGCTGTATTTTCAATAGATCAGGGGGGTAGCCTCGCTCTCTAAATTTATTGGTCATATCGTCTAATCTTGTTTGACACATATCCCTATCACTAACGATCCGTCTAACCCTCTGGTATTGCCGCCCTGCTTCTTACTAGAATTGTTCCAGTGGTGGGTGACGGGAAGCCAGATTCTCTGCTATGGAACCTCTCTCCAATTGATTTTGGTTAATTTTTATTTATTTAATTTTTATTTTAATTCATTTCCCTATCCACATTTGTTTGCAGGGGATTTACCTACATGTTGCTGCCTTTTGCAGCCCTCTAGCTCTTTCCTGGGCTGTTTTACAGCCTTTTTAGTGCCGAAAAGTTCGGGTCCCCATTGACTTCAATGGGGTTCGGGTTCGGGACGAAGTTCGGATCGGGTTCGGATCCCGAACCCGAACATTTCCGGGATGTTCGGCCGAACTTCTCGAACCCGAACATCCAGGTGTTCGCTCAACTCTACTGCTGATAGCATGTCTGAAAGAGAGGCCCCTCTCCGCACCCCACAGTGACCCTACACCTGCCGCCACAAGCAGCAGCAGCCGTAACAGCAGCAGCCACTTCAGTCTCCTCAATATGACGGAGCAGTTTCTTCACATGCCTTGCCAGGCTGAGGCAAATCAGCAAGTTAAGACCTCCTGCCTCAACATCCAGGTTTAAGCCTCTCTACACTTTGGCCTGTCTCTGGCGAATACCCTGTTCCCTGACCTCATAAATTTCTGGGCAGGCAGACTGGAATAGTGTCCCAAACTGGCACAGTATACTTTCTTTCATGCCCAGCCTCTGTCACTCTGAGAGTGTTTACAGCATCGCAGGGTGCATGCCGACACCCAAACAGACCAACTTTGTCCTCTGCCAGTGTCCAAAACCTTATTTTTGTTGAAAATTAACCAAGTCTAGATTCAGGAGGATTTTCACACTCCTGCCTGCCAACATGTATCATATGGCTGCTGCTGCCGACACCACCTGAGCTGCCACTTTTCAATGCAGGAGAAATGCTAGCACAGGGTTCCAGTATCCGTAGTTTCAGGTGCTGCACATCTCGTATCTTGAAGATACGAGATGTGCAGCACCTGAAATTACAGATACTGGAAGCCTGTGCTAGCATTTCTCCTGCGGTGTTGCTATCAGTGTGTGAAGAGTGGGAGAAGAGGGTTGCATTGACAATCCAATACAATGGGCAGCACATTGAACACATTTTATAAGTGTTCAGAAACTTGTAAATAACTCATGAAAGAATAAAGTTACGTTAAAGCCAAACACACCATTGTTTTTCTTGTGAAATTCCCAATTGATGTGTCACATAACCCTCTTCCTATTGAAAAAACTAAAGTTAGATTCAAAATGTCCGACTTCAAAATGGCCACCATGGTCACCACCCATCTTGAAAAGTTTTCCCCCCTCACATATACTAATGTGCCACAAACAGGTAGTTAATATCACCAACCATTCCCATTTTATTAAGGTGTATCCATATAAATGGGCAATGTATTGTCCAACCTGAGAAAATGAATACTGAACACAAACAGGAGTATTCATAATGGAAATGTAAGGCAGAAAGGTGGCCCTAATATGGTCATTTATATTGAGGAATTTCCAGGAAAAAAAATTACTTTAGGGATTGTACAGTCTTAAAAAAAACATGGTTACTGTCTTCCAAAAATCAGCACCACACCTGTCCTTAGAGTTATAGGAGCTCAACGACATTCACTTCAATGGATGGAGATGCAACATCATATACAGTTCATGGTGAGATGTTTTTCTATGTCTTTACAACACATTTAACACTTTAGTTTCTTCAATTGACATGTATATTTGGCTTGGCTAAGCTAGCTAGTTGTGGTCAGACATCTCTGCCAATGTATTTCTTAGAAAAAAGTTGAAAATAATATGACCAGTAAAATCTAGAATTCTGAGCAGATGTTTTATCTAGAACCTGGTAGCCCCTCATGGAAATTAGAATATTGATATACCTTACTACTTCACCTCTTTCATCTTCCCATTCTAATATAATCCAAAATGACTCTTTGACACTTTGCATTCCCTTCTAAGCTCTTAAATTCACATGCCTATCACTGACCTCTGCGCTGATTACCTGTCCACTTCAGAGATAAGATTGGTAACATCCTGCAGAAAATTATCTCCCAGTCCCCAACCAATTTTGATCCTCCTCCCTCCCACACTTCCTTGTGCTCTCTCTCTCCTCTTTCGACCCTTTAACAAATGAAGAAGTCTCCAGGCTTCTTTCTTCTCTACCCACTACCTCCAGCAGTAATCATAGTCCCTCACACCTTCTCCAGTCTTTCTCCCCACCTGTCATTACTCACCTTGCTGCAATATTTAACCTCTCTCTTCTAGTATCTTTCGGTCCTCTTTCAAACATTGTTATAACCCCACTACTAAAAATAAAAATCTGTTGACCCCCCCCCTGTGCTTCTAACTACTGACCAGTTTCTAACCTCCCCTTCATCTCTAAACTGGAACTACCTTTCTGGTAACTATCTTCTTGACCACTTACAATCTGGTTTTAGTCCTCTTCACTCTACAGAAGCCACCCTTACTAAAGTGGCTAATGATCTCCTGACATAAAAAAGGAATGTCAACTTTTCTCTACTGATTCTTTTGGACCTCTCTGCAGTGTTTGATATGGTAGACCACAAACTCCTCCTCCACATGCTCCACTCAATTGGCCTTAAGGACACTTCTTTCCTGGTTCTCTTCTTCTTGATTATCTTCTCTTCTTGATGTTGGGGTTCAGTTCTAGGTCCTCTGCTCCTTCTTTCTCTACACAGCCCCGTTCAGATAGACTCTGAGTAGATTTAGTTTTCAGTACCATCTCTATGCTGATGACACCCAACTATACACTTCATCCCCTGACATCACCTCTGCTTTACTCCAAAACACCAGTGCATGTCTGGCAGATGTCTCTAACATCATGTTCTCTCTGTATCTAAAACTGAACCTCTCAAAAACTCAACTTCTTGTCTCTTCCCCCATCTACTAACCCACCTAAACTTGATATTTCAATTTTGGTCTGCTGTACTATCATAACTCCTTGGCAGCATGCCCCTCTGTCTTGGGGTCATGTTTGACTCAAATCTCACCTTTGTTAGCCGTATTCAAACACTTGGACTCTCTTGTCGTCTGCACCTCAACAACATTTCCAGAATCTGCCCATTTCTTATGGTGGAAATGACCAAAACTCTTGTTTTTTTAATTCATTTTCATCTTGACTACTGTAATTACTAATTGATCTTCCTCTCACTAAACTCTCCCCCGTTCAGTCTGTCCTAAATGCTGCAGCCAGGCTATCTGTCAACCTGGTACACTGATGCTTCTAGTCTGTGCCGGTCCCTTCACTGGATGCCCATCCACCATGGAATACAGTTCAAACTTCTCACCCTCCCCCACAAAGGCCTCCATACATCTTTTTCCTTATTTGTGATCTAACATTAGCATCCTCCATAACTCACACCTTGCACTGCCGTCTTGAAGGCTTTTCTTGGGCTGCACCTACTCTCTGGGATGCACTGCTCTAGAATATCAGGTCAATTCCCAACTTGCCTACCTTCAAATGTGTCTTAAAAACACATCTTTTCAGAAAAGCTTATTATGCTTCCTAAACTGGCTCTTTCCCTTGTAACTCCCCCCAACTCCTATCCTTCAGACCAAAACTTTATCTTCTGACAGTAGTCTCCACACCCAAAGCACTAGCATATGCATATCAGCCTACGCCACTCCTTTTTTACCAACTACTTTTTGCGTCACCCCCACTTCCTCACAGATTGTAAGCTCTTGCAAGCAGGAGCTGTCACACCTAGTGTTTCAGTTGTATATTAGCCGGCAATTTTGCAATGTCTTTTGTTCTGTACATGAACCCTCTGAATTGTAAAGCGCTATGGAATATGTTGGGGCTAAATAAATAAAGATTATCATTATTATTATTATTTAGTCTAAACTGTTACTACTTAAAAATGATGTTGCCACTGACAATTAAACCTCTACCGAATTCCACCTATTTGAGAAGGTGAGCAGATAATTTATACAGTTATACAGTGAGTGAGAGAGCAGGCTAAGCTTTATACTTATAAACCTAAAAGTGTTGCTAAAAAACAACCAGAGAATGCCCAATTAAAAATATAAATACTTTATTATATCATCAATTGATCAAAATTCATAAGTATAAGACATTTACACAGAATTCATTTGGAAAACAGTCAGCAAAACAACTTAATAAGCAGCTTTATACTTACACTTATTAAGAGCAGCCTAAGGCCCCTTTGACACGGGCAAGATTTCTGCTCGGGTGCAATGTGTGAGGTGAATGCATAGCACCCGCACTGAATCCGGACCCATTCATTTCTATGGGGCTGTGCACATGAGCGGTGATTTTCACGCATTACTTGTGCGTTGCGAGAAAATCGCAGCATGTTCTATATTGTGTGTTTTTCACGCAACGCAGGCCCCATAGAAGTGAATGTAAATGCGGATGCAGTGCGATTTTCACGCACGGTTGCTAGGAGACAATCGGGATGGGGACTCGATCATTATTTTTTTTCCCTTATAACATGGTTAAAAGGGAAAATAATAGCATTCCTAATACAGAATGCATAGTACAATAGACTGGAGGGGTTAAAAAAATTTTAAAATAATTTAACTCACCTTAATCCACTTGTTTGTTCAGCCCAGCTTCTCTTCTGTCTTCATCTTTGCTGTGCACAGGAAAAGGACCTGTGGTGACATCACTACGCTCATCACATGGTCTGTGACATCATCCGTCACCATGGTAAAAGATCATGTGATGGACTATGTGATGAGCACAGTGACGTCATCAAAGGTCCTATTCCTCAAAGAAGAAGACAGAAGAGTTGCCGGCTGCGTGAACAAGTGGATTAAGGTGAGTTAAAAAAAATATATATATATTTTTGTATAATCCCTCCAGCCCTATTGTATTATGCATTCTGTATTCAGAATGCTATTATTTTCCCTTATAACCATGTTATAATGGGAGATAATACAATCTATACAACCTTGAACCCAAGCCTGAACTTCTGTGAAGAAGTTTGGGTCTGGGTACCACATTCAGTCTTTTATCACGCGCGTGCAAAACACATTGCACCCGTGCAATAAAAACTGAACAACGGAATGCAATCGCAGTCAAAACTGACTGCAATTGGGTACCTACTTGCCGCAACGCACCTGGACCTTATCCGAACACGCTCATCTGCAAGGGACCTAAGGGGCATACAGGCTGGTCAGGAGTGCATAACTGAAGAGTAAGCCACACCTCCGGTACAAACTGCAAAGAAAAAAAGGGGGGCAGTCAGCATATCCCAATGCGTAGGTACATGTTGCTATGGCTGAAAACACAAAGAAAAAAAATACAATGCAACAGCACTCTGAAAACCAAATAAAGTAGAAAAAACTTATTTTAATGCTAATGTTATGCTTATTAAGTAAATTTCTGATTCTTGGCAAATACATTTTGTACAAAATTATTTGGGCCTGTCTGCCACACGTCAAGGCAATCTCTGTAAGACTGGAACCTAACACTAAATTCTACCTGTTATGTGCCATGACGGCTACCATAAAATTCAGGGAGTGTAAGCTAAGCCTGCTCTCCCTCACTCACTGGAAGCCTTTTGGCACCAGGAGAGGTATAGGGTAGACTCTCATTGCATTCATTGGGGCCATCTGGCACCAGGAGGGGTGTGGACTGGGCATGCATGTTGGTACCAGCATTCCCTGGATTTAATGGAGGCCATTTTGGCACCAAAAATGCAAAAAATTAAGGTGGGCCCAGCATGCTTGTAGAACCTACACTCCCTGAATTTTATGGTAGCCGTCATGGCACATAAATGGTATTTGACCTCACCTGGCTGGAAGCCAGCCGAACATGCCGAGAGGAAAATACTTGCCTTTCCAGACACAACCCTTCACTGTGTCACATAACCCCTTCCTTTGTTCAACCCTGAGGGGGTGGGCACACGCCAGACAATGCAATCGGGACAGGGCATCCACGTTTCCCTGCAACCGGCCTGCTCTCTGTTCTACTGAGAACTTAAAGTTCTGCAGAGACAAAAAACATCTGGTGACCCGGGCATTCCTGTCTTTGGCCTGGCTCATCCACTTGAGAGGGGAGTGGTCGGTCACCAGGCAGAACTTTCTCCCCAACAAATAGTAGCGGAGAGACTCGAGTGCCCACTTGATAGCCAATAGGGATGAGTGACAGGGGCTATATTTGAGCTTGCAATATTTCACAAATATTTGGGCGAATATTCATCATATATTCGCGAATTTGAGATCATTTTCTTGATTGCGAAAAATCGGCAATGTAATATTCACTGAATGCGTGCAAAATATAGGCGTGGGTCACTTTTGCTACATTTTCTAAGCTGCCAGATATTTCCTGAGACTGGAGAAAATGTTTGGCATGGCAGAACATAAAAAATGGCTTTATATGCAGTTAGAGTGCTCCAATATATTCACGATTGCACTAATCGGCACTAATGATGAGAATATTTTGTCGCAATACGTGAAACCACATTTTAGCAGGTCTGCATGAATGTTTTGGTTTAGACACCAGAACCCAACACAATGCACTGCAACATGTACACTATATCAGGATATAACCTACACGGACTATCTCCCACTAACTATCTGTATTATATATATATATATCAGCTAACTATCTAATGTAGTGTGGAAAGCACAGAGCAAAGCAATGACACTGCTGTCTCTCTCAGAACTTAAAAAAAAAACTGTGGAAAATCGCTGCTGGCGAAGTTCTTATACTGTATAGTATGAGGTAGGCAACTTTCCTATTGGTTGCTAGGGATGTTGCTAAGCTCAGACAAAGACACTGCAACCTTCTCATTGGCCCCCAAGCAGGAAGGAAGGTTACTGATGAAAAAAAACCTTGAATATTAGAAATTACGAATCTATATCACTATATACTAAATATTCGCAAATTCATGAAGTGCCGATATTCGCAATTCAAATATTCGCGCACAACACTAATAGCCAGGCACACACTCTCCACTATACTGTACCTGTTTTTGGCTGGGGTGAGCTTGTGGCTTAGGAAGACAACAAGATGCTCCTGCCTGTTGACTTCCTGAGACAGTACAGCACTGAGGCCTACTTCAGAGGCATCCGTTGAACTCCCTCTTGAAGTCAGGCGTTACAAAAACCAGGTGACCCACACAGTGCCGACTTCAAAGCGTCAAAAGCCTCTTCCTCCCAATCATCCCAGCAAACATCCCATATTTTTGTCCCTTCAAGAGTCCTGTCAAGGGCACGGCTAGAGTAGCAAAGTGGGGAACAAACCTCATGTAATAGCCATCATTCCCATTAATTACTTTATTTGCCTAGTGGTGACAGGTCGGGGCCAATTCCAGATCAACTCTATTTTGTTCACTTGGGGTTTGATGACTCCTCGCCCAATGACATACCCCAGGTACTTAGTCTCTTCTAACCCTATCGCACATTTTTTGGGGGTTAGCAGTTAGGCCAGCTTTCCGAAGGGTGCCTACTACAGCCTGCACTTTGGGTAGGTGACTTTCCCAGTCGGTACTTTGGATGACAATATCGTCCAGGTAAGCCAAAGCGTACTGACTATGTGGACGAAGCACAATGTCCATTAGTCGCTGAAAAGTGGCGGGGCGCCACGCAGACTAAAGGGTAAGATCTTATATTGATACAGCTCCTCAGGCTTAATGAAGGCAGTTTTCTCTTTGGCAGCCTCCGTTAAGAGCACTTTCCAGTATCCTTTCGTGAGGTCCAAAACCGAAAAATACCGGGCTTGTGCTCACCTCTCGATGAGCTCATCCACCCTGGGCATGGTATAACCATCGAATTTGGAAACCTCGTTAAGTTTGCAAAAGTCATTGCAAAACCGCAACATCCTGTCCGGCTTGGGTATCAATACTATAGGACTGGCCCACTCATTTCTTGACTCCTCAATGATGTCTAGATGCAACGTTAGCTGCACCTTTTCCGATATGGCTTGTTGCCGAGCCTCGGGTACCCAGTATAGTTTTAATCGGACTTTTGCCTGAGGCTCAGTGACAATGTCATGCTAGATTATGGAAGTGCGTCCAGTGAGGTCCGATAACACATCCGTGTTCTGACTAACAAACTCCCTGGCCTCCTGAGTCTATTTAGAGGAGAGGCTGTCAGCAATTTTTACTGTGGCAGCCGCCTCTCTTACATCAGACAGAGGGGCCGGTACCTCTGCTCCTAGAAAACCCGGCCGTGGGCTGTCTTCTTTACAGGTTTCCCTATCTTTCCCTACTTTTTGAGTAAATTCACATGGTAAACCTGCTCTGGCTTTTGCTGCCCTGGCTGGTGTACCTTGTAGTTTACATCTCCAATTTTCTTGAGTACCTCGTAGGACCCCTGCCACCTAGCCAGGAACTTACTGTCCACGGTCGGCACCAGAACCAAAACCTTATCACACTGGTTAAAGATCCGGACCCGAGCCTGCCAATTATAGACCCGACTCTGGGCTCGCTGAGCTGCATCCATATGCTCCCTAACTAGAGGCAACACTGTCTATCCCATCTTGCATCTGGGTAACATACTTAATGCTTCTTTTATGTGAAGTTTGTTGTTGTTCCCACACCTCTTTGGCCACATCCAAGAGACCGCAAGGGTATCTGCCATATAGCAGTTCGAATGGCGGGAACCGAGTAGAGGCATGGGGTACCTGTCGCACTGCGAACATGAGATAGGGCAGAAGGAGGTCCCAGTCCTTCCCATCTTTAGACACAACCGTTCTACCAGACCGTCCGTTTGCGGATGGTAAAGGAACGTCCATAGTTGTTTTATGTGCAACAGCTTACAGAGTTCCCTCATCACCTTGGACATAAAAGGAGTCCCTTGGTCAGTAAGAACCTCTTTAGGTAGTCCCACTCGGGAAAACCTCTCCATTAACTCCTTAGGCTACTTTCACACTTGAGTTTTGTGCGGATCCGTCTTGTATCTGCACAGATGGATCCGCATGAATAATGCAAACTCTTGTATCCGTTAATAAAACAGATCCGTCTTGACTTACATTGAAAGTCAATGGGGGACGGATACGTTTTCAATTGCACCATATTGTGTCAGTGAAAAACTGATCCGTCCCCATTGACTTACATTGTAAGTCTAGACTGATCCGTTAGGCTACGCATAGTCAGACGGTCACAAAAACGCTGCAAGCACGCCAAACGCAGCCAAATTGATGCATTCTGAACGAATCCTTATCTATTCAGAATATATTGGGGCTTAACTGATCCGTTTTGGGCCGCTTGTGAGAGCCCTGAAACGGATCTCACAAGCGGACCCAGAAACGCCAGTGTGAAAGTAGCCTTAGCTATGAGTTTGGCTTAGGTATGTCGCAGTGGCACCGCCTCCAGGTACAGAGTGGCGTAGCCTAAAATGACTAAGATGTGTTGATGACCTCTGGCGGACTTCAGTACTGGGCCTATGGGGTCCATAGCTATTCGGTCAAATGGTACTTTGGGAGAGGTACTAGAGGACTATGGAAATGTGGCTGGGGGCTAGTTATCTGGCAGGTCGGGCAAGACTTACAAAACCCTTCAACTTCTTTGAATATTCTGGGCCAGTAAAACCACTGTAGAATATGATCCAGAGTTTTCTGCAGCCCCAGGTGACCCCCGAGAATGTGTTGGTGGGCTAGATCTAACACAAGCTTGCGATAAGCCTTGGGGACCACCAACTGTTCAATAGGCTCCCCCCATAGTTGGTTGACCTGATGCAACATATCCTGATGAACCATAAAACAATGAAACACTGACTCTGTCCCAGGTTGTTGTGGTTCACCATCTACTATTAACACATTTTCCTAGGTGCGGGATAGGGTTGCGTCCCGACGTTTGGCGATACCCAAATTATCCCTGGAGACATTGAGGTTTGCCAATTCAGGACCTGGCGGTGGGATAGTCTTTTAAGTCTCCATGGATGCACATGACCCTGACTTTCCGGCCAGTATACTCCGCTGACCGTTCCAGGGGAGCCCTTACTAGGGACACCACACTCCCTGAGTCCAGCAGAACCTCCACCTGGTACAGGTGGTTTAAAGTTTTTGGGGTACCTGCTGCACACAGCTTCCTGCATATAGCGACTGACGGTAGCCATAATTAGTATCCTTGGGTTCCACCTGATGGGGACAGTCAGCTCTTACATGGCCCGACTCCTGACACCGCCAGCAGGCTATCGGAGCCAGGTCCATAGACGGTACACCCCGGGTGGGTTTGGTTGGTGCAAGTCGCCGGGTCTGGGATGGAGATTTATGGGGGTTTGACTGCTCCCCTCCCAAAAGAACCCCCTGTAACAGTCTTAGTAGCCTCATAGTGTTCCACCAAGACCACCATTTCTAGGGTGTTTCCAGGAGACACCTGGCCGATCCAGTGCTGGAGAGAGGGTGGCAGGGCCCTCCAGAACATATCAGTCAATAGTCTATCCAGCATAGCTGTGGGACCCAGCACATCAGGCTGTAGCCACTTTTGCAAGAGGTAGAGTAAGTCATAATACTGGGTCCTTGCAGGCTTAGCCAGCTTAAACCCCCACTGATGTACCCTTTGGGCCCAGACCAACACATTCACCCCCAGTCTTGCCAAAATCTAACCCTTTACTTTTTGGTAGTTGGCCGCTTGATCGTCCGGCAAGTCGAAATACACCCACTGCGAATCTGATGCCAGGAATGGAGCGACGATCTCAGCCCACAGGTCACAGGGTAGCTTTTCCCTGATGGCCACTTTCTCGTACATCACCAGGTAGGTTTCGATGTCGTCTGCGGTGGTCATCCTAGGAATCGCTGCACGGACTGCTTTCCGGGCATCGTGGACGTTTGGGTTTGCTCCTGCTGTCTGCAAAGCCTTCATGTGTTGTAGCAGCAACTGGTCAGTCTCCTGCTGCTGCTTATTAGCCTCGCGTTGCTGCAGGTTTGTCTTTCGCTGCTGCAGATTACCCTCCATGAGGGCCTTCACAACAACCTCCATTTTGTCGTGGGGCACTGGTTGTAATACAGCTGGTTTCATGTACGACATACAACCGTGCCTGAAATATGCAGAAACCAAAAATATCAGGGTTCACGCCAGCCTCACTGCTCTTGTGCGCATCCTCCACCAATTGTGGGGTTTCGCTCTGGTAGATGGTGTAAGCAGGTGCAGTACAGAGGCAAAATACAAGTTCTTAACTCAAAATGTGAGTGTTAATTCACACTTGAGGCAATTGCACAAAACAGCACGTAATGTTGCAGTCTTGGTGTTAATTCAGACACAATGTAAAGTTCATATAACACAAGTCACCTTGCTGGCAGTTCTGCCTCCAGTAGTCCACAGCACGGTTTAGGGGCCTGTTTCCCCCGCATGCAGCTCTCAGCCCTACAGCACGGCACAAAGCCTCAGATCTCAAAAACAAAGACATCTCTGCTGAGCCCAGCTGCCTATCTAAGGACAGCCAGGCGCTGCCAAAACCCGAACCGGCGCTTAAACTCCGGTCCAGTATTTGACTTCACATGGCTGGAAACCAGCCTAGCTGCACATGCTGGGAGGAAAATATCTACCTTTCCAGACACAACCCCTCGCTGTGTCACAATAGTTACAGAAGTCCTTTGAGATGCTATATGATAGGCACAGGGTAACTGCTGAAAACACATGACTGAGCATCGAGGTTCTTGTGGAGATGCTATAAACTTAGAATTTTATAGTCCTGACAAATTACATAGCCTACATTACCTTTACCATACAAAACAACAAAATATGTTCTTCATTTAAATATTCCCTCACATTCTTTTCTGTTACTCCTCTTTTTATTCTTTCATCAACATATTTTCTATGTAGTAAACCATTTTTTATGTCATATTCCACACATCAGTTGACATGGGTTGCTCTCTGCGGAGCAGCTTTTTATACTTATTGCATAAATCATTGGTTTTATGGGAGGGGAGTAGTAAATGGTAGACTTTTGTCCACATGTTTGCCATTCCTTTCCTTAGACATCCCCCAACATTGTCTGAGAATGCTAAAAACCGCAGATGTACCTAATCATCACAGCATACAGGTTAAACTCGAAAAATTTGAATATTGTGCAAAAGTTCATTTATTTCAGTAATGCAACTTAAAAGGTGAAACTAATATATGAGATAGACTCATTACATGCAAAGAGAGATATTGGAAATATTGTGAAAAGGTTCAATATTCTAGGCTCAAAGTGTCACACTCTAGTCAGCTAATTAATCCATAACACCTGCAACTGTTCATGAGCCATTCAATTGTCTCTCAGTCTAGTTCAGTAGGAATCACAATCATGGGAAAGACTGCTTTGCTGACCTGACAGTTGTGCAGAAAACCATCATTGACACCCTCCATAAGGAGGGAAAGCCTCAAAAGGTAATTGCAAAAGAAGTTGGATTTTCCCAAAGTGCTGTATGAAAGCTCATTAATAGAAAGTTATGTGGAAGGGACAAGTGTGGAAGAAAGGAAGAAAAAGGTGCACAAGCAGCAGGGATGACCGCAGCCTGGAGAGGATTGTCAGGAAAAGGCCATTCAAAAGTGTTGGGGAGAGTTAGTGCACCAAGAGCTACCACACACAGACGGATCCTGGACATGGGCTTCAAATGTCATATTCCTCTTGTCAAGCCTCTCCTGAACAACATACCACGTCAGAAGAGTCTTACCTGGGCTAAAGAAAAAAATGAACTGGTCTGTTGCGCAGTTGTCCAAAGTCCTCTTTTCTGATGAGAGCAACTTTTGCATCTCATTTGGAAACCAAGAAGCGAGAGTCTGGAGGAAGAATGGAGAGGCACACAATGCAAGATGCTTGAAGTCCAGTGTGAAGTTTCCACGGTCTGTGTTGATTTGGGGAGCCATGTCATCTGCGGGTTTTGGTCCACTGTACTTCATTAGGTCCAGAGTCAATGTAGCTGTCTACCAGGAGATTTTGGAGCACTTCATGCTTCCTTCCGCAGACGAGCTTTATTGAAAGGGTGACTTCATTTTCCAGCAGGACTTGGCACCTGCCCACACTGCCAAAAGTACCAAAACCTGATTCAATGACCATGGGATTACTGTGCTTGATTGGCCAGCAAGCTCGCCTGACCTGAACCCCATAGAGAATCTATGGGGCATTGCCAAGAGAAAGATAAGAGACATGAGACTGAACAATGCAGAAGAGCTGAAGGCTGCTATTGAAGCATTCTGGTCTTCCATAACACCTCAGCAGTGCCATAGGCTGATAGCACCCATGCCACGCCACATTGAGGCAATAATTGATGCAGATGGGGCCCAAACCAAGTACTGAGTATATATGCATGATTATACTTTTCAGAGGTCCTATTTTTTATTAAGCATCCTTTTTTTATTGATTTCTTATAATCTAGTTCTCTGAGATTGTGAATTTGGGGTTTTCCTAAGCTGTAAGCCATAATCATCCAAATTATAACAAATAAAGACTTGACATGTCTTGCTGTGCATCTAATGAGTATATTTTGTATATTAGTTTCACCTTTTAAGTTGCATTACTGAAATAAATGAACTTTTGCACACTATTCTAATTTTTCTAGTTTCACCTGTACAGTCTGCACCCAGGGATGGTAAGCGAGAGCTATCGGCTCGTTCTTCTTCTATGGTTTTTACTGATTCAAACGAACGAGACAGGGTTGTATTTGCTGCTTTTATAGCAATTCACTGTGATATGCCCCTGCTGTGTTACTGTAGATCAGATGTACTGTACGTCTAAAATTATCTCTAAACCTGAGTCTCTTGAATTAAACCAAGGACATTTTAGGCCTCTCTAACACAGAAGAAGACTCCCTCCAGTATTATATATAGCACTTGGCTACAGGTTTTTGAATTTGGACCCAGAAGCTTCAAGTTACATCTTTGAGAGACACTATTGTTTTCAGCATAAATCAAACAGATTTTCTTTGTGAGACTCCCCTTAAATGTGTATGTGCCCAGCCATAAATTTACCAACCAGTTATGAACAATAAAAATTAAAGGGAACCTGCACCAACACAGGTTACGGAGTACAATATCCAATAAAGACTTCCTTCATTCACAAATTAACACCAAGGAACTGGTTGTCCTTAGAATATTACAGAGCAGTACCAGGCATTGTTGATTTATTTCTGCATCCCCTACATAAGTTTGGACACTGTTGGGGTTGATTGGAAAGATCCCAATACCGACAATCTGGCTTGCAGCTATTCTTACACGTTCATAGTGACTACCCTGTGCAACTTTCTGCACAACAGAAGATGAACACATTCCCCTTTTTTTCCTGCTTCACCGTATGCAAGTTAGATATTGCAATACTCAAATTAGTGCCATTTTGTTATTCTCCCCTTTTCCCCCTCAAGACTGGGCTAATGTATTTACATAACCTATTAATATTTTTGGAGTGTGAGAGGGAAAAATGACAGAATTGTAAATGAGTGTCACCTGTTAAAAATAAATGAGTATCACCTGTTAGAAGCAAGGGTGTGTGTGGTAAAACCACACTGATGTTCCCGGTGCAGGACCCATATCCTTACATCTTTACACAATGGCGCCGTCTAGTTTACATCGGTGTCCCGAATGTACCATCGGCATATGTGCAAAATTGCGCACAGCCGGAAGTAACTTCGCATTCCAAAGACCGGCAGCGCATCACCGATGACACTTGTTCGGCTCGGTATTAGTCAGGGAGAGCTGGAGAGCAGAAGAGAGAGTTAGTGTAGGGATTGAAATAGCAATATTTCAGTTTTTATACTTGTTAGAGACCCAAAAGGACTATTGTGTGGCAGCAATATATATTTTTAGCGCAGCCTGCGATAAATTTCTAAAACTTGTGTAGCACTGCAGTGGGGAAGCGGCAACAGGTCGAGCTTAAACTGATCTGCTTAGGTCAGGCATGCTCAACCTGCGGCCCTCCAGCTGTTGCAAAACTACAACTCCCATCATTCCTGGGCAGCCCTCAGCTGTCAGTCTGCAGAAGGACATGGCTCCAACTGTTGCAAAACTACAACTCCCATCATTCCTGGACAGCCTTCAGCTGTCAGCCTGCAGAAGGACATGGTGGGAGTTGTAGTCTAAATGGAAGCATACTGGAAATATACGTGGCCAGAGAAAGATCAACAGCGACAACCATCGCTGGTCCATGATCTTGCAGAAGATGAACGAGGAGTCTTTTTGGACCTTATGAGTTTACTCCAGAAGAATGATTTAAATATGGGTCTGTTCCCTAATGTCACTTTGTTTTTTCAAGCAATTTTACAGGAGACTCAGAAGCAGACATTGCTCAAGATGTATAGTAGAAACTTGGGGAAGGTGAAGCTTATCACAATTCAGAAATTACTACAAGGAAGCGCATTAAGGTGGGAATGTCGTTCTGTGGGATATTGATTTGTATATTTGTAAAGCGAAAACGCAACTGAATAATTGTTCAATAATCCAATCTATTATTCAGTTGCTTTTTCGCTTTACAAATATACATCAATATATATCAATATCCCACAGAAAGACATATCATAAGGTCCAAAAAGACTCCTCGTTCATCTTCTGCAAGATCATGGACCAGTGATGGTTGTCGCTGTTGATCTTTCTCTGACTACGTATATTTGCAGTATGCTTCCATTTACTGGTCTGCTTCCTATCAAAATCCAATTTATCCCGATGTAATTTGGATTTCTTACCCAACATTATTTCCTTATCATAGCTCTCCAATGTGAGAGCATACAGTTAGGTATGTATGTCATGATCAATTATGTTATTATATACATTTTGGGATTTTCTCTATTAGTAATAATTTATTCCAATTTTTTTTCTTCTTCTCACTTTTCTTTTTCACTGTTTTCTGGTGCAGGCCCATATATCTCATATAGCTTCATGCTCTATGATTATCATGTACGTTTTTTGGTGTTTTTTGCTTTATTATGGTGATGAAATATGACATTATGAATTATTTTTATTTATTTGTATTTATAATTGTAGTACTACACGGGTTATCCAGGTGATGATGTATAGAATCATATATTTGAAAGATGGAACTATAAGTGTATTTGGGGATGTCATATGGAATCATAGATTAATTTGTTCTCATTTATTTATGAATTTAGAAGTCATAGTATTATGAATTTATTTTTATGCATTGGTATATATTTATCTTAATTTATTATTGTAAAACGGAGTTATTTTTTATGTAATATTATACTATGAATTAATTATTTAGACAACTTAACCACTTTATGTCTAATTTGTCTTGGGTTCAGATATAGGGTTTTGAATCATGAATTGTTTTGACACATATATTTTCTATATACACTGAACAAAAATATAATTTAATATAATACATTTTGCATGATCTGAACTCAAAGATCTGAAACATTTTCTTGCCAAAATTCTGCAAATTCGCACAGCTATTGAAGAAGAGTGGACCAACATTCTACAGGCCACAAATGTTGGCCACACCAGATACTGACTGGTTTTCTGAACCCCCCCAGTAAGGCAAAACTGTGCACATTTCACAGTGGCCTTTTATTGTGGGAAGTCTAAGGCACACCTGTGCAATATTCATGCTGTCTAATCAGCACCTTGATATGCCCTACCTGTGAGGTGGGATGGATTATCTCGGCAAAGGAGAAGTGCTCACTAACACAGATTTAGACAGATTTCTGAACAATATTTGAGTAATGCCAAAAATGACTGTCGGAGCTGGCATTTCCTGCATATTGAGAGGCTTGTATTTCCTAGATGACCCATTTAGCTCAATGACTGAATAAAGGGATAAAGCGGATTTGGAGCACATAAAGATGTATATTAAAGTTTGCCTGAATGAGAATGGTGCAGCAAAAGCTCTTTGTATGTGCCTCTTTATGAAGTCCATGTCCCCTCAGTGCATGTATTGGGGCTAGACTGAGTCTGGAGACACAGCATCCGGGCACCACATACAATTGGAGTATCTGGAGGGCTGCTTTGGTGGGAGAAAGCATTACCTCCATGCACTGTGCAAAAGATTTGCTAGATAGTCCTGGAGGTCTCCCGTATTTCCAGGAGCCTCCAGACATTCGAGGAGTGTCCACAGTTAGTATTGTTTGCTGTCACCAGGCTTTTACCTCCATGAGGGTTGGCAAGTATGATGATATAAAGTGTTATGAAATTAAACTTCTTATAATTTGGACTTCTTTAGATATCTGCCTATTCTGGAGCTACAGCTCCCAAGTGTATTTAACATTTTTTCTATGTCTATATATTTTATGCAAATTGTAAAACTGCAACTCTCAGCATGCCTTAACACCTGCTGGTTACCAAGGCATGCTGACTCATGGCAGATAGTGTCTGCAGACTACACAACTTTTAGGTGTTGAGAAAATAATCTATTTCTGTGTTTCTTTGCTTAGGGGTATGCTAGGAGTTGTTACCAGCAAGATCTATCCTTCTGGGAAACTCTGAAGGTATGGTTGTCCTGGAATTTCTCTTGGGATAGTGACTCCTGTGAGAGTTACTACAAGGCTTTGATGGTGGATCCTTTATGGGAAGTGACACCACTTATGGTAAGTAAAGAGTGTGTATTATGTACTAAATGGGGGATTCTGGTGTCTTTAAGGATATTTTCCAAGACTTTTATACTGATGACTTATCCTCTAGATAGGACATCAGTATCTGATCGGAGAGACTCCAACACCTAGGATCCCTAACGATTAGCTGTTTGAGAAGGCACCAGTGCTCCTGTGAGCACCGCGGTCATTTCTCAGCTCACCAAGCTCAGCGCTGTACATTGTATAGCAGCTGTGCTTGGTATTGCGCTCAGCCCCATTCACTTCAATGTGGCTGAGCTAGACCTAGGCCATGTGACCGATCACCGTGTCACATCGCCTAGACTAAGCTGCAAGAAGGCTGGATTTACTGCGAGCATTGGTGCCGTCTCAAACAGCTGATCAGTGGGGATTCAGGGTTTTGTACCCCCACCGATCAGATACTGATGAGCTATCCAAAGGATACTGTAGGCCATCGGTATAAAAGTCTTGGAAAACCCAAAAGTGCAACCCAATGCAGATGAAGTGGAGTTTATTGCTATGATTAGGTATTGTAATGTATTATGACTGAATTAATGATTTATTGCAACAAATTAATACAAATTAAAGTGCATTTCCAATTGTCTTACCCTAGTCTTAAGGTTGATTTACACCTTGCAGTGATTGGGCTGATAATCTGGAATGAACGTTCCTGCAAACGCTCGTTCCTGACAATCTGCCTGTGTAAAGGTGCCACCAATCACCCGATGAACAAGTGAAACGCTCATTCCTCTGGTGATCCTGTTGTTCGTGCAGGCACCTAAGCAATCGTTTCTGGGCAGCAGATCGTGCTGTCTATATGGTGATCTGCTGCCCAGAAACAATGATTGATCCCTCGTCCTCATACTATAGAGAAGATTTCTGTTTGTAAATGCAGCTTTCTCCTTGACTGAGTGAGCAGCCGACTGCTGGGAAGGAACGCTATCTGCTGCTCTTTGCATGGTGTAAATGCACTTTTACACTTACCCCAGCGTAGGAATGCTTTCCCCTTATGGAGTAGTTAGTAAGATCGAAAGCCGGGATGTGCAATAGTGATGGACAAAGAGAAGAGGGAAAAGCCTCTCTGCATTCTTGGTGACTGGACAATTGCGGCAATTTCATTTACAGTAGGAGTGCAAAATATGTTAGGATCCTACAAGCTGGGAGACAACTTCTGTGGGATCTGTAATGATGAAAATAATTAATAACATACGTCAAGTTGTCCACAGTTAGTATTGTTTGCTGTCACCAGGCTTTTACCTCCATGAACATCCCAGTAATGTCCCATAGAGGAGATGTGCATTCCTCCGTCATGATTTATCTTCTCCCAGTGACATTTGTCTACTTGAGAACTAAGACACTGAACTAGCTTGGAAAGATTTATTACAACATTTCAGCAGAACTCAGAGGTCACCAAAACAAGACTAAAACACCAGGGCAAGAGGTGACCAATCCTCCACTGACAGATGCCCAAGTTCTGAGTGATCTGCCAGGGACATGTAGCGTTCAGAGAACTCTGCCTAAAATGTTTCAATTCCCCCCCTTTTTTTTTGCATTTGCCTTATGCTAGTGATTGGGTATTGCACCTGCTTTACAGCCATACATGTTGTCACATGTGACTGTACTGTTTGTCTACCCTGTATTAGAATATACGTTCACTGTGAGTATGAGTGACCAAATGTGTTTGACCCAAAATCTAGGCTGAGGTGTGAAGCTAACAGGACAATATAGTTATGGTTGTCTGTATTGAACATTTTCACTTGATAATCGTCTCGTGGCAAGACATATATAAAGAATCCAGGTGAGGTTTTCCTGGCTGAATCTATATAATTATGCACAAACAGTAGGTAGAAAAAAAAGATGATTTTTAATTTTTTTTTAGGGTTTAACAAGAGTTGTTAATAGTATAAAGGAATAATCTACAAAGGTAGAATGGAGGGACTAATTATGTCGGAACCTGGCTACAGGAAGATAGCAGGGACAAGCTGGTCGGACTGGCCCACAACAGTACATGTGAATCCCCTGGTGGGCACCTGAGCAAGGTGGGCCCCTAGTCTCCCACTCCCTGGACAGGTGGCACATAACACAGTAGACTTGCTGCACTCCATACATGTATTCAATGTACAGCACCTCAACCAGCCTATGTTCATATAAAAAACCTGATAGATTATTAAAGAAACTCCCCAGTTTATTATTATAGTCACGATCAGATAGCGAAGATGACTTCTAGGTATAGAGGAAAGCTGCCAGTGTCCTCTTTCCCCAGGACCTACCTACCTTAAAGTTGCTGCAGGGACCCCCATATTCAATCACCTGGTAGCATATTGCTGCTGTGTGAGCAGGTAATATTTTAATGTATCCGCACGTTGGGCCCCCAAAGTAAATTTTACTGGTGGGCCCTAGGCACCCCAGTCCGACACTGATCGTAGTAATGTCCTTACAGAGCTAAGCTGCAGTGTAATGTAGAGCAAACAATGTCTCTGTGTCAGCTTCATGCACTGATGTAGAGACACTTACTGAACCTGAGTGCACAGAGCAGGGTATGGCGGCATTACACTGTGTCGGTGACTGAGAAGGTGAAGATTCAGGTTCATCTGCAGAGCTGAGAGAGTAGAATTTTGCATTAGAACTGGGGGTTCAGCACTGGAAATGAGGGGTTAACTTCGCACCCAAAATACATATTGCTGACAGCGCAGTCACTTCTTGCCTAAAGTCATTGTTTCTGCAGAAGTCACTCTCATCATCCTTTACACTGTCACTTGCAAGTTGCTTGCAAAGGAATTAAATCCTGACTCCTGTGGCATAGGACTCTGATGGGCGCTAGGCAAGCCAATCAGCAGCAGGCTCTGCAAGCACTGCTAATGCTGATTGGCTAGCCCATCAGCGAGACAACATAGAGCGCTAGTCGGGACTCCAGCGGGTGCAGCGCTAGTCACTGATGATGTGCTGAGTAATTGAGGGCTCCGAGGACAGGACAGAGGAAGCAGAGCCTGAGCACCGGACATTGACTCAAGGCAGGAACGAGAATTAAGTGTAATTAAGAGGTGGGGCCTTTTTCCAAGACTGGGCCCTCTTCCCCCAGGGACCCCATAGCAGCTGAATGGTATGCCTCTGTTGGAGGTACACCGCTGACTGTACCTTTTTAAAAAAAAAAATTTTTAGTACAATAAGGCCCCATGCACACAACCATATCCGTTTTATGGTCTGCAAATCGTGGATCTGCAAAAAATATGAATGTGGTCCATGTTACATCCACATTTTTTGCGGACTCGTTGACTTCAATAGGTATGTGGTCCAGAGATAGTTTCTGTCAATATAAAACTGTTCCCTATGCACAGAATACCTGGGACCACCACAGATCACGAGAACTGGATCCTCTGTCCCCTTATGAATGAAGTGGCAGGTGCATACATAGCTACTCTGTTTATTCTCTATAGGACTGCTGAAGATAGCTGTGTACAATGCTCAGCTATTTACAGAAGTCCCATAGACATTGAATGAAACCGAAGGGAACATGGTTGGACCTACCATTTCATTTCTTTGGGTACACAGGATCCCTATTCTCATAATCATGGGGGACCCAGCAGTCCCCACCGATCAGATACTTATCCCCTATCCTGTAGATGGGGGATAAAAAAAATTAAGCTGATCTGTAAAACCAAAAAAAGGCCATCACTATCTGATCAGCAGGGGTCCGACACACTGCATCCCCATCCAGTTGACTATGAATATTCATAGAGGTCAGACACACCATTACATAATATACACTGACTTTTATTAATTGCAAGGAATCAAATGTACAGTAGATGTTCTCATTAGAAGTCAGGGCACTGGTCTTAAATGTGTCCCTGTTGATGATGGGCCTTTGACTCGTGAAGATTCAGACCTGCAACACTCAGCATAGGAAAAACCTCCAGTGGAGGAAACCTCTAGGGAGCCATGGCTGACGGACTGCCCTTTTCCTAGGTGGTGGAGGAAAATGATGGCACATGACAAGGATGGTAGATTTTTCCTTGAATCAATGGTGAATGTCAAGTGGGTTGACTTCTGCAGAGGCCAAGCCTTAAATCTGCCTTTTGATGCAGCAGAAAACTCACTGCTTTGGTGAATATATCTGACTGTGGAACGTACGGTGAATGACAAGTCCATTGGTGAATGCAGCAGGAAACTCACTTCTTTGATGAATACATCTATCTGCGGAAAGTCCATTGAATGTCAAGTCCAGTGGTTATTGCAGAGACCAAGCCTGGAATCTGCCTTTGATGCAGCAGGAAACTCATTTCATTAGTGAATACGTCTGACTGCATAAAGTCTGGTGGGTGAGTGCAGAGACCGAGCCTGCAATCTGCCTCTTGCTGAAGTGCAGGTTATCTGATCCTGACTTGTTGACTTGTGGTAGAGTCATCACCTCCAGCTGTATCCCATATTCACTGATGGGACACAGCGAGACCCCTGCTCTGGTACAGTGTGACTTAACAAAGCATCGGAAAATTACATGTAAGTGACACAATTTACTCCTGGTCACTGTGGGTCATTGTAAACCCTTTAACTCCATTAAACTTGGGCCCATGTTTCTAACAGCGTTACCAACGCTTATCACGGTCATTGACTATTATAGCTGTTATTCTTGTTCTGGGACCCACTGCTGTATCCAACATAAACAGAATGCACGTTATAATTGTGGATTGATTTATATATCTTTATAGGGTTTAGAGCTCAGTTTTCCTGATACAAATTGCCAAAACCCTGCTTTCTTACACACTTCTATAGTTAAAATTCTGGGAGCCATTGCGCAAGGTGATATACATATCAAGGTCAATGGGAGATCCCCTAGTGGTGACTGCAGGCAGTTAAACTTTTATCATACGTTATGATATGTATCAGGTGATTTGGATGATTTTCCACTCATGGCCACTGCTCTGCTCATCTTCATAGAGAATCTAAACCCTAAATTATTCTGTGTCATCACTATGGTGTCTCCAGAACTTGGCATCATGTCTGTTATTATTATGAGCTCCTGTCATAAATCACAGTTCGGTAAGTACTTCAGTCCGGCTTAGTCTCCCTACCCTTGTACAATGCAGTGTGCGTGGTGCTCTGCCTTTTAAAAGACAATGGCTCAAACAATTGATTGTAGAGGTAGAAAGAATATGCGGCACTCATCACTGGAATCATCAATCTTCTTTATTCATTGACAAAATCATCATACACAATAGAGCTGGGTAGAACTAACCTCTACCAGAACGCTAAGTAGCGACGGCCGTTTCGCGCAAACTGTGCTTCTTCCGGCTATTGGCATCATGGCGCCCCTTTTTAAGCGTCATCACATGCAATCAACACCAACACCTGTAACGCTAAAACTCGATTAAAACCAGATATAATAAATTACTTAAACAACCCATCAGCACTATTTAGCTATTAGATAAAGGCACTGAGATCGTTCCTCTCTTTAAGGCCACAGGTGGTGGTGTTGATTGCATGTGATGACCCTTAAAGGGCGCTGACTCAGCGCCATGATGCCAGTAGACAGAAGAAGCGCAAATGCAGAGGTAGCGGGGGTGGATAGTAAATATTCCACACATAGTGGAGACGGCTGTTTCGCGCAGAAACGCGCTTCCTCAGGCCATTGACTTCAGCGCATAGCAAAGCGCTGTCTTTTAAGGTGTCCGGGCAGAGTTGTCATGACAACGTACAACAACTAACAGCTCCATTTGACGTACATACAAGAAAATAATAAGACATAATATTCAAATATAAAAACAAATGTGCAACCATAATAAAAGTTACAGAAAAACACTTAATTCATTGTGGTCATTAAGTCCTGGTTGGCCCAGTGCTCCTGTGCGCATGATCCACCTAGCTTCTCTTTGGAGTAGCATTTTATGTCTATCTCCACCCAAAGGGGGGTTGGGAACTGTAACGGATCTCCTGGCACCCCGACCGGGTACCTCCATCGATAGATGCTCCTAGTGCTTTCCGAGGACTCCAAGCACTCTACTCGACACTGTACGCACTGCAGACCCCACGAACCTCTGCAGCTTGATTTGGGTCTCACCGTCCTCCACCCATGCTGGACCCAAGACCGGGCTTCAGCTTCCAGTGGGTGAACCTCTCCTACATCCAGAGAGCAGGAACCATGAACAAGCTCTTACAAGAACTTATACTCAGGGGAGTATTGTGATCTTGCAATCCCCAAGAGTGTAGTTATCCCATTACCCAAACATGAGCCAAAACTTCATGAAGGTATAAAGCAGCCTCTTTATTTTAACACACAAGCATTTTATACACATCTTCCAACAAGGTTACCACCCACAGATTTTTGTAAAAACAGCCAATAACCATGTACAATGCACTCAGACACTCCCACACAAAATCCTCCCCCCTGCCCGTGATAGAATTAACTCACACTGGGTTGATGCAATCATCACAGGCAGGCGAATACACAATATTCTCTGTCCTGGAGACAACCGAGAAGTAATTCAATTATCTCTCAGGACAAAGGACATCGCCAATACACACAGAGAGACAATGGAACAGACCTCCCTACTCAACGTATACAATGCCCCACCCTTTTCAATACACATAGACATTTAACATCCCAAAATGGCACGAATTAGACTAGGGGTTCAAGTTAGTCCAAGTCCTTTGTGAACAAATGAGGCCTGGCTGATGAGAGGACCCATAATCCTGGGGCAAGAGGCTGGTAAACAGGCCCCTCCAAAACCCAGTGGCGAGGTTGGTTTCGCCACAGGAACCAATTCAATACCAGCAAAGCTGAGGGTTTTGCAACTACTATTGTGTGCTTCCCTCATATGCTTAATAAACCTGGGACAGCCCTTTCCTGACTGCACAGAATTAAAGTGTTCCCTCACCCTTTCAAAGAGGCATCTGATGGTCTTCCCTATAAAGAAATGGCCACAGTCACATATCAGAAGATACACTACAAATGTGCTTCTACATGTGATAAAGTCGGACACTCTGTGATGTCCACCACCAATGTTGAGTGTCTTCTTTTGGGAATTGAATTTACAAAATGTGCAATTGCCACACGTTGAAGTTACCTTTTGGTCTCCTGTCACGCAACCAGTTGCTATTTGTTCCATATGTAAAGAGGCTCCTCACTAGCCTTTCTCTAATAGTGTGACTCCTCCTAAATGTGATAAGCGGTCTGTCTACATGCTCCATGAGTGAGGTGCCTCTTTTCAGAATCTCCCAGTTCATATGAATAGATCTCTGTATGCAATCAGCCATCGGGCTGAACTTAAAGGAGAAAACAAACCTCTTTCTCTGGCCCTCCTCAGCAACCCCAAAGTTTTTCACATTCCTATGGGACTTTCTCCTATTGGTAAGTAGATCATGTTGGGACAATTCCCTGGCTTTTTAAATGGTTGTGTCTAGCATTTTTTCAAAGTAACCTATTTTTTGCATTCGTTCTTTCAATTCTAGAGCTTGTTCACCATATCCTTCTGTGGTACTATTTATACGCCTCAATCTAATAAATTGCCCATAAGGGACAGATCTTTTTACACTCTCTGGATGGAAGCATACTGAAAGAACGGCAGTAAGACAATACTTATAATGATGAAACATGGGACATGAACATTTTCAATGAGCCTTTCACCACACACACAGATGGCGACCACGCTGTGACAGCTTACCTTTGTGTTGATGCCAGCAAGAGAATATAATTGTGGTCTAATATGAAGATGTACTGGTTCCCCATTATGAGGTCTACTAGTAAATCTCAATCTACTATAAGGACATTTCATTAAGTTCCATATTTACAGGGCTTTATTTGTTTTCTTGGCCCTTACATTGTAAAATTATTATGAAAGTTGGATTGTGACCTGAAGAGAACAAAGGTCATTGGTTAGGGTTAAAGTGGTCAAAATAGAAGCTACAGTTAAATTAGTTGGGACAGTCATTCAGTGGTACAAATGGGCAAAGGTGGAAGGTTGCCACGATATAGCCTGGTCAGAGGCAGGTGCTCTCAATCTGTACAATGTAAACAGGAGATAAAGGAACATAGGAATGTTCTCATTGCCTCGGCCCACATGAAAGTGCCTTGTGGCACTCACAAAAAAGGGACGTTCTTTATTACATAAACAATGCAATATTTAAAAACCTTTAAAAGCGTTATCTGTCGTACTTTGGACACACGTGCCTGTGACGGTCAGCAAGAGGTGGCACCAGCGTCCAGTTCTCATAGCTACTAGGCCATGGCTACCAGTACAAGTTCTCAGTGCAATCAGATGCAGCTTCAGCACATCTGACGAAATGATATCATGCAGGTGACATGATTTATGGTGCACCATGTGACCTGCAGGGTGATATATTTAATCAGGCAACTGCTAGCCACAGTTGCCTGTGATTTAATTTGGTAAGCTTAACTAACCTGTTTTGCTTTGACTACGCTTTTCTGGATTTGGATCTTAGACTGCTTTTCTGGACCTGCTTCTGACTGCTGACTTTGCTATTGTATTACCTTTGCCTGATTTCTGCTTGGATCTTGACTCTACCTCTGTCTGCAATTTGGACCTTGATATGACCCTATGTGTTTGAGCCAAATTGGCTTCCTTTCTCCTTTTTGTCTTCTGATTTGGCTTTGTTGTACTCCCCTGGTTTGATCTGGTCTGTTTATTTTCTCCTGGTTGGTCATTCTTATCTGATTCCAGGTGCCTGTCCTTACACCTTGGTTGCTTCCCTTGTAGGCCCCTTGTGGGCTGTTATTTAGGAAGGATTGTGCAAACAGGTAGGGACAGTGGTACGGCTAGAGCTTCACTGTTCCCTATCATGATATTATCACAAAAAAAATCAGCTATCCACAAGAGATGTGGTCAAGCATGTGCCCTGCCATTCGATTCAATGTCTAATGGGCTGACAGAGACAGCCATGTAGAGTGAGGGGTACACACACAAAAAGACAAATAAAAAGAAATTGACACACAGAATCAAACAGTGAGACTAATTTACTATTTCTTTAGATGGTTAGATGACAAATTTGGTGCAGGGATAGACACTGTTGTCAACTCTATACCAACTATGGGTTTTGCTTAGGCTAACGTCACACTTGCAGCAAAGCTACTCAGCAGGCTGTTCCGATAGTCACGTCCTATTTTTGGTTGTTTTCACGGCCAGGCGGACCTCATTGAAATCAATGGGATCATTCTTAATGACCATTTAGACACGAGTGCACCCATCTAATGGCCGTTAAAAACAGGTACACTATGTTAAATATATATATTGTAGCATGGTGACTCCGGTACTGGTACCTTGCAGTGCTGTGGTCTTAGGTTCAAATCTGACCAAAGGCAACATCTGCATAGACTTTGTATGCCCCCCCCCACCCCTTCATGTTTGCGTTGGTTTCCTCCCACACTCCAAAGAATTAGTGATAGGTTAAATTGTGAGCTCCAGTAGGGACAGCAAGTGGTGATGATGTCTGTAAAGCGCTGCAGAATAAGTGATTAAAATTATATAAATCTATTTTTGGGGGCACTATGGTAGGTATTACCTATAATAAGGGCACTGTTGACGGCCCACATTTTTTAACTGTGTCATCGATTTTTAATGGCAGATGCAAAACTGTTGTAAAACAGACATTACAAACGGATAGATGGACAGAAAATTGATGCCCACTTGGATGCAAAATGGGCATAAAAAGCTTACAGTTTATTCATTTTTAATTGACTTGACAGAATTTTATGGCAAAATTGTGAAACAATTTTTGAGAAAAAAGTTGCATTATATGGTCATGCCTCTTTCCTGCAAAGCCATACAGTTTAGTGTTAACCCACACGACCTTGATGGGATAATCTCGCATAATTTCCCTAAATCTAGATGCTCTCACGTTAGTAAATGTGGGCGAATGTGGTAAAACCCTATCTGCAGTCTAGACAATTATACAAAATCAGTCAAAGGAACAATAATAATGAATGCAACATCTAGATCTCCCTGAACCATCAAAAGGTGAGCATAAAAGAAAAAAACATGCGTATACAAAGCCAAAATTGTTGAATAAGAACGGGGTATGAACAAACCCCACACATGTTGCTGCCTCTGTCTGTGACTTCCTAAGGACCCTGGGTTTATCCATTGTAGGTGAAATGCACATTGAGGCTTTGGTGGAGTTCTCCAGTGTGACATGTCTCTTCCTATGTAACATCATCTACAAATATTAATATAGGATGTGTTCTTCTATCATTCTACCATGGTTGACCAAATTAACTTGAGCCGATTTCTTCGAACCACTTTTGTTCTTTCACTTCATGGAACTACTGTACTTGTGATTCCTGGAAACTTGGGTAGCAATTTAGAGTGGTTCTCTTCTGTATAATTATTTTTAATGATTATGACCTCTATTAGGCTTCCTTAGTAATTACTTTTAAGCTCCAGGCACCGATTCTGCAATAATAAATGTAGATGGTGGCAAGAAGGACTCTTTCCTAATGGCTAAACTACTATTTCAGGGTAACTGGTGCCTATGGTGACCCATAGTTTCTCTGAAGATATCAAATTCCACAGGGTCCAGAAACGTCAACTTTTGCCCCCCCCCCCCCCCCTCTCCGTATGATTCTTCAAACTTGCTTCCAGTTATTTGTACATCCTTATTTTCATTTCTTCAAAAGGAAAATCTTAGTAATGTCCCTTATAGATTTATATATTTTCCTCAAAGTGATTTTTCCCCTTACTATGATTTTAGTTCATCTTTGAAACTAAATCACTGGAGTCAACTGGAGAGATTTATCGTCATTTTATAGCAGAAGGTGGAATTCACAAAAGTAAGGTAAAAATTCTGGAGCAGGAGGAGACAAATCCTTCAATGATAGATGCTGGGCTATCTTGTGAGATGCAGAACTATAGCCAAGCCAGATATCCATCCGTTGACAGCTGTTTCAGGGTGCTTGCCCCAGTCAGTATGGAGTAGTATTCACGCTGGCTCATGACTTGAATGTGGCTTAAGCAGGGCAGGGGGCTGAATCTCTGTAAAGATACCAGTCTTGTATATGGAGTCTTACTGGAAGTACTCCATGGTATGGAAATGTATTGGCAATGCTCCATGGGAATGAATATACAAAGCGGTATCTTCCAAGGAAGAGAACCATCTCGCCAACGCAAACCTCTTGGAAGTGGCTCTCTATTAGTCAAAATCAGATTTTCTAACAAGCCAGATGGATGTCCAAAGGCTTGTTTGAAAATCGGATTTCGACTCATGGTTCTCTTGCTTGAGAGATAACTCTTTGCATATTCATTTCCCATGGATCATTGCCAAACTTGGATCCAAACTGTGCTTCGGTTCCGACTGGTACCACGGAACCAAAGCCAAGTTTGGATTCAAGTTATGAAATGGTTTTCCAGTTTAAAAATCTAATATCACAGTTATTCGCCAAAGACTTTGGGAATAACTGACTTTCATTTTAATGTTGTACAGAGACAGATCTCCATACAGCATTAATCTGAAGTTTGGAGTGAAGCGACTTCAGATCTAGGATCCAAAGCTCACGTCGTCGTTCATCTCTTATTACCAACTGTCTAAGGATGGATATCTGGCTTGGCTATATTACCTTGTCAAATCCCAAGGCTTGTTGGGAAGTCTGATTTTGACTCGTAGGGAGCGACTTCCAAGAAGTGGCACTGGCGAGATGGTTCTCTTCCTTGCATATATGGTAGTGCTGATGTAGGAAATATATCAGGATTAAATCTCTGACAGATGGTCTAGTACAGGGATAAGCAACCTCTGACACTCCAGCTGTTCTGAAACTACAGCTCCCAGAATCCTCCTTTCACTTCTTTTGGAGTTACAAGAACAGCCAAGTGTGCATGCTGGGAGTTGTAGTTTCAAAGCAGCTGGAGTGAGGAAGGTTGCGGATCCCTGGCCTAGTGGAATATTTGTGTATTGCATTATCATTCATCCTACAATAGACCCCCCATACTATATACTTGCCAGGGTTTCCAACATGCTTATCTTTTTTTTTTTTTTTTGGGCAACTGATGAAAAATTTGAGGTAATTTTGATAATAGCCCCCCCTGCAGACAGAAATATGCGGGCATTATTTTTATAGATTAAAAGAATATTTTGAGTTGATATGGAGGGCTGTGTGTGTTTTCACACATGTAGACATTTAGTACTCTGCCAGGTTCACACTGAAGGTGATTAATCGCTCTGATGTTTCTGAGCCTTTAATTTACTTACAAGATTAAAAGGGTTTATGTACTTAATGGACCTTTCACTGGTTGTCACAACCTCCTAATCACTAATTCCCTGGAGAACAGGTTAATCACTTGTAAATGGCTATGGATTTATCTTTCTTGAAATCATATTTTGTATCTAAAAGTGACTGGTGCAACAGTGGTAGAGTATAATAATAATTTATATTGTGCTCAGATATGTTGTGGTTATAATCCTATGGGACAGATGAAAAGATAGCTCAAGGTGGCCAGGAGGAGCCCACTATCCAGCATATTTGAAGACCTAGTAGTTTCTAAAGTCCGAAAGTGGAAGCTATGATTCATACACATATCAGTACTACATTACATGTAGTACTGGTAGATAACTGTACAACCATGTAGCACCGTCAAATAATAGTACAATACATGTAAATTTTGTAGAGAGCAGAACACTGTGTAACATGTGGAGAAGAATACAGTATGTGTTGTACATTATGTATAGCGCAGATAGGAAGCAGCGTAGTACAGGTTGTAAGCAAAACATAAATGGAGAGTAGGATAGTACATGTAGTACCGTTACAGTGCTGTATACTGTAGGTAGAATACAGGACGGGACATTAAATACTAGTAGAAAGCAGAGCAGTACTGTGCTCCAGACTAAAAAAAATACCTAGTAGCCATTGGCTCCTGAACTGAAAAATGTAGGAGCCAAATTAATTTTTTAAATCTTTCTCCTACGCTACAGCATAAAAGAAAGAGACCGCGGCGGGTTCCCCTGGGTGGAGCCTAAGTTCCCCCAGGTGGAGCCTAAGTTGGAACATACCGGAGGCTATAACCGGAGAACGAATCGGCGCCCGGGGACAACAGTAAGTGCAGGGGGATCCCTGGGCGCTGCTCTACACATCGGTATAGTCAGTTTACATAGTTTTTCCTGGTGAAAGGTCCTCTTTAAGTTAAAGACGTTGTTGTTGCCTGTCTACCATAGCAAATTCCCACAGTGTTGAGTGAATCAAAGCATCAAAGTGGAATTCAATCCTAAGTTCAAAAATTTAGATTTTGCAACAAATATGAATTTCCTTGTGGTAACAAATAGTTTTTTCCTACAATTGCGGCTACACGTCTTACAAAGTAAAAGTAAGAAGCCTGGGAATGCAAGATCACCCATAGTGCTCTGCAGACAGCCAATCATCAGCTAGCCAGCCCATTTGATGCCACAGCCTTTTAAAAGCCCCAGCCCGTGTGGCCTTTGGCATTTCACTGTGAGATGAGCATAGGGAGAGACGTGACGAGCGCTGGGGACAGTCTTGCTAAAAGCTTTTAATTCTGGAATATTGAATAGGGAGAGTGCAGGGACCATGTAGGGGGATCGTAGGAAGCATTTTTACACACTGTAGGGAGAGCATAGGGAGACTGCAGGGACAGTGCAGGAACTGTAATCTGAAGCTGAAGGGATCTATAGGAGACAGCAGTGTCCTCCTTGTTTAATAGATATGCAATTCTGTTAGGCCTTGATTCTGAAATTGAAGTGAATAAGCTAATTCTACTGTTATTGGGGTGTCCACCTGCCTGTCACAGTAACTGTTTCACTACCATAAAGGATTAGCTATGCATGTTGCTGCAATGCACAGTGATGTACACCGAGATACAATCTCCCTGCAGGCCTAGATATAGCAGATTTAATGCGCTTCATGACTAATTTGGAACAAAGCAAATTTCGTGAAAAAATTCAGCAAAGCTTCCGAATAAAAAAATTTTAAACGTCACTCATCTCTAGTTGGTATATTTTCCATTATAATACATTGCTCTTGGATGTTTTTCTATCAATACCTTGAATTTTATTTCACCCAAGGAGGGGACATGAGTTAGTTGCTTTCTATTACATGCATGACATCTCTGTTCTCATGAGTTCAGGGTTTTACTAACAGAAAAACAGGGATGTGTCCTCTTGGCCTTATCAAAAAAGATAATATTTTTTTTTAGCATATGGGGTGTGTAAATATTTGACTTAAAACTCTTACAAAAATAACGCTAGAGACCAGGAGCTCTTTTTGCAGAATCTTAAATTTCACCCTGTGTATAAAATTTTTGTTTCCATTGGATTATTTATTTTTGAACTGTTTAGTAGATATTTAAATCTGATAATACCTCAGTTTGGGGCTGAATGTTTTCATTTGGTGAACCGTACACTTCCACAGAAGGCAGAAGCCGACAACTTAGCTACAATGTTATCTCTATCTGCTTTGTGCCATGTGGGAGGTCCTATCATCTGGGAAATAGTGGAACAAGTGTTTCTCAGGTCTCGGCATATATTATGGATATTAAAGCTGCCAATGTTTTATTGTTTTTTTCCCTTTTTTCTATTAGTGTGTGTGTGGCAATTCAACTTTTAAACTATTACCAGTATACAATGTATATCCTGCATTACATTAAAGAAACTTATCCTGCTGGACCATATAAGTTAAGAAAGTTAACCCTTGCCCTTGTTCAAGTTTACAAGCTACGCTATTTGTCCCACCCTATGCACAAAGGCAGGTTAAGCTACCTTTACATGTTATATTAATATATAACAAAAAATGTATTTCATGGGCTATTTGAATAAATCACCATAATCTACTGTGTGCTCTCCATAAGGAGAACTAGTAGCCCCAATAGTTTTCTATAATTATTTATGATAAAATCTGTGGGTGACAGTTTGTTTTCATGTCACTAAAGCCTATATGACACAGGCTGACTAAGCAAACGATTGTTGGAAGGGAAGCATTCCCGGCAATCGCCTGCTTGCTAGCAGAGGTGACCGCTGCTATTACATGCATCTATTTCCTCCACAGCATGGGGAGGAGCGATCGCTATGACTGTCTAGTGATTTACTGGCAGCAGATTGATATTAGACAGCACGATCTGCCACCGGCAAGCGCTGATTTGAAAAAATCTGAATCGTTGGATGAACGAGCATTTGCTCGTTCATCAGGCAGTCGGCGGCAGCATAACACTGCAAGATGATCGCTAACAAGTGTTTTTAACCACTTCAACCCCGCTAGCTGAAACCCCCTTAATGACCAGGCCACTTTTTACACTTCTGCACTACACTACTTTCACAGTTTATCGCTCGGTCATGCAACTTACCACCCAAATGAATTTTACCTCCTTTTCTTCTCACTAATAGAGCTTTCATTTGGTGGTATTTCATTGCTGCTGACATTTTTACTTTTTTTGTTATTAATCGAAATTTAACGAATTTTTTTGCAAACAAAATTACATTTTTCACTTTCAGCTGTAAAATTTAGCAAAAAAAACGACATCCATATATACATTTTTCGCTAATTTTATTGTTCTACATGTCTTTGATAAAAAAAAAATGTTTGGGCAAAAAAATAAAAAATGGTTTGGGTAAATGTTATAGCGTTTACAAACTATGGTACAAAAATGTGAATTTCCGCTTTTTGAAGCAGCTCTGACTTTCTGAGCACCTGTCATGTTTCCTGAGGTTCTACAATGCCCAAAAGGTACAAACACCCTACAAATGACCCCATTTCGGAAAGTAGACACCCTAAGGTATTCGCTGATGGGCATAGTGAGTTCATAGAACTTTTTATTTTTTGTCACAAGTTAGCGGAAAAGTATAACTACCCCACAAGTGACCCCATTTTGGAAAGAAGACACCCCAAGGTATTCCGTGAGGGGCACGGCGAGTTCCTAGAATTTTTTATTTTTTGTCACAAGTTAGCGGAAAATGATGATTTTAATTTTTTTTATTTTTTCCTTACAAAGTCTCATATTCCACTAACTTGCGACAAAAAATAAAAATTCTAGGAACTCGCCATGCCCCTCACGGAATGCCTTGGGGTGTCTTCTTTCCAAAATGGGGTCACTTGTGGGGTAGTTATACTGCCCTGGCATTCTAGGGGCCCTAATGCGTGAGAAGTAGTTTGAAATCAAAATGTGTAAAAAATGGCCGGTGAAATCCTAAAGGTGCTCTTTGGAATGTGTGCCCCTTTGCCCACCTAGGCGGCAAAAAAGTGTCACACATGTGGTATCGCCGTACTCAGGAGAAGTTGGGGAATGTGTTTTGGGGTGTCATTTTACATATACCCATGCTGGGTGAGAGAAATATCTTGGCAAAAGACAACTTTTCCCATTTTTTTTTTATACAAAGTTGGCATTTGACCAAGATATTTATCTCACCCAGCATGGGTATATGTAAAATGACACCCCAAAACACATTCCCCAACTTCTCCTGAGTAAGGCGATACCACATGTGTGACACTTTTTTGCAGCCTAGATGCGCAAAGGGGCCCAAATTTCTTTTTAGGAGGGCATTTTTAGACATTTGGATCCCAGACTTCTTCTCACGCTTTAGGGCCCCTAAAAAGCCAGGGCAGTATAAATACCCCACATGTGACCCCATTTTGGAAAGAAGACACCCCAAGGTATTCAATAAGGGGCATGGCGAGTTCATAGAAATTATTTTTTTTGGGCACAAGTTAGCGGAAATTGATTTATTTATTTGTTTCTCACAAAGTCTCCATTTCCGCTAACGTGGGACAAAAATTTAAATCTTTCATGGACTCAATATGCCCCTCACGGAATACCTTGGGGTGTCTTCTTTCCGAAATGGGGTCACATGTGGGGTATTTATACTGCCCTGGCATTTTAGGGTCCCTAAAGCGTGAGAAGAAGTCTAGAATATAAATGTCTAAAAAATGTTACGCATTTGGATTCCGTGAGGGGTATGGTGAGTTCATGTGAGATTTTATTTTTTGACACAAGTTAGTGGAATATGAGACTTTGTAAGAAAAAAAAAACAAAAACAAACAATTTCCGCTTACTTGGGCCAAAAAAAATGTCTGAATGGAGCCTTACAGGGGGGGTGATCAATGACAGGGGGGTGATCAATGACAGGGAAGTGATCAGGAAGTCTATATGCGTGATCAACCCCTTGTCATTGATCACCCCCCTGTAAGGCTCCATTCAGACATCCGTATGTGCTTTGCGGATCCGATCCATGTATCAGTGGATCCGTAAAAATCATACGGACGTCTGAATGGAGCCTTACAGGGGAGTGATCAATGACAGGGAAGTGATCAGGGAATCTATATGGGTGATCACCCCCTTGTCATTTATCACCCCCCTGTAAGGCTCCATTCAGACGTCCGTATGCGTTTTGCGGATCCGATCCATGTATCCGTGGATCCGTAAAAATCATACGGACCTCTGAATGGAGCCTTACAGGGGGGGTGATCAATGACAGGGGGGTGATCAATGACAGGGGGGTGATCAGGGAGTCTATATGGGGTGATCAGGGGTGATCAGTGGTTCATAAAGGGTTAATAAGTGACGGGGGGGTGTAGTGTAGTGTTTTGTGGTACTTTAGTGAGCTGCCTGTGTCCTCTGGTGGTCGATCCAAACAAAAGGGACCACCAGAGGACCAGGTAGCAGGTATATTAGACGCTGTTATCAAAACAGCGTCTAATATACCTGTTAGGGGTTAAAAAAATCACATCTCCAGCCTGCCAGCGAGCGATCGCCGCTGGCAGGCTGGAGATCCACTCGCTTACCTTCCGTTCCTGGTTACCTTCCTAAACCATAATATACACCTAGGTTTTACAGGTGAAAAATATTTTCATCATACCTCAGATCGACCCCCAAATCAGGTTCCCAATCTTCATCAGACTTATAAACCCCCAAATCAGAGCCAAAAATCATCATCAGTTGCCCAAATTAGATCCTGAATTTTCATTAGATTTTAAATCAGACCGCCAATCTTCAGCAGACCTCAAATCAGACCCCAATCTTATAATGCCTCAGAACAGACCCCCAAATCAAATCCCTAATCTTCATCAGACCAGATCAGAATGCCAATCTTGATCAGACCCCCAATCTTCATCAGACCTCAAATAAGACCATTGATCTTCATCACACCGCAGATCAGACCCCCAATCTTCATCAGACCCCAATCTTCCCTCAAATCAGACCCCAGTCTTCATCAGACCTCAGATCGGACCCCCAGTCTTCATCAGACCTCAGATCAGACCCCCAGTCTTCATCAGACCTCAGATCAGACCCCCAATCTTCATCAGTCCCTGAATCTTAATCAGACTTCAGATCAGACAAAAAATAAATAAAAGAACTTACCTCTCCTGCTCCAGATAGTGTCACCACTATTAAGATCCAGTGTGCTCTTCCTGCAGCCCTGCACTGAGATTGCACAGCTCACAACGCACACTACTCCTGACAGTGCTGTCAGGACACAGCACAGTGCAGTGTTCAGAAAGGACCTGGGAGCAGTGAGTAAAGACAGCACCTGCTATATTCACTTCTCCCTAGTCATACTGTACTAATGAGCACATCCATAATGGATGTGCTCCTTAGTATTCGCATTATAAGACACACTGCCATTTTCTCACACGTTTGTGGGGGAAAAGTGTGTCTTATAGTGTGGGAAATCAGTAATTTTATCTCAGCCCCACCATTGCTCTAGTCTCCTCATCTCAGTACATTGTATGTTTTTTATGATTTTCTTTTTATCTCCAGTTGAAGATACGTGTTCCAGAGCTTTATATATTTTTTTCTTGTACTTTCACAGTCAAACTTCCAGCTGTCCAGGTGCCAACAATAAGCAATAGACAGTATTTTATGTTTTACTTTTTATGTTTTTTAAATACTTTTGGATTGAATCTCCAGTTGAAGTTCCACTAGAGAATTCCAAGGATTTCCAATTTGTTTTCTTGTGTGATTTAACTGGACCGTATCATCACTACAGTTTTTTTTTAAATATATTACTCCTATTTATCTTCATAATTGAAAGTGTCAGCTTGATTAACTTGATTTCAAGACTGACTTTATTACTGTATTTTTCGCCCTATAAGACCCAAAAGTGGGGGGGAATGGCAGTGCCTCTTATGGGGAGAATACTAACATTTACACTGATACAGCGCCGACCGTGATGCTGCACAGCGCGGCCGGCGGTGTATCAGCAGGGAGGGAGGAGGGGTGGAGGCCGATATCTGGTGTAAAGTTAGTGCTCACTTGAAACTCCTGTAGGCAGGCCGGGCGGGCGGTGGCAGCGTAACATTCACTACGTCATGTGCCTGCTCCACCTGCTTCATTCATAAAGTGGGAGGAGCATGCGCTTGACGTAGTGAATGACGTTACGCTGCCGCCGCTTGCCCGGCCTGCCTACAGGAGTTTCAAGTGAGTAGCGTACTACATGGATTTCTCTACGCTGCAGAGGATTACTATAGTTTAAAACAGCGCCCATGCCTACACGTTACCTATTAATACTACAGTAAGCGGGGCCCAGTGTAATAGAATAAAGTTACTGCATTCCAATACAACACCAGATGCCGGCCCCCACCCCCTGTATTGGGGGTCATTCACTATTTTACACAGGGACACTGTTATGGGGGGATCTGTGGATGACACTGTTATGGGGGGGCAATCTGTGGATGCTATATATGTAACATGCTATATATGTGTCATCCATAGATCCCCCCCCCCATAACAGTGCCATCCACAAATTCCCATAACAGTGCCATCCACAGATCCCCCATAATTTTGTCATCCACAGACCACCATTAGTTCAAAACCCACCAAAAGCACACCTTTTGGTTAAAACATTTTTTTTCTTATTGTCCTCCTCTAAAACCTAGATGCGTCTTATGGGCCGGTGCGTCTTACAGGGCGAAAAATACGTTATATCGGGTCTGTTTAGCTTCTAGTTTTTAAAGCATATAATATAAATTGCAAAACTTCAGTTATTTAGAAGAGATTATTAATAATACATTGTTATATACTGTATATTAGTTATTTCAGTAAAACTTTCACCAGAGGATTTTTGCTTATGTGATTACAATATTAGACTGAAAGGATAAGTTTATTGGGGAAAACTGTACAATTGAAAGGAGGCTCTAGTACCTTGTTGGGCCACCTCTAGCCAGGATACAAGATGAGATACGGTTGGGCCAGGTTCTGTATGGTATTCTGCAGCACATTTGCCCACATATGTTGTAGCTGGGCTTGTGGATACTGCACACACATAGGTTTCCCAAGCTGTTGCCCCAGCCCAACCCTTTAATGATACATTAACAACTGAAAAAAAAAATGTATACAGTATTTGTATATATATATTACATTTTTCCCCCATGATACTTTTTTTTATAATATTTAATTTCACATCACTCTCTCCTCTCCCATGGTTCTCATGAGCTGTATTTCTCAATGTTGTTGAAAGATTACTCGTTGAGCAGAACTATGAACATTGTAACCTTTGCAGGAAATTCAGTGTAAGGACATAATTCCATAGTAAGACTTTGTGTTTGGCCTGGCATTAGTAGAATAAGTATATACCCCCGTGTGGGACACAATTACACCAATAATTAAGGTCTGTAACAACATTAGACAGTGTCTGATGCTGTCTGGACTATGAGAAACATGTGTTGAGTTTGTAATAACCTTCTCCTATTCCTGCTGCAAATCCCACCTGAAATTCCATTAAGAAGCAGATGAAAGCTTACGGACCAGGGTGATTAAAGACGGTTCAGGAATTTTCGGGTTAGTTTATTTGTAGTAGTCTCTTCCCATCACCTCCCAGCATTGGCCTATTTTCATTTATTATATGTGAACTGTTTTTTGGTGGTGCTATATAAAGATATGCACTGTGATACCCTGGTAGGAAGTGTTATGCGAGTTTTCCATCACTGCATTGCTGTTCAATGCAGAATCAAACTTTTTCCTATGTCATGTACAAATGTGTACACACTAGCACAAATCTTCATATACTGTATTTTCCACCTGATAAGACGCACCTAGGTTTTAGAAGAGGAAAATAAGAAAAACTTTTTTTTATCAGACCCCCAGTTTTAATGGAGTGTGTCTCAGACCATATATCACACCCCCACTGTTGATGAGATCTGCAATCAGGCCCCTGTGATTCTCAGATCAAACCCCCAGTATGTCTCTGATTAGGCTCCCAATCAGACCCTCTAGGATTCTCAGCCCTCATATACAAAAAACTAAATCCACTCACCTCTCCTGCTCTAGATGACACTGCCACCCGTGAGATCCTCTTCCTACCTTTCTGTACTGTGATCTGCTGTTGGATAGCGTGAGGTCACAGAGCACCCTGATGTCCTCATGCTCTGCACAGGTCACAGCACAGTGTGCAGTGCTGGCAGACGAAGACCAGGGACCAAAGTACAGAGCCAGTAGAAGTAGTGCTGTATTTACTGCTCCCTGGTCCTGCAGTACTAGTGACCGCTTCCATAATGGAAGCAGTCATTGGTATTCACCCAATAAGATGCACTGCAATTTTCCTGCCATGTTTTGAAGAGGGAAAAGTGCATCTTATAGTGCAAAAAATACAGTAGATTGTTGCTTAAGTGAACATTGACATTTAATACTGTAGTCGCTGGTCCTAGAAATATATAATGTTCCACCAGGTTTATTGCATATCATTTTAACATTGGACTTTCAAAGCATAAAATAAGTTGACTGGTTTACACAATTTTCAAATGACACTGGGAGATCTGAACTCCCCTTATGATATCGCCCCGCTATAATCTATGCAGGAATCTGACAGCAAGTGTACAATTCCCCTGCAACACCCCCACAGGTAAACTGAAGCATTGCACATTGAAATTAAAATACAATCCATGTAATGAATGGTCACGTTCTGTCCTATATAGACACTTTTTGCAGATGTTCTCTAAATATTAGACCATGAACCACCTCCTCCTCCATTAACCCCATACTAGGGTTTTTTCTAAACCATTATCACTACCTCTTTCCTAAGATATGTTGATACAAAGGTGAGCATCATTACCTTGTATTCTTCTCTAGCCTCAGGAGTTACAAAGCTGAGGTTAAAGAGTATGCTGTCCGGTTTGGAAAATTCCAAATGGGAGAGTTTGACAATTAGCTAATTCTAACGTTTCGAGGAGTGTCAGCACTCAGCGGTTATCAGTGGGGAAACCTGGTAGTAAGGTGTGTTAGGAGAACTAGCAACCTAGACAAACTACTGTATTGTTCAGGAACCTTCCAACAGGGGAAGGTGCCTTAAGTACCCTAGGATTGCCAGTCATTGGATGGTGAAGATGAAGGGGCATGCATAGGCCCTTCAAGAGCTGTAGAGAGGGCTTGCAAGCACCTCTTATGGGTAAAGGAAGAGTGAGGGAAGCAGGTCACATCCTGTGAGGAGAATCAGATCAAGCAAGGGGCTAGACCCTCCAGTAGAAGGGAAACAGGCAGTTGGTTTGTACTGTCGGAAAAAAAAAAAGTGAAACAGCGGCTATGGGCCGTCGGAATAACAAGTTGGTAGCTGATGGATCCTACTTGAACATATTTATGACACACTTTTTGTCAGTGTTCACATCAGCCAGACAACACTTTAGGCAATTTTAGGGAACTACTCTATATTCCGCTCCATGTTCTTATAGATTTGTTTAGATGTACTTTTATACACTGATAGTAGCTTTTATAATAGGATAATCTGATTTGAGGACATTATGTTTTTCATTATTCCTTACATATTAACAGCATGCCAGACAGGATACATCGGAGAAGGAGGTTTTAAAGAATATATGTCTGAAACGCAAATAAATCAACTAGATTGACCGCAGTTATTTTGATGAAAGCATTGTGTTGATCTGGTCTTCACCACCTGCAATGTTTTACAAGAATAGTCTGGAGAAGGTAGTTTTGTTTCAAAATTAACAGATTTTGTAAATTCCAGACAGAAAGCCTAACATGCCTATGATAGTTGGAGCCTTCATATAAAAGAGAAATCTGATGGTGGATGCAGTGGGTGGTAGAATTGACACACACACACAGTAAATTATCTTTGTTAATACAAGCTGGTCCTCTAGGAATTCACAGTTCCTCTTCCTCCTGGTTATAATTCTTGACTCTTCTGTAACCTCAACTGGAATCTGGCTGCACAAACAAACAAGGCATTTCTCCTGAGAAGCAACCCCATTATATCAGTCGGGACACACGTGTCATGAACATTATTCAGTGCATTGCCTTACATTAGCCTCCCTTCCTTGATGCGCTGCAGAAGGCTGTTTCACTGGAGGTACCATTGTATCACCCTACTTAAATTATTTTTCACATGGCAATTACCGTGGATTTTGGGGACCTTTATATTAATTGTAAATGGTTTGTGAGAAGTTCCAAAAAATTTGTTCTTTTCCTGAACAAGTGCCGCTCTTGTGTATTGGTTGTAGGCCTATATGTGGTATTGCAGATTAACCTTGTTCAATTGCATGTAGTACAGTGAACTCCTTAGTAGTGTAAGCCATTGTGAAACAGAAATTTTGAAGAAGGGTTAGGGTCTCCTAAAGCACCACTTAAGTTCTACATGATTGGTACTGCTGACACGGAGTCCAAATCGCAACTTTATATATATACAGTACAGACCAAAAGTTTGGATACACCTTCTCATTCAAAGAGTTTTCTTTATTTTCATGACTATGAAAATTGTAGATTCACACTGAAGGCATCAAAACTATGAATTAACACATGTGAAATTATATACATAAAAAAAAAGTGTGAAACAACTGAAAATGTCATATTCTAGGTTCTTCAAAGTAGCCAGCTTTTGCTTTGATTACTGCTTTGCACACTCTTGGCATTCTCTTGATGAGCTTCTAGAGGTAGTCACCTGAAATGGTTTTCACTTCACAGGTGTGCCCTGTCAGGTTTAATAAGTGGGATTTCTTGCCTTATAAATGGGGTTGGGACCATCAGTTGCGTTGTGGAGAAGTCAGGTGGATACACAACTGATAGTCCTACTGAATAGACTGTTAGAATTTGTATTATGGCAAGAAAAAAGCAGCTAAGTAAATAAAAACGAGTGGCCATCATTACTTTAAGAAATTAAGGTCAGTCAGTCCGAAAAATTGGGAAAACTTTGAAAGTGTCCCCAAGTGCAGTCACAAAAACCATCAAGCGCTACAAAGAAACTGGCTCACATGCGGACCGCCCCAGGAAAGGAAGACCAAGAGTCACCTCTGCTGCGGAGGATAAGTTCATCTGAGTCACCAGCCTCAGAAATCGCAGGTTAACAGCAGCTCAGATTAGAGACAAGGTCAATGCCACACAGAGTTCTAGCAGCAGACACATCTCTAGAACAACTGTTAAGAGGAGACTGTGTGAATCAGGTCTTCATGGTAGAATATCTGCTAGGAAACCACTGCTAAGGACAGGCAACAAGCAGAAGAGATTTGTTTGGGCTAAAGAACGCAAGGAATGGACATTAGACCAGTGGAAATCTGTGCTTTGGTCTGATGAGTCCAGATTTGAGATTTTTGGTTCCAACCACCGTGTCTTTGTGCGACGCAGAAAAGGTGAACGGATGGACTCTACATGCCTGGTTCCCACCGTGAAGCATGGAGGAGGAGGTGTGATGGTGTGGGGGTGCTTTGCTGGTGACACTGTAGGGGATTTATTCAAAATTGAAGGCATACTGAACCAGCATGGCTACCACAGCATCTTGTAGCGGCATGCTATTCCATCCGGTTTGCGTTTAGTTGGACCATCATTTATTTTTCAACAGGACAATGACCCCAAACACACCTCCAGGCTGTGTAAGGGCTATTTGACCATGAAGGAGAGTGATGGGGTGCTGCGCCAGATGACCTGGCCTCTACAGTCACCGGACCTGAACCCAATCGAGATGGTTTGGGGTGAGCTGGACAGCAGAGTGAAGGCAAAAGGGCCAACAAGTGCTAAGCATCTCTGGGAACTCCTTCAAGACTGTTGGAAAACAATTTCAGGTGACTACCTCTTGAAGCTCAGCAAGAGAATGCCAAGAGTGTGCAAAGCAGTAATCAAAGCAAAAGGTGGCTACTTTGAAGAACCTAGAATATGACATATTTTCAGTTGTTTCACACTTTTTTTTATGTATATAATTCCACATGTGTTAATTCATAGTTCTGATGCCTTCAGTGTGAATCTACAATTTTCATAGTCATGAAAATAAAGAAAACTCTTTGAATGAGAAGGTGTGTCCAAACTTTTGGTCTGTACTGTGTGTGTGTGTGTGTATGTATGTATATATACAGACGTGGACAAAATTGTTGGTACCCTTTGGTCAATGAAAGAAAAAGTCACAATGGTCACAGAAATAACTTTAATCTGACAAAAGTAATAATAAATTAAAATTCTATAAATGTTAACCAATGAAAGTCAGACATTGTTTTTCAACCATGCTTCAACAGAATTATGTAAAAAAATAAACTCATGAAACAGGCATGGACAAAAATGATGGTACCCCTAGAAAACACAGAACATAATGTGACCAAAGGGACATGTTAATTCAAGGTGTGTCCACTAATTAGCATCACAGGTGTCTACAACCTTGTAATCAGCCATTGGGCCTATATATATGGCTCCAGGTAATCACTGTGTTGTTTGGTGATATGGTGTGTACCACACTCGACATGGACCAGAGGAAGCAAAGGAAAGAGCTGTCTCAAGAGATCAGAAAGAAAATTATAGACAAGCATGTTAAAGGTAAAGGCTATAAGACCATCTCCAAGCAACTAGATGTTCCTGTGAGTACAGTTGCACATATTATTCATAAGTTTAAGATCCATGGGACTGTAGCCAACCTCCCTGGACGTGGCCGCAGGAGGAAAATTGATGACAAATCTAAGAGACGGATAATCCGAATGGTAACAAAAGAGCCTAGAAAGACTTCTAAAGAGATTCAAGGTGAACTTCATGCTCAAGGAACATCAGTGTCAGATCGCACCATCCGTCGTTGTTTGAGCCAAAGTGGACTACATGGGAGACGACCAAGGAGGACACCATTGTTGAAAACGAATCATAAAAAAGCAAGACTGGAATATGCCAAACTACATGTTGACAAGCCACAAAGCTTCTGGGAGAATGTCCTGTGGACAGATGAGACAAAAATCGAAGTTTTTGCCAAGGCACATCAGCTGTATGTTCACAGACGAAAAAATGAAGCATATCAAGAAAAGAACACTGTCCCTACTGTGAAACATGGAGGAGGCTCTGTTATGTTCTGGGGCTGCTTTGCTGCGTCTGGCACAGGGTGTCTTGAATCTGTGCAGGGTACAATGAAATCTCAAGACTATCAAGGAATTCTAGAGAGAAATGTACTAGCCAGTGTCAGAAAGCTTGGTCTCAGTCGCAGGTCATGGGTCTTGCAACAGGACAATGACCCAAAACACACCGCTAAAAACACCCAAGAATGGCTAAGAGGAAAAAATTGGACTATTCTAAAGTGGCCTTCTATGAGCCCTGACCTCAATCCTATTGAGCATCTTTGGAAGGAGCTGAAACATGCAGTCTGGAAAAGGCACCCTTCAAACCGGACACAACTGGAGCAGTTTGCTCATGAGGAGTGGGCCAAAATACCTGCTGAGAGGTGCAGATGTCTCATTGACAGTTACAGGAAGCGTTTGATTGCAGTGATTGCCTCAAAAGGTTGCGCAACAAAATATTAAGTTAGGGGTACCATCATTTTTGTCCATGCCTGTTTCATGAGTTTATTTTTTTACATAATTCTGTTGAAGCATGGTTGAAAAACAATGTCTGACTTTCATTGGTTAACATTTATAGAATTTTAATTTATTATTACTTTTGTCAGATTAAAGTTATTTCTGTGACCATTGTGACTTTTTCTTTCATTGACCAAAGGGTACCAACAATTTTGTCCACGTCTGTATATATATATATATATATATATATATATATATACAGTCCTGATCAAAAGTTTAAGACCACTTGAAAAATTGCTAAAAATCTTATTTAGCATGGCTGGATCTTAACAAGGTTCCAAGTAAAGCTTCAACATGCAACAAGAAGAAATGGGAGTTAGACAAAACATTTTTTGAGCATTTAATTTAATGAAAACAACGAATTAACTGAAACAGGCTGTTTTTCAGCTGACCAAAAGTTTATGACCACACCTCCCCCAAAAAACGAAACCCCCCCAAAACAGAAATCCAACTTCCAAACATGAACTCAGTAATGAGTAGCTCCGCCATTATTGTTTATCACTTCAAAAATGTGTTTCGCCATGCTTGATGCAAGCGTTTCCATGAGGTGAGTGGGAACATTTCTCCAAGTGGTGAAGACGGCCGCACGAAGGCCATCTACTGTCTGGAACTGTTGTCCATTTTTGTAAACTTCCCTTGCCATCCATCCCCAAAAGTTCTCAATTGGATTTAGATCAGGGGAACATGCAGGATCGGCCAAAAGAGTGATGTTATTCTCCTGGAAGAAGTCCCTTGTCCTGCGGGCATTGTGTACTGTAGCGTTGTCCTGTAGAAAAACCCAGTCGTTACCACACAGACGAGGGCCGTCAGTCATGAGGAATGCTCTCTGCAACATCTGGACTCAGCCAGCGGCCGTTTGACGCCCCTGCACTTCCTGAAGCTCCAGTGTTCCACTGAAGGAAAAAGCACCCCAGACCATTATGGCGCCCCCTCCACTGTGGCACGTAGAAAACATCTCAGGTGGGATCTGCTTGTCATGCCAGTAACATTGGAAACCATCAGGACCATCAAGGTAAAAAAAATTCTCATCAGAGAATAAAACTTTGGTTTTCCACCTTTGAATGTCCCATGTTTGGTGCTCTCTTGCAAAATCCAAACAAGCAGTTCTGTGGCGTTCAAGGAGGCGAGGTCTTTGACGACCTTCAGTCTCCGATGCCGTCTGATGGTTATGGCGCTGCAGTCAGCACCAGTAAGGGCCTTAATTTGGGTCGAGGATCGTCCAGTGTCTTGACGGACAGCCAATTGGATCCTCCGGCTCAGTGCTGATGAAATTCTTTGGGGTCTTCCACTTGACTTTTTTTGTTCCATAACCCTCAGGATCATTTAAGAAATTCCAAATGACTGTCTTACTGCGTCCCACCTCAGCAGCGATGGTGCGCTGTGAGAGACCCTGCTTATGCAGTTCAACAACTCGACCACGTTGAAAAAGGGAGAGGTTTTTTTGCCTTTGCCATCACAACGTGTGACTACCTGACAGAAAATGACAATGAATCCACATCTTTGCACAGATTTGGCCTTTTAAAGGCACGTGGTCCTAAAAATTTGGATCAGCTGAAAAACAGCCTGTTTCAGTTTAATCGTTATTTTCAATTGAATGCTCAAAAAATGTTTTGTCTCACTCTCATTTCTTCTTGTTGCATGTTGAAGCTCTAGTTGGAACCTTGTTAAGATCCAACAATGTAAAATATGATTTTTTGCAATTTTTCAAGTGGTCTTAAACTTTTGATCAGGACTGTATCTATCATTGTTCTATATCTATCCTTTTCCTGTTGTGCCTCCCCAGAGCTCCACTGTAATACATTATTTATTAATTAAGCGCCATTCATTCCATAGCGCTGTACATATGAAAAGGGGTATACATACATAATACAGACAATTGCACTAAGCATGGACAAGACGAGTTACAAACTGGTACAGAAGGAGAGAGGGCCCTGCCCCTGAGGGCTTACAATCTGCATGGTATGGGAGAAGGACACAGTAGGTGAGGGTGAAGCTGGTCATGGCGGTATAGAGGCAGCAGGGTCACTGGTTGTAGGCTTTTCTGAAGAGTGGGTTTTTAGGTTTCTTTTGGAGGATTTTTACTGTCGGTGAGTCTGATTATGTTTGGGTAGCGGGTTCCAGAGTGTGGGGGATGCATGGGAGAAATCTTGGAGGCGATTGTGGGAAGAGGTGATAAGAGGAGAGAAGGAGGTCTTCTGAGGATCGGAGATTGCTTGTGGGGATGTATCAGCAAAGTAGCTCAGAGATGTAGGGAGGGGACCGGTTGTGGTCGGCCTTGTATGTATTTGTTAGTATTTTAAACTGAATTCTCTGGGCAATGAGGAGACAGTGAAGGGATTGGCAGAGGGTAGAGGCAGAGGAGTAACAGGGTAAGAGGTGTATTAGTCGGGCAGCAGAGTTGAGGATAGATTGGAGGGTTGCGAGAGTGCTAGATGGAAGGCCACAGAAGAGAATGTTGCAGTAGTCTAGGCGGGAGATGATGATGGCATGTACAAGCATTTTCGCAGATTAAAAGTTAAGGAAAGTGCGGATGCGTTTGGAGGTGGCAGGTGGTAGAAAGGGCTTGGATGTGCGGTCGGAATGAGAGGGCAGAATCCAAAGTTATTCCTAGGCAGTGGACTTAGTTGACCACGGAGAGTGTGCAGCCTTTGATCGTGACAGGTTTGTTGGGGTGGTTGAGCAAGATGGGGGAAAGATGATGAATTCTGTTTTATCCATGTTAAGTATTAGAAAGGGTGATATATCAGATAGACATTGTGGGATTCTGGATAATAAGGTGGTGATGAGAGGTAGATTTGTGTGTCATCAGCATAAGAGTGATACTGAAAGCCATGGGACTCTGAGATATCCCAGGCCAAAAGTGTAAGGCTGAGTTCACACGAGCGTTTCCGGATCCATTGCGGCAAACCTGCACGAGTAGGTACCCAATTGCAGTCAGTTTTGATTGCGATTGCGTTCCGTTGTTCAGTTTTGCACGCGCGTGATAAAAAATGTACTGTGGTACCCAGACCCGAACTTCTTCACAGAAGTTCTGGTTTGGGTCCGGTGTTGTGTAGATGTTATTATTAACCATGTTATAAGGGAAAATAATAGCATTCTTTAATACCATGGTGATGGATCATGTGATATGACCTCACCACAGGTCCTTTAGCCGGCAGCTCATGATTAAAGCAGTAAGAAGAGACCGGCAGCTACGCGATCAAGAGGAGAAGGTGAGTTAATTATTTTTTATTTTTTAACCCTCAATTGACCACCTACTAAGCATTCTGTGTTAAAGAATGCTATTATTTTCCCTTATAACCATGTTACAAGGGAAAATAATACAGTGAATAGACTGTCATCTTAGCAACCATGCGTGAAAATCGCACCGCATCCGCACTTGATTGCGGATGCTTGCGATTTTCACTCAGCCCCATTCACTTCTATGGGGCCTGCGTTGCGTGATAAACGCACAATATAGAGCATGCTGCGTGAAAATCACAGCTCATGTGCACAGCCCCATGGAAAGGAATGGGTCCAGATTGCGTTCACCTCTCGAATTGCACCCGCGCGGAAATCTCGCCCGTGTGAACTCAGCCTAAAACATTACATTAGCAAGTCTCAGGAGCTGTGCCCAAATAATGAAGCTGCCATAATCCTGAATACTATTCATAGTTTGTTTCTTGAAAGTTGCTTACAAAATATGAAAAGGATTGATCAAATAAGTTAACTGGAACAAAAAAACTTAAGAAGAAGCAAGAACCTGACTCTAAAAAAGGGATAATGCAGTTAACTACAGTTGTACCCAGGGAAGGAAAGCTGCTTTTGGTACCTTCACCAAGTTTGTCTGACTAAGGCCATATCCATTTTGCAGTCTGTAAATCATGGATCCTCAGAACACGGATACAAGGTGTGTGTGTCCCACATTTTCTTGTTCCGCATTTCCCCCCATACAGTATGTTAAAAATTCTTATGCACAAAATGGACAAGAATAGGACTCGCTCTATCTATTTTGCAGAATGTACATATTGTACATCTCTGAGCTACTTTCCCGATACACCCCCACATGCACTCTCCGATCCTCACAAGACCTCGTTCTCTCCTCTTATCGCCTCTTCCCACAATCGACTCCGAGATTTCTCCTGTGCATCCCCCATACTCTGGAACTCGCTACCCCAACATATAAGACTCTCTCACCTACAGTGGAATCCTTCAAAAGAAACCTGAAAACCCACCTCTTCAGACAAGCCTACAACCAGTGACCATGCTGCCTCTATTCCGCCATGACCAACTTAACCCGAACCTACTGTGTCCTTCTCCCATACCATGTAGATTGTAAGCCCTCACGGGCAGGGCGCTCTCTCCTTCTGTACCAGTTTGTAACTCATCTTGTTTATGATTAGTGCAATTGTCTGTATTATGTATGTGCACCCCTTATCATATGTACAGCGCTATGGAATGAATGGCGCTTTAATAATAAATAATAATAATATTGTTGCAGACAGCCCACAGTGTGATGATCATATTATTTGTGCCGACATTGAAATGATGGGGCCACATCCAGAATCTGATCCAATGCGGACCAAAAATACAGTTGTATGCATTAGGGCCTAAGGGAGATGTCAGGTGGCAGCTACAGGTAGGTCCATATAAATATGGACAGAGACAAAAAATTTCTAATTTTTGTTCTGTACATTACCACAATGGATTTTGAACAAAACAATTCAGATGCAGTTGTATTTCAGACTTTCAGCTGTAATTCAGTGGGTTGAACAAAATGATTGCATAAAAATGTAAGGAACTAAAGCATTTTTTTAACTCGATACCTTCATTTCAGGGGCTCAAAAGTAATTGGACATATTCAATAATTGTAAATGAAATGTAAATGTCTAAAACTTGGTTGAAAACCCTTTGTCGGCAATGACTGCCTGAAGTCTTGAACTCATGGACATCACCAGACGCTGTGTTTCCTCCTTTTTAATGCTCTGCCAGGCCTTTACTGCAGTGGTTTTCAGTTGCTGTTTGTTTGTGGGACTTTGTCTGAAGTTTAGTCTTTAACAAGTGAAATGTTCTATTGGGTTCAGATCAGGTGACTAACTTGGCCATTCAAGAATATTCCACTTCTTTGCTTTTAATAAACTCCTAGGGTTGCTTTGGCTTTATGTTTTGGGTCATTGGTCGGTGTTTCCTAATATAGAAGGACAATCAGTTTGGCTGCATTTGGCTAGATTTGAGCACACAGTAGGTCTCTGAAAACCCCAGAATTCATCTGCCTGCTTCTGTCCTGTGTCACATAATCAATAAACACTTGGGACCCAGTGCCACTGTCAGCCATGCCCAAGTCATCACACTGCCTCCGCCATGTTTTACAGATGATGTAGTATGCTTTGGATCATGAGCTGTACCATGCCTTCGCCATACTTTTTTCTTTCCATCATTCTGGTAGAGGTTGAACTTGGTTTCATCTGTCCAAAGAATGTTCTTCCAGAAGTTTGCTGTTTTTTTAAGAAGTCCAATCTAGCCTTCTTATTCTTGAGGCTTATGAGTGGCTTGCATGGTGCAATGAACCCTCTGTATTTACTATCATGCAGTCTTCTCTTTATGGTAGATTTGGATATTGATACGCCCATATCCTGGAGAGTGTTGTTCACTTGGTTGGCTGTTGTGAAGAGGTTTCTTATCACCATGGTAATTTTTCTGTGATCATCCACCACCGTTGTCATGGGGCGTCCAGGTCTCTTTTTGCATTGTTGAGGTCACCAGTGCTTTCTTTCTTTCTCAGGATGTACCAAACTGTGGATTTTGCCACTCCTAATAGTGTAGCAATTTCTCATAAGGGTTTTTTCTGTTTTCGCAAATTAAGGATTGCTTGTTTCACCTGCATAGTCAACTTCTTTGACCACATGTTTACTTCTTAGCAAAATCTTTAAAATGCAAGCACCACACCTCAAATCAACCTCAGGCCTTTTATGTGCTTAATTGAGAATTAAATAATGAAGGAATTGCCCACATCTGCCCATGAAGCAGCCTTTGACTCAATTGTCCAATTACTTCTGGTTCCTTTAAAAGCAGGGTGCCACATGTAAAAAAGCTTTAACTCATAAACCCTTCATACAATTTTAATGTGGAAACCCTCAAATGAAAGCTAAAAGTCTGAACTTTATGCCCATGTCCATTATATAACTATAACTTGAATATGTTTTAACAGGCAAAAAAATATAAAAAAATTGTCAGTGTCCATATATATATATATAGACCTAACTGTATAATACAGATGTATTTGGATAGATTGTAATAAGGAACCGGCCTCTAAGTCAGCAGAGCAATCCTCTGTCAGTTCTGAGACAACACTTTATATAATGTTAATGTGGTAAGATTATTTTTCAGTCTTTGAATAATACATTTTCTAACACTGAATTTGCCAGTGACCAGTTATGCCTCAGAATGGAGAGCACTGATTTTTATAAAGCCTGGGAGAAGCTTCCACCTGTGCTCATGGTCATCCCCTTGCCAAGTCATGCTCTTTGTATGAGCTGGTGAGAGGTGTTGGGGAAGTGGGTGAAAGGAAGTTAACGACTATTCTGAGCACATGGTTATTACTAGAGATAAATTAATTTCTTGAAAGTCGTTTCAGGTCTGATTCTAACAATTTGTTGGAAGATTAGATTCAGGTACTAATAAATTTGACCCAAATCGAAAATGCTCCAATTTGCTTTAAAATTTGTGTTTGACACCTAGGACTCTTTAATTGCATACTGCACTGTCAGATTTGTTATGCTTCATAAATTTGAAAAGCGTCCCAACATTTTTTCCTAATTGGGGGGCAGATGTGTATATATTTTATATATATTGTTGAATTGCACCCCCTCTCCTCAGTCTTCTTGTAAATGCTCTTGTATTGTCCAGTTTGCATAGTTAGGTGTAACACACATTGGTCCTGTACTTTTATGAAAACAAAATTTACCATTGGTGTGACCTGATCAGTCTGTAAGATACATGCCTTCCCTTAGTAAGCAGCGTGTGCAGTAAGTAGGTCATTGTTCCACCCTTGCCTTGGCAAAGCATGTTGCAGCCTTGTTTTTCCTGGAATCGCTATGATAATTCATTCTTGATAGTTATATCGCTATAAACTTGGATCCACAATTTAAAGTGACCCTAAACACTTAGGCAAGTTGTTAAAGAATTTAACAAAAAATCAAAAACCCTTATTAGGCTACTTTCACACCTGCGCTAGGTGCGTATCCATCTGGAAAGTAGCCTTACATTGTAAGTCAGGACGGATCCGCGAGGCGGACACCAAAACGCTGCAAGCAGCGTTTAGGTGTCCACCTCCAGAGCGGAATGGAGGCGGAACGGAGCCAAACTGATGCATTCTGAATGGATCCGCATCCATACAGAATGCATTGGTGCTAAACTGATTCGTTTGGGGCCTTGAAACGGCTCTCACAGGCAGACCCTGAAACGGCAGTGTGAAAGTAGCCTTAATCCTCATTATTGCTACTGTGAACATAGACCAAATATGGTAACTAGTGTTAAGTGAATCGAAGCATCCGAAGTGGAATTCGATCCAAAGTTTAGAAAAAATTTCATTTGCAACTAAGGCTAGTTTCACACTAGCGGCAGGCTGTTCCGGCGGATCAACAGCCTGCCGGATCTGTGCTGCCGCTAGTGTATAAGTGCCGCCGGAAGTCCATTCCAGCCCCATTGACTATAAATGGAAGTGGGCCGGAGTTACGGCGGCAGCACGGCAAACATGCCAAGAGACGGCCGGAATAAAACTACAACATGTAGAGAGAGCATAGGGAGACTGAATTGTCGCCTATGGATTCCTTCAGCTTCAGATTACACTCCCTGCACTATCCCCGCCATTTGCATCAATCTCTGTGTAGGGCACAGAGCTATCTAACTCAACAGCGTCCCCCTTAATTAATAGACAAGATCTTAGGCCTTGATTCACATATTGAGGTGAATAGGCTGTCTAATTCTACTGTTATTGGGGTGTCCACCTTGTTTAATTGATTAGCAACTCTGTTAGACCTTGATTCTCAAATTGAGGTGAAATTTTACTGCTATTGGGATGTCCACCTTGTTTAATAGATAATCAATTCCATTACGCTTTTATTCTCAAATTGGGGAGAATAAGCTTTCTAATTCTACTGTTATTGGGGTGTCCACATGCCTGTCACAGTAACTGTTTCACTACCAGAAAGGGTTAGCTATGCATGTGGCTGTAATGCACAGTGATGTATACCTGAGATACACTCCCCCTGCAGGCTGGGATATAGCTGAACTAAGTGAATTTCGGTGATACGTCCGAATCCAGTTTTTTTTAAACTTTGCTTCTCTCTAATGGTAACAACTTTATCCCCTATAGGTTTATGGGACTTGGCCACATGCTGTCATATTTTGGGTACAAGAGCAGAGCTAGTTTTACATTCATTAATGCCCTGTGCCTGATGATTTCCAGTCATGTCATAAGGTGCCCACATCCAACCATGCAGTACTCAAATAACACTTTCATCCAAAAATCTGAGATGTTTTCCACCATTGCATCTTTTGCAGTTACCTTTCTATTGTTTTGAATGCGAAGTGTGGGATCAGAAAAGCAAGCTCCAGATACTTGGGCCATAAGAGCAGTGGCACCTCCTGCAGTGGTTATATATGATGCATCCAGAACTTAGTTCCAACACTAAGAAGCTGAAATTCATAAATTATTAGCTTCATATTAAAACCATGTAGCCATTGCACAGTGATTTCATAGTAAACTTTTAAAGGGTGAGCTGTACCAAACTTTCTCTCATTTGTTAGATGGGATGCACCCTTTATGGCTACACAAATTGCCACCCCTAAGAACGGTCTGAACAGGAGTCTCTCCTTTCACCAATCTAAGATGTATCACTTATCTGTACGATCAGATGGTACGTGTTATTCATTGAATTGTCACCCCAATTACCAATGTTGTAAACAAATTTATGACCTAACATACATACCGTAACCCATGTTTATTGCCTTGACCACACCAAGAAATTATGTGTCCTTTCTTGTTGTAGATCTGTAAAGAATAAATCAAGGCAACTGGTCATACTGTAGATTTCTTGAAAACGTTTCACTCGTTCTTCCAACGAGCTTTCTCAATTCTGAGTGACTGTACAAAAATTCTGGGAATAAATATGTAACTGAATCAACATCTGGTAATTATACCCAGTATTGGGTCAAGGGTGTTGATTCCATTATCTTAATTGGAGTCAGTAGGTGATAAAGACTTCCCAGAAAAGGGTGTCAAGACAGCATTGTATGTGGCAGACAATAGATGTCTAACCCCCCCCCACCTCTAGTCAAGCTTGGCTTCTGCCACATACAATGCTGTCTTGACACCTTTTTCTGGGAAGTCTTTATCACCTACTGACTCCAATTAGGGTAACTAATAAATCAACACCTTTGACCCAATGCTGGGTATAATTACCAGATGTTGATTCAGTTACATATTTATTCCCTGAATTTTTTTTACAGTCACTCAGAATTGAGAAAGCTCATTGGAAGAACGAGTGAAACGTTTTCAAGAAATCTACAGTACATCCAGTTGCCTTGATTTATTCTTTACAGATATATACCATGACCTGGACAAATGAGAACCTTCACAGACACTTTCTTGTTGTAGGCATTACCAGAAATTGCAAACAATTAGAGGCGGCTTCCACACGGCCACCCAGTATCTTTTTGGTGCAGAATCTGCGCCAAGACACCATGTGAATGGCCTCCTACTTGTTCAGCAATTTTAGATTATTTACAAATACAGTAAAATTATTTTAATCAAGCATCTCTGGAACCAAGTGTTCAAATATTCATAACTATTGAATAGTTAAAAGTATATAAGACATACTAAGGGTAGGGAACAAGACAAGTCAGGTGCCAAGGAGAAGAAAGGGCACAAACACTCTGCCTTGACCTGAGTTTTTAGATACAGGTAATGGACAAAATGCAGTGTGCTCCTGTTCAACCGTTACAGAAAATAGGAGTGTTAATGGCGCCGATAAGATGTTGTGTCACTGTGTACTCTGGGAATCGGTGCAGTGGAAATGTAGTTTGAAGAATCGGGTCAGAAGTGAATGTATGACAGTCTCTCTTTACTTAGTACAAAATATAACTTGTGGTACATCCAACAGCAATTGATGCAGTGTGGTTTCTGCCACCAGTTGAGAAGGTATGGTGGCAGGTTGGATGACTATACATTGACACCAGCCGGCACTTGTAGGTATAGGTGTCCACTGTAAAATTATTTCAGACTTGAGCTTTGTCTGGCTTAGTGAAAGTTTAGGTGATGGGTGTCCGAACTGTAGTCCCTCACCTTCCAGCAGTGTCTGTAAAGCTGTATTTAGTTGATCAGTCTGATGTCTTGTTGTACAGGTGCTTTCTTGTAGCTGTATTTGCTGATCTCTCTGGAGTGTTGGTCTCACAGGAGAATCATATGTAGTTCCCAGAAGTAGGAGCTTTAGCATGTGCTTCCTCTCCTCTCTGCAGCTACACAGGAACTCCCCCTCTGAGCAGGACCAGCCCACTCCTACAACAAAGAGAGGAACAGGGTAGTTAGACCTGTTCCTGTGGACCTTTGCCAACCATACCTCCACCTTATATGCATGGGCAATATATGAATACATAACATCACAATGCAAAATTATTTACAATTGCAGAAAAAATAAAATCTTTTCCCTAGGTGAAAGAAAGACTAGTTACAAATCCGCACAATACATTGTCATGTACTATATAATCAGGGGATAATCCAAATTGATGTTCTCGTCTCAGTCTTCCGCTTTTGGTCCTGTATCTCAATTCTGTGGTCGGACCAAGTGCCGGATTATCAAAGCATATGCCAGATTAATGACATTTCATTACATAATGTTAGAAGGGCTTTTGATATAGTTCTGTACTCCACTTTCTCGAGTTTAGAAGTTCATGTACTCCCATTAGCCTGACCTGGCTCATTGGTGCTAATATTCCTGGAATAGCCAGGCTTGTTGCTTGTACTGCAGCATTCATTAATCCTCAATAAAACAAGCAAGCCAAGAATAAATGTAAGAAAACGGTGATCCTGGGTGTCAATTTCATGGCAAATCAACGTAAAACTGGGAGGGTGTTCACAGCAGATGTAAACTTATATCAACTGTGTTATGAACACCATAAACACAGCAAATGCTTATGGTGGGAAGTGTGGAGAGATGGAGATTTCAGATAAGAAGGTTTGGTTACACAAATAAATCTACGTTTCTGCTTTGAACTTGAGTGTTTAACTCTGGCCAGGGACAGAGGTAGCAATTGCACCCAGTCCCTAGTGCCTTTAGAGGCCCCAAGTCCCCCTGCAACAAATAAAGACACCGGTATTATAAATGATACATGGGGGTAGGGAGCACTATTACATATTTTGCATTCTGGCCCAGGAGCTTCAAGTTATGCTTTCAATTCTCTAGAGGTTGCAGGGGGTTCTCACTTATGAGTGGATAGAACCCTGCGTCAGAGGGTGAAACTAGAAGATTCAATTTGATTGCTCAGTGACACAAGCAAGTAGACACTAATGCCTCATTCACACGTCCGTGTTTGGTCAGTGATTTCCATCAGTGATTTGGGGCCAAAACCAGGATTGGAGCCTCCACAGACATAAAGTATAAGGGAAAGATCTGCTCCTGTTCTATGTTTAGAGCCGCACCTGGTTTTGGGTCACAGTAACTGATGGAAATCACTGACCGAACACTGACTGTGTGAATAAGGCCTCATGCACACGGCCGTTGTTTGGGTCCGTTTTGGCGGCTCGGATGCAGACCCATTCATTTCAATGGAGCCGCAAAAGATGCTGTCCGCATCCGTGGCTCCGTTCCGCGGCCCCGCAAAAATAATATATAATGTTCTATTCTTGTCCGCGATTTGCGGACAAGAATAAGCATTTATATTGCCGGTGCCCGTTCTGCAAATTGCGGAAGGCAACATGGGCGCCTTCCGTTTTTTGCACATCCGCGGTTTGCGGACCGCAAAAAATGGCACGGTCGTGTGCATGAGGCCTTAGGCTTAACAGGTTTGTCGTCTTGAGTGTTAATGTTGCCCCTTTTCGGAAAAAAAAGTAATGGGTGACAGAAGTAGAACAGGATAAAAAAAAATTGTTGGTTGCAGGGTTTTGTAATGAAAATGCATTAAAAATCACGTCACAAATTATTGCTACAACTGCAGCAAGCCTGAGCAGTGGATGGGAGTGGTAGTGGCTCTGGCTGTTACAGTCAATCATAGTGGCTTTCCTCAGACTGTTGCTCCCTAGGGCCATGCAGTGAAAGGAGTATACACCCTTTTTTCCCTTGGGGCACACCTTGGTTCTGGGGCTCCTGCCTTATGGTAGTCGAGATGCCCGTGATGTTGAGTGTTTGTATGGGTGCAAGTCAGGGCATGTAGATTGCAATGGCCAGCGTATGGTGCAAGAGACGTTAACCAAGCCAGATCTAGCAGAATAAACATCTCTCTTTACTGAACTACAAAGTAGGAGTTGTAGTACACTACTATATGTATCCCACTATATTAAAACACAGTTCCAACTGTACACAGTGTAATTCTCTCCCAGATAAACAATGTAGGGATTTAGGCAAGAATAGGCGTTATGGCCCTTTTCCCTCTATATCAGTCTCAAATCTCTTCCTTCAGACAGGGGCATACATAGAAATCACTGGGCCCCATAGCAAAAATCTAATTTGGCCCCAATACCCCATTTATACCCCCTCCCACTACATATTCCTGTCCCCTCTACTTGCTCCATGAACTAACTGTGCTTGCTGCTGCATGTAATAATGGGGCACAATGCACACTGCAGAGGGGAATTTATTTTTATATGGCCATGCCCCTATGTAAACAAGAAAGGAAAGAAAAAGGGAACACAAAAATGCCTAACCACATGGTCAGGGGCATACTTTACCCTCCCCAGCAGTAACGCATACCATAATGAAGCATTTCCAAATTACCGCCCCAACTTTACTCTATAAATACAACATCGCAGCATGAAGTATGACCCCAGCAGCGCCAAATAAATACCTCCCATGAAGTACAAAATACTCAGCATTATTGTCCTCTGACAAACTCTTCCCTACTGACAGCAGCATTGTCCCCAGTGAAATACCTCACCTCTGTTTGGGACTTGCAGGACAGGACCAGTGAGGCTGGAGTTGGAGGGAGAGAGCCTTCTGGTAGAAGGTAGAATGGAGGGGATAAAAGAGGTTGTGAATTGATGTCACTGGTCATATATTGCCGGCGGTCAGATATTAGGAGGTATAATAGATACAGTGTGTACAGATATATAATATATACTGCAGTGTACTGATATGTGAGAAACAAGGTGTAAATTGCGACTCAGACCTCCCATATCAGTATACTGCTGTATATGCTATATATCTATACATGCTGCATCTGTTATACCTCATACCTCACATATCAGTACACTGCTGTATATACTATATCTCTGTACACACTGCATCTATTATACCTCATCACTTATGTCAGTACACTGTTGTATATACTATATATATCTACACACATTGCATCTATTATACCTAGTACCTCACATATCAGCACACTGTTGTATATACTATATATCTGTACTACTGTATAATATATGCAGTGTATGTGTGTGTGTGTGTATATATATATATATATATATATATATATATATATAAATGTGTGTGTGTATATATATATATATATATATATATATATATATATATACAGTATATAAAGAGAGAGAGCAGTGTACTTGAAATGTGTACAGGTGTATGTGGTCAGTTATACATTATGGTCACTGTGTGAGGTACATGAGGTAATAGTGGTTGTAACTGTCTGCGGTATATATGAGTGAAATATGAGTAAAAACAGGGAATGGGGGCACGTGGAAAAGAAAGGGGAGGATCTCATTTTACTACTCAATTGTAGTCTCAATGGAGAGCTTATTGTGCAGTTCTTCTCCATGCTTATAGAGGTTTAAGGACCTGTGATGATGTCATCACAGGTCCTGGCAGATGCACTTCTCTAACTACACCATTCTCTGTGGAGTTCCTTTACTCAATGTACAGGACCTGTTATGGAATCATCACAGGTCTTTTATCTTTCTTCACTGATGATAGGGATTCCAGACTGGAGCCTGTAATTAATGTAATTAGGGGGTGAGGCCTTTGGTTCATAGTCTGCCTCCGTTGGAGATATGCCACTGCCTGCAAAATCTATGGCGGGCAATTATACTCTTTTTATAACATCTGTAATGTCCACTGAAGGATATAGGGTTTTAGAGATATGACTGTCCAGATATTACGGCTGTGAAGGGTGTTTTAACAGTGTTCCTCATTGCAGTAAACTCTAACAGCTTTTGGTAGCAGGTTACCTTACTGACTCCAATGCTCGACCATGCAGACACCAGGTTCTCTTGTTCTCTCCTTTGTGTTACCTTTCTCCTTCTGTAGATCATGCAAAGATTGGTGAGTCTCTGTATCTTTTTGGGCCTAAGAAGAGAGAGCACAAGTCACAGCTTCCTCTCCTTTCCAAACTCTCCCCATCACTACCTAGAGATCAGAGTTAAGCCAGTCCACACATAACCTCCTACAAGGGCTGAGCCAGGATTGTTTGTCTTCTAGTGCCTATTTTAATTAGAAATAAAATTAGAAAGGCACAGGTGACAACTAATTACAGATTGGGGATTACTGCTTTCTGTAAACCTACCTAAACTTGAAAGCTCCTGGGCCCCAGTACAAAATCTGTAACAGGCCATTAAATGGCTTCAGACATTGATGGGGACCCATCCTACCTAAACTTGAAATCTCCTGGGCCCAAGTACAAAATCTGTAACAGGCCCCTAACCCACCATATTCCATTAAAAGGCTTCAGCTATTGTTGACCCATCCTTAAGATAAGTCATCAATATCAAATTAGTGGGGATGCAACAACCGGCCCAACTACCAGATAGCTACTTTCGGGCAGTCCCAGAAACTATAGGGTATATGGAGCAGAAATGGAAGCCTCTGTTGACTGTGTAGTTTCCGGCATTGACATACTGCAGCTCAGCTCCCAATTGCTTGAATGAAAGCTGAACTGCAGTACCTCAGCACAGCCACTACATGGTGCACAGAGCTGCCTGCTTCATGCCTATACATTCTATAGTTTTGTTTAACCAGCAACTGCCTGAAACAGCTGGCCTGCAGGGGTAGCGGGTGTCAGACCCCTCTTATTTGATATTAAGGACCTATCAAGGATAGGTTATCAATATCTGAAGCACAAAAAAAACCTTTAACCCCTTAAGGACCTGTGACATACATGTACTTCATCTCTGGCCGTGACTTAACTCCTTATATTTCACCTTAAGGACTAGGCAATTTTTTGCAAACCTGACCAGTGTCATTTTATGTGGTGATAACTTTAAAACGGTTTGACTTATCCAGGCCATTCTGACATTCTTTCTTCGTTACATATTGTACTTCATGGCACTGGTAAAATGGAGTAAAAAAAAAAAAACATTTTTATTTACAGTGGCAAGAAAAAGTATGTAAACCCTTTGGAATGATATAGATTTCTGCACAAATTGGTCATAAAATGTGACCTGATCTTAATCTAAGTCACCACAATAGACACTCGCAGTCTGCTTAAACTAATAACACACAAAGAATTAAATGTTAACATGTTTTTATTGAACACACCATGTAAACATTCACAGTGCAAGTGGAAAAAGTATGTGAACCCCTAGATTAATTACATCTCCAAGAGCTAATTGGAGTGAGGTGTCAGCCAACTGGAGTCCAATGAATGAGATGAGATGGGAGGTGTTGGTTACAGCTGCCCTGCCCTATAAAAAACACACACCAGTTCCGGGTTTGCTTTTCACAAGAAGCATTGCCTAATGGGAATGATGCCTCGTACGAAAGAGCTCTCAGAAGACCTACTTTTAAGAATTGTTGACTTGCATAAAGCTAGAAAGGGTTATAAAAGTATCTCCAAAAGCCTTGCTGTTCATCAGTCCACGGTAAGACAAATTGTCTATAAATAGAGAAAGTTCAGCACTGCTGCTACTCTCCCTAGGAGTGGCCGTCCTGTAAAGATGACTGCAAGAGCACAGCGCAGACTGCTCATTGAGGTGAAGAAAAATCCTAGAGTGTCAGCTAAAGACTTACAAAAGTCTCTGGCCTATGCTAACATCCCTGTTAGCGAATCTACGATATGTAAAACACTAAACAAGAATGGCTTTCATGGGAGGATACCACAGAGGAAGCCACTGCTGTCCAAAAAAAACATTGCTGCACGTTTACAGTTTGCACAAGAGCACCTGGATGTTCCACAGCAGTACTGGCAAAATATTCTGTGGACAGATGAAACCAAAGTTGAGTTGTTTGGAAGAAACACACAACACTATGTGTGGAGAAAAAGAGGCACAGCACACCAACATCAAAACCTCATCCCAACTGTGAAGTATGGTGGTGGGGGGATGATGGTTTGGGGCTGCTTTGCTGTGTCAGGGCCTGTACGGATTGCTATCATTGAAGGAAAAATGAATTCCCAAGTTTATGAATACATTTTGCAGGAGAACTTAAGGCCATCTGTCCACCAGCTGAAGCTCAACAGAAGATGGGTGTTGCAACAGGACAACGACCCAAAGCATAGAAGTAAATCAACAACAGAATGGCTTAAACAGAGAAAATATGCCTTCTGGAGTGGCCCAGTCAGAGTCCTGACCTCAACCCGATTGAGATGCTGTGGCATGACCTCAAGAAAGCGATTCACACCAGACATCCCAAGAATATTGCTGAACTGAAACAGCTTCTGTAAAGAGGAATGGTCAAGAATTACTCCTGACCGTTGCGCACGTCTGATCTGCAACTACAGGAAACGTTTGGTTGAAGTTATTGCTGCCAAAGGAGGTTCAACCAGTTATTAAATCCAAGGGTTCACATACTTTTTCCACCTGCACTGTGAATGTTTACATGGTGTGTTCAATAAAAATATGGTAACATTTAATTATTTGTGTGTTATTAGTTTAAGCAGACTGTGATTGTCTATTGTTGTGACTTAGATGAAGATCAGATGACATTTTATGACTAATTTGTGCAAAAATCCATATCATTCCAAAGGGTTCACATACTTTTTCTTGCAACTGTATAAAAAAAATACAAAATTTGCCCAAAATTTTAAAGAATTTGTCAATTTCCAAGTTTCAGTTTCTCTACTTCTATAATACATAGTAATACCTGCAAAAATAGTTATTACTTTACATTCCCCATATGTCTACTTCATTTTTGGATAATTTTGGGAATTACATTTTATTTTTTTGGGGGATGTTACAAGGCTTAGAAGTTCCGAAGCAAAAAAAACACTTTTCAAGGACCAGTTCAGATCTGAAGTCACTTTGTGAGGCTTACATAATAGAAACCACCAAAAAATGACCCCATTCTAGAAACTACACCACTCAAGGTATTCAAAACTGATTAGAAACTTTGTTAACCCTTTAGGTGTTCCACAATAATTAATGGAAAATTTCACTTTTTTGGCAGATTTTCCATTTTAATATTAGTTTCCCAGTTATAAAGCAAGGGTTAACAGCCAAACTCAATATTTATGGCCCTGATTCTGTAGTTTACAGAAACACCCCATATGTGGTCATAAACTGCTGTACGGGCACACGGCAGGGCGCAGAAGTAAAGGAATGCCATATGGTTTTTGGAAGGCAGAATTTGCTGGACTGGTTTTTTGACACCATGTCCCATTTGAAGCCCCTCTGATGCACCCCTAGAGTAGAAAAACTCTAAAAAAAAAGGGACCCCATTCTAGAAACAACACCCCTCAAGGTATTCAAAACAGATTTTGCAAACTTTGTTAACCCTTTAGAATTAAGAATTAATGGAAAATAGAGATACAATTTAAAAATTTAACTTTTTTGGCAGATTTTCCATTTTAATAATTTTTTTTCCAGTTACAAAGCAAAGGTTAACAGCCAAACAAAACTCAATATTTATGGCTCTGATTCTGTAGTTTACAGAAACACCCCATATGTGGTCATAAACCGCTGTACGGGCACACGGCAGGGCGCAGAAGGAAAGGAATGCCATACGGTTTTTGGAAGGCAGATTTTGCTGGACTGTTTTTTTTGACACCATGTCCCATTTGAAGCCCCCCTGATGCACCCCTAGAGTAGAATCTCCAAAAAAGTGACCACATTTTAGAAACTACGGGATAGGGTGGCAGTTTTGTTGGGACTATTTTAGGGTACATATGATTTTTGGTTGCTCTATATTACACTTTTTGTGAGTCAAGGTAACAAGAAATAGCTGTTTTGACACCCTTTTTATTTTTTGTTATTTACAACAGGTTAAATCATGTGGTATTTTTATAGAGCAGGTTGTTATGGACACGACAATACCAAATATGACTCAATTGTTTGGGTTGTTTGTTTCAGTTTTACATAACAAAGCATTTTTGAAAAAAATATGATTTTTTAGTGTCTCCACATTCTGAAAGCCGTAGTTTTATTTATTTTTTAGGCAACTGTCTTGTGTAGGGGCTCATTTTTTTTCGAGATGACCGTTTGGTACTATTATAGGGTGCATATGACTTTTTGATAGCTTGCTATTATACTTTTTATGATGTAAGGTGACAAAAAAATTGCTTTTTTATGGTATTCACCTGAGGGGCTAGGTCATGTGATATTTTTATAGAGCAGGCTATTACGGACGCGGCAATACCTATTATGTCTACTTTTTTTTTATTTATGTAAGTTTTACACAATGGCCATACACATAGGCCTTCATCAGACTAGAGCCGCTCTCTGGTGCTGTCTTGGCAGTGCTGGTAATCCGGATAGTGCGCAGAAGATCCGCCGCTGACATCTAAAGCAGCAGACATCTTCTGCGCACCATTCGGATTACCAGCACCACCAAGACAGCACCAGAGAGCGGCTCTAGTCTGATGAAGGCCTATGTGTATGGCCGAAACGTCATGTGTAAAATTGCCACATTTCCAATTTAAAAAAAAACTTTCTTTTTGCACCGCACATCGCTGGAGTTCTCTATTATTTGATACAATGGGGTGGGAACCCGACATCCAGTAGCGGTAGAATCAAGCAGAGTGCCACGACGTTATCTTTGATACCAAACATGTAGCAGACATATGGGAAATGTAAAGCAATAACTATTTCTGGAGGTTTTACTATCTATTATAAAAGTAGAGAAATTGAAATTTGCTAATTTTTCTAAATTTTGGGTAAATTTGGTATTTAATTTGACTCAATTTTACCACTGTCATGAAATACAATATGTGACAAGAAAACAACCTCAGAATGGCCTGGATAAGTAAAAGCGGTTTAAAGTTATAACCACATAAAGTGACACATGTCAAAAAATGGCCTGGTCCTTAAGTGAAATATGGCAGGGTCCTTAACTGGTTAATATAACTTGTGTCTTGTGATCTGTTTTGCTGTATCTGTGTGAGAATCGGAATGAACTGGTAATGCTACTATGAATTGAATGAGAAGATGATGAATCACAACTGAACAGTACTAAAATAATACAAACAAAAAATTATTGCATCAAAATGTGGTTTAGATTAAAGGTTCTTCTGCTTCAGTAACAGGACAGATTATCAGGTTTAATTCACTACCTTCTCATCTTGTTCATTCCATGTGAGTTCCCATCTCTTTCATCGCTTAAAGTTTAGATCAAAGTTTATCAATTATCTGCCATTATAAAGGAAAGTATAATATGTACAGCAAATTGATATACTGTGTCCAGTAACTGCACCCTCTCCCCCATTTTTGGCACATGCTGAGGAGGGTATCTGTGTTTCTACAAGACATGTACACACATTTTACTAAGGAAAAAAAAAAAAACATTAGACAAGACGATGTAGAGAAAAACATTAAAAAGTTTGCCAAATAACCACTGTGCTCAATGTGCACAACAGATGAGGCTCGTTGCCAGGATGGCTAATTGTTTGATGAAGCTTTTAACTTCTTTACGTAAGCAATAGCAAGTTGAGATGGAGGGAATTGTTATATTTTTTTGTGCTCCCCTATAACAATCTTTTGTACCTAAAGGAGTGGCCAATTCTTACCAATTTTCCTAAATGTTACTAAAATGCATAAAGTGTCACTAGCAACTGTATAGAGGTGTTTTGTTCACCTTATCACTGGTTAGGAGACTCCAGCGTTCCAGTCCATGGCCCATGTAAACAGAGCTGAGCAGCTGCTATCCCATCCATGGTAGCGAAGACAGCTAGCATGTGATTAATTTACATGGCCATTTTCCTGGGTGTCCTCAGCTGTAATTATTTATTTATTTTACTCACTGATATAGCGCTACTATATTCCGCAGCGCTTTACAGACATTATCATTTCTTTCTGTCTGCAATGGGGCTTACAAGCTAAGGTCCCTATCATAGAAACATAGAATGTGTCGGCAGATAAGAACCATTTGGCCCATCTAGTCTGCCCTACTGAATACTATGGATAGCCCCTGGCCCTATCTTATATGAAGGGTGGCCTTATGCCTATCCCATGCATGGTTAAACTCCTCCACTGTATTTGCAGCGACCACTTCTGCAGGAAGGCTATTCCATGCATCCACTACTCTCTCAGTAAAGTAATACTTCCTGATATTACTTTTAAACCTTTGCCCCTCTAATTTCTAACTATGTCCTCTTGTAGCAGTTTTTCTTCTTTTAAATATTCTCTCCTCTTTTACCTTGTTGATTCCCTTTATGTATTTAAAAGTTTCTATCATATCCCCTCTGTCTCGTCTTTCTTCCAAGCTATACATATTAAGGTCCTTTAATCTTTCCTGGTAAGTTTTATCCTGCAATCCATGTACCAGTTTAGTAGCTCTTCTCTGAACTCTCTCCAAAGTATCAATATCCTTCTGGAGATATGGTCTCCAGTACTGAGCACAATACTCCAAATGAGGTCTCACTAGTGCTCTGTAGAGCGGCATGAGCACCTCCCTCTTTCTACTGGTAATGCCTCTCCCTATACACCCAAGCATTCTGCTACCATTTCCTGCTGCTCTATGACATTGTCTGCCTACCTTTAAGTCTTCTGAAATAATTACCCCTAAATCCCTTTCCTCAGATACTGAGGTTAGTACTGTATCACTGATTTTATATTCTGCTCTTGGGTTTTTACGCCCCAGGTGCATTATCTTGCACTTATCAACATAAAATTTTAGTTGCCAGATTTTTTACCATTCCTCTAGTTTTCCTAAATCCTTTTCCATTTGGTGTATCACTCCAGGAACATCAACCCTGTTACAAATCTTTGTGTCATCAGCAAAAAGACACACCTTACCATCGAGGCCTTCTGCAATTTCGCTGATAAAGATATTAAACAATATGGGTCCCAGAACAGATCCCTGAGGTACCCCACTGGTAACAAGACCTTGGTCTGAATATACTCCATTGACTACAACCCTCTGTTGCCTGTCCCTCAGCCACTGCCTAATCCATTCAACAATATGATAGTTCAAGCCCAAAGACTGCAATTTATTGATAAGCCTTCTATGTGGAACAGTATCAAAAACCTTACTAAAGTCTAGATAAGCGATGTCTACTGCACCTCCTCCATCTATTGTTTTAGTCACCCAATCAAAAAAATCAATAAGATTAGTTTGACATGATCTCCCTGAAGTAAACCCATGCTGTTTTTCATCTTTCAATCCATGGGATTTTAGATGTTCCACAATCCTCTCCTTAAGTATGGTTTCCATTAATTTCCCCACTATTGATGTCAGGCTTTCTGGCCTATAGTTGCCCGACTCCTCCCTACTACCTTTCTTGTGAATGGGCACAACATTTGCTAATTTCCAATCTTCTGGGACGACTCCTGTTGCCAGTGATTGGTTAAATAAATCTGTTAATGGTTTTGCTACTTCACCGCTGAGCTCTTTTAATAGCTTTGGGTGTATCCCATCAGGCCCCTGTGACTTATTTGTATTAATTTTAGACAGCTGACTTAGAACCTCTTCCTCTGTAAAGACACATGCATTAAAACATTCATTAGTCTTCTTTCCTAACTGAGGTCCTTTTCCTTCATTTTCCTTTGTATAAACTGAACAGAAGTATTCATTGAGGCAGTCAGCTAGTTCTTTATCTTCTTCCATATACCTTCCTTCTTTTGTTTTTAATTTGGTAATTCCTTGTTTTAGTTTCCTTTTTTCATTTATGTATCTGAAGAATCGCCTTTTTTCCCTGACCAAGCTAATTTCTCTTCTGCCTGTGCTTTAGAAGCTCTTATAACTTGTTTGGCATCTCTCTGCCTAATCTTATAAATTTGCCCGTCATCCTCGTTTTTTTTTTTTTTATAATTCCTAAATGCTATCTTTTTGTTTTGAATGATTTTGTTATGTCTTTGGATATCAGTATGTCTTTGGAGCGGGGGAGGAAACCGGAGTACCTGGAGGAAATCCACGCAAACACGTGGGGAGAACATACAAACTCCATGTAGATATTGTATTTAGTCGGATTTAAACCTAAAACCCCAGCTCTGCAAGGCACCAGTGTTAATCACTGAGCAACCTGTGCTGCCTCTCTGGGCAGATGTTAGTCCAGGTCAACAACCGTCCTGCACCTGCGCAGAACCGGATGCATCTGAAGACATACAGGAAAGTGGTGACCGCTGCCATCTTTGTTGCCATGGACGGATTAGCAGCAGTTCGGTTCTGGTAAAATGAGCTATGGAATGTCACCTGGGGCATTCTAACCAGTAATGAGATGAGAGAAACTTCTGTGCAGCTTTAGGAAACATTGATAAGAATTGCACAACTTTAGGAATAATATGTGCTGCAAGCCCCGGTGGATGGTAATGGTAGTGGCTCTGGCTGTAACAGTCAATCACAGCGGCAATCCTCACATGAATGTTCCCTAGGGCCAGGGCAGTGATAGGAGGGCATGCCTTTTCTTCCTTCAGTGAACAACCTGATGTCAGGGCTACTGCCTAATTGTAGTTTAGGTGCCCTTGGTGTTCTGAGTGTTATACCGTGCAGGGCAGAATTTTTTGGTGCTGTGGCCAGAATGCAGGCTAGTTGTAGAATATAAATGTCTCTTATTGCTAAAGTGCTGAATGGGAGTTGTAAATTCAACGTTCTCATTATCACAGTTCCAAGGGAAGTCACAGTACAGTCTCTTCCCAATAGCTGTTAATAGGTAAACGGCAACAATGATGATAATAGGGGTAGTAGTCCCTGAGTTCCTTCTAAACACTTTGCAACCTTTCTAAGATGACCACCAGCATGCTAACAAATTCTAAAAAATGTGGTAGGCATCCCAGACTACAACCATTCCATACACATGGCAAGAAAGTGTGGTAGGCTCCAGGGACTACAAATCATTAACATGCAAAAAGTCTCACAATCAGCTCGGCAATTTCTGGACTAAAGGTTGCAGATTATCAAATGGTTGCCCAAACTGTTATGTAAGTGTGAAACGTGCCATTAACAGTTACATCTTCCACAAGCAGGAACATCTATAGCCATAAACAGTGTATACCTAGCATGCATGGCCTTTTTATTCTGAATTCGATAAATGTCTTCTTCTTTTCCCTTAGGGGTTGTTCTGTCAATAGAAATTATGTTTCTTCTGGAGCTAAACTGGCATCTGCCCTGAATGGCAGACAGAGCAAAATCTAAGCTTGGCTGATGCAATACTGACTAAAAAAATCACCTCCCTCAGAGGGAAAAGCTAATTCCCTCTTCTGAGTCAGGGCAGACACAACTAACCAGTGCCACCTACAGACAGCTTTTGGGAATTGGGAATATATACAATTTGCAAGTACCGTGTTCTGTCATATCAGGAGAGCGTGATTGCATTCTAGCCAATCCTGATCACTGATTTTGTTGGGGGGGGGGGGGGGGGGGGCATAATAATATCAAACAGTGGTTGAGATTCTGATCTTTTGTTTGCATTAATTCACTTAGGATCCCATTAGGTCAAGTGTGAACCTAGCAGGAACCTCTGGTGACAATTGTGTACAAAATAACCAAATCTATAATGTAAATATTTAGAAAAGGTTGCAGGGGGGTTGACTGACACAATAAGTTAGTTATCTGATATGGCATTCATTATAAAGATTGACACGCCTTTACTTGTATATAAGCAGAGTGAAAAAACATTTCTGCCTGATATAGAATTCGTTATGCTTTTCTCCCTTCTGCAACCGCTAAATAGTTCTTATGATTTTTGATGGATTTTAGTACACTTTGTAGTTCTTAATTTCACGGTGAACAGCTTTGTACAATATGAACATATTGAATTTATATGTTCTGTCCTTTTAGCTGTGAATTTCTGAAGTACCCGCTGGAAAGAAGGGTTACTAAAAACGCATTTTAAAAAGCTGAATCATATGTGAAAAAAGCTGAAAGCAGTTAGGATGTCTTTTTATTGTTTAGTTTGTGGTCACATTCTTCAAACTCATCCTTCCTCCCCCCTAAAATCTACTTTGAAATGGTAATGTCTATAAAGCTAAAAGGAGGAATTTTATACCCTGTTCAAAATGCTGGAGACAAAATTCTTCCCATCAGAATCAATGTAAGCAACTACAAAACGATTTCATTGCGTCCGCAAGATTTAATTTATTTTTTATTTTTTTCTCAATTATATAGCGCTGACATATTCCGCAGTGCCTTATAGACATTATCATCCCTTTCTGTCTCCAATGGAGCTCACAATCTGTTCCCTATAAGTATGTCTTTGGATTATGGGAGAAGACTGGACTACCTTGACGAAACCCACGCAAACACGGGGAGAAGCTACAAACTCCATGGAGATGTTGCCCTTGGTTGGATTCGAACCTAGGACCCCATGCTCCTATATAAAATTAAAAAACGTATTAGCCAGAGTTGAGGAGTTTCTTGATGTTTCTAGGAGAGATACCTTCTAAGTCTGCTTTCCTCCCAAAGATACCATTTTTTTTGTTTGTTTTTTTGTGGAAATTCTGGTGGTTAATTAGTTCGAATGAAATTCTTGTAAATCATAAATTTACAAAACCCACTGAAGCAGTCATCATTGAGCTTATTGCCTACTAAAGGAACATATGAAGACATTTCCTGATGTACGCTGGTAATCGTTGCATTTTAAAGATATAAATAATTATATCAGATGGGTCATTGCCTTCCTTGGATTAAAGCTTATAATCTTTATATGTATTTATCCATTGCATATTTCTTCAGATTGACAGAATTGTGCAAGTTCCATAGAAGTGGTAACATGACCAGCAAACTATCATATGAAGTGAATTGTGTAGTCAGTATGCTGTTGGTTATTGGGGCTCAAAATGCACCCTCACTATATTTTCCACCCAAGGCAAAAGGGCCTGGTGTTTGTATCCTTCTGTGCCCCCTTTCCATGATCCTTGGGCCAACTTTCCACCCTTGTTTGCTATTATTGCAGGTCCTTTGGGGAGAGGGGAGCCCTACACAGTTTCTCATCCCCCAGTAGCAAAGAGGATAAGGCCAACAAGGGCTGTACCTGACTTTCTTCAAAAGGCTCATAGAAACACGATGGTTTTCCTCATACATACCTTATGTATACCTTATTTGTTAAAAGGGTTATGTCACCTCAGACAATGGTCACATATCACTAGGGTACGCCACCAATGTCAGATAGGTGTGGGTCCTACCTCTTGAACTTGCAACTATCTCTAGAATTGGACCTATGAAGTAAACGTATGTGGACTGCGCATGTGCGGCATGCTGTCCATTCACTTCTATAGGAGTTCCAATAATAGCCAAGCTAGCGCACTTGGCTTTTTTCGGAAGTAACCTTGAAGGGAATAGAGAGTGCAATTGCGGCCACAGCTCTATTAACCTTTTGGGATTAGCAAAAATTATCTGAGACAATTATCTCAGCTGTTTTTGTAACTCCCCTAGAAGTAAATGGAGGGCAGCTGTGTAAGCACAGCTGTTTTCCATTCACTTCAGGGGTCCCTTTCTAGAGATAGGTGCAGGTCCCACCTTTGGGACCTGCACCTATCTGACATTGGTGTCATATCCTATATGTCTTCAAGGTCTGAGGTGAGGCAACCAATTTAAGATGTGATTTTGGTTCCTTCCAGTCTCGACAAACCATAGAAGTGACTATGGGCTCATTACCCTTTCTCAGTGAACAATCTGTACATGTCAAGTATTTCCAGACGTTCCTGTCTTGAAAGTTACTCTGACCTTTTCAACTATTAGGGAGGAAAGAAGGCAATGGGAAGCTTAATAACCCTATCCCTGACTGGTTTGTATAGTGGATTGAACCAGACCAGCTTATGCTCCTCTGTTTTATTCTTGCTTTGTGCCCTTCTCTCTTTTATGTAGGCTGCTGACGTCCCTTTCTTGCTACACAAGAAAGAGACCTCAAATTAATGACGTTGATAGTTGGGAAAAATCTTCAATGTCTGTACATAAGTTGAATCTATTAGTCCTTGGTTGTGCACACTGTGTTGCACTTCCATAGTATTATTCGGTTCAGTAGCCAGAGGCTAGAGCATTCCAGTTTATGGTCAATATTAAAACGTAACATTTATTTATTTTTATTAAAAGTGTACCGAAAGGAAGAATGTCAAAAAGAAAGTAAGAGGATCAATATTTAAAATTATATACGGCTGGACTCTGTCACTGGGGAACTCACTGAATCCTGATCACTCTCCAATTGGAGTACTGTATTTACTAGTACACATTATCTGTGATATTATATATTTCAGAAAGGCAACCAGACTTTTCAAGAAACTAAAAGTTTTTTTGGGGTATACAAAATTTTCCTCTGGATAGTTCATCAATATCTGATCAGTGTGGGTACAACTCCTAGCATCCCACTTCCATTAGCTGTTTGAAGAGGCTGTGGTGCTCGGTATTGCAGACCAGGCCCATGCCCTTGAATGGGAATGTGCTGCACTTAGGCCATCTGACTGAAGATCGTGACATCACTGGTGTAGGAAAAGGTTGCATCTCCAAGGCCTCTTTAAACACTTGATCGGTGGGGTCCTGCATATTGGACCTTCAAGATTACCCTGAGGATAGGTCACCAATATTTGACTCTCAGAAAACCCCTTTAGCCATTTCCACATACTGTGACAGAGAGCTATATAGTCTCACTGCTCTTACTGTAAAGAACTTCTTCTATGTTGATGATAAATCATTCTTCCTTGTTAAAGTTATAGATCTGGGTATAAATGGATCATGGGTGAGATCTCTGTACTCCCCTTTTATACATATTGATTAGGTACTCCTAAGTCATCTGTTGCAGAAATCCAGTCTTGTTAGTCCATCTGGGTATTGCTGTCCACCCATTCCATTGAGTATTTTGGTTGCTTTTCTTTGAAACTGCTACATCTTTTTTGCACACACTGTTCCAGATCTCTACTCTTGCTAATTTCCCAGGTTGCCACAGCACTACAAATGTGTTTGGAAACATGGACCCATAAATCCAAACCAAATGAAGAATTTAGATCCCAACTAATATCCTATGCATGGCAAAGGAAAAGTATATAATTCATTAATTGATTTTGTCCCCAAAACTTGGATTCAATTAGCTTTGCCTTTAGTCTTTCTTTTGTTAGAAGCTGGTGTTTTCTCTAGCCACAATGTGTCTTTTTCTTTGGTCTTTCTGAGAGTTACTTTGGAGACAGTGAGGGACAGTTATGAAATCTGTTGTAAAGAAAATCTGGCATAGTTGCCCATACCAAACCAATCGGATTCTATCTTTCATTTTTCAGAGTTCAGAGCCAGTTTTACTTGACAAAAATTATCAAAAATCTCCCCATTAATGGTTTAAATATTCCATAGAGGATTTTTCCCATTGCAGCTTGTATTTAATCTTCTTTTTCAGTATCATCAGCTAATTACTTTCCCTGGAGGCTCATTACACACTTAGTATGGTTATAAAAGCCACATTAACTACTGCTGCTTCCTATATCGAAAAACATAAGTAAAGGAAATGTTTAATGGGATATTTTGAATTATACATTTCTGATTATTATAAGGTAATTGTTGCATTCATTATAAATATTCCTTAAAAAAATCTAAATAATATAGCAGACTGAGAGGGAAAATTGCTTGACTTGATGGTTGCCAACCTATTTGTTACTAAGCAGATTTGGATCCACCGTGTCACTCGATCAGATTTGGCTTGGGGGCCACACCTAAGAGCATTAGCTAAGTGGCCCCCGGGTCTTCATGCTTTAACCCCTATACAGAAGTCTGGGCCCCACTGCAGGCAGACCACCAGGCTGCTACCTCATGGATTAGTCTCTGTTTAAGTGATGGCTGACCCACAGGGGTCAAGAGCAGTGATGGCCAGTTCGCAGTGTTCGCCAACGAACACATGTGGGCTGCCATCTTGACTCACAAGTCCGGCAATGCACAGGTAAGCCCTTACCTGTTCCTGCGCCGTGAGCCGGTTGAAACAAATGCAGTGCCGAGAGTTCATCGGGCTGTTCTCGGAACTGCCTGCTCCCGGTGACCGCATTTGTTTCACACCGGCTCGCAGAGCAGGCACAGGTAAGGGCTTACCTGTGCATCGCCAGACTTGAGTCAAGATGGCAGCCCGCATGTGTTCGTTGGCGAACACTGCGAACTGGCCATCACTGCTCTTGACCCCTGTGGGTCAGCCATCACTTAAACAGAGACTAATCCATGAGGTAGCAGCCTGGTGGTCTGCCTGCAGTGGGGCCCAGACTTCTGTATAGGGGTTAAAGCATGAAGACCCGGGGGCCACTTAGCTAATGCTCTTAGGTGTGGCCCCCAAGCCAAATCTGATCGAGTGACACGGTGGATCCAAATCTGCTTAGTAACGAATAGGTTGGCAACCATCAAGTCAAGCAATTTTCCCTCTCAGTCTGCTGTATTATTTAGATTTGGTGAACACTACGCACTGGCCATCACTGGTCAAGAGACATTGGTATGAAGCACAGAAGGATCAGACAAAGCCATAGTCAGGGACAGGTGGAGGTCAAGGAAGGCAGAGACCAGTCCAAGGTCAGGGCGAACAGCTTAGGGTCACAATGGAGAAAGGGCAAAGGTCGGGTCAGGCAGCGTAGGGTCAAATCCAGGAAACAGACAGAAGTCGTACATGGGTGGATAGAAACAGCACACGTTTGAAGGATACTAGAGGACTAAATCCTATTGTTTAGGCAGTTTCCCCCAGGAGAAGGAGCCTTAAAAGGGTTATCCTGTGATTAATTTAAAAAAAGGAAATTTAGACATCATATAGCACTTGACAATCCGTAACAAAGCTAGAACGAGATCAAGAACTCTCCCCATTCATTGCTCCAATTGCTCTGCTAGGTTTATTTCAAACTGGAAGCTCAGGTGTGCCTTTTCTCAGGGAGCATGTCCTGTCTGGTGCAGCTGGTGGCAGTTGAAGGACAGAACTGAGCATGAGTGTCTACTTCAGTGAGGTGGACAGAAAAATTAGGAAAAGAGCAAACAGCAGTTGGCGCTATACAGACAGATTTCATTGAATAGCTCAGTGGCTATACTAAATGTTTCATTGCATGCAGTTACAAAAATATTGAGATCCAAGTGCTGGTTTGGAAACAGTAGATATTTTTCCTGGGACAGCACCTTTAAGTACCCTAAAGGTACTTTCACACTAGCGGCAAGGAACTGTTCCGGCGGGTGAACAGCCTGTTGAATACGTGCTGCCACTAGTGCACGCGTGCACCCGGACCACCGCTCCGGCCCCATTGACTACAATGGGGGCTGGCCGGAGTTCCAGCAGCAGCTCGGCAAACATGCCGAGAGGCGGCCAGAATAAAAGTACGACATGTCTTAAATGACCAGCCATTGTCTGATGAAGATTGCAGTGTGAGCTGGCCCCTCACAAGGTGGAGGGACCATGCACTTGCACCTTACGGGCAGAGCGGAAACACACCTAGCCTGCATGAGGGAGAGGAATGACAGCAAGGAAGCTTCTTAGTTATTCCAATGGCCAAGCTCACTGGGTAGGAGGGGAGAGATGCCAGTTGGTCTGAGCCTTCAAGAGTCGGGAAGCAGGTGAACAGAGCGGCATTAATGCTCGGGAGCAGAGCAACAGCGTGCACAGGCTGCAGCTATAACCGTATTTCAATTCTCTGTTGACGGCACAGTGCCTAGACTTTTCTAAAGGTTTTCATAAGCGTTATATAAAAGGTTGGTACATAAAATGAAAATAGTGGAACTAGGAAAAAGATGTGTACATGTGTTAACAAATGTTTCATTAAAAAAAACAGAGGGTAGTCATTAATGCCTTAGATTGGGTCACAGTTACCAGTGGGGTACCACAGGGGGCAAAATTAGGCCATCCTTTCTTTAATATGTTTATTGATGAACTTCTAAAGAGCTTACAGAGTAGATTTTCAGTATTTGTAGATGATACTAAGCTCTGTAAGGCACCCAACACAGAAGAGGATAATATTTCAGAGGGATTTGGGAAAGCTGAAGGCTTTGGTGGAGAAATGGCTAATGAAGTTTGATATGGTGTAAATGTAAAGTTATACACATAGGCTGAAAAAAAACTGAATGTACAATTTTGTAATAGTAAAAACCTGCCCCTGAAAAAGACTCGGGAATATGAGTGAATTATGATAGTAAACCTAAGTTTAGCAACCAGTGCCAGCCAGCTGCTGCCAAGGAAAATAAAATCATGGCATCTAAAGAGGCATAGATGCTCATGACAAGAACATAATTTTACCTTCATACAAATCACTAGTCAGACCACACATGGAAGATTTATTATTAGACATCTAGACAGAGACGGGGAGTTTTATCAAAACAGGCGTTTTACACGCTGGTCTTAATTTCTCCTTCGCTTGCATCAGATGCACCACAATTATTAAGAAGTGCATGTCTCTTAATGTTTGTGGCATATCTGTGCACGTCCATGGGCCAAAGTGGAAATCTACAACAGCAAGAGAGCTGGTGTAAATTTCTATTATCTATGCCAATTTCCTGACATACATTGCATTCGTAAAGTCTTCAGTCCCTTTCACTTTTTCTACATTTTATGTTACCGGCTTGGGTTAAAATCTTAAAATAAATAAATCTAAGTTTTCCCCCATGAATCTGCACCCAATAACCTATAATGACAAAGTGAAAACAGAATTTTAGAGATTTTGCAACTTTATTAAAATGAAAATACTAAAACTTTGCATGGATATACAGTACGTATTCAGACCCTTTGCTTTGACACTTGAAATTTAGCTCTGGGAGAATCCCATTTTTCCTGATCAACGTTGAGATGTTTCTACACCTAAGAAAAGTCTAGAAGGTCAGCCATCACTGCAGCTAGAGATGAGCGACTTTTTCAAAAATTAGATTAAGCAGGTTTGTAGAATTTTGTCAAGAAATTTGATTTGTGATGAATTACTTTGTCACAAATCATTTTTCATTGTATGAAGCGGGCGCAATAACGAGGAACGTTGATCTTGCGGGCCCCCCGATAAGAAAACCCGCATGATGATGTCACTATGTGATCACGCTGGCGGTGTGCAGTGACATTATCACTGATGACATCAGTCTTAGGAGTTAAAATTACATTTATATTCCCCCTTTCTTTGTAATCTAATGCTCCGTTACATTCACTGACCTGCGATCCCTGTGATAATTCATGAAGCAGCCGTCGGCTCACTGCGCACAGTGCTTCTACTTCCGGCTAATGATTCATGAATTATTATCACAGTTATCCTTTAACCTTTATTATTTACTTTTAAAACAAAAATACTCAGAGAAACCAATACTACAATGTAATTTTAAAATATCAGGTTGCAGTTTCGGGCTAAGTCAGTTAATTTATGTCTTTTTGGGCCGCTGTCACTCGCTCTAGATTCTATTTAGGCCGCATGCACATGACCGTGGTGTGTTTTCCGGTCCACAAATCGTGGATCCGGAAAACACAGATGGGGTCCGTGCGCGTTCGGCAATTTGTGGAACGGCACGGACAGCCTTCAATATAAATGTCTCTTCTTGTCCGCAAAGCGCAGACAAGAATAGGACATGTTATATTTTTTTAGCAGGGCCGCGGAACGGAGCAACGGATGCGGACAGCACACGGAGTGCTGTCCGCATCTTTTGCGGACCCATTAAAGTGAATGGGTCCGCATCCGAGCCACCAAAACGGCGGCTCGGATGCGACCCAAACAACGGCCATGTGCATGAGGCCTTAACCCCTTAAGGACCAGGCTCATTTTCACCTTAAGGACCAGGCCATTTTTTGCAAATCTGACCAGTGTCACTTTAAGTGCTCATAACTTTAAAACGCTTCGACTTACCCAGGCCGTTCTGAGATTGTTTTTTCGTCACATATTGTACTTCATGACACTGCTAAAATTGGGTCAAAAAAGTTAATTTTTTTGCATAAAAAAATACATTTTTTACCAAAAATTTTGAAAAATTAGCAAATTTCAAAGTTTCAGTTTCTCTACTTCTGTAATACATAGTAATACCCCCAAAAATTGTGATGACTTTACATTCCCCATATGTCTACTTCATGTTTGAATTGTTTTGGGAATGATATTTTATTTTTTGGGGATGTTACAATGCTTAGAAGTTTAGAAGCAAAATTTGAAATTTTTGAGAAATCTTCAAAATCCCACTTTTTATGGACCAGTTCAGGTTTGCAGTCATATTGTGAGGCTTAGATAATAGAAACCTCCCAAAAATGACCCCATTCTAGAAACTACACCCCTCAAGGTATTCAAAACTGTTTTTTCAAACTTTATTAACCCTTTAGGTCTTCCACAAGAGTTGATGGCAGATGGAGAAACAATTTTGAAATTTCTATTTTTTGGAAAATTTTCCAATATAATCAATTTTTTCCAGGAGTAAAACAAGGGTTAACTGCCAAACAACACTCAAAATGGGTTGCCCTGATTCTGTAGTTTGCAGAAACACCCCATATGTGGTCGTAAACTACTGTTTGGCCGAACGGTAGCACATAGAAGGAGGGGAACACCATATGGGTTTTGGAAGGCAGATTTTGCAGGACTGGTTTTGTTTATACCATGTCCCATTTGAAGCCCCCTGTTGCACCCCTAGAATAGAAATTTCAAAAAAGTGACTCCATCTAAGAAAGTACACCCCTCAAGGTATTCAAAACTGGGTTTACAAACTTTGTTAACCCTTTAGGTGTTCCACAAGAGTTAATGGCAGATGGAGAAACAATTTTGAAATTTCTATTTTTTGGAAAATTTTCCAATATAATCAATTTTTTCCAGGAGTAAAACAAGGGTTAACTGCCAAACAACACTCAAAATGGGTTGCCCTGATTCTGTAGTTTGCAGAAACACCCCATATGTGGTCGTAAACTACTGTTTGGCCGAACGGTAGCACATAGAAGGAGGGGAACACCATATGGGTTTTGGAAGGCAGATTTTGCAGGACTGGTTTTGTTTATACCATGTCCCATTTGAAGCCCCCTGTTGCACCCCTAGAATAGAAATTTCAAAAAAGTGACTCCATCTAAGAAAGTACACCCCTCAAGGTATTCAAAACTGGGTTTACAAACTTTGTTAACCCTTTAGGTGTTCCACAAGAGTTAATGGCAGATGGAGAAACAATTTTGAAATTTCTATTTTTTGGAAAATTTTCCAATATAATCAATTTTTTCCAGGAGTAAAACAAGGGTTAACTGCCAAACAACACTCAAAATGGGTTGCCCTGATTCTGTAGTTTGCAGAAACACCCCATATGTGGTCGTAAACTACTGTTTGGCCGAACGGTAGCACATAGAAGGAGGGGAACACCATATGGGTTTTGGAAGGCAGATTTTGCAGGACTGGTTTTGTTTATACCATGTCCCATTTGAAGCCCCCTGTTGCACCCCTAGAATAGAAATTTCAAAAAAGTGACTCCATCTAAGAAAGTACACCCCTCAAGGTATTCAAAACTGGGTTTACAAACTTTGTTAACCCTTTAGGTGTTCCACAAGAGTTAATGGCAGATGGAGAAACAATTTTGAAATTTCAATTTTTTGGAAAATTTTCCAATATAATCAATTTTTTCCAGGAGTAAAACAAGGGTTAACTGCCAAACAACACTCAAAATGGGTTGCCCTGATTCTGTAGTTTGCAGAAACACCCCATATGTGGTCGTAAACTACTGTTTGGCCGAACGGTAGCACATAGAAGGAGGGGAACACCATATGGGTTTTGGAAGGCAGATTTTGCAGGACTGGTTTTGTTTATACCATGTCCCATTTGAAGCCCCCTGTTGCACCCCTAGAATAGAAATTTCAAAAAAGTGACTCCATCTAAGAAAGTACACCCCTCAAGGTATTCAAAACTGGGTTTACAAACTTTGTTAACCCTTTAGGTGTTCCACAAGAGTTAATGGCAGATGGAGAAACAATTTTGAAATTTCTATTTTTTGGAAAATTTTCCAATATAATCAATTTTTTCCAGGAGTAAAACAAGGGTTAACTGCCAAACAACACTCAAAATGGGTTGCCCTGATTCTGTAGTTTGCAGAAACACCCCATATGTGGTCGTAAACTACTGTTTGGCCGAACGGTAGCACATAGAAGGAGGGGAACACCATATGGGTTTTGGAAGGCAGATTTTGCAGGACTGGTTTTGTTTATACCATGTCCCATTTGAAGCCCCCTGTTGCACCCCTAGAATAGAAATTTCAAAAAAGTGACTCCATCTAAGAAAGTACACCCCTCAAGGTATTCAAAACTGGGTTTACAAACTTTGTTAACCCTTTAGGTGTTCCACAAGAGTTAATGGCAGATGGAGAAACAATTTTGAAATTTCTATTTTTTGGAAAATTTTCCAATATAATCAATTTTTTCCAGGAGTAAAACAAGGGTTAACTGCCAAACAACACTCAAAATGGGTTGCCCTGATTCTGTAGTTTGCAAAAACACCCCATATGTGGTCGTAAACTACTGTTTGGCTAAACGGCAGGACATAGAAGAAGGGGAACGCCATACGGTTTTTGGAAGGCAGATTTTGCTGGACTGGTTTATTTACACCATGTACCCTTTCAAGCCCCCTGATGCACCCCTAGAGTAGAAACTCCATAAAAGTGACCCCATCTAGGAAACTACGGGATAAGGTGGTTGTTGTTTTGGGACAATTTTTGGGGTAAATTAGATTTTTGGTTGCTCTATATTACTCTTTTTTGAGGCAATGTAACAAAAAAATTTAATTCTAAAATTGTTTCTACATTCGCTATTTAGTTTTGTGGAACACCTAAAGGGTTAACATAGTTTGTAAAGTAATTTTTGAATACCTTGAGGGGTGTAGTTTCTTACATGGGGTCACTTTTTGGAGTTTCTAGTCTAGGCTACATCAGGGGGGGCTTCTAATGGGACATGGTGTAAAAAAAAAAAAACTGTCCATCAAAATCTGCCTTCCAGAAACCGTATGGAGTTCCCTTCGTTCCATGCCCTGCCGTGCGGCTATATAGCCATTTACGACCACATATGGGGTGTTTCTGCAAACTACAGAATTGGGGCAATAAATGTTTAGTTTTGTTTGGCTGTTAACCCTTGCTTTATTACCGGCAAAATGGATTTAAATTTAAATTTTGCCCAAAAATAGGTGTTTTGGCACCGTTTTTATTTTATATTTTTAACACCGTTCATCCGAGGCGTTTGGTAAAAAGTTATTTTTATAGCGACGACTTTTACGCACGCGACGATGCCCAATATGTATGGCTCTCAGACTTTGGAGACACTAAGCAGGCATCCTAAAACTGCGGCCCTCCAGATGTTGTAAAACTACAATTCCCACCATGCCCTGATGATGGCTGTAGGTTGTCTGGGCATGCTGGGAGTTATAGTTTTACAACATCTGGAGGGCCGCAGTTTGAGGATGCCTGCACTAAAACTAATATTTTTTGGGGAAAGAAAAATTGTTTTCGTGTCTCCAAAGTCTGAGAGCCATAGTGTTTTATGTTCTCTAGTGAACTGTTGGGGATTATAAAAATTTAGTACTCCATGGAAGTGTGATACTCCCTGAAGCAATCGATAATGCAGAGGCCCGGATGATCGGGGCACGTGTCACATTGAGTTGTGGTGTCCTTCCGTATCCCCCTCTTGTGACACACTCTGCACTTTTTTTGGGTTCGTCCCTTCTTTCCAGTATGGGGGACCACACCTGGAAAGTGTTGGCCAGGGACGATCCGGGCGCCTCCAGTTCCCGAGGTACTCCGGCCTGCTCTTTCCCGGTCCGAAAAGATCAGGTCTTTGAGGACTGCCTCATAGAATTGGAGGAATGTCCCTGTGCTGCCAGCGCTTCGGGATAGTACAAAAGAGTTGTACATGGCAACCTGCACCATGTAGACCGCAACTTTTTTGTACCATGCCCGGGTTTTGCGCATGGCGTTATATGGCGTGAGGACTTGATCAGAGAGATCAACTCCTCCCATATACCGATTGTAGTCGACGATACAATCGGGCTTGAGGACCGTTGCCGCGGTACCTCGCACAGGGACTGGGGTGGTGCTGTTACCGTGGATTGTGGACAGCATAAGGACATCCCTCTTGTCCTTATACCTGACCAGCAACAGGTTTCCACTGGTAAGTGCACGGGTCTCACCCCTGGGGATAGGTACCTGGAGGGGGTAGGCAGGGAGGCCGCGTTGATTTTTCCGCACGGTCCCACAAGCGAACGTGGATCTGGCGGCAAGGGACCTGAACAAGGGAATGCTGGTATAAAAGTTGTCCACGTACAAGTGGTAACCCTTATCCAGCAGTGGGTACATAAGGTCCCACACGAGTTTCCCGGTAACACCCAGAGTGGGGGGACATTCTGGTGGTTGAATCCGGGAATCTCGCCCCTCGTACACACGAAATTTGTAAGTGTACCCTGAGGTACTCTCACAAATTTTGTATAGCTTCACGCCATACCTCGCCCGCTTTGTGGGAATGTATTGGCGGAAACTGAGTCTCCCCTTGAACGCAACGAGAGACTCATCAACCGCGACCTCCCTTCCAGGTACGTAGGCCTGCTGAAATGTGGCCCCAAAGTGATCGATGACCGGCCGTATCTTGTACAGCCGGTCATAGGCAGGATCACCTCGGGGGGGACATGCTGCATTATCGGAATAATGCAGACATTTCCGGATGGCCTCAAACCGGTGACGTGTCATGACCATACTGTACAGTGGGGTCTGGTATAGGACGTCCCCACTCCAGTATTGCCTGACACTGGGTTTTTGGACTAGACCCATATGCAGCACGAGGCCCCAAAATGTCCTCATCTCGGCTGCACTGACCGGCGTCCAGCCACCGGGTCTAGCCAAAACTGAGCCTGGGTTTTGAGCGACGAACTGTTGGGCGTACAGATTCGTCTGCTCCACCATCAAATTCACCAGTGGGTTACTGAAAAAAAAACTAAAAAAGTCTATTTCAGTAAACCCCACTGTGGGAATCTGGATTCCAGGATTGCCAGCGAAATCCGGAATCTCAGGCTCAAAGTCCACTGGGGGACACCAGCTAAGTTCATCGGCAGGGGGCTCCGGTGAACTTATTTGGTGGGCCGGGAAACCAGTACGAACCCCAGGGCGGCTCGTACTAGGGTGGGCCACAGGATCCCTAGCATGTGTGGCCCCTGGCTCCGCCTGGCGGCGTCTCCGCTGCCTTGGTGGCTCATCGTCATCCGATGATGATGAGGAGGATGCGGATGACAAAAGGAACGTGGGGTCATCCTCATCCTCACTGGGGCTCTCAGAGTCGGAGGCAATCTGGGCATATGCCTCCTCGGCTGAGAACACCCGGCGGGCCATGGGTGTGTGTGTGTGCGTGTGTATGTGCGTGCGTGTAAACCTTTATTCTATGTGCGTGTGTGTGGGGGCACGGGTGTTCACGTACTAAAAAGTCCAGGCAAAAAAAATGGGCAAGTGTTAGGAAAAAAAAAAAAAAAAAAGTTCAAACTTGCTGATCTGCGGTTCAACGCTGATCAGCGGTCGGTGGGGTGGTGGGGCGGGCGATGCGCTAACAGTGGACGGACGCTAAAAAGTGCCGGCCAGTCAGCGCACGCGGAAAAAAAAAAAATGTGGTGGTGGGGGAAGGGTCTGGTGGTGGGGGGAGGGGGTTGGTGGGTGAAGGGGGGGGGTTGGTGGGTGAAGGGGGGGGGCTGGTGGGTGGGGGGGGGGGGCTGGTGGTGGGGGGGATGCGGGGGGGGCAAGTGGCAGGGGGGGTCTGGGGTCTGAAAGTTGAAAAAAAAAAGTTTGGAATAAATGTGCTTTTTTTTTTTTTTTTTTTTTCTAACTTTTCCCTTCTTTCCCTGCCTAACGGTGCCTCTCCCTCACTGACCCTAACCTACCTGGGTGGCGATGGGTGCAGGAGGGTGATGGATGCCGATTTAGGGGGACACAGGAGCTGGTGCTGGACGATGCTGCACGGTCAGGGTGCTGGACAGGAAGAGGAGGGGAGAGAGAAGCGCAGGAAGTTTGAATCTCGCGCCTCTCTCCCCTGCACCAATCAGCACCCTGGACAGCGGCGTTCAGCACCAGGGCCAGCTCCGCCTCTGCAAATCCTCGGACTGCGATTGGTGGTGTAAAATTACGCCACCGATCGCAGTCTTTTTCCGGTTCATCGGGTCACAGGACACCCGAATGGACCGGAAACGCAGAAAACCGCAGGTCTGAATTGACCTGCGGTTTTCTGCGATCGCCGATACGGGGGGGTCCAATGACCCCCCCCTGCGTTGTTACGGGATGCCGGCTGAATGATTTCAGCCGGCGTCCCGTTCCAATTAACCCCTGCGGCGCCGGAATGCAGATTTTAAGTCAGGACGTACCGGTACGTCCTCGGTCCTTAAGGACTCGGGAAATAGGGCGTACCGGTACGTCCTCGGTCCTTAAGGGGTTAAGAGGTGGTTTACCTCATGGATACTGTGTGGCCATGTATCACCGCAGGTTAGCAGGTGTGATTTCAGTGATTAATTATTTGGTGTCCCTATAGGTCCCAGGTATAGGCGTTTCTATTGTAAATATATGAGATGTATTCCTATATCCCTATGCGACTGACATCCATCATTCATTCACACATCTCACACGTGGGAGATCAGGCAGTTTGCCTCTGAACATTTGTACAATATGTATTGAGCTGGACAATGATTGCGACCCTCCTGGTTGTGGATCTTGCCCTTTACTGCAACCTGTCTAAAAATTGTAGATCGTCACATAATAGTGAGTGCAGTGAGATCCCGGGGCGGTGCTCTACATAGCCTGATAATGGTCCTCTTGAAGAAAAATTTGTTTCATTGTGAAGCCGAATTTCCTTGAGCTTTGTGGTAACAAATGTTTTTTTTCCTAAAGTAGTGGATATAAATGTACACTCACCGGATATACTTGATCAAGGAGAGCCAGCTCTTCTGTCTTAATTAAAGAAAACCTGCCAAAGGATCCACGGCGAGCATGAAGACAAAGAACCAGATTTTTGCCCCTTTAGGGCCCTCAGGAGATTGTAACAAAAATCAAACCACGGTCTTCTGACCAAAAACTCCTTTTAGGGGTCCTATCTATATGTTAAAACTTTAACCTTTATTATTTACTTTTAAAACAAAAATACTCAGAGAAACCAATACTACATCTGTCACATGGCCTGGGTGCAGCTCAACTCCATTTAAGTGAAGGCGGCTGAGCTGCAATACCAAGAGCAGCCACTATCAATTAGACAGCTCTGTGCTTGGTGAGCTAAGAGAAGGCTGCAGCACTACTGTGAGCACTGGAGCATTCTCGAACAGCTGATCAGTGGGGGTCCCGGTTGTCTGACCCCCATTGATCAGATACTGATGAGCTATCCTGAGGATAGATCATCAGTTAAAATATCTGGGAAAACCCCTTTTAGGCTACTTTCACACTAGCGGCAGAGAGATCCGGCGTACAGTTCCGTCGCCGGAATTGCCCGCCGGATCCAACACAACGCACACCGCCGCACATTTTTCACATAACTGATCCGTCGTTCCGCCGATGACCCTAAAAGCCGGATCCGTCGTTCAGTTTCTTTACGTTGTCAATTTTCGTCGGATCCGCCCGCCGGATCCGCCGTAAAAGCGGATCCGTCTATTCCGTTTCCATCCGTTTTTAGCCGGAAAGACGGATCCGGCGTTTAAATTAGAGATAAAAAGATGCTATCTGTTTAGGCAAATACATAAAAGTGGCTATAAAAGATAACCCAAGGTCACAAAAAGATAAGCAAAAACTCTAACTGCCTATAAAAGAAAACCAAAGAGCCTTACCACTCAGAAGTCCCTTCAGCAGATTGCAAAGATGATGCCGGACCATATTCGTTTTGGATTTCAGGCTCTAATTCTGGTTTCACGCTGGAGAAGACGTCTCAGAGCCAGACGGCGTAGAAATCGTCGCTATTGGGTGCATCCAATAACCTCTGCAAGAGTAAGAAGGGGAGTTTTTGAAACTCTGTTTCCTGAATTGAGGGATTATCCTGATAAATTCTTTAACTACTTACGGATGACGGTAGAAAGTTTTGATGATCTTTTACAACGTGTGTCACCTCACATCCAAAGACAAGACACCACTTTCCGTCGCTGTATTTCCCCAGCAGAACGCCTATTGTTGACCATAAGGTAAAGTACATACTTTATTACATATTGAACCAATATTTGGTCTAAATTTTTTAAAGCTGCTGTTTGGTAGTGTGAAGCCATACATTTTTTAAGCAATATTTGCTTTTTTTTTCTGTGATAACTGTACAAAGTGTCTTAGGCCCCAATTGATGGTCATCATTTTTTTTTTTTATTGTACATCTTGTTTAAAGTTTGAATCAATATACTCGTCAGATGTTGAATGAACTGGGATGAATATTGTTCGCCATGGAGAACATGTATCGTTGAATTTTAACAATTATATTGGCCACAGAAAAAAATCTTGACCAAATTAATATATGTAGGGGTGCAATACAATTGTGTCAGATTGATATACCTTGTATATTATGTCGTTTGGTCAAATTTTTAATACCCATTTTTTTTCTTTTAAAATTTAGGTTTTTGGCAAGTGGAGAAACTTTCAGCTCACTCCATTTTCAATTTCGTCTTGGCATATCAACTGTCTCAATAATTGTCAAGGAGACATGCCGTGTTTTGTGGGAACAACTGCATGATGAATTCATCCCACATCCAACTCGACAGCATTGGACAGAAATATCTGAATTTTTTTTGATGTTTGCCAGTTTCCCAACTGCATAGGTGCGGTAGACGGGAAACATATTCGTATTATCAAGCCCCACGGAACCGGATCAGAGTATTTCAATTACAAGAAATATTTTTCCATAATACTAATGGCCATCGCAGATGCTCAATATCGTTTTGTTGCAGTGGACGTAGGGGCCTATGGACGCGCCAACGATTCCATGGTTTTTAAAAATTCAAATATGGGCCGTAGTCTATATAACGGACAATTTGATTTTCCTCTCCCTCAACCACTGCCAGGTACTGATGGCCCACCCATGCCGTTTGTATTGGTTGGTGATGAGGCCTTCCAAATGTGTGGAAATCTAATTAAACCGTATTCCAGCCGCGGATTAGATTTAAAAAAACGGACATACAACTACCGCTTGACCAGGGCTCGAAGAATGGTTGAATGCACATTTGGAATTTTGGTTGCAAAATGGCGGATTTTCACAAAACCAATTCAGATGAAGGTTGAATCGGTCGACGAAGTTGTAAAGTGTGCTGTGGTGTTACATAACTACCTCCTTCAAAAAGAACCACTCAATTTAGAACAGGTACCGGAGGACAGCGAGATCGCAAGCATTGAAAGTTGTCGACATCGGTCAACTGTAGCAGTTGCACGGATGAGAGACTCGTTTGCGGATTATTTCTGCTCTGAAGCAGGAAGGGTGGACTGGCAGGACCGATTTGTCTAAACATTTTGGGAATCATTTTCAAATAGACGTTAATTTATGTTTGTTGTCCCGTTGTTTGATGGTTAAAGTGTGTTGTATTTGATTTTAATTTCTTTTGGGTTCAATAAATATTCATTTAACGTTTATTAGATTTTATTTTAATATATTGATGTGCCCATGCCAGTGGAGCGACAATTAGTTGTGTCGCTCCACTGGCGCTGGTAGATTTAATCAGGCCTGTTATGGAGACTGAGGTTAAATCTGCCCACGCCAGTGGAGCGACACATACTTGTGTCGCTCCACTGGCGCTGGTAGATTTAATCAGGCCTGTTATGGAGACTGAGGTTAAATCTGCCCACGCCAGTGGAGCGACACATACTTGTGTAGCTCCACTGGCGCTGGTAGATTTAATCAGGCCTGTTATGGAGACTGAGGTTAAATCTGCCCACGCCAGTGGAGCGACACATACTTGTGTCGCTCCACTGGCGCTGGTAGATTTAATCAGGCCTGTTATGGAGACTGAGGTTAAATCTGCCCACGCCAGTGGAGCGACACATACTTGTGCCGCTCCACTGGCGCTGGTAGATTTAATCAGGCCTGTTATTGAGACTGAGGTTAAATCTGCCCACGCCAGTGGAGCGACACATACTTGTGTCGCTCCACTGGCGCTGGTAGATTTAATCAGGCCTGTTATGGAGACTGAGGTTAAATCTGCCCACGCCAGTGGAGCGACACATACTTGTGTCGCTCCACTGGCGCTGGTAGATTTAATCAGGCCTGTTATTGAGACTGAGGTTAAATCTGCCCACGCCAGTGGAGCGACACATACTTGTGTCGCTCCACTGGCGCTGGTAGATTTAATCAGGCCTGTTATGGAGACTGAGGTTAAATCTGCCCACGCCAGTGGAGCGACACATACTTGTGTCGCTCCACTGGCGCTGGTAGATTTAATCAGGCCTGTTATGGAGACTGAGGTTAAATCTGCCCACGCCAGTGGAGCGACAATTACTTGTGTCGCTCCACTGGCGCTGGTAGATTTAATCAGGCCTGTTATGGAGACTGAGGTTAAATCTGCCCACGCCAGTGGAGCGACAATTACTTGTGTCGCTCCACTGGCGCTGGGAGATTATGTCTGGCCTATTAGACACCTAGGTTTCTCATAATCTACCAACGCTGTAGGAGCGACAATTAGTTGTTTTGCTCCGCCAGTGCTGGGAGATTTTAATTTTATTAAAAGCTAAAATATCTATATTTATTAAAAAAAAATATTAAACAGTCCAAGGATTTGTAAACCAAAAAAATAACATTTATTATAAATAACAATAAAATAAATAAAATAAATTATTACAAATTAAGGAAGGTATGCTGGGGGGTGGAGGGAAGTGATTGGTTTGGGTCCACTCTGTCCTGTCTTTCTTCTGCCACTGTGGACAACAAAGTGCGTGTTGAAGCAAGTGGCACAGAGGGAGTATGAAGAGTGGATTGGGCAGGAGAAGGAGTTTCCCGAGAAACAGTAGAGGGAGTGGTGAAAGAGGTAGGAGCATAGTAAGAAGGAGAAGAAAAGTGTTGAGAAAAGAGCTCGGGGGTTTGGGATGGGGGTGGGTTGTGGGAAGGGGGAGGGGGAGGTTGGGAATGCTGAGCCGGTTGCTGCAAACTTGGATAGGTGTGGGATGGGGGATAGGTGAAGGATGGGGGATAGGTGTAGGATGGGGGATAGGGCAGGGGTGGGGGAATGGTTGTGGTGCGGTGTGCCAGTTGCCACAAAACGCTGTCCATCTGTCTTCTGGCCTCATACTGCTGGTCGGGTGATAAGCGTTCCAGCGCAGGTAACAACGACACAATATAGTGATGCATCGGACTCATTTGTGTCGTCAACACCGCCCCCTCCTGAAGACGACGCAAATGATCCTCCACAGATGCAACCCTATTTGTGATCCCCGCCAAGGACTCATACATGAGCCTTGTGAGGTCTTCGTAATCAGCCTGGCGGCTCCTACCTGACCTCTGGCGACGCATAAGGGCCTCAAAAAGTGGAGCCATTGTCGACATTGTTGCGTCGCCAGAGGGCACAAGTAGGGGAACAGGTTGGGAAACCTGGTGTTCCTGACCAGCAGTAGGAGCAGGACGAGAGGGACCCGCGGCGGCTTGCTCTTCAGGGACCGCCTCCTGAGGAACTTCGGGCGCAAGAGTGCTGCTTGATGTTCTGTGAAGCAAAGAAAAAATAAAATATTTAGCATTTTTTATGGAGGGGAGAAACAGTGGGATAGAGGTGAGCAAAGAGACTTCAGAAGCTACATAGGAGGTTACATTCAAAAAAAATAGAGAAACATACTGTACATAGAGGCCATAAAATAAATGAATTTTCAAGGAGGTGTCTATGTACAGTATAGCCTTTTTTTTTTTTGGAAAGCAACTTCGAATGAAAACTCGGAAGCATACATTGTTCCTCTCTACTCCACTAAATACAATGTGTATGTCCAAGACAAAGTGCCAAATGACAGTTTGTCTGGGCCATACACCTAGTTTGAAAGGTTGTTTTTTAAGAGACACCTTGAATCTTACCTTCGCATCTCAAGGGTCCTTCGTAGGAACCCCAAGGCGGCAGAATAGCGGTATTCACGCCTTGAGGTTCCTCCCGACCCACTCGGGCGCCGAAGTTCCTCATTAAAGGCCTTCTTGTAGCGGTCCCTGATTGAGCGCCACCGAACCATGATCGTATCTCCTAGAAAGAAAGAAATCAAATTAGGATGTATATTTAAATTCAGTTGGTAATCAAAGTTGTTTTTACAATTTAATTGAAACAGCCACAAAAAGAAAAAAAAAATCATTTTAAAAAAAAATGGCTGTTTAAATAAAATTAGACTGTAAAACCAATTTTGATTAATATTTTTTTTACATGTCTGCTCTCTACAAATAATTTTTACTTACGACATTTGCCCTGTTGCCTTTCTCGGAGGTCATCCCAGTTGGGCAGAATGGCCGCACATATCTCGTTCCAGAGGAGCCGTGTTAGATGATGGTCGGCATGGCGGCGGTCGGTGTGGTCCCACAACGGTGTACGCTCCTCCACCATATGGATGAGGAGGTCATTGTCGATATAAAATCAGTCAACGTCCTCCTCATGCCTTCTGGTGGAGGTTTGGGAGCCCTAAAAAAATAAAAAAAAAATTGATTTGAATAAATATTAAGTTTAATATTCGATACATTTATTTGTAATAAAAAACATAACTTTACAATACTCACACGACCACGACCGCCGCGTGCTCCACGGCGTCCCCTGGAAGATCGTCGATGACCTCTCTCACTGGCAACAGGACGAGATGGCTAAAAAAAAAAAAAAAAAAAATTATATATATATATATATATATATATATATATATATATAAAAACACGCATAAACTTTTTAAAAGTATAAAAAAAATATTTAACCAACCGTTTCTCCTCCACCCCCAACTTCCTCCTCCCCTGTTCCTCTGGCTTGACCGGGAGAACTATCCTCAATAGAGTCTGACTGATAAACAAAAAATATAAATTAAATTATTAGAATAATAACACAATATATAGTTTGGAAAGCAAAGGAACTTTACATACCACATCCTGGAGGTGTCGTGATCGTGGAGGAGAGCTCCCGGCCTCGCTTGAAGATGAAGATGTGGCTATAAAGAAAAACCAAAAAAGGAAAAAAATGTATATTTGAACTTTAAATAGAATAACAGACATACCGACAAAAAAAAAAAATAGAACTTACTGGTCATAATAATTTTCTGGCTGGCTTGTTGGCTGGCTGGCTTTATGGCTAGCTGGCTGGCTTGCTGGCTGGCTTGTTGGCTGGCTGGCTGGCTGGCTTGTTGGCTAGCTGGGTGGCTGGCTTGTTGGCTGGCTGGCTGGCTTGTTGGCTGGCTTATTTTTTTTTCTTTGTGATCAGTCTAAAAAAATGAAAATGTTGACAGGTTGTCATATTGTTTAACGAAAACATACTACTCCTAACATGCACTGTGTAGTTAAATTACCTGCAACCCCCTATGCCACAGTACATAGGGGGTTGCAGGTAATATAAGTACATAATGGATGCTAGGAGCAGCAGCATGTCAGGACTACTACTCCTAACATGCACTGTGCAGTTATATTACCTGCAACCCCCTATGCGACAGTACATAGGGGTATGCAGTTAATATAAGTACATAGTGGTTGCTAGGAGCAGCAGCATGTCAGGACTACTCCTCCTAACATGCACTGTGTAGTTAAATTAACTGCAACCCCCTATGCCACAGTACATAGGGGGTTGCAGGTAATCTAAGTACATAGTGGATGCTAGGAGCAGCAGCATGTCAGGACTACTCCTCCTAACATGCACTGTGTAGTTAAATTACCTGCAACCCCCTATGCCACAGTACATAGGGGGTTGCAGGTAATATAAGTACATAGTGGATGCTAGGAGCAGCAGCATGTCAGGACTACTCCTCCTAACATGCACTGTGTAGTTAAATTACCTGCAACCCCCTATGCCACAGTACATAGGGGGTTGCAGGTAATATAAGTACATAGTGGATGCTAGGAGCAGCAGCATGTCAGGACTACTCCTCCTAACATGCACTGTGTAGTTAAATTACCTGCAACCCCCTATGCCACAGTACATAGGGGGTTGCAGGTAATATAAGTACATAGTGGATGCTAGGAGCAGCAGCATGTCAGGACTACTCCTCCTAACATGCACTGTGTAGTTAAATTACCTGCAACCCCCTATGCCACAGTACATAGGGGGTTGCAGGTAATATAAGTACATAGTGGATGCTAGGAGCAGCAGCATGTCAGGACTACTCCTCCTAACATGCACTGTGTAGTTAAATTACCTGCAACCCCCTATGCCACAGTACATAGGGGTATGCAGTTAATATAAGTACATAGTGGATGCGAGGAGCAGCAGCATGTCAGGACTACTCCTCCTAACATGCACTGTGCAGTTATATTACCTGCAACCCCCTATGCGACAGTACATAGGGGTATGCAGTTAATATAAGTACATAGTGGATGCTAGGAGCAGCAGCATGTCAGGACTACTACTCCTAACATGCACTGTGCAGTTATATTACCTGCAACCCCCTATGCAACAGTACATAGGGGTATGCAGTTAATATAAGTACATAGTGGATGCTAGGAGCAGCAGCATGTCAGGACTACTACTCCTAACATGCACTGTGCAGTTATATTACCTGCAACCCCCTATGCAACAGTACATAGGGGTATGCAGTTAATATAAGTACATAGTGGATGCTAGGAGCAGCAGCATGTCAGGACTACTACTCCTAACATGCACTGGGTACTGACAACTCCTATGTACTTATAGCTCGTTTGTATAAGTACATAGGAGCTGTTTATATGATGTTTTTTCGCTCAAGAAATAATAAAATAACCACATATACTCACCTAGAGGCGTGCACCAGACTCCCTCGCAGGCAGGATCCAGACAGGATGGCGCGAAACTTGCTCCTCCTCTATCCGACGCAGGCGCAGACAGGATATCCGGATCAGTCGTTGCGTCGTTCCCATGAACATTTAAAGTCGGATCCGTCTTCAATACAATTCAATGGGAATTGAGGACGGATCCGGCGTTACGGCAAATGCTACGGCTTTTGAGACGGAGAAGAAATTTATGCATGCTACGGTTTTTCATTTCGACGGAAACGTCGAAAAGACTGAAGCAGAGCAATCCTGATGCATCCTGAAGGACGGACTGTCCATTCAGAATGCATGGGGATAAAACTGATCAGTTCTTTTCCGGATTTGAGCCCCTAGGACGGAACTCAACGCCGGAAAAGAAAAACGCTAGTGTGAAAGTAGCCTAATACAGTCCTGATCAAAAGACCATATGAAAAATTGCAAAAATCATATTTTACATTGTTGGATCTTAACAAGGTTCCAAGTAGAGCTTCAACGTGCAACAAGAAGAAATGAGAGTGAGACCAAACATTTTTGGAGCATTCAATTAATTGAAGATAACAATTAAGCTGAAACAGGCTGTTTTTCAGCTGATCAAAATTTTAGGACCACTTGCCTTTAAAAGGCCAAATCTGTGCAAAGATGTGGATTCATTGTCATTTTCTGTCAGGTAGTCACACATTGTGATGGCAAAGGCAAAAAAACTCCCTTTTTTAACGTGGTCGGGTTGTTGAACTGCATAAGCAGGGTCTCTCACAGCGCGCCATTGCTGCTGAGGTGGGACGCAGTAACACAGTCATTTGGAATTTCTTAAATGATCCTGAGGGTTATGGAACAAAAAAGTCAAGTGGAAGACCCAACATTTTTTTATCAGCACTGAGCCAGAGGATTCAATTTGCTGTCCGTCAAGACACTGGACAAGCCTCGACCCAAATTAAGGCCCTTACTGGTGCTGACTGCAGCCCCATAACCATCAGACGGCATCTGAGACTGAAGGGCTTCAAAAACAAAAAATGTCTTCAAAGACCTCGTCTCCTTGAACGCCACAGAACTGCTCGTTTGGACTTTGCAAGAGAGCACCAAACATGGGACATTCAATTCAGTTTTATTTGACCTTTATGGTCCTGATGGTTTCCAACATTACTGGCATGACAAGCAGATCCCACCTGAGATGTTTTCTACGCGCCACAGTGGAGGGGGCGCCATAATGGTCTGGGGTGCATTTTCCTTCAGTGGAACAATGGAGCTTCAGGAAGTGCAGGGGCGTCAAACGGACGCTGGCTATGTCCAGATGTTGCAGAGAGCATTCCTCATGACTGAGGGCCCTCATCTGTGTGGTAACGACTGGGTTTTTCAACAGGACAACGCTACAGTACACAATGCCCGCAGGACAAGGGACTTCTTCCAGGAGAATAACATCACTCTTTTGGCCCATCCTGTGTGTTCCCCTGATCTAAATCCAATTGAGAACCTTTGGGATGGATGGCAAGGGAAGTTTACAAAAATGGACAACAGTTCTAGACAGAAGATGGCCCTCGTGCGGACGTCTTCACCACTTGGAGAAATGTTCCCACTCACCTCATGGAAACGCTTGCATCAAGCATGCCGAAACAAATTTTAGAAGTGATAAACAATAACAACAGAGCTACTCATTACTGAGTTCATGTTTGAAAGTTGGATTTCTGTTTTGGGGGGGGTTTCGTTTTTTTTTTGGAGGTGTGGTCCTAAACTTTTGATCAGCTGAAAAACTGCCTGTTTCAGTTTATTCGTTGTTTTCATTAAATTGAATGCTCAAAAAAATGTTTTGTCTCACTCCCATTTTTTCTTGTTGCATGTTGAAGCTCTACTTGGAACCTTGTTAAGATCCAGCCATGCTAAATATGAATTTTTGCCATTTTTCAAGTGGTTTTAAACTTTTGATCAGGACTGTACTAACCGCTAGGCCAATAATAGATCATGATTTCTTGTTCTGTACAGGTAACTTTTCAGAGACTATTATCATTATCACCAAAGGCAAAAGCCAGAATTACAATGACAAGTAACACATTTGTATAGATAACACAGGATCTACCATTCAAAATAGGTGAAGCCACTGCTTATCAGATCCGTTTTGACCTCTGCACATACCACAGATCATGCCTAGAAAACTGTTCTCCTAAAAATGTATGCACCCTTTTAAACCTTAAAAACATTCCCCTGGCCCCTTGCTCCCTTAGTGCCTCTTGCAGGAACATTAAGGAACGCTCGCTCTGCCTGTAAAAAAAACTGTCCTACATTAATGATCTCTTAATCTCTCACAAACTTTCCTTTCTGGGTCTCACAGAAACATGGCTGACACCATCTGACACTCACCCTCGCCCTGGCTACAAACATGCTGGAGTTGGTCTTCTCCTATCAGACAACTGCTCCTACAGCCCAACTCCACTGCCATCCTCCATTACGCTCACTTCATTTGAAGTGCACACTGTTCGCATCTATTCTCCCTCCAACCTCCAATAGCTGTTATTTTCCAACCCCAGGCCCAGCCACCATATTTCTTGACCACTTCAAAACTTGGCTCCTACACTTTCTTTCTGCTGACATCCCCACTATCATTATGGGTGACTTTAACATCCTTACTGCCACTTCCCACTCGGCCACCTCTAAGCTTCTATCACTCTGTCCTCCTCCTCTTTGACCTGTCTTCGGCCTTTGACACTGTCGACCACTCCCTTCTGTTACAAACTCTCTCATCTCTTGGCATCACTGACCTAACCCTCTCCTAGATCATGTCATATGGTACCTCACAGACCAGACATTTTGCATCTCCCACTCTCACAACACCTCCTTGTCTCATTACCTCTCTGTTGGTGTCCTACAAGGCTCTGTCCTAGGACCTCTGCTCTTCTGTATCTACACCCTCAGCCTGGGACAGCTCATAGATTCCCATGGGTTTCAGTATCACTTTTTTATGCTGACGACAAATCTACCTCTCTGGTCCAGACATCACCACTTTACTATCCAGAATCCCACAATGCCTACACACTCTCCCCGGTCAACCAAGTCCACTGCCTTGGAGTGACCTTGGATTCTGCCCTCTCCTTCAGACCGTATTTCCAAGCCCTTTCCACCATCTGCCGCCTCCAACTCAAAAATATCTCCTGCACCTACGCATTAATCAACCACGAGTCTGCTAAAATTCCTGCCCTCATCATCTTCCACCTAGACTACTGCAACATCCTCCTCTGTGGCCTTCCATCTAGCACTCTTGCACCCCTCAAATCTATCTTCAACTCTGCGACTAATCCACCTCTCCCCTGTTACTCCTTTGCCTCTCCCCTCTGCCAATCCCTTCATTGGTTCCCCATTGCCCAGCGAATTCAGTTAAAAATTCTAACAAATAAGTATAAAGCCGTTCATAATCTGTCCCCTCCATGCATCTCTGAGCTACTTTCCTGATACATCCCCACACGCAATCTCCGATCCTCACAAGACCACCTTCTCTCATCTCCTCTTATCGCCTCCAAGATTTCTCCTGTGCATCCCCCATACTCTGGGACTCTCTACCCCAACATATCAGACTCTCACCTACAGTGGAATCCTTGAAAAGAAACCTGAAAACCCACCTCTTCAGACAAGTCTACAACCAGTGACCCTGCTGCCTCTATACCATCATGACCAACTTTACCCTTATCTACGGTGTCCTTCTCCTATACCGTGTAGATTGTAAACCCTCACTGGCAGGGCCCTCTCTCCTTCTGTGACAGTCTGTAACTCGTCTTGTTCATGCTAAGTGCACTTGTCTGTATTATGTATGTGTACCTCTTATATGTACAGCGCCATGGGATGAATGGCACTTTAATAATAAATAATAATTCCATCTTTCCTTTTCCAAAGGAGCTGTGAAAAATGAAAGGTGGAATCTGGTTGGTTGCTATGGGCAACAAAGCCAGTTCTACTTTACACCAGTTTGATGAATCTCCCCCATTAAGTCTAAAAAGGTGTGCTCTGGGATTTACATATTGATGACCTATCGTCAGGATAGGTCATCAGTATGAGATCATCAGGAGTCCGACTCCTGGCACCCTCGCCAATCAGCGGTTTGATGAGGCCACAGCTCTCACATGTGCGACTGCAACATCCTTGCAGCTTACCAAGCACAGCATAGTACAATGTATAGTGGCTGTGTTTGGTATCACAGCTCAGCCCCATTCACTTGAATGGGGCTGAGCTGCGCCTGGTTCATGTGACCGATGAACGTGACAGCACATGACCTAGGAAGAGGACTAAGCGGTCACAGAGCGCTGTGGCTTTATTCGTACAGATGATTGGCAGATGTCCTGGGAGTTGGACTCCCGCCAATATTATATTGATAATCAATCCTGAGGATAGGTTATCAATATGTAAATTCCGGAGAACATATTTTAGGCCTAGTGGTCAGTGCGAGAACTGCAGGATTTTGATTGTTTTTTCTTTTAATATGAACATGAAAAATCTTTTTAATAAATTCACCAGAAGCCGGACTATTGCTTCAATGGCCCAGATGGACAGAAGCACAGCTCCAGACTGTTTAACCACTTAATTATCACTGTCAGTAAAGACTTTAACATCTAAGTGTTTAGAGGGTGGGGGCTTCTTCTGTCAGTAATTGGCACCCTGCTAATGAAATGATGGGATGCTGATGTCTGTACGCTGCAGACAGGGCCCCCAGAAAGAGTTTATAAAAGGTTATCAACAAGTTATGTGTACCTCAGAATGGTGCCATTAAAAACTACAACTTGTCCCACAAAAAATAAAGCCCTCATGTGGCTATATCAAAATAAAAATAAAACAGTTATAGCTCTTGAAATGCAACGATGAAAAAAAATGAAAAAAATTGCTTGGTCACTAAGGCTTCTTTTACATGAACGAGTTTTCCATGATGCATAGTGTGAACAGATAGCACCCGGACTGAATCCTCACCCATTCAATAGGTTTGTGCACATGAATGTTGTTGATCGCTGACCATCTCTGCCTTCAGGAAAAATCACGTTTTATATTGTGTGTTGTACACACAGCCATGGCCCCAAAGAAGTAAATGGGGCTTGCAAGAAAAGCAGAAAGCATCTGGGTGCAAATCATTTTTCACTGATGGTTTTTAGAAAATAGTGTGTTATTCTCCAGTTTTTCTTCAAATACGTGAAAAATACTTCACCAGTTTGAATCTGAACAGACCCTGACTCTGCAGTGCACGGGAGTGAATATCCATGGGATCCCTTTAAGATGTTATAAGTGTTTATGACGCTAGTTGCATTGCAGCAACAAGGGCACAGCGCTCCCTTTTAGTGATATCGTAGTACCCAGTGTAGGAATGCCAGAGTGGTGTAAGGTGGCCTAAAATGTCCCTGAATGGTGTTGCACTTGTCACGGTGCTCCTACCTGGATACGCTGGAATACCAGGTGTAGTGCAAAGCAAATCAAGGGGTAGTTGATGGAAGTGGTGGAGAAAGAAATGGAGTCCAGACTTTGTATAACGTTGAACAGCGGCTTTACTTTGCATAAACGTTCCTCCAAGCAGTTTACAGACTCTACCTTGGTTACCAGCAGACTTTGGCATTAGTTCTGACAGGCAAACACACTTGGCACTGCTACATCTGTTGCTCTCTGGCTCTGCTGTGCTAACAGGATTAAATAGGAAACTTTTCCTTTCTGCTGTACTTTACTTTCTGTAGTCTGGTCTGTCTATAGCTTTGTCTTTGTCCAGGGAACTTTCTTCCTGGCCTTTGAGGCTCGTAGCTTTAGCCTCCAAACCCAGCAGAGCTTAGGGTGCTCTGCAGGCTTGGACACAGCCTTCCCCTAGCAGGGAGTACTCTATTCTTAAGGAGAGCTAGAATGGAAAGAAGGGTTTCATTCTAGGTAAAGTAGCTCTGCCATTGATGCCGCCATCTGCTGGTAAACCAGGCATATTACACTTGAACAGTCACAAAGTAAGAAATACAAAAACACAATGTGTAGGACCTGGAAATAAATAAAGGGGGTGACATTAGGTCAACCACAGAAGACAGTGGGGAGGCATAGAGGTGGTAATGCACCTTTGGGGCGTTACAACTTATTCCGTATCGTTTGTGTGAAATAAGCCTGAAAGGCCCCAAATGCATACAAGGAAAGAGGTCATTTTCTGAGGACACATTCCCTTCAAGGACAGTTTTGGCCTTCAGGATGCAGTCCTGCTTTTTAAACCTGACGTGTCACTTTATGTGGTAATACCTTTGGAATGTTTTTACTTATCCAACTGTTTTTGAGGGGGTTTTTCGTGACACATTGCATATGTTTAGATTTGGTTGATATATTTTCTTTTTATTGATTACACAATCCAAATTTTTTGAAACATTTGAATTTCTCTGTTCTTAATAAGGTTGTCCAAACCCAAAGCTCTTTTAGCTACGGCACTGAAAATGATTAGCATAAAGACAAAAAGTTACTCACCTGCTCACTATCACTCTGTTCTAGCACAGAGGGTCTCAGTGCTGTTGCTTCTGGTCCCCTATGGACTGAAAGTGTGACTTCCCCTTCATTGCCAAGTGCACCACTGCAGCCATTCATTGACTTCAGCTGTGATGTTTACTCAAGCAACACATAACTGTTGAGGCAATTTAATAGCTTAATGACTCCATACCAAAAATGTAAGGAACAAAATAATTTACAATACATTTTATATATATAAATGTTCCGCGATCACTCAAAAAAGCAACCATTTCAACGAAACATGGTATACACATCCCTTGCTACCTGGAAATAAATCTTGTGGGGGTCTCCGCTCTCTAGCACGTACCATTCCTGAGATATTTCCCAAAAATGCAAATATGGCACATCACATGACCTACATTAGCCAATAGAAGCCTGCAGGTCTTTTTCTTCATATTCCAACTGACATACACGCGGTCACATGTCCCTTATCAGCCAATAGAAGCTTGCAGGTCCTTAGTCTGCACATACACAGAGTTTTACACCAGGTTTCCATAACAACCCAGCCATTTTTCTTCACTGCTGCAGGTCAGCTTTAAAGGGGCAGAGCGCTGGGAATGACACTGTTAAGGGAGCGAGGTGCTGTGGAGGTGACAGTTCAGGGGGCAGGTAAGGTGGACATTTAGGCATCACACTCAAAAGACAGACTTAAAAATCCCGCCCCCAGGTCCCGGTAAGCCACGCTCTCTCCCACTCCGCAGCCGACAGGGATTGAAAAAATTAAGGTAAAAATCAACTTCTGTCAGCTGCAAGGGATCGAGGAAGGTCTGCTGTCTGAGAGTGAGCTGTTCAAAAGAACATGGGCCCTGTGCTGGATGGAGGACAGGGAGTCTGAAAGACGGACTGCCTGGCCTAAAACCAGACCTCTGGCCACCCGAGGCCCAGGCTGCTGTGGAGTTCACAGTTAAGGGGACGGTCCGCTATGGAGGTCAGTGTTAAGGGGCAGATTGCTGTAGAGGCCACTGTTAAGGGGACGGGGTGTTGTGGAAATCACTGTTAAGGAGATGGGGTACTGTGGAGGTCACTAATGAAGGGGCAGGCTGCTGTGGAGGTCACTGTCAAGGGGGCGGGATTCTGTCGAGGTCACTGTTAAGGGGAGAGGGAACTGTGTAGGTCACAGTTAAGGGGACAGTCCGCTATTGAGGTCAGTCTTAACCTCTTAAGGACACATGACGTACCGGTACGTCATGATGTCCTGGTACTTAAGGACACATGACGTACCGGTACGTCATGAATGGTTCCGATCACCGCCGCTCGTCGGGCGGTGATCGGAAGCCGGTGCCTGCTCAAATCATTGAGCAGGCACCTGGGGCAAATGCGCCGGGGGGTCCTGTGACCCCCGCCATGTCGGCGATCGCAGAAAATCGCAGGTCAATTCAGACCTGTGGTTTTCTGCGTTTCCGGGTTATTCGGGTCTCTGAAGACCCGATAACCCGGAACAGGATGGTGATGGTGGTGTGATTTCACTCCACCAATCACCATCCAGCGATCCTGAGTGGTGATGGTGACATCACCACTCAGGATTGCTTTCTGATTGGTCAGTGGGCGGTCCAGCGGCAGATTCAAAAGAGGCAGGCGCTCCTCTCCTCCTCCTTTTGTGTTCCGGAGCCGGAGAAGAGAGGAGCTGCCTGCACGTGTCTGCTGCCACCGCTGCCTGCACCCGATCTGTGCCCCCAGGACCGGATCTCTGCCACCAGCACCCCCCCATCAGGTACATAGGGACAGCTAGGGAAAGTTTGGGTTAGGCAGGGAAAAAAAGGGAAAGTTAGTTTTTTTTTACTTTTCGTTGCATCACCCTAGTTAGGGTGTCTGGGGTCCACAGCACAGCTGTGTGACCCTAGACCCCCAGGGGTGCTGCCACTTGCCCCCCCTCCCCCCCCCCCACACTTTTTTGGGGTGCAGGATTTATTTATTTTTTTGTTTTTTGTGTACGCTGACTGTGGCCGGCACTCTTAGCGTCCGGCCACTGTTAGCGCGTCGCACACCCCACCGCTGATCAACTTCAGACGGTTGATCAGCGGTTTTGAAATTTTTTCCCCACATTTTTTGGCCTTTTTTTTTAGTCAGTTTTTTTTTTTGTTTTGTTAGTTTTAGGGTGAGTTCGTGAACACCCGTGCCCCCACACACACGCACACAAAATAAAGATTTCCACACACGCACATACACACGCAGACACACACTTCCCTATGGCCCGCCGGATGTTCTCGGCCGAGGAGGCATACGCCCAGCTTGCCTCCGACTCCGAGAGTCCCAGTGAGGATGAGGATGACCCCACATTCCTGTGGTCATCCGCATCCTCCTCATCATCTAGCGATGATGATGAGCCCCCAAGGCGGCGGAGACGCCGCCAGGCAGAGCAAGGGGACCGCCATGTTAGGGACCCTGTGGCCCAGCCTAGTACGAGCAGCTCTGGGGCTCGTACTGGTTTCCCGGCCCACCAGTTAAATCCACCAGAGCACCCTGCCGGTGAATTTGTCTGGTGTAGCCCAGAGCGATACGAGCCCGTGATTCCTGATTTTGTAAGCCAATCAGGAATCCAGATTTCCACAGTGGGCTACACTGAATATGACTTTTTTCGTCATTTTTTTCAGTGACCCACTGGTAAATCTGATGGTGGAGCAGACGAATCTGTACGCCCAACAGTTCGTCGCTCAACACCCGGGCTCCTTTTTGGCCAGGCCCGGTGGCTGGACGCCGGTCAGTGCAGCCGAAATGAGGACATTTTGGGGCCTCGTGCTGCATATGGGCCTGGTCAAGAAACCCAGTGTCAGGCTGTACTGGAGTGGAGACGTCCTATACCAGACCCCACTTTACAGTACGGCCATGACATGCTCCCGGTTTGAGGCCATCCGGAAATGTCTGCATTATTCCGATAATGCAGCATGTCCCCCCCGAGGTGATCCTGCCCATGACCGTCTGTACAAGATACGGCCGGTCATCGATCACTTTGGGGCCAAATTCATGGAGGCCTATGTACCTGGAAGAGTGTTGATGAGTCTCTCATTGCGTTCAAGGGGAGACTCATTTTCCGCCAGTATGTGCCCTCCAAGCGGGCGAGGTATGGCGTGAAGCTATACAAAATTTGTGAGAGTACCTCAGGGTACACTTACAAATTTCGTATATACGAGGGGCGAGATTCCCGGATTCAACCCCCAGAATGTCCCCCCACTCTGGGTGTTACCGGGAAACTTGTGTGGGACCTTATGTACCCACTGCTGGATAAGAGTTACCACCTGTACGTGGATAACTTTTATACCAGTATCCCCTTGTTCCAGTCCCTTGCCGCCAGATCCACGTTCGCTTGTGGGACCATGCGGAAAAATCAACGCGGCCTCCCTGCCCTCCCCCTCCAGGTACCTATCCCCAGGGGTGAGACCCGTGCCCTTACCACTGGAAACCTGTTGCTGGTCAGGTATAAGGACAAGAGGGATGTCCTTATGCTGTCCACAATTCATGGTAACGGCATCACCCCTGTCCCTGTGCGAGGTACCGCGGCAACGGTCCTCAAGCCCGATTGTATCGTCGCCTACAATTGGTATATGGGAGGAGTTGATCTCTCTGATCAAGTCCTCAAGCCATATAACGCCATGCGCAAAACCCGGGCATGGTACAAAAAAGTTGCGGTCTACTTGGTGCAGGTTGCCATGTACAAATCTTCTGTACTATCCCGAAGCGCTGGCAGCACAGGGACATTCCTTCAGTTCTATGAGGCAGTCCTCAAGGCCCTGATCTTTTCGGACCGGGAAAGAGCAGCCCGGAGTACCTCGGGAACTGTAGGCGCCCGGATCGTCCCTGGCCAACACTTTCCAGGTGTGGTCCCCCATACTGGAAAGAAGGGACGAACCCAAAAAAGGTGCAGAGTGTGTCACAGGAGGGGGATACGGAAGGACACCACAACTCAATGTGACACGTGCCCCGATCATCCGGGCCTCTGCATTATTGGTTTCTTCAGGGAGTATCACACTTTCATGGAGTACTAAATTTATATCCCAATTTAGGACTGACATCGGATTAAAAAAAAATGGTTCTCAGACTTGAGACACCCAAAAAAACAAAAATAATTTATTAAAAGTATACATATTAGGTATTGCCGCGTCGGTAATAATCTCCTCTATAAAAATACCCCATGACCTAACCCCCCAGATTAACACGGTCAAGAAAAAAAAAAAAAAAAGGTGCAAAAAAAGGTTTTTTTTTTGTCACCTTACATAACAAAAAGTTTAATAGCAAGCGATCAAAAAGTCATATAGCCCCCAAAATAGTGCCAATAAAACCATCCACTCGTCCCGCAAAAAATGAGCCCCCACATAAGATAATCGGATAAAAAAAAAAATGACACTTAGACTTTAGAGATACAAATATAGATATATTTTTTTGTATCAAAAAGGATAATATAGTCTAAAACCTAAATAAATGTAAAAAAAAGTAGACTTATTAGGTATCGCCGCGTCCGTAAGAATCTCCTCACCACGGTGATGTACCATGTGATTGGAGCATGTGATCTGACGTCACCAAAGGTCCTTTAGCCGACAGCTCATCAGAAGAGACCGGGAACTGCGCGATGAAGAGGACAAGGTGAGTTAATTTCTTTTATTTTTTTTAACCCTCAATTGACCTTGTACTAAGCATTCTGTATTCAGAATGCTATTATTTTCCCTTATAACCATGTTAGAAGGGAAAATAATACAGTGAATAGACTGTCACCTAGCAACCATGAGTGAAAATCGCACCGCATCCGCACTTGCTTGCGGATGCTTGCGATTTTCACTCAGCCCCATTAATTTCTATGGGGCCTGTCCTGCGTTACAAACGCAGAATATAGAGCATGCTGCGATTTTAAAGCATTGCAGAAGTGATGCGTGAAAAAAATCGCTCATGTGCACAGCCCCATAGAAATGAATGGTGCCGGATTCAGTGCGGGTGCAATACGTTCACCTACCGCATTGCACCCGCGCGGAAATCTCGCCCGTGTGAACTCAGCCTAAGCCTTGTAACATCCCAAAAAAATAAAATATCATTCCCAAAATGCTACAAACATGAAGTAGACATATGGGGAATGTAAAGTCATCACAATTTTTGGGGGTATTACTATGTATTACAGAAGTAGAGAAACTGAAACTTTGAAATTTGCTAATTTTTGCAATTTTGGGGTAAATTAGGTATTATTTTGTGCAAAAAAAAAATAATTTTTTTGACTTCATTTTACCACTGTCATGAAGTACAATATGTGACGAAAAAACAATCTCAGAACGACCTGGATAAGTCAAAGCGTTTTAAAGTTATCAGCACTTAAAGTGACAGTGGTCAGATTTGCAAAAAATGGCCTGTTCTTAAGGTGAAATAAGGCTGTGTCCCTATGGGGTTAAGGGGGCGGGGTGCTGTAGAGGTCACAGATAAGGGGGAAGGCACTGTGGAGGTCTCTGTTAAGGGGACAGGGAACTGTGGAGGTCACTAATAAAGGGGCAGGCTCCTGTGAAGGTCAAAGTTAAAGAGGCGGGATGCTGTCGAGGTCTCTGTTAAGGGGACAGGGAACTGTGTAGGTCACAGTTAAGGGGACAGTCCGCTGTGCAGGTCAGTGTTAAGGGGGCGGGGTGCTCTAGAGGTCACTGTTAAGGGGGATACTGTTGATATCTTTTAATGACATACACAAACATTAAATTAAATATACCCGTGTAAAGCCGTGTCCTTTTGCTAAATATATATATATATATATATATATATATATATATATAAATAGAGAGAGAGGGGGAGATCTTTATTGTCATTTATTTTTCTCCATTATATTTTTCTGATTTCTAAATGAATTATACTTTTGCTGTTATCCCATACAATTTGAGAGAACTATTTAAAGACTGGCTGTCGGAGCGGATCACCATACATGGAATTATTCTTCAGGATTCAACCAGTGAATGTCCCTATGGTCGACATATGAACTCACTATCATATTTTTAACCATATTTATCGGGATCTTATTTATCAATTCATTTATTTATCTAAATAGCATTGTATTTAATCCTTTTTTATCGCATTTTATTGTTGTCATATTTTATCACTTATCATCGGTAGTGCCATATTCTATTTGCTCTCCTTTTATTATAATATTGATATTCTATTGCGCTTATTGTACTTCTATTGTGTTGTTGTCCTAATAAATTCAAGATCCCTATACTTTTAGTGAGTGCCCCACTTCTATTCTTTTATCCCATACAATGTACTGATATATAGAGATGTACTGTATCTGCAGATATCAGTACAACATGAATACTAGTAAAAGTTTTTAGCTGGTGAAAATTGTATTAATAAGAGTGTGCTCTGTATCACATTGGTAAGGTGTAAAAAAAAAAACGATTTGATACATATGCAAATTAACCTGAGATGAGTCCTGTCCCTGACTCGTCTCAGGGACTTTTCGCGGGCTAATTTGCATATGTATCAAATCGTTTTTTTTTTACACAATAAAAGCACACAGAGCTATGGGGACTGGGTATTGCGGATGTGCTAGCGGCCATCTAGCAACCCATGTCCTCAGCTCTATACACAAAATCCCGGTGACAGGTTCCCTTTAAGGCAGGGATGCTCAATCTGCAGCCCTCCAGCTGTTGTAAACCTAGAACTCCCGCCATGCCCTGCTGCAGGCTGATAGCTGTAGACTGTCTGGGAATTCTGGGAGTTGTAGTTTTGCAACAGCTGGAGGGCCGCAGGTTGTGCATGCCTGCTTTAAGGTCATACACAATGAATAGCTGATGGAAGAACACCATCTCATGTGACCTCCTCCATATACAAGTATACTCACTGAGCTAGATATGCATGCTTACATCCACTGCGATAGGGAGAAAAGTCACTGCAAAATCTGAACCCTGAGACTTTTTCAGCACTGGCCTTTGCTCCATAGGAAGAAAGGATTGGTCAAGATTGAAGAGGACCTTTCACCACTCCTGACATGCCTGTTTTAATAGCTTCATGCATTCCTTGTGTAATAACAATTCTGGAGCATCTGTTCTTATGTCTGTATGTTGTGCCATTCCTTTATTATTTCTACTAGAAGTTATGAATGAATTGCTATTAGCTTTCAGTAAGGGTACAGACGGGGGGTAACCAGTTAGGGGGGGGGTGTACCTGCACAGACTAACTCTATGCACAATCAGTGCTGCCATTTTCAGACCGTGCAGGTACCCCCCCCCCCCCCCCCCCACCCCTGAACTGGTTACCTCCCCTCTGTACCATTACTGCAATGCACGAAGCTATTAAAACAGCCATGTCGGGAGTGGTGAAAGGTCCTCTTTAAATCCATAATCAGATTTTTTTTTCTTTTTTTATTATTCCTCTAAGGGCTCATGCACACAACAGTTGTCAGCGCGCAAATCCTCTCCACATTTTTCAAGAATTGTATTATCTGGTGCTTCGCTTTCATCAAAATAAACACTGCGGCTTACTGTGACCTTGTTGGTCTAATAAAACTTGGTCACTAACAGAACTCCCTCCTGGTCGCAAAACTATCGGAAGCAAATGGACTTTTAAAGTGAAATACGATGCAGAAGGAAACATGTATAGATACATAGCAAAATTTGTTGCCAAGGGATACTCCCAGAAATTTGGAGAAGATTATGATGAGACATATGCTCCAGTTATGAAACATTCCACCATAAGAACACTCCTTTGCATTGCTGCCGGAAAGGGAATGCAAGTGAAGCACCTAGACGTATGGAGACATCAAGGAGGATCTATACATGGAACAGCCACCAGGATTTGAGAAGGAAAAGAACCTTGTATGCAAACTGCAAAAGAGCACCAATGAGCTCAAGCAAGCGGCAAGAGTGTGGAATGAAAAAGTGAATGAAATACTCACAAAAGAAGGATTCTCAAGAAGTAAAGCAGATCCATGTCTGTATTCAAAGAATCAAGAGAACAAATGGACATACATCCTAATTTACGTTGATGACATCTTGACGTGTTTTGAACAAGAAGGGGACTATGACCAAATACTTCACAAACTGAAACAAAAAATTTTAATTAAAGAGTTGGGGAACATTACTCACTACCTAGGAATTCAAATAGAGCGGAAAGAGGATGGAAGCTATCTTCTTAACCAAAGTCATAAAATTACAGAAATATTAGAGCAGTTTCACATGCAAGATGCAAAGGAAGCGAGAACACCAATGGAACCAGATTATCCGAAAAACAATGGAACGGAAAACTTGTTACCTAACAATGATTATTAACGCAAGGCAATCGGAAAATTGTTATACATTGCCACCGTGACAAGACCAGACATTGCCGTAGCAGTGGGAATACTTTGCAGGAAAGTTGCAACACTGTGTCAGCGCGACTGGAATGCAGTAAAGAGGGTAATACAGTACCTAAAGGGAACAAATCGGACGAAGCTGTGACTTCCAGCATCATCAAACCCAAAACTGATTGGATATGTGGACGATTGTGCTGGAGACACCACTGACCACAAATCTACAAGTGGTTACATCTTCCAGTATGGACAAGGAACAATAAGCTGGTCTAGTCGGAAACAAGTGACTGTTGCACTCTCTTCAACTGAAGCGGAATACATAGCAGCAGCACATGGATGTCAAGAAGCCATTTGGATTTTCAACTTCTTCTAGACATGGGACTGAATATGTCACAACCCACACCTATCTTTAAAGACCATCAGGGATGCATAAAACTAACACACTCTGATAAGATTAACCCAAGAACTAAGCACATTGATGTAAAATATCATCTGCTCAGGGACCTGCAAGAACAAGGAGTTATCGACATCCAGTACTGTCCATCAGAGGAGATGACTGCATATGCACTCACCAAACCTTTGCCAAGGGAACGTAATTGTTTTCTACAAAAGAGACTTAATGTCGCATAATTATGCACATGCTGTTGAGAAGGGGTGTTGGGGATACAACAGCATGTACCATACACGGTATTGTGTATTACTATCACTTGACCAGTAGATGGCATTGTACATTAAGGTTACCAGTTGTGTATATCCGTTAAACTTGTTGGTTCCTCTTTCTCTCTCTCTCTCTCTCTCTCTCTCTCTCTCTTTATACCAAGATGGCTGCTGTTACAGTTTGCTGAAATGTCTTGTATGTTTGGAACTTAATCCACACAAGTAAACCAAGTTCTGCCTCATCAAAAGCTACTAGTGTCTTCTCTAACCCACAACCAACAAATATGTCGGGCAAACCCACTTAAGTAGTCCAGATCGGGTGTTCTAGTTTTGGAATAAAAAGTCCCACCATGTGCATGTAGAAACTATTCCACTGAGGGTCACAGATGGAGCTTCCACTCAACACAAATTCCCTGCATTTCTGTGAGATGTTTTTTCTTTTCTGTCTGAAGTCTAGTGAATTCCTTGGCCTGACATTAATCCCAATGGTGTTGAGTTGGAAGTGATGTCCTGCATGTATGGGAGCAATTAACCTGGGGTTTTGTTTGCTATGTTTTCTGTCATTGGTTTTATACAGTAACAGGCTGTTTGTGCTATGATTTCGGGTGTGACCCTCTGAGCTTTGCTTGGCATCTGCAGTGAGAGATTACAGCTTTAACACCCCAATGGTCTGACCTCTCATTGACCCATGACTTGATAAATCAGCGCCTCAGGGTGTTAACACACAATTAATTACAAAACTGGACACTTCAAAGGCTGAAAAGGACCTCAGTGTCAGACTGACTTGGGAAAATTGCTTTAAGCCACACATGTATAGCACGGAGAAATCAACAACTTAGGCTACTTTCACACTGGCGTTTTGGTTTCCGTTTGTGAGATCCGTTTAAGGGCTCTCACAAGCGGTCCAAAACGGATCAGTTTTGTCCTAATGCGTTCTAAATGGATAAGGATCCGTTCAGAATGCATCAGTTTGCCTCCATTGTAACTACAGTCCGCTCTGGAGGCGGACACCAAACGCTGCTTGCAGCGTTTTGGTGTCCGCCTGACGATGCAGAGGCAAACGGATCCGTCCTGGCACACAATGTAAGTCAATGGGGACGGATACGTTTTCACCGACACAATATGGCACAATAGAAAACGGATCCGTCCCCCATTCACTTTCAATGGTGTTCAAGACGGATCCGTTTTGGCTATCTCTTAAAAAATTGATGTGGTTGCACTCCTTTCTTTGTGTGATTTATCAATTTGAAGAGTGTACCTCTTGAGTTAAAGGCCATTGATGGTACCGTTTTGGCTATGTTACAGATAATACAAACGTATCGATTCTGAACGGATGCATGCGGTTGTATTATCGGTGCGCATCAGTCTGGGAGATGCATGACGGATCCACAACAAACGCAAGCGTGAAAGTAGCCTTATTTCTGCAATCCCAGCATTGTGTTCAATGGTCCCTCAACTTTCATATTGATGCAGTATATATTATTTGCATTAAGGAACACTACCCTTTTGAAGGCAACCTGTCACCATAAAAATGCAGTGTAATCTGCAGGCAGCAGGTTGTAGAGCAGAAGGAGCTGGTCAAGTTCAATATATATAGTTTTTCATCTAAATTCCTGCTCATTCCGGGCTTTGAAGTCAATAAGGCAGTCCTATCAGTGATTGAAAGTCTTCCCTCCATGACTGTACATACAGGTATAGCTGTCAATCACTGATAGGACTGCCTCCTGGACTTTGAAGCCCAGAATCAGCAGAAATTTAGATGAAATACATGTTCTACTTTCCCCACAAAACTATATATCAATCTGCTCAGGCACTGTATTCAGATTTTTAAAGGGAGTTTTTGCTTTTACATATCTGAGATTTGAAGGTCTCCTCAACTTTCAGCAACATCCCTACATAGGGTGAATCTATCAAAGCCAATGTTTCATACTCTGGTCTTTATCAAAAGTATAGTAACATATGCAAAACATATGCAATTTGCGGAACAGAATGGGCGGCCCATTGTAGAAATGCCCCATTGTCCGCATCTTTTGCGGCCCCATTGAAGTGAATGGGTCTGCACCCCAGCCGCAAAAACTGCGGCTCGGATGCGGACCCGAACAACAGTCACGTCCATGAGGCCTTATTGTTCTGACGGATCAGAGGAAGAGCTAATTAATCAGTGACGTCAACAAAAAACTACTACTGACCCCCTCTCCATTCTGTTGGGGGGGTCTATAAGCGTTTAATAGAACAGGTTCTGTTGACATCGATGTGGAATCAGCAGGCGACGTGTAAAAGGAGTGCACTTCTTCTGGACGCTAACATTGACCTGTAAGGCTGAGTTCACACTTGAGTTAGTTGGTCAGTTTTGGCCCAAAGAAGTGAAGTGTGCAGTGATTCTAAAAGCGACTCCTGTCATCTGCATGTCATACTGACTCACGGTATTGTTTCACTACCACAGCAGACTCCCTATGCGTGTTACTGTAAGGCACAGTGTTCTACACCACTATACAGGCTCTCTGCAGCCCAGAAATAGCAGTTTATTAACGTAATTCGCCACAAATATATTCAGATCTAATCAAATTTTTCCCGAAAAATTCTGCTAAGCGGCGAATCGAATTTTAAAAAAATTCGCTCATCTCTAAAAATAACCTTTCTAGATGTCTCTTGGACAGACATGCACTGTATGTTCTGTTCCCCTAAAACACCTGCAACTTTGCAACGTAGAACAATTGGAAAAGGACATTATGCCTTGTCTCTATCAGAATTAATGTTACAGCAGAATTCTCTTGGGTCGTAAAGAACAATTGCTCTTCAAAACACAAAATTCTCAAATATGGAGTAGACACCAGAGCAACTATATCAGAACATAGATAGTAGGCTGAAGCCCAGAGACATATGAGCTATAAGCATAGTCCATAGCAACATGATGTCATGTAACTTGGCTGTAAGGTTTAAATACATTAATATTGTACGTTTAATGCGTATAGCAGCTTTCTTTTCTAGGATGATTGATGTTAAAAAGGGTAAAATGCTCACATCTTAAAGAAAATGTAAACCTTTAAGGAGAAATATGACCTAAGGCAATAAAATATGTTGTTTTAATATTGGAAAGCAAGCCTAAAGTTTTTGTCTAACGCATTTAATTTAAAAAAAGCATTAGCTGGAGAAATGCACACTATTAGGCTACTTTCACACTAGCGGTTTTTTTGCTGGATCCAGCAGGGTCCAGCAAAAACGCTTCCGTTACTGATAATACAACCATCTGCATCCATTATCAACGGATCTGGTTGTATTATTTTTAACATGGCCAAGACAGATCAGTCTCATTGAAAGTCAATTTCGAGACTGATCTGTTTTCTATTGTGGCAGAGAAAACGGATCCGTCCCCATTGACTTGCATTGGGGGTAATGCCGGATCCGTCTTGCTCCGCATCCCAGGACGGAAAGCAAAATACAACATGTTGTGGTTTGCTCTCCGGTCTGGGAACGTAACTAAATGGAATGCATTTTGGAGCATTCCGTTCTGTTAAGTTTTGTCCCCGTTGACAATGAATGGGGACAAAACTGAAATGTTTTTTCCCCGGTATTGAGCCCCTACGACAGAGCCCCTCAATACTTAAAATTGCAACACCAATAATATGTTAATAATATGGAAATTAGTTTAAAAAATTGGAAATAAAATATATTCGAAGCGTCTCTATTTATATAGTATTGAGTATGAGTGCCACACACACAAATACAATGTACTTGGGCATGCAAATCAAGATCCACTGCTAGCAGCTCCCTTTGCAGTTGCCGACCATTTAAATCCCAGATGTGCTTGATGGGAGACAAGTCTGGAGATGCTGCAGGCAATAGTAGCACATTTAGACCATGCAGGCTGCTCACAGTAGCACAAACAACATGTGGTCTGGTATTGTCTTGTTTAAAAATGGCTCCTTGGATACTTTGGAGAAATGGCAGTACCCATGGTTCCACAAGCAAAATAATGTAATGCTGAGCTGTTAGTGTACCTGAAATGAAGACTAGAGGCATTCTGCTACTGTGCATTATGTCACCCCACACCATAATCCTAGGAGTAGGACTGGTGTGACATTGATTGTGAAGAGCTATTCATGGTGTTGCCCACATGTTCTCAAAACCAATCTCTGGCTATCATTGCATCTGAGATGAAAGCGGGACTCCTCTCTGAAAAGGAGAGACCTCCATCCCAGCCTCTATTACTGTCTTGCTATGCACCATGATAGCTTTTGCAAGCGGTGGCATAAAATCAATGGAACACCTGTAGCTGGACATCTGGCTTGTAGCCCAGTGTGGTGCAGATACCTTCTGATGGTTTGGGTAGACACTGTTGCCATCCTAGGCTTGGGATCTCGCATCCAATTCCACTTACAGTACAGAATGGATCACTACACACCATTCTTCTAATCTGACCATCTGTCCATGCAGAGGTTCAGCTCTGTGCACCTCTTGCTGTCATTCCAGTTCATCGTTGTTCCCCCAATCACTGGGACATGCAACATTGAATCGTGCTGACATCTCAGCCTAGGCGCATAACGATAAGCTGGAGTGATGAACCAAGGTCTCTTAGTTCAAGGATTCTGTCCCACTGCGACCAGTGGCGAAAACTAGCATTTTGACAAACTGGAGGCATCACACAATCATCCCACAGAACTTAATCCAACTTTAGATTTTTCAAGTGGCTAAAAACGTTGCTTTTAATCCAGGTTTTGTCCCCCTCTCATATACCACAGATTAGAGCTAGATGCGTAGAAATGTGATCATCTTCAGACCTTAGTGACACCTGTGTAGTTCCTCCATTTGCATAACCTTACAGCTTGTCCTTCTTGGTGTTGCATTTTTAGCGTTGATGAGTGTATAGTATAGCACGGAATGTCATATAAATTCTCTGCTAATGTTCATGTTTAATGTACGGTGTCTATAACACTACCAAGCTTTCCATATTAAAGTGGGTGTTCTGTCTGAAAAGCCTTTTCTGTAGTAAAAAGGCCTCTGATGATCAGGTGTAAATAGTAGAAAGCTCCAAGGGAGCAAATATTTCTTCCACAGTGGCCACTGTAGGAGAAATGTGGTATTGCAGGAAATGAATATACGGTAATACATGGTTGTGTTCTAGATCAAGAGCCATCTTTTTGTATTGTCTAATTGAGGGCCTTAGCATGGCACCCTCTCTGATATCCATATACTAATAGGACAACCCTTTTAAGGGGCTTGGTGTTATTATTTGTTCCATACAGTGACCTGTCCTGTGGCTATGCATCAGACTGCTTGCAGTTTAGCGATGGTGAGTAATCATCAAGATTAGTAAGTACAATGATATAATAATATAGTGTTAAAGGGGTTGTTCAGGCATACTTTTCTACCGTATCTGACATAATGCATGCTGGATGAAACAGTTGCTGAATTGTCCAACACCCAGTGGGTATCATGCATGAGTCCTTTTTTATGGGACTGATGCGTGATACACACTGGGCATCAGCCGATTGCCTCAGCAACTGTCCTATCCAGCGTGCCGTAGCATCACTCCACACAACATGTCAGATAAGGCAGGAGAATATGATCACAGCTGCACATTTAATACTATGGCATCAGTGTCGGACTGGGTTGTCTAGGGCCCACCAGTAAAATTCATTCTGGGGGCCCACTGTACAGCTCCATGCAAATATTATCTGCTCACACAGCGTCACGGGGTCATTGGGGAAGGACAATACTGCCTTTTGTTAACCTACCCAATTTTTTATACAAACGTAGGTTAGTTGAGGTGCTGTACGCTGCCTATCTACATGTAGTTCAGTGAGGGGACTAGGAGCCCACCATAGGATTCACTTGTTCCCCTGTGGGCCAGTCTGAGCCGGTATGGCACTTATGGGTATACAATGGAATTGGATAGAAAAAATATTCTTCAGTTTTTTATTTTCTCTCAAAAAGGATATGGCAGTCCTTTATGTCACCAACAATATCTGTTCTCCAGACACTGTTAATTGAAATCTGTTATATTGTATATTGGATTAAAGGTCCTTCTCAGTCTAACATCGAGAAGCAGATCAACCTCTTTAACAGGGATCAGCAACCTCCAGCACTCCAGCTGTTCAGAAACTACAACTCCCGGAATCCTCCTTTCACTTCTATTGGAGTTACAAGAACAGCCATGTAAATATGCATGCTGAGAGTTTTAGTTTCACAGCAGCTAGAGTGCCGAAGGTTGATGGTCCCTGCTCTATAAAATGAAAGTGGACCCCCCCCCCCCCTCCCCCCCAGGGCGACACCAATAGGATATTTGCTAGATGGAAGGAAAGGGGCATTGCTACATTGAAAGATCTGTGGCATTTAGAGGAACACAGTTGGCTCTCTTTGAGCGCACTGCATCACAAATATCGGATCTCCATGCATAGTCACTTGACGTTGTTCAAATCAAAACTTTTTGTATTAAACGCTAATCGGACCAGTCTCAGGAGTTGTCAGTAAATACCTGTGATGACTATATCAAATGTGGTCAGGTAAAACACTGCTTTCTAGAGGTCTCATGTCTCGCATGTTGGAATCCACATCACTTTTATCCTTCAAATCCTGGAGTAGGATTCCGGAGGATACTGATTTGCTGAAGAAGATGATTGAAGGGCTTATACAAGTAAGGACAGCTGTTGTTAATGTACAATGGCGTGAATCATTTTTCTGATTTTTTTCATTAGGCGATATTTGCCTTTGATACTCTGCAACATGCAGCAGCCCCTAACCGATTGGTGGCATGCTCTAAATGTTCTCTTTCAGCAGTTGCTCTTTTATATCTTGCAGTGCCCAATGATATCTACTTTTTGGAAATCCGTTTTAACATACATCAAGGATACATGGACTGTCACATTGCCTTTGTTTCCTCAAGTACTTTTGTTTTACTCAGCACCTGACTCTTGTCCCTTTCCTCTCATTGTGGTGACAACACTTTTGGTGGCTAAAAGATGCCTCCTACAGTATTGGTTACACCCTGAGGTCCCTTTGGTGGCTGAGGTTCAGGGCCAACAGGGCTCTGTATATACATCATGATAGAATGGATACCTTATAACACAAGGTCGCTAAACAGACCCCTTTTTCCGGACTTGAGTAAGTTTATATTACCATATCTTCTCACATCAGAGAGGATATTGAACTGCTAGTTACACCATTTAAAATTACAGACTGGTACTTAAAGGGGTTTTCCAACATTTTAATACTGATCACCCATCAGTATCTCTTCGGTGGGGTCCGACACCTTTTGTCCATCGTCCCGGTTTCATTGAATGTATATGGCCAGTTTGAACAACAGTTTTGGCCAATATGGACTAAATGTGTATGGCTGTGTCTGTCAAATGAATGTCCACCAGATGATTGTTCAACCATCAGCCAACTTCTGTCTAATACTGTATGTGTGGCCAACTTTATGGTTGAGGTTGACATTACCATAAACAATGCAGATAATTCATGCAATCTGTGAATTGACACTTTTACTACCACAAACTCAATTGGCAATCTGTACTGATGAATGTCTTAGTAGATCGCTGTGGCATCTGGAGAATTGCTTGTCTAAATTCCCTGAGTAGATGTAGAGTTTCATTGTAAAATACTGTCTGTCTGCAGCCTCCACTAGAGGAAGCTTAGGAGTTTACTGCATACAGGTTATCTCTTCAGCTCCATGATTAACCACTTCCCGACTGCCCATTGGCAATAAACGTCCTTGGGTGGTCGTTTAATCTCTGAATGGACGTTCTGGAATGTCCATTCAGAAATCGCAGCTGCACACTAATCGTGCAGCTGCAGATCGGGTTGCCCGCTGTCAGTGACAGCAGGGCAACCCTTAGAGAAGGCAGGGACAGTATCCAGGTATCCCTGCCTTCTTGTAGATCGCTGTCAGCGCTCACCGCTCCGGCCCGGCGGTCATGTGAGGAGAGTGCAGGCGCTGTTGGGTCTTTCACAGAGGCTGTACAGCGCTGTATAGTGCTGTACAGCCTCTCTGGGGGGTGTATTTCCCCTGTAACTGGAGCTACTATGTTGGCCCCAGTTACAGAAATCAATAGTGGAAAAAAAAAAAAAAAAAAAAAAAAAAAAAAAGTGACGTTAAATGTCCCCCAGAGGTTTTGTATGACCTTATGGGGGACGAAAAGTGTAAAATAAAAAATTTAAAAATTAAGTGTTGAAATAAAAAATGTTTTGCATGTAAAAAAATTCCTAATGTCAGGAATACATTTAAAACATTTATTTTTATTTTTTTTAATAATATAGACATATTTGGTATTGCCGCGTCCGTGTCGGTCGGCTCTATAAATATATCACATGATCCACCCAGTCTGATAAACACCATAAAAAAATAAACAATTGAGATGGAACAGATGGGAGGGCGGTTTATAGACTCTTTCTTCAAGAGATGGGAGGCTTTCATAAGAGTGGTATATTCTGATGAAGACATGCGCACTTTAATGGCCCCATTCATCCTTTCAGAGTGGTACCTGAAGAAGAAATTAGCCCAAACTTTGGGAAGACTTCAGATTGATTGAAAAATAATGATACAGCATTAAGAAAAGTAGAGAGAGAGGGGGAGGGGGGGTAATTTGTAATTTGTAGTTTGTATTCAACAGTGTTTGAATAAGATTGAAAAAAGTAAATGTACGACTTGTACCGCTGATAATGACTTATTTTGGTATGTTATACCCTGTACAATTTGATCACTTTATTGAAAATCAATAAAAATTATATAATAATAAAATGGAAAAAAGCCACTTTTGTCACCTTACATCACAAAAGGTGCAACACCAAGTGATCAAAAAGGCGTTTGTCCCACAAAATGTTACCAATCAAACCATCACCTCATCCCGCAAAAAATGAGCCCCTACATAAGAAAATTGCTAAAAAAAAAAAATATATATAGCTCTCAGAACATGGACACATTAAAACATAATTTTTTGTTTAAAAAATGCTATTATTGTGTAAAACTTAAATAAGAAAAAGTGTACATATTAGATATCGCCACGTCGGTAACGATCTGCTCTCTAAAAATGTCACATGACCTAACCCCTCAGGTGAACGCTTTAAAAATTAATAAGTAAAAACTGTGATAAAATAAAACAACATTTTTTGGTCACCTTGCCCCAAAGTGTTATAATGAATGATAAAAAAAATCATATGTACCCAAAAATAGTACCCATAAAACTAGCACCTTATCCCCTAGTTTCCAAAATGGGGTCACTTTTTGGGAGTTTCTACTGTAAAGGTGCATCAGGGAAGCTTCAAATGGGACATGGCATCTAAAAACCAGTTCAGCAAAATCTGCCTTCCAAAAACCATGCAGCACACTCTTCTGCTCCCTGCCGTGTACCCTTACATCAGTTTATGACCACATGTGGGGTGTTTCTGTAAACCACAGAATCAGGGTAATAAATATAGAGTTTTATTTGGCTGTTAACCCTCGATATATTAAAGAAAAAAATGGATTAAAATGGAAAATCTGCCAAAAAAGTTAAATTAAAAAATTTGATCTCTATTTTCCTTTCATTCTTGTGGAACGCCTAAAGGATTAACACAGTTTGTAAAATCAGTTTTAAGTAACTTGAGGGGTGTAGTTTCTACAATGGGGTCATATCCACTATGTCAGCCCCAAAAAGTGACTTCAGACCTGAACTGGTCCTTAAAAAGTGGGTTTTGGCAATTTTCTTTGCCAAAATGATGCCAACATAAAGTAGACATATGGGGAATGTTAAGTAATAAATATTTTCTGTTTTAAAAGCATAGAAAATGAAATTGTGAAAATTGCGAATTTTTCTAAATTTTTGGTAAATTTGGGATTTTTTTTATAAATAAAGGTGAAATATATTGACTCAAATTTATGAAGTACAATGTGTCATGAGAAAACAATCTCTGAATGGCTTGGATAAGTAAAAGTGTTTCAAAGTTATTACCACATAAAGTGAGATATGTCAGATTTGCAAAATTGGGCCTGGTCAGGAAGGGGGAAAATGGCCTGGATGTGAAGTGGTTAAATAGTATCCATTAATCTCCTGCACAAGTATATCTGCTTGGACTAAACTGCTTCCAGTATGACAATTCTAATTTTCCAGCAGTGACTTAGACGAAAATGCATGACGAATTGTGTTATAATCTGATGTAATTGCTGTCTTTCTCTTCTCTGATGTTTAACCACAAGAGGAAACTCACAACATAGTTAATAAAAATGCTTTTTACATTTTGCACAGTTCTTGGTCAGTTGAGTCAATGGCACGTGGTGTGGCAGCACGTTCTTTAGAGAGAATTCTGCTAAATATATTGTCTTCGTTATACACACAGTATGAAAGTTCATGAAAACAGTTGTCCAAGATAATTACAAATCTTGGACAAGCCTCCTAGTCGACTAAAGTCTAGAGTAATAGTCTACAGTGCCATTCTCTGTGCCGTCGGTCCTGTCGTCCTGCTGCCTGTTTACAGCAGCGATGTGCCAGTATACAGCTCATGAATGCTGCAGCCAATCAATGTCCTCAGTGGTCTACAGCTGAGGGCAGTGATTGGATGCAGTGTCATATGCATACATCTGCACATCACCATCACAAGCAGCGCCAGGAAGACTGAGCCAAGAGAGCAATGCTGAAAAGAAGGTAAATATAGCATAATTATTATTATTTTTTTACCATTTGGGGGCTTTTCCAAGATATTAATTATCTCAGACAACCCCTTTAAAGGGAAAAATGCTGGGTCACTTTCTCTTTACCAAAATCTTGTATTGAGCAGCATAATGATAATAATGAGTCTCAAATATTTATGAGCTCCTGGCTTTCCCTACCCACCCACCTATTGCAGATTCAGTTGGAAAAAAACTGTCAGTCAGAGGCAGGTTGGCAGGGAGAGCAGTGAGCTGATGAATATCAGGACTCACTGGCATGCGCTGGATTTAAAAGTGAGAGCAGCAGAAAACTGGTGACAGATTCCCTTTAAATCGTGTACAGCAGTTTGTTGGTGTTAAACAGTCACAAATTTTGGTGCACCACTTTCAAAAAAAAAATGTAAATTTGTCATTTGGCACTAATGACTTTTTTGTAGCTCCTCTTAAAAATTGTACTTCATCTGACACCAGCGTAACTCAGATTAATAGTGGCATTTAAAATGCGGTCTTAAATACTCCCCAAAATGTGTGACTTGTCTCTAAATTTTCTGCTTTTAGAGAGTACATAGAAAGGGAAGGAGGTCTCAATAGAACCAATACCTTTTGTGTTATTTTGTCATATTGTCATTGGCTTTACAGTTGTACTCCATCCCAGGTTTTCTTTGTGACAGTTGTGAATGAACATGATAGGTCCATGATGCTTATAAAAATCATTTGTATGTAATTGTCCTTCATGCTATGAACAAGAATCCTTGCAGTTTGAAATGCACACACTAGAAATGATCATGTTTTGTCATATTTTTATTGAAACTAATTTGAATTTAATAAAATAACTAGTTTTAAAGTGCCTCGACACCTAATCACACGTTCTTGGACATCCATTACCTCCTCAATAGCAGCACATACCACTGGTATCAAAGTGCATCACAAACTACCTCCCCAACAATGCCAAACAAATACCATGTACAGTATAAAAGACCATCCCAACAGTATCACAGTGCAGCACAAAATACCACCAGCAATAACCACCCCTCTCCCACTGGCAGCAGCATTGTTCCACTTAAAGGGGTTGTCCAGGTTCAGAGCTGAACCTGGACATACCTCCATTTTCCCCCTGGCAGCCCCCCTGACATGAGCATCGGAGCAGTTCATGCTCCGATGCTCTCCTTTGCCCTGCGCTAAATCGCGCAGGGCAAAGGCATTTTCTGAGTTCCGGTGACGTACCGGGGCTCTCTATGGGGCTGACAGGAACCCCGGTGACGTCACCGGCACTGATGGGCGGGATTTGGCTCTGCCCTAGCCAGTAAAACGGCTAGGGCAGAGCTAAAGCCCGCCCCTCAGAGCCGGTGACGTCACCGAACACACTGCTGGGCGGAAGTTACCGCCCGGCAGTGTGTTATTGTAAACACAAGAGCCTGTGCCCTGCGCGATCTAGCGCAGGGCACAGGAGCGCATCGGAGCATGAGATGCTCCGATGCCAGGCTCAGGAGGGCTGCCGGGGTGAAAATAAGGGTATGTCCGGGTTCAGCTCTGAACCCGGACAACCCCTTTAACTACTACTCTATCACTGGCAGCAACAATGTACCCCTTCCCACTCCTCCATCACTGGCAGTAGCATTATCCCCATTTCAGTTTCTCACATCTCTCAGACTTGCAGGACAAAAGCACAAGTGATGGAGGTGTCTCTTACCTCCTCTGTTCTGCATTTCCTCCTTACAGACTTCTGCAGAACTGCTCACTGGGTAAAGGACCTGTAATCATGATGTCATGACAGGTCCTTCTAACCTCAGAAGCTTAACTGCTATAGCTACATGGTGATCTTGGCCGAGACCAAACAAAGATCACTGTGTAGCAGTGCAGCCAAGCCATAGAACCGAATGGGATTTTATTTCTTTAACATGAGAGATGAGCTGTGACCCTATTCGGTTTTTTATGGCTACACTGCTACACAGCAAACGTTGGTTGGTTGGTTGATGGGTATTGCAGGCAAGATTGCACTGTAGCCCCAGCCTTATTGCAGGGCTTACATTTATCAATGCAGTTTCAGTTTAAACATTTTGGGCAGTCCCCATACCCCTCACAGCATGAATCTGCCCAGTAGATAAGGCTACTTTCACACTAGCGTTCGGGTTTCCGCTCGTGAGCTCCGTTTGAAGGAGCTCACGAGCGGACCCGAACGCAGCCGTCCAGCCCTGATGCAGTCTGAATGGAGGCGGATCCGCTCAGACTGCATCAGTCTGGCGGCGTTCAGCCTCCGCTCCGCTCGCCTCCGCACGGACAGGCGGACAGCTGAACGCTGCTTGCAGCGTTCGGGTGTCCGCCTGGCCGTGCGGAGGCGTGCGGATCCGTGCGGATCCGTCCAGACTTTCAATGTAAGTCAATGGGGACGTATCCGTTTGAAGATGCCACAATGTGGCTCAATCTTCAAGCGGATCCGTCCCCCATTGACTTTACATTGAAAGTCTGGACGGATCCGTACTAGGCTATTTTCACACTTAGGCTGTTCTATACTAAAAATAATGCAGACGGATCCGTTCTGAACGGAGCCTCCGTCTGCATTATTATGAGCGGATCCGTTCAGAACGGATCCGCCCGAACGCTAGTGTGAAAGTAGCCTAACAAGTTCAGGCCTGTATAAGTCTGTCTACAGCTCCATAATTTTCTGCTCTTAATTTCCTATTTTGTTTTCTGTGTTTTTAGGCCATCAGCTCTGTTATTGGCAGATTTGTGGTGCATCCCATGGAACTTTTCAGCCATACACTCGGCAGGAGCCTCCGAAATATAATGAGAGAGATCCCCAGCCAGTGGCAGCTCCCTGTCTTCCTCCTATTTCCACTCACCTTCATTAGTATTCTGATTGCAAACCTCACCAAGAGGAAGGATGTCATTTATCAACAGGCCGGAGTTACCACTAGGTCTAGGACCACTAAGGCTGCTCTCATGTCAAGGACTTAACTTTTTTTATCAAATATTCAGCAAAATTGTAGAAATTTTAAATTGCAAAGTTTTTTATGGACAATAACCATGGTCAATCAGTAGAGTTAAAAGCGAGCGTGTGTGGATATGAAGGGGGATTAAAAAAGCACACTTTTCTGTATATTCCTATATGAAATTCCAGTATATGTTTTGGTTTGCGCATGCACACTTGGCTGGATTGTGCTGAAGACAGTTCTAATGAGCAGTTTATATTGTATATTTAAAGGTGTTGATGCTGCAAAGGACAACGTATGAGGAGATTTATTAAACTGGTACAAAGGATAACTGGTTTAGTATCCCATAACAATCAATCAGATTCCACCCCTCATTTTCCCAAGGAGCTCTGAAAAATGAAAGGTAGAATCTGATTGGTTATTGGGGCAACTAAGCCAGTTTCAGTTTTGATAAATCTCCCCCATAGACTTCAAGCACGGAATATCTGAACATGTACATGTAAATAGAGGGTAATCATGTTTCCCTTTCCCTTATCAATATTAATGTGGTTCCTGCAGCACACTCTTACTTCATCTGCTTTATATGCCATTCTTAGGTGAAGGCAATGATGGTGATGACACTGGCAATTAGACACATTCTGTTGGCTAACATAGGCATTAGGTTACGTTCACATCTGCGGAGTTGTGATCTGGCCACCCCATTCCCGGCAGAGAATGCTGGGAATTGGCCAGACCAAGCCATAGCATGCAGCGGATTCTGTCCGGTAAATTCTCAGCATTTTTGCCAAATTCCAGCAGTGCTGAATACAACTGACTGCCACAGATGGGAAACTAGCCGTAGTCTTGAAGTTCAGCTCACAGAAGGAACAGTCAAGTTTTTTTTCTCCAAAAGTAATTATGAAGATATGGTGTTCTAAATGGGGACTATTTAATGCAAAAATGTGTGAAGATTTTCTTGGAATGTATTATAACCAAAATGATCCTGTAATAAAGTAAAATGGATACGTCATCCTGCCATCTGCTATCATCAGTATACTCAACTGGCGGACTGTGGTGTCCTGCTTTCAACTGTATTCAACAGTTGAATACAATGGTGAAGCAGGTGCAGCAAGCCCCGGAGGAGCCTATGCAGAGGATGTGAGTTCTAGTGGTCATGATAAAGTGTTGTCATGGTGTACTCCCTCAGGCCATTGTTCTCTGGGGATCGAAGCAATGGAAATGTATTTCTGAAGAATGAGGGGAACATTTTACGTCAGTCCTGCTTGAGTCTGCGTTGGAGTACTTTATGCCACATTTATCAAATGTCTCATGTTACTTGATAAATTTGTCTTATCATTAAACACTTTTTTCTAGAGAAGCTACTCCATTTTTCCCACTCCACCCTCCTCCTGGAGTGAGATTGCAAAGTCTCAATGATAAATCTGGAGGGAAACGTATTAACATTGCCATCCATTCCACAACCACATTACAAAAGTAAGTGGTGTAAAAATGCAAAAAGTTGCAAAATTTTGGGCAAGGAAGTGCAAAAAGTCACTGGTATGATAAATCGGGGTCAAAGTCTTTATTATTAAGTGCAACATGGAACTTCAAATACATTCAGTAGCAGCTGTAGTGCAATATTCTGGCACTAGTAAGGAATATGGAGGCAAGTTGGATGGCTGAAGTTTAGCACTATTATTGTACTGGCCCAGTAGTAGTCTGGGTTATGGGTGTCTTATAGTGTTGATCAAGCACCAAAGTGCTCGGGTGCTCTGATGCTCTGATGCTCCACAACATTCACCCAGTGTGCAGTCAGGAAAATGTAGCGTCCCTGGCCAAAAGCACTTGTCCATGTGTCAGTTGTTAAGTGGACCTTCCCAATAACTGTGTTGGTCAGGGCACGGGTGATGTTACGGGACACATGTTGGTGTAAGGCGGGGACGGCACACCTCGAAAAATAGTGGCAGCTGGGGACTGAGTAATGAGAGACGGCCACCGCCATCAGGCTGCAGAAAGTTGCAGTGTCTACAAGCCTAAATGGCACCATTTCCAGGGCCAGCATTTTGGAAAGGTGCGCATTTAGTGCTATGGTGGGTAGGTGGCTGGGTATTTGCACTTTCGTTCAAAGGTCTGGGGTATGGACATCTGTACGCTGTGCTGGGACACAGAAGTGGATGTGCTAGCTGATGGTGCTTGCGAAGGTCCTGGTGCATGGCGGGAGGCATCCGGGCCTGCGTCTTGGGCAGGGGATTGGCCAGCGTGTAACACAGGGGAAGAGGAGGCAATGATGTGACCCGCAGAGACTGATTGTAGACCCAGGCGTTCGGCCCACCTACTAGGATGCTTTGATGCCATGTGGCGGATCATGGTGGTGGTGGTAAGGTTGCTAGTGTTCACGCCCCTGCTCATTTTGGTATGGCGCAAGTTGCAAATGATAATTCTTTTATCGTCCGCACTTTCCTCGAAAAAGCGCCAGACTGCGGAACACTTACCCCTTGGCAAGAGAGATTGCCACAAGGGGGTGCTCCGGGGAACAGTTGCAGGCCTGTTTGGTGTGGCCCTCCTTCTCCCTTTTGCCACCCTACTGCCTCTTTCAGCCTGTTGTGGTGCTGCGGATCCCTTCCACTCTGTACTGCTGTTCTCGCTCTGCTTGCCAACTTCCCAGGTTGGGTCAGTGATTTCATCGTCCACCACCTCCTCTTCCATTTCCTCACTCTAGTCATTCTCCTGACTTGTTGACCTAACAAGAACCTTACTTATTGACAACTGTGTCTCATCCTCATCATCAACCTCTTGACACTAATTGCCGTTGACTTATTGGCAACTGTGTCTCATCATCATCATCATCCACCTCGTGAGACACTAATTGCCATTCCCCCACCATCATCATCTTCTGACTGTGGCTGCTCAAGAGTTTGGGAATAAGGGCACAAGATCTCCTTATGTCCCTCTTCAAGCAGGCTTGGCGAGATGCCCAAATCAAGGAATGGCGATGAAAAGAGCTCCTCGGAATATCCGAGTGTGGGATCACTTGTTCAATCAAGGCATGGTGGGAGGAAGGAGGATAAGGGTGAGGATTCTGTTGACCAGACTCTTGGCTACTGAGACTGGACTTTGTGGAAGACAGGATGGTGCTTAACCGACTGGAAGCATTTTATGCTGCAATCCAACCGACCACCTGGTCGCACTGGTCCGAGTTCGAGAGTTGTGTCCTGCACCAGCCTGAAAACTGGGACATGAAGCTAGATATCGTGAGTGAGTGTGTTTCTTGTGCTCTGGCAGCAGGCACAGTTTTACCCAGGGCCACGGCCTCTGCTTGCACCATCAGCAGCACAGCCACTTCCCTGTCCCTTACTGCTCGACTTGAGCATATTAAATGGTATATATGCTTGCAAGTATGTCACATATACAGTAGTGCAGGGTTTGTAAGTGTATGCGCCAATAAATTATACTGAATGTCACAGATATTTAGGATGCACAAACGTTATACAAGAGATGTAGCGCATGTAATGTCGTTGTCAGCGGCGGCCAAACAATTTCGCTGAATGTCACAGATATTTAGGATGCACAGATGTAGCAGAGGTTGTGTCACTGTCAGCAGCAGCCAAACAATTGCACACAATTTAGCGCAGGTTGTCCTAATAATATATATTTCAGCCAGATAAAACAATAGTCCTTAAAAGGACTTTTAGGGTCTCTAACACCTTTCAACACTAAACCCTGCCTAAAAAAAAAAAGAAAATTCCTTCCTTACACTATCTGTCCCTTCTGCTGCAGCTCGCCCTGACTAAGACTGAGCCGGACCACGTGTCATCGGGTGCTATATAGCCAATAACTGTAATGCCGGTAACCAACATGACTACAGCATTACAGTGAGTGCCAGTACTTACGCAGCCAATAAACGTGTGGGGAGGAGAATCGAGCATTGCTTTCAAGCACACGAGCATGCTCGCTTAACACTAGTGTCTTAGCCCTAGACCCTCCCCTTACAGGAGTGTCTTCAATGCTGGTTGCAGCTGTTCACTCTGCTGTCTGTCTTCTCAAGATTTACTTGAGGCTGTATATCTTTGATCTCTGCTAGAGAACCTCTCTTAGGAGCAGGAGCTCAGCAATATGCTTCCTCTCCTCACTCAGGTTGCTCTGGAACTTCCCCTCCTGGCAGAATAGGCTAACCACCCTGTTCCTTGGTAACCCTTGCCATCCATTCCTACTGGTAGTTACGGCCATATAATACAATACAAAACACATAACATTGTGATAGAAAATAAAAACAAACAATTTCAGGCTTGTAGTAATCCCCCAGCCCCCATTGTCTGGGGGTGGGGATGGAGTCTCAGCTCCCAGCTTCACCATTTCCCTGCTGCCCGTAGTTCAGTGCAAGCAGGCGTGATAAAGTGCTCAGCCACAGACAGCACAATGCAGCAGAGCAGACCTGCTCCACTATTTTCGTTGGGGGAATGTTGGGTAGGTTAGTATTCAAACTGAAGGCACAACTCTGTGATAAGGGCCATCTCATGGTGCCTAACTGTTAGGGGGGCACTAAAGGGATATAACTGTGAAGGGGCATAACTAATTGGGTACCATTACTGTATGGTTGGTGTGGCTAATTATAAAAAAAAGTAGATTACAGCTCTACATGGTGTTGTCCCTCCTTACGTTTTGTTTTTTTTGTGGGGAGAGGGAGTCTGCTCAGAACTTCCCCTGACAGAATACTCAGGTGTGTGGACCTTTACAACATCATGTACTTGAGTACCCATGTGCTAAAAAACTTTAATTTTTTTTTTGCAGTTTTATCTGTTCCATTTAGTAGGAACACATATCATTGTTGCTTAAATTGTTTGGTTATTAGCAATAAACAGTTCAATTGTTGTGCTTAGTTGTCTGAGAAAAATACAGCGAAACCTTTTAAAAGACCATCTGAAGACAAGGTTTTCTATAAAGGACTTTCAATTTCCTTATATCTTATACTGCCCACTTGCTTAAAAAGACCATTACTCTAGAAGACCATTTTTCAATGCAGTTTTGGTCATCTGAAAGAGGTTTCACTGTACGTGTGGGACAAGACAAATGTACAATGTTTCCTCTATAGGGAATGTGAACCATATTGTGAGCAATAACTTTTCATGTATGTCTTCTTTCCCATTGTTGCGAATACTTTACATCTATCTTTAGTCAAAAGCAAATACATGGTCATATATGGTCTTAGTTTATCAAAGTAATTGGACGCATTCTAATGAATTAATTATGTTGAATTTTGGAAGTGTCTTATATAGTGTCTGCTACCTGTGGCTCTTCATGCTAAGGACATTTTCCCTGCGCCATCCACATTTTTCTCCTGTTACTAGAAATGACTATACTTGTCTGTAATGGATGGATAATAATAGGGTATTTTCTATAGTTTGTGGAACAGACACAATGATGCAGACAGCAATTGGATGAAATCTGTGTGCTGTCCCTGTTATTTAAAAGTAAATTGGTTCATGTACAATCTGCAAATAATGCAGATGAGACATGGATACAAAATACCGTTGCATGCATGAGGCCTTATTCACATTCTGGTGGAACAACTTTGGAGATCTTGGACTAGCATGGCAATGATAAGAAGAACAGTTGTCCAGGATTAGAAAAACATGGCTGTTTTTTCCTGTCTGTGGTATTGCAGCTTAAATCCATTTACTTGAGTGGAGCTTGGCTGAAATACAACACACAGCGTGTGGAAAGGTGTGACATGGTTTCTTTCAGAAAGTGGCCATGTTGTACCTCGTATTTTTTTGCCTTTTAAGTGGTTTTTGATTGAAGCTATTTAGATCAAATAATTTCTTTGTGTTCTAGAGTGCAAGATGCACTGTCATCAACAAATAATTTAAAAGTAATGATGAACTCATTCTGTTCTGAACTTTTATGCCACAGGATCAGAGAAACTTGCATCAAGAGAATAGCATTTCAGCCTTGCTTGATGCCATTCCATTGTGTTTCCTCTGAGGGGACCAGGAGAGACAGATGTTTCCAACCTTCTGAGAATTTTTAATTAAGTGACGTGTAATGTCATACTATTTACTTCTCTGTCAACAACTGTTACAAATAAGAAACCTAATAAATTGTCTCTTCTTCAACAAGGCGAATGTTTCAGACCTCCTTAATTTTTATAAAACCACAAACCATTATTTATGTCTTCATCTGGATCAAGAAGAATTTCTTGTCTTATTCCAAAAAGAGCATAGCAGATTCTTAAGTAAGACATTCATTAATTTATTTGTAGTTGTGCAGGAGGAGGGCGAGACCAAGGAGAGGAACTATCTGTGTTAGTCTGGCTCACAAGACACAGCATTTATCTCCATGGGGACTCAGAAGACGTTAGATCAAAGTGTGTTGTACTTCATTCAGCTGATATTTATGTTCTACAAATGCAGATGTTTCATGTCAACCCACAGTGTCCAAGAAAACAAGTGTCCTTTACCAGCACCCACTATACAAAAATGACCAATCTGTTACACAATGTCATTTAACCTAGAGACAGTTTGTAATGGTGAAAAATGCACATGTCCATCCAGTTAGGCTTAGAACCTGCAAAATTGATCCAGAAGAAGACAAACAACCCAACTCCAATATGGCAATTAGAATAACTCCCTGGATCAAACACCCTTTTCCAGAATTCTAGCATTTATCACTTATGCTAGATAATATAATCATCCTCAAGAAATACATTCAGGTCCCTCTCGAACTCTTTTAGTGAGTTCACCACCTCTTCCGGCAAAGAGTTCTATAGTCTCCTACGATCTGGTTGCTACAGATAAGGCTCGTTTCAGATTTGCAGCATAGCTCTCCAGCAGTCTGATTTGGCAGAGAAAAGCCTGGCAGAGTTCTGCCGGATGTTACCGCAATGCCCTCCAGCCTCATTGACTGTAATCGGGACCAACAGAGATCCGCCCCAACTACCTGGCAAACATGCCAGGATTCAACTGGAATAAAACGCTGCAAGCAATGGATTTTGTCCAGCCTAATTGCATTCTATGCTGGAAGCGACTGTCAGAGAGCTGTTTCACAAATGTGAAAGAAGCCTAAGTTTCTAAACATTTGCATGTCCCTAGGGGTGTATTGCCTTTTTGGATTATTGTCCATCTGTTTTCAGGTGTCAGAATATTGAGAAGGGTTAGTACTGTGGTGTAAATGTTATTAAAACATAACCTTTGTTAAAAAAATAAAAAAAATGATGCTAGTGTCTCAACACACATTGCACTCATCAAAGACAGATACTAACCAAGCGTCAGGTCTAAGGAGGGGTATGGAGTGATTGCCTCCTGAGTCGTCAGCTGTTATGGATCAGTGGCATTATATCTTGCAGATATTGGGATTACATTTGCCGATAGTGTTGCCAAAATGAGCTGCTGTGTGGTGCACTACAGCTGATAGCTTAATATATAGCCTTATCCTCTATTAGGTATTGTGATGAAGCTAACCCTGAGCTGGATATGAACAGAGCATCCACACTGACAAGGGCAACCTATGATCCAGATCCTAACCCTGACCTGGCTGTATAACCTTAATTGCTTTGATGAAGCCTGTACACCAGGGATCTGCAACCTCCGGCACTCCAGCTGTTGTGAGACTACAACTCCCAGCATGCTCCATTCACTTTTTTGGAAGTTCTGAGAACAGCATAGCAACTGTGCATGTTGGGAGTCGTAGTTTCAACACAGCTGGAGTGCAGAAGGTTGCTGACCTCTGCTGTACACATTTCACTAGTATGAATGATCCCCTCTTTCAGAATCCTCTTCCCAAATAGTTGTGATGCCAGACCCATATGATCTTGGAATGGGGTGGCACTGCTTGTCATATTAAAGAAACAATATTTGGGAAGAAACATTAGGAGGAGTCAGCAAGGGCATGATGGAGGCTGTAGCGGGTGTACTTTTTGGCCAAGTGAAGGGTGTAATAGGCATTTATATTTCTGGGTGATCTTGCAGCACACAGCACTATGGGAAGTATTGTGACTGCAGCTCATCTACACCCACAACCTGGAAGTTCTGGTTGTAAACAATGGAGCGCAGTGGAAGTGTGGAGATTAAAGTGAAGACGAGGGTCACACAATTAAATGACATTTTTTAGGATCCCACACAACCCCTTTAATGTTTTTCATTTGGGTCCCCTGGTGTAATGGACTTCGTGCAAGAGATCCATCGGCACTCTATATGAAAAACTTTCTGATCCCAATTGCCATCCCTGTTATTTGGGAGCGATCAAGATGACTAGAGATGAGCGAATCAAAGCTGACGAAGTGGAATTCAATCTGAATTTCTGAAATTATTCGATTCGTACCGAATCCGAATTTCCTCACACTTCGTAGTAACAAATTGCATTTTTTCCTAAAAATGGCTGCACAACATGTTAGGACATGGATTAAGGAACTGTGGGAACGAGGGATCACCCACAATTCAATGCATACAGCCAATCAGCAGCCATCCAGCCCTGTGATGTCACAGCCCTATAAATTGCCTCAGCCAACTTGGATTCAACCATTTCTAGTGTACTTAGTGCAGGGAGAGATATTAGCAGGCGCTAGGGACAGTGCTAGGAAAGACTTGAAACCGTATATTTTGCTCAATAGAAGTTTGAGGAAAGAGCATTAGAAATGTAGGGAAAGGATAGAGAAGAATTATTCCACAGTATTGAAGCAGAACAGGGTCCAATAGGGGAACAATCCTATTACACCTTGCTGCACTGACTGTGGATCCAAATTGCCATTATACTGCTGCTCATTTCAGGTTTGCAATACCTCTGTAATTACAGCAAGCTGTTCCTGTTATTGGGGTCTTATTAGCCCTTGGGCAGTGCAATTTTATATATATGTTCTAAAGCCTTTTTTTTGTTGTATTAGTGGGAGAAGAAAAAGGGGCTTATAAGCCATTGCGTGGTGAAGTGAGAAAATGACAGCCCTTCTTGGCATGTATTTGTGGCAAAAAAAGTATGGTTTGCCTTCAGCGGTGCAGTTATATGTTCTAAAGCCTTTTTTGGCGTGTATTAGTGGAGGGGGGGAAGGGGCTTATTAGCCGTTGTGTGGTTAAGTGAGAAAATTACAGCCCTTTTTGGCATGTAGTAGTGGCAAAAAATATATTATTATTTGCCGTTCACGGCCACAGTTATATGTTCTAAAGCCTTTTTTTTGTTGTGTATTAGTGGGAGAAAAAAAGGGCTTATTAGCCCTCACTGGTGAAGTGAGAAAATTACAAAGGGCTGCTGGGGGGTGGCAGGTGCAGTACCAGCTTTATCAGCAGCTGCCTGAGTCTAGAGTCGCTGATGAGCAGCTTTCTTCACCCGCATAATGAAGAAACTACTCACCAGCAACTAGACATAGAGCAGAACCCTGAACCAGCAGGTGGTGGCATACTTGGAGTGTACCCTGCCACCTGTCATCAAAAATCCATTGGATTTGCAGCTGCAACTGGCTGAGTTTGCCCTGGAAAAGCTGTCCTTCCCGGCCAGTGGTGTGGCATTAGAGCAGGTTTTTAGTGCAGCGGGGGTCATAGTTACCCCAAGGAGAACTCGCTTGTGCAAAATGTGGAGAGACTGACCTTTGTCAAGATGAATCAGCCGTGGATTTCCACCCACCAATGCGTGATGCATCAGATTAGATCATCCATGCTGCCTCACCCAAACCTTGACAAAAGAGACTAGTTTCTTCTGGCTACCTGCCTCAGCTACTATTCTGGTGCTGCCACCCACCTGATACCACATATATGATGCCAAGTGCTCCTTCTTACACCCACCATAGTTAGTGGGTACTGTTCTTGCCACCCACCTCCCTACTCTGTCACCGGGTCACTCTGTGGTCTCCTGATGCTGCTGCCACCTCCACACTATGTCACCTTGCCACTCTGTGGGCTCCTGATGCTGCTGGTACCTCAACACTATGTCACCTTGCCACTCTGTGGCCTCCTCATGCTGCTCCTGCCACCTTCACACTCTGTCACTGTGCCACTCTATGGTCTTAATCAATAATATTATAGAATCACAGAGCCTCCCAGCACATGTACGATGATTACTTCAGTAGTACCACAGATAATGGTCCTTAGGACCTGTTTACGTCTTTTTTCATGTGCTGTTATGTTTAATTTACTTTACTTTTATTTAGATATATTTATTAAAACTTATTTAACAACAAATACTTGGAGTGCACCCTGCCAGCCGTCATTGAATATCCGCTGGACTACTGGGCAGCCAAACTAGATTTGTGGACCCAACTGGCCAAGTTTGCCCTGGAAAAGCTGTCCTGCCCGGCCAGTGGTGTGGCATCAGAGTGGGTGTTTAGTGTGGCGGGGCCATAGTTACCCCAAGAAGAACTCACCTGTCGACCCAAAATGTGGAGAGACTGACCTTTGTCAAGACTAATCAGGTGTGGATCAGCCAGGATTTCCTCCCACCAATGCCTGATGCCTCAGACTAGATCATCCATGGTGCCACGTCAACACTTTAACAAAAGAGACAGTTTTTTTCTGGCTACCTGCCTCAGCTACTATTTAGATGCTGCCACCCGGCTGATGCCACACATCTGATGCCAAGTGCTTCTTCTTTCACCCACCATCTTCAGCTGGTACTCGTATTGCCACCCACCTTCCCACTCTGGCACCTTGGCACTCTGTGGTCTCCTGATGCTGCTGGTACCTCAACACTATGTCATCTTGCCACTCTGTGGCCTCCTCATGCTGCTCCTGCCACCTCCACACTCTGTCACTGTGTCACTCTATGGTCTTAATCAACAATATTATAGAATCATAGAGCCTCCCAGCACATGTACGACGATTACTTCAGTAGTACCACAGATAATGGTCCTTAGGACCTGTTTACGTCCTTTTTCATGTGCTGTTATGTTTAAAACTTTACTTTTATTTAGATATATTTATTAAAACTTATTTAACAACAAATACTGCGACAATAAAAATCCCCAGTGGTTGCAGATCATCTGCTTCACTTACAAGGTTGCTACTGTTTGTGATCCTTCACAGTAGCGTGCTTGCTAGTCATTTGAACTTCAGCCTTGGTGCTCTGGCTGTAAGTTACCTGTATTGCTATACTAGCTGTGTTACTATACTAGCTATAAATTTACTCCTCTCAAGGGGTTCCCTATCCACTGCTACTAAAATCACACACACATATGTTTCCTGCCTCCCGACATGTTTCACTGGACACCCAGCGTCTTCAGGGGATCGTGCATGTATGTGTGTTGGGAGCTCTATGGTCTTGTCATGCTGCTGCTGCCCCCTCCACACTGTTTCATTCTGCCACTCTGTGGCCACCTCATGCTGCTGCTGCCACCTCATTGGGCCACTCTGTGGACTTCTCAAGCTGTTCTCCCACCCTCCCCACTCCATGACTGGGCCACTATTTTGCCTTTTTGGCCTGGATGACATCACCATTTATTTGACCCTTCTGACCTGTCAGAAGGAAGGAAAAATTAGATGCACAATGGATCCTGTCTGTGTAGCAGCTGTAATGCCTGTATGGTCCCATCAGAATTGGCTTATGATTTGGTAGCCAAAAGCAGGAGTGGGTACAAAACACAGAAGACATGCAAATATTCCATTAACGTGTCATCTATGTTTTGGATCAACTCCTGTTTTTTTTGGGCATTAGCAATACTGATGGATTACTGACCAAATGCTGACCGAGTGAAGGTGTATGCTCCACAGTCAGGATCTGTTTTTTGGAGTGATTGTTCTGACGGATCAGAGGAAGGGAAAAATAATCAGTGACGTCAACACAAACTTACTGCTGACACTCTCTCCACTCTGTCAGGGGGCTCTACTTGTATAAGCGTTTAATAGAACAGGTTCAGTAGACATCTATGTTGAATCAGCTGGCGACGGTGTAAAAGGAGTGCACTTCTTCTTAAAGCTAACATCGACCTGTAAGGCTGAGTTCATACTTGAGTTATTTGGTCAGTTATGGCCCCGTGACTGCCCAAATAAGTGAAGTGTGCAGTGATTCTACGAGTGAAACCTGTCATGTGCATGTCATAGTGACTCACAGTATTGTTTCAGTACCACAGCAGACTCCATTTGCATGTTACTGCAAGGGTATAAAAGAAGAAAGAGGGTTTCAAGGTTAGTCGGATCTGATGAAAATGACTCCAGCGGATCTGAATAACTGGAGGCGCCAGAGGGTTGTAGGAGTACTGTGGAGAAGACAGAATAGTAGATAGGCTGCTCAAGGGTTTGTCAAGTAGACTAGTGTGTCCGCATGTGTAGGATATATGGGGCAAAAGAGAATAGGAGGACTGGTGGGTGTAGGTAACCCCTCAAATCCGCCTATTCCTAGAAACCCTTTGTGAGCGCCAATAGCGATTGTTCTTTAGAAAGGTAATTTTGGTATAGGATATGTGGGTATGCAATATGTTAATATAAAAAATGTTAATATAAAAATAGTACACTGGATCTCGAGTGGCTACGTATCCTAGGGACCGTTAGCTATAGGATCAAACCTATGTGTAGCGGGTGAATAGAGCGAACAAGTAAAAACATATGAGTAAAATTCATATAAAAAAGATACATGTATCATATAAATACTAGAGTATTGTATACTTCTTACTCACTTCATGAGGGGGGTGGTTTACCAGGATAAGCATAATACACCTGTAAACACCCCCCCTGCCTGGATAGCTTCTAGAATCTTACAAGATGAAGGCAGCCAATCACAAGGGTGCTTCTGTTCACTTGTCTATATTATGGTAGATAGCCGGATATTTACCCTAATATAGACAAGTGAACAGAAGCACCCTTGTGATTGGCTGCCTTCATCTTGTAAGATTCTAGAAGCTATCCAGGCAGGGGGGGTGTTAGGTTTACAGGTGTATTATGCTTATCCTGGTAAACCACCCCCCTCGTGAAGTGAGTAAGAAGCATACGATACTCTAGTATTTATATGATACATGTATCTTTTTTTATACTTTACTCATATGTTTTTACGCTCTATTCACCCGCTACACATGGGCTTGATCCTATAGCTAACGGTCCCTCGGAAACGTAGCCACTCGAGATCCAGTGTACTTTTTTTATATTAACATTTTTTATATTAACATATTGCATACCAACATATCCTATGCCAAAATTAACTTTCTAAAGAACAATCGCTATTGGCGCTCACAAAGGGTTTCTAGGAATAGGCGGATTTGAGGGGTTACCTACACCCACCAGTCCTCCTACTCTCTTCTACCCCATATATGTTACTGCAAGGCACAGTGTTCTACACCACTATACAGGCTCTCTGCAGCCAGGAAATAGCTGTTTTTTTAGCATGATTCGCCACAAATAAATTCAAATTTGATCGTTTCGGAAGATTCGGCGAACCGGCCAAATCGAATTTTTGAAAAATTTGTTCATCTCTAATGATGATGCCTGTGGATCGTATGGATTAAATTTGTACTTGATGTACTCAATGGATGTACCTGGATATAGGAGTGTCTTTTTTTTTATTCAGGCTATAGTTCTTATGTTCTCTAATAATAAGAACTCTAATAAGTTCTTATTGTTTTTAATAAAATCCAGGGAACCGGTGCATTGTGCTAATTACCGTATTTTTCGCCCCATAAGACGCACTTTTCCCCCCCAAAAAATCGGGGGGAAATGCCCCTGCGTCTTATGGGGCGAATGCTGACAATTTAACATCGCTGGATGCGATGTAGAGAGAGCGGGGGCCGGGGGAGGGACTGGGAGGAGGAGCTGGGGGCCGGGAATAGCGGCGGGGCGGTGCAATCAGTGTAGTATAGCACCGCCCCGCCGCTCCGGTATACTAATATTAAATGTCTTATTCGATTAAAATGTATTAGATATGCCCCCTCACTCCTATATTGCTAATCGTACCTTAAATCGTATTCCTAGGTGCTGTAATGCAGGCTGGGCGGGCGGCAGCGTAACTCCTTGATGTCACGTGCCTGCGCCGCCTACTTTATGAATGAAGCAGGCGGCGCAGGCAAGTGACGTCAGCGAGTGACGCGCCGGCCACCCGGCCTGCATTACAGCACCTAGGAAAAGGATTTAAGGTTCGATTAGCAATATAGGAGTGAGGGGGCATATCTAATACAATTTAATTGAATAAGACATTTAATATTAGTATACAGGCGGCGGCGGCGGGGGGGGGGGAGCTATTGGATGATCGGTGGATGCCACTGTTATGGGCTGGGGGGCTGTGGATGGCACTGTTATGGGCTGGGGGGCTGTGGATGGCACTGTTATGGGGTGGGGGGGCTGTGGATGGCACATATGTAACAGTGCCACCCACAGATCCCCCCTGTAACAGTGCCATCCACAGATCCCCCCTGTAACAGTGCTATCCACAGATCCCCCCCCCCTGTAACAGTGCTATCCACAGATCCCCCCCCCTGTAACAGTGCTATCTACAGATCCCCCCCCCCTGTAACAGTGCCATCCACAGATCCCCCCCCCTGTAACAGTGTGTCAGTCATCCACAGATCCCCCCATAACAGTGTCCGTCATCCACAGATCCCCCGATAACAGTGTCCGTCATCCACAGATCCCCCCATAACAGTGTCCGTCATCCACAGATCCCCCCATAACAGTGTCCGTCATCCACAGATCTCCCCATAACAGTGTCCGTCATCCACAGATCCCCCCATAACAGTGTCCGTCATCCACAGATCCCCCCATAACAGTGTCCGTCATCCACAGATCCCCCCATAACAGTGTCCGTCATCCACAGATCCCCCCCATAACAGTGTCCGTCATCCACAGATCCCCCCCATAACAGTGTCGGTCATCCACAGATCCCCCCCATAACAGTGTCCGTCATCCACAGATCCCCCCCATAACAGTGTCCGTCATCCACAGATCCCCCCCATAACAGTGTCTGTCATCCACAGATCCCCCCATAACAGTGTCCTTCACAGATCCCCAGTAATAGTGCCATCCACAGACCACCATTAGTTCCAAACCCACCAAAAGCACACCTTTTGGTTAAAAATAATTTTTTTCTTATTTTCCTCCCCAAAAACCTAGGTGCGTCTTATGGGCCGGTGCGTCCTATAGGGCGAAAAATACGGTAAATGACCTCACAAGATTTGCAGTTGATAAAGTTTCTAATCTGATATTGTTTCTATGGGAACTTGTGAAGTGTTATTATTTCAGGTACTTCACCTAATGCCTGTGCCAGATCTGCTCTTAATATGCCCAAATGTTTTGAATAAATCTTCTGACGTCTCCGTGTGCTCTATCAAAGGTGCCAATCATACAGATATTTCCCACTGTTGATTCAATTTTTTTAGGGATCAGGGATCAGGAGGTCAGTCCAGTTGCGACCTAAAGCTTCTGAAAAAGCCCCTTTTAGAATATAATCTGGATATCTGGGAAAGAGAAATCACCATCTGAGGTGGTCCGCCTGATATTTAAATCTTTTCATGTTTGGGAAGTACCTGCGTGCAACAGATCCTGCCCCTCCAGGACCATTACATTATAGTGCTGGGCACTATAAGAGACTGCTAGTTGCTTTTATTTTTTATAAATTTCCATTTTAATGTGGTCTCCTGCCCCTTGTTTTAGCATAACATTTAGAAATGTTAACTGGTCTTACATGAATCTCAGAGGTAAATCTGAGTTCATTGTGACTTATCTTTATGCAAATTAAGCAGTTCAAGAGTCTAGGAATGCATGATTTTGCTAGTGCACTGGGTGAATATGTAGGCATTCATACAAAATACTTTGTGCACAGGTAAGTATTCTTTCCTCTACACTTAGCTCTTGCTCCCTCACTTGAATACCGACTTATTTGAGCTTATTTTGAATAAACACCTACAAATTAGACCTTCTTTAAATTTACTTTCAATTATGTCTTTGAAGTGTGGGAGGAGAACACAGGACCCAGAAGAAACCCACAAGAAGAACAAACTCCATGCAGATGTTGTCCCTGTTTGGCTTTGAACCTAGGATCACCATAGTGCGGAAAGCGCAGTACCCCAGACCCGGGGGTATCTGCAAATCAAGTGTATATAATTGTGTATTATAATGTTATGTATTTTATGTATTGGCCGTGCATTCCAGTAAGGGGAGATGGCAAAGGTTGACAGCAACAGGACTAACCACCCTGTCTCTCTCCTCCTGTTAGGAGTGGGCTGGCCCCACTTCCTGACAGGAAGGGGTGTTCAAAAGGAGTGTTGGAAGAGGGAGGAAGCACACTGAAGAGCTACTGTTCCATGTAAAGATTAACCAGAGAGACCAACTTAATTCTGCCTCAAGAAGACATTTAAGAGACAAAACAGCAAATTGAGCAGCAAAATCCTGCATTTCAAACACTGCTGGTAAAGGACTATAGCAAAGACACCCATCACCCGAAAGCATCACTAGGCCAGTTACAGTCTTAACTTTTACAGAGGACAACTATACCCACAAGTGCTAAATTACAGGGCCACTAAATGCTTTCAAGACATATAACCGCCGACGATGTGAACGGAGAATGTATTTTTCTTTTTGTACTGAGATGCAAAATAACATATATAACCGCAGTACTGACTGACTGCTACCGCCGCTACTTCTGTGAACCCCTGCACCACTACTTCCCAGGCAGGTAGGCTGCTGCAAAGCAGGTGGTCTACCCCGAACACGTTTGGCTCCTGACCTCCCACTGTTACCACCCTGCTGACTCCCAACCATGCTTTGAAACACACATAACCGCCGACGTGAACATACATATATTTTTCTTTTTGTAATGAAATAGGCCAGTAAACACTTTCAGCAGAAATAATTGCACCAGTGAAGTGCATATATATATATTTTTTTGTACTGAAATAGGCCACTGAACCCTTTTGCCACAAATAACTGCACTAGTGAAGCGTGTATATATATATTTTTTTCTATAATGAAATAGGCCACTAAACGCTTTTGCCACAAATTAATGCACCAGTGAAGTACAGATTTTTTTTCTTTCTATAATGAAATAGGCCACTAAACCCTTTTGCCACAAATAACTGCACCAGTGAAGTGCATATATTTTTTATTTCTATAATGAATTAGGCCACTAAACCCTTTTGCCACAAATAAGTGCACCAGTGAAGTGTGTATATTTTTTTCTTTCTGTACGCTTTCTACACATATAACTGCAGAAGCGAACTGCATATATTTTTCTTGCACTTTTCTGACACTGTCACTAGCGCCTTCTGACGTCCCTCCTTGCACTAAGATGCTATGAAAGGCTTCCTCCCTATCCTTTCTCTGAACTTATAAATCGTTTCTTCAGGTTTTTTTTTCGCAATGAGGTTTTTCCAATTGCTGTCCCTAGCGCCTTCTCACATCTGTCTCTGCACTCTGAATGCTGACTCTAAGATGGCTGCCGTATTTATAAGGCTGTGACATCACAGGGGCTGGTTGGGTGCTGATTGGCTGCATGCAAGGAATTATGGGTCAGCCCGCCTACCCAGAGTTCCTTGCCCCATGTCCTCATACATGTAGCTGCCATTGTAGTCGCCATTTTAGGAAAAATTGCAATTCGTTACCACGAAGCGCGAGGAAATTTGCATTTGTTGCAAATTTAATTTTTCCTGAAATTCGGATCGAATTTTACTTCGTCTGATTCGATTCGCTCATCTCTAATAGAAAGATAGGACAAGAGTAGTAAGGGGGTATATGTTTAGTCAAACTGCAACTTGACAGATACCCCCGACCCTTTTATATTGCTTGATATTAAATTTATATTGCTTGATATTAAATTTATAGTGCTTGATATAAAAATTTATATTGCTTGATATTAAATTTATACTGTGTGATATTAATTTAATATAATAATAGCATTAAAAATCAAACAATGTCAAATTTAATTCATTTTAAAAAAGCTTTATTAATTTTCCTTTCCTTTCCCGTAGGGACAGACACGTTTGATTGTAATTATAGCATCATATACATAAGCGTTTCATGCGTTTTGTTACAAATGAACGCACAATACGGTCATTTTTTCTAAAATTGTTAGTGAACATTTTTAACACATTTTCAAAAGACATTGCTTTAGCGAGACATTGTAAGATATAGATACAGTAATGGCCGCAGACCGTACTAACGGCGTCTTGTATTTGTCTGTTTTGATACCTTATAGTCTTAGAATTTTTATATAAAAACTGCATAAAGTCGCCAGGAAATATTTCATTTGCAGGTGATAAACCATAACTATAAAAAAAATAGATACATCATTCGGGTATAATATAATTAAAATCCAATGCTTCCCCCGCTGATACGAATTATCCGTATTTACAATGTATGCCACGGGCATGTCGATGATTTTACCCCCCAGTAATAAATCGCACGGAAATACACCTTTAAATATGCGCCTGCCGTTAATATCAGCTTTAATAACACAGGCAATCATAATTATTCATGTTTATTGAAAATCATATAATACCTCCCGCCGATTATTTAATTCAATAATATTTTCATGAACTGAATATACAATCATATTAATTGTGTTCAAAATCGGTTAGGAAAATCTAATTTCAGCTCTCAGATTGCCAGTTTTTACTAGAGAAAAATGACCCCCTGGCTCTTAGCGTTGTCGTCCTTGTGTTTCCCCGAAATATGTACTAGGGCCATATATTCACGAACAGCTGATTCGTCTTGGAAGTTAGGTTGAAAAAGTTTTGCCGGTATCTGTTGACCAAATATCCAAATATAAGGCTGCATAATTCACATTATAGTGGTTGAAGCACAAAGGATTTCTTTGGTAACTCCCGGAAAATGATTAGTTATCCACAAACGCTTGTATTACTGCTTTTGTAGGTTTCCGAGAAAAAGATTCTTGTGGTTAGACATGTGAGTACCGGCGGGTACGCTATACACTTTAAGCGACTCCCGATCGATCGAGTACTTTGCGTTAGCTGTTAACAGAGCGCGACTGTGGACCGATTCTTACAGCGGGCGATACTTGTACTCTTTTGACAAACAGGGAAGCGTGCTGCATTTGGACTTTAAAATGGGGTGCCTCGGCCGAAATAAGGCAGAAAGTGTCTTTGTTTCTGGTCAATTTTATCTTTAGATCTAAACCATTCAGTATTAACTTCGGTTGATTAAATATATCGGCGTAAATGGGTCCCATTAATTCCACACTTCTAGAGCGTGCGGAATACTGTGCTCTCTTGCTGAAACCGACATTATGCCCGTCGAGAACCCGGTCATCATGATGTCCCGCTGTGTCTTTATAGAATAAAATGGCTGTAAATTGGGATGCTAAAATTTGTGAATTATAATTTATTAGGGCCTCTATATACACTTTATACGTATAAAGGTTGTCGCTTCTTGAAATCGACGTGTCGCCGAGCGTTATATCCAGTTGATTAAAAAGACTCGCTATAGGGTAGTTAATAAGTGCAACGTGGGGTCCTTCTGCTATGGGTGTGTTATCAGGACTAACGATTCTGCAAATGAGATGTAACAATGTGTTATTAAGGTCGTAATAATATTCACCGCTGCCCGTGATGTAGAATTCCAAAGGAGCATTGTCAGTGTTGGCGGCGATTGGTTGCAGCTCTACATAAAGCGATTTTTCAATGCCTGTTTGTGTAGGCGGTATTTGAAAGATGTCCAACTCTGATTTGGCATACTCGGCGGAGGCGTCATGCACGAAAGCCATAGCGTCTGACTAGAAGATGTCGCTTGGTGAACAACTTCATGTTTTCTGGCAGCAATGTCTCTTAGGTTGTATTACTTTATTCATAAAAGTTGGTAAGACAATGGCAGCATGCTCACGTTTTCTTTTATGCGTTTTTTTTACATATTTGTACGACACCAGAGCCCTCCTGGCCTTGCGTCGCCCTATTTATACGATCCATAAAGGCTGTCGACGCCGTAGTGACAACGTCTTTAGCGATGTTACGGGCGGCTGTTTTCACGGGCGGCTTTACAAGCTCCACGCCTTTCTTAAATAGGGGAACGACACGACAGAACAGACCCCGAAATAACCCGGTGAGGCCAGAACCATGCATGAATTCTGTACTGTGAAATCCGTCCAAACCATGACCGGCTTGCGTTATGTAATAATGCGTATACGCGTCCAGGTCACCGTACACTCCCTGGGACAACATTTTAGTGCGTCGTCAGAGCATGTGGTCTAAAGTGTAATTGCACAATAGTCTTAACGTATTTGAATTTAACAGGTCTAGACTGATCCGTGAGTTTCGATATTGTAACCGTGTCAAAATTATGTTTACAAACAGGTATTTAGTCCGGCCGGTGATACTTTTGCATGACTATGTCACCATTTTTACCACCTAACTCGACAGTTCTTAAAAGTTGTATGTAATTATCGCCAACAAGTTGATGTTGTACGATATCTGTACAAACAAACATTGTATAAAAACCGGCTTTAATATCGGGATTAATTTTTTTCTCTTTTGATGAAACTAGAGCAATTCCCTTTATACCACCAGCAGGATGTTCTAAAACAGGTAAGCCGGGTCCTTTGTAGCAGAGAGCGATGTGCTCGGCGTCTACATTTATTGAGCGACGGAGCTTGCGAATACCCCGGCAGCCCCAAAATATTCCCCAACTTCACACAATTCATGAACTTGTATAATGGTGATTTCATTACATAAACAGTTCTGTCAATATCGTCGTATCTCAGGCGCAGTTGATCGGGTGGTATTTTTATAGATTCAAGTTTGCTATTAATGGCTTTGATGAGATCGTGCATATTGGAGTAATAACCCGATTTAACAAAAAGCTTGCGGATCGGCTCGTCGCAATGCGCTATGTAGAACACACCATCTCCGGGGCCAAAGGTTTCCCACGTATGTGGATACTGAATCTCCACTAAAGCCACTTCGTAAGGACAGCGAAGATGGACCACTTTTGCTAACTTAGTGGTGTAATTGGCAATGCTGTTTTCGGGATAAAGTTTGGCGGATGCGTTGCAAGGTAGTGTGACAAAAAACAATCCGTCCTCCATAGTTTACAGACTCATCGACTGTTTTTCAGGCACCCAAGAGTTAAACTTGTCAGGGTATCCTTTCCACTTTACAAAACACAATGTTTTACCCCGAACTTTCTTCTTTTTCAGTATTTTTTCTATCCGGTAAACCCAAAGCTTGTCGAAGGTTACTTTTTGGACTTCCTCCGGGTAGAACGAGCCTTCAATGAACTTGTCGGACAAGTCTATTTAACTTATAAAGGGGTGTGAGGCCCCTAGTTTTAACAGCGTAAGTTTTAAATATCTCATTCGTATAGGTTTCTTCATACTCCTTTGTTAAAGCCCCTTATAGCTCACAATTCTGACGTGATCACCTATATTTAATACCAGTTTAACTTTTTTAATAGCGTAATATCTGTAGATATTTTTCCAAACTGCTCTTTTGTCACATCGACGGGTCGACGCCTTATAGTTCTGTGGTATGTGTGGTTATAACTATACGCCAGGTATTGTAACTTGTTAATGTACCTGTACGTGTTTTGTTCTCTAAGATAGCGCCACATTTTACTTTTCATTGTTCTATTAAAACGTTCGACCAATGATGCCTTAACAACATTTGTAGTTAAAAAATGATGTATTTTATGGGTTTCACAAAGACGCCTCATAGGTTTGTTTATAAACTCACGGCCCCTATCAGTCTGGAGCTTTCTGGGGGTCCGTCCGCTTAACTTAAATATCTGATCAAAAGCCGGACTTATTTGAAAGGCCCGACACCCAAGCATACTTAGATAGAATATCAACGACCGTCAGCAGGTATTTTACACCATTATTTTCTTTAGAAAAATCCATCATCGACACAAGATCTGCCTGCCATTGATCATCTATATCAGACACCATAACCTTGTTTCTTGTAAATGTTTTTTTAAAGGTTTGTACAATGTGTAAGTATCCTCGTCGCTCAACCAGAGTCTTTAATTATTCCAAATTTCTGGACTTCTCTGAATAAGGATTCCACACCCCCATAACAGCCGACAGCTTTTGGCGTGTAGTACTGTTCTCTCAATATTTCGGCATTTGCCGTCTTTTTAGCAGTGTTTTAAGCCACTTCTACTCAACAACGCGACCTAACTGTTCATACAATTTTAAATAATCAAGATATTATATTTATTGTAAAAAGAAAAACGGACTACATTTTATTTAAAACAGTTTATGTATAGTAAACAAAACATTATAAGACATTACACACAAATACATTTTATATACATGCAAAGTAAAAATGTATGTAAAACAAATAAAAACATCATAAGATGTTTAATACAAAGAAAGTTTATATACAATCGCCAAAGTAAGAAAATTTACAATGTTAACCAAGCCGCTTGCAACAAAGGCGGTAGCCTTTTTAGGTAGTAATGAGCCACGCATCGACACAGTAGGCGATGTTAATAACACCGGCGGGGTAAAAGGGCTCACTCAGCGACTGATTTTTCTAATTATTGAAAAGTTATTTTGTTCTTGTATTTCCGATAACCGTTGACTGGGCGTTCAGCTGTGCGATAGTCTCCATAAAATAGTCCCAAACGTGAGGTTTAATCTTAGGCAAGCCGTGACTCTGGGTAGCTGTTCGAATCAGGTCAATAATGTTGGATCCGGGTATAGTTTGTTCTTTGTAAATTAATTCACCCATAGCGTTCCAGTACGGCTTATTACCTTAGCGGTACAGTTTACTTAACAATAGTTCTGCATTTTTTCTATAACGTATATTAATATTGTCAAGTATCTCTTTAGTATCTGTGCTGATTGAGGCGGCATTTGACAATTGTTGTTGATCGGTTTGCGGCTGTGTAATCAGGGTTAAAGTCGACATTTCTTTACCGGACTGTTTGTTGAGCATTAGTTACCTCTGTAACACTGCTGTGCATCTCTTAATTTTTTCATCATCTGAAAGGTAATTTCTGTGTAGTATTTCGCTAATCTCATTATCTAATTCGCCAGGGAACAGTTCCCGGCGAACATAGCTTGTTCGCGTTCGCCGCGGCGGGCGAACATATGCGATGTTCGGTCCGCCCCCTATACATCATCATTGAGTAAAATTTGACCCTGTACCTCACAGTCAGCAGACACATTCCAGCCAATCAGCAGCATACCCCCCCTCCCAGACCCTCCCACCTCCTGGACAGCATCCATTTTAGATTCATTCGGAAGCTGCATTCTCAGTGAGAGGAGGGACAGTGCTGCTGCTGCTGATTCAATAGGGAAAGCGTTAGCTAGGGCAGTGTTCTTTGTCCACAGACTCATCTGCTGTAAGGACAGCGTCCTGACAGCACCCCAAAAAGCCCTTTTCAGGCCTGGTACATCAGTCTGCTTTTTTTATTTATTTATTTATATATATATATATATATATATATATATATATATTGCAGTTGCCTGGCTGCCCGTGTGTGAGAGGCTGCAGGCTCAGTCACAGACAGCACTGTGTGCACACCATTCATACAGGGTGTGACAGAAAATACCTTGCAGATAAAAATTCTATTTAATATTTTTCAGAGATATAATCACAGTTGCAAGCCCGTGTGTGTCAGGCCCACACAGACTGTATTGTGGCCACTGGCTAGTGGCTAGGCCTCCACTCATACCGGACCTGCGGCAACGCTGGAAGAGGAGTATGAGGACCAACCACAACAGGCATCCCAGGGTGCTCGTTGTCACCTATCTGGGACCCGTGATGTTGTACGTGGATGGGGGGAAGAACAGACCGTCAATGACATCAGTGAGGACGAGGAACGGGAAATGAGTAGCTCGGCATCCAACCTTGTGCAAATGGGGTCTTTCATGCTATCATGTCTGTTGAGGGACCCTCATATAAAAAGGATGAAGGAGAACGACCTGTACTGGGTGGCCATGCTACTAGAACCCCGATATAAGCAGAAAGTGGCGGAAATGTTACCAAATTACCGAAAGTCAGAAAGGATGCAGCAGTTCAAAACCAAACAAAAAAATATGCTTTACACAGCTTATAAGGGGGATGTCACAGCACAACGGGAATCTAACAGGGGAAGAGGTGAAAGTAATCCTCCTTCTACCACGACCACGGCGGCAAGGACAGGACGCTTTACAGATGTGTTGTTGATGGAGGACATGCAGAGCTTTTTCAGTCCTACACATTGCCACAGCCCTTCGGGATCCAGCCTTAGAGAACGACTTGACCGACAGGTAGCAGACTACCTCGCCTTAACTGCAGATATCGACACTCTGAGGAGCGATGAACCCCTTGACTACTGGGTGTGCAGGCTTGACCTGTGGCCTGAACTATCCCAGTTTGCGATAGAACTTCTGGCCTGCCCCGCTTCAAGTGTCCTGTCAGAAAGGACCTTCAGGGTAGCAGGAGGCATTGTCACTGACAAAAGAAGTCGCCTCGGTCAAAAAAGTTTTGATTACCTCACCTTCATTAAGAAGAATGAGGCATGGATCCCGAAGGGACTGACAGTGGGGGATACGTTTGACTAACAAAAGGCCTGATGACATGCCTTGGCCTCAAAATGGTCCCCACGCTGCTATATTTAATGTCTGCATACCGGATGACTTTCGTGAATTCTCCGCCACCAACTAGGGTTCAAGCCGCAATGTTTTAGTTACCTTTCTGCCTGGAAAACATAAATTTTTCCGGCCGCTGCTACAGTACCTAATGCAACAATACCTAATTTTTCAGGCATGTGTACATACCTAATTTTTCTGGCCTCTAGTGCTGCACTGTGGCTGCAAAAAAAAAAAAAAAAAAAAAGGCACATTCATGTGTCAATTCCCCTTCGTGATCGGTACCTTGTTGTGGTGAAGGGGCTTGCGTATCACAATGAAGCGATCATCACCTCTATGAGTGTGTTGGCAATGTTGCCACACCCCAGATAAGGCCGTTGCTTCATTATGATCAGACTAAAAGCGATCGGCTGGATAATTTTTCATAGATAAAACATTATTTTTCTTTCTTTTTTTTTTTTTTTAAGTTGTATGGGTTTTTAATACATAAGAAAAAATCATAATAAAGTCTATTAATAGTTTATTAGAAATAATGCAGACAATTTAAAAAATCCCCATCAATTCCAATACAAAGCAAATACAGAGCTCATAACAAAATTATTTCAGGATGTCCTTAATTCGACAATGATTAATCAATTCAACACACGTCCCCGGATAGGGGACGTAACAGGGATTAAGCTGATAGGAATAGAACTAGTTAAGACAGGGTGTCACAGCACATTGCTCCGTGTCCGTGCACGCGCAGTGCCCCAACTTGGGAGTAAGAGGACCGACCAAGCTGCTTTTTCCATCTCCCGGTTCCTAAAATCTATTCAGTTTGGTGTATCAGAGTTTGGTCTGTCACTGTGAAGGCAGTTGAAGGTACCCGGCTTAAATTTTTTTTCACAAAAGGCAATCCCTGATATGGGACGTAACAGGGTTTAAACTGATGAAAATAGTACTACAGACAATACCATTCATATCGGGTGTGACAGTAAATTGCACGGCGCAGACGCAGTGACCGTGGCATGGATTCAAACAAAGGGGAGGGAGCCAGCGTTATTTTAACCATCTCCCCGTTCGAAAAATCAATTTAATAAATGGACCCCAGATTGGGGACGTCACATAACAGGGATTAAACTGATGAGAATAGTACTACAGAAAATACCACTCATATCGGGTGTGACAGTGAATTGCACGGCGCAGACGCAGTGACCGTGGCGTGGATTCAAACAAAGGGGAGGGAGCCAGCGTTTTTTTTAACCATCTCCCCGTTTGAAAAATCAATTCAATTCACCTTTCGGGGACCCTTGGTGTTGTACGTGGCTGGGTGGAGGAAGAAACCTTCAATTACATCAACGGGACACGGCTAGCTTGGTATCCAACCTTGTGCAAATGGGAAGTTTGCGGTTGGGCAAATGGACTGTTTGCGGTGCATTAAAAGGGGAGTTTGGTCTGTCAATGTCTGTGAAGCGGGCGTAACCCTTACACTATGTCATGGAACCATGAACCAGACGTACAACAAGAGATAAGTGGAAATAAGAAGGCTTTATTGGAAATCAAGCTGTAAGCAAAAGTCCAAACGGATGGCTAAACCGAAGCAGGGTCTTGCGTAGACAGAGGTCAGGAACCAGAAGGGTAGTCAGACGAAGCCTGGATCAGGAACCAGCAGGGTAGTCAGACGAAGCCTGGATCAGGAACCAGCAGGGTAGTCAGACGAAGCCAGGATCAGGAACCAACAGGGTAGTCAGACGAGGCCAGGATCAGGAACCAGAAGCAGCAGCAGTCTTAGAAGCATGTGAACACAGGAGGACCAAGCAAGGAACTGAAGCCACAGACCTCCTATATATATGAGCTAGGCATCCAGCTCCTCCCAGTGGGAAGGAGAAGCCGCAGGGTGGGAGGCTACAAGAAACCCAGAAACCAAGATGGCCGCCAGCACATGTCAAACGAAGGAGAACAGTAAGAAGGTAAGACCATGACAGTACCTCCCCCTCAAGGGCTCCTCCTCCGCGGAGTAAGGAACGGTTTCTGAGGGAAGCGTGCGTGGAAGGCTCGGAGCAAAGCAGGAGCATGGACATCTGCGGAGGGAACCCAGGAACGCTCCTCTGGACCATAACCACGCCAATTGACCAAAAACTGCAACCGACCACGGACCAGGCGTGAGTCCAGGATATTGCTCACCTCATATTCCTCACGATTGCCCACTTGGACCGGACGGGGCCGAGGAACCGAGGAAGTGAAACGATTACACACCAATGGCTTCAACAGGGAGACATGAAACACGTTGGAGATCCGCATGCCAGGAGGAAGCGCAAGGGCATAGGCTACCGGGTTTACCCTGCGAAGCACTCGGAAGGGACCAACAAAGCGAGGCGCCAGCTTGGGAGTGGGCACTCGAAGGTTGAGGTTGCGGGTGGACATCCATACACGGTCTCCGACCTGGTAGGAAGCAGCGGGCGCTCGTCTGCGATCAGCCTGGAGTCTCTGGCGCTGCGCAGAGACCTCAAGGGACCTCTGGATCTGTACCCAAGAAGCACGTAGGACGGAAAGGTGATCCTCCACAGCCGGAATATCCTGGGGAGAGAATACCTCCGGTAACACGGCAGGTTGGAACCCATAATTGGCCATGAAGGGAGACGTCCCAGAGGAAGAGTTCACCGCCGTGTTCCTGGCAAACTCAGCCCAAGGCAGGAGGTCAACCCAATTGTCTTGGTGATCGGAGACATAGCAACGAAGGAATTGCTCCAAGGCCTGATTGGATCGTTCTGCGGCCCCATTGGACTGAGGGTGGTAGGCCGATGAGAAAGAGAGATGAATCCCCAACTGGGAGCAAAAGGCGCGCCAGAACCTGGACACAAACTGACTCCCCCGATCCGACACAATCTCCTTGGGCAAACCGTGCAACCGGAAGACCTCCCTGGCGAAAATCGTGGCCAACTCTTGTGCAGAGGGTAACTTCTTGAGAGGAACACAGTGGCACATTTTGGAAAACCGATCCACAATCATGAGAATGACCGTATGGCCTCGGGATGCAGGGAGGTCCACAATGAAATCCATCCCCAGGTGTGACCATGGGCGCTCCCCGGTGGCTATGGGTTGCAAAAGGCCCAACGGAAGGTGCCGAGGGGACTTACTCTGGGCACAAACGGAGCATGCCGCTACATATGCGGCGATGTCGGAACGTAGAGAAGGCCACCAGAACAGACGTGAAACAGCCCAGGACAGCTGATTCTTTCCAGGATGCCCCGCGGCCTTGGAGTTATGGTAGGTTCGCAACAACCGAGTGCGCAACTCCTCAGGCACAAAACACCTGCCGTTGGGTCTCCCAGAGGGAGCACCAGATTGAGCCACCAAAATCTGCTCACCCAGGGGAGAGGTCAGGCTGGTGCGAATGGCGGCCAGGATCTGATTCGGAGGTATGACCGAAGTCGGAATCGACTCCTCCCCGGACAGCTCGGAGTACTGCCGTGATAAGGCATCCGCTCTGATGTTCTTGGAACCGGGTAGGTAGGAGACCACGTAATTAAAACGTGACAAGAACAGAGCCCATCTGGCCTGACGTGGTGTCAATCTCTTGGCCTCAGAAAGGTAGGTCAGATTCTTGTGGTCCGTCAGGATGAGAACCGGAACCACCGAACCCTCGAGCAAGTGCCTCCATTCTTTAAGGGCCTGCACGATGGCCAATAACTCCCTGTCACCAATCTGATAGTTGCACTCCGCGGAAGACAGTTTCCGGGAGTAAAACCCACAAGGAAGCAGAGGACCCTCTGGTGTTCTACGCTGAGACAGAAGGGCGCCTACTCCCGTCTCAGACGCGTCCACCTCGAGGACAAAGGGCAACCCAGGGTTGGGATGCGACAGAATCGGAGCCGACACAAAGGCGGACTTTAGAGCCTCAAAAGCTCGTATGGCCTCGAGCGGCCAGACCTGGAAATTACTACCCTTCCTGGTCAGATCCGTGAGAGGCTTGGCTAGCATAGAAAAGTCCCTGATGAACTTCCGATAATAATTGGCGAAGCCCAAAAAGCGCTGCAGGGCACGGAGACCACTGGGCTGGGGCCACTGTAAGACAGCCGAAACCTTCTCAGGATCCATGGAGAACCCCTCAGCGGAAATGATGTAACCTAAGAAGGTTACCTGGGATCGGTGAAATTCGCATTTCTCAAGCTTACCGAACAGCCTGTTCTCTCGTAACCGTTGCAACACTCGTCTGACATCCATAATGTGGGCCTCCATGGATTCAGAATATACCAAGATGTCATCCAAATAGACCACCACACACTGCTGCAACAGGTCACGGAAAACATCGTTGATGAATTCCTGGAAGACTGCGGGCGCATTGCACAACCCAAAGGGCATAACCAAGGATTCATAATGACCGGTCCTGGTGTTAAACGCGGTCTTCCACTCATCGCCCGCCTTGATCCTTACCAGGTTATATGCCGCCCTCAGGTCGAGTTTGGTAAAGACCGTGGCCCCTTTGAGGCGATCGAACAGCTCGGAAATCAAGGGTATCGGGTAAGCGTTCTTGATCGTGATGCGATTGAGACCCCTGTAATCGATGCAAGGCCTCAACTCACCGCCCTTCTTTTTCACAAAGAAAAATCCAGCCCCTGCCGGGGACGAGGATTTGCGAATGTGTCCGCGTGAAAGCGCCTCCCTCACGTACTCCTCCATGGCCTCATTCTCCGCTACCGACAGTGGATAGACTTTGCCACGAGGAGGAACGGCACCAGATTGTAACTCTATGGCACAATCGTATGGGCGGTGCGGAGGTAGGGCAACCGCGCGCACCTTATCGAATACATCCCGGTACTCTTCGTATTCAGGAGGCAACAGAGAGTCCGAGGAAGTACACAGCAACTTGACAGGCCCATGGATGCAACTAGCCCCACACTGCGGTGACCACGAGAGGATCTCGGCCGATCTCCAATCGAAAGTCGGATTATGCTTCTGGAGCCAGGGGTACCCCAAGACCACTGAGTAGTGTGGAGACGAAATCACCTGGAGACAGACCGACTCTCTGTGAACGGCGCCAATGGCTATCCCCACTGGAAGGGTCTCATGAGTCACGTGTGGCGGCAGAAGGGGTCTGCCGTCTATCGCCTCAAGAGCCAGTGGGGAACCTCGAGGCTGCAGAGGAATGGAATTGGCGGCAGCGAACACACTATCAATGAACAAACCACCAGCACCAGAGTCCACCAACGCCTGGGTCGTCACCGAGCCCCCGACCCAGGAGAGGACAACAGTGATCAGTGGTTTGTCAACACGGGAAACCGGGGACGAGGAGACTCCACCCAAGATCTGCCCCCGACAGGATCTCAGGTGCGAGCGTTTCCCGGACGGTTCGGACATGCCAACCGAAAATGCCCACCGAGACCACAGTACATGCATCGGCCCTCGCGTCTCCGGAGTACTCTCTCCCCCTCGGACAGGCGAGCAAACCCCAGCTGCATGGGTTCACCCCCAGACGAGTCATCCCCAGGAGGCGTGGGAGGAGAGGGAGGCACGAGTGGGACAGCAAACGTAGGCGCCAATCTGTTAGAAGACCTCCGCAGGCTCTCCTTAAAGGAAGGTCTCTCCCTGAGTCTGGTGTCAATCAAAATCAGGAAAGAAATAAGAGACTCTAGCTCCACTGGTAGGTCCTTAGCTGCAACCTCATCCTTCAAGGCATCCGAGAGACCATGAGAGAAAGCAGCGACCAGAGCCTCATTATTCCAGCCCACCTCTGCTGCCAGGGTACGAAACTCAATGGCGTATTCAGCTACGGATCGTGAACCCTGTCTGATGGACATAAGGAGCTTCGCAGCAGAGGCAGCACGAGCCGGCACATCGAATACCTTCCGAAGAGAAGCAACAAAACCGGAAAACTCGGCAACCACCGGATTGTTGTTCTCCCATAAAGGGCTGGCCCAGGCCAAGGCCTTGTCCGAGAGCAGCGAGATCAAGAAGCCCACCTTTGATCTCTCAGTAGGAAAGGCATGTGGCAGCAACTCGAAATAAATGCCCACCTGGTTAAGGAAACCTCGGCACTGAGTTGGCTCTCCCCCAAAGCGCTGTGGAAGGGGGGCAGAACCGGTCATACCCCGAGACACCGCAGGCGCAGCAACAGGTGTCGGGGTAGACTCTGGCGCAACAACCGGAGCGGCAGTAGGAGCGGGCCCAGGAGCGACAACCGACCCATCGGCAACGGAAGCGAAATGAGCCGTGCGTTCAAGCAGGGTTTGCAACGCCACAGCGAACCGACCCAACAGGTGATCCTGCTGATCAAGTCTGGCAACCAGCGTAGGTAGCGAGGATGGCCCTGTACCGTCAAAATTCATGGCTTGGTCCTAATGTCATGGAACCATGAACCAGACGTACAACAAGAGATAAGTGGAAATAAGAAGGCTTTATTGGAAATCAAGCTGTAAGCAAAAGTCCAAACGGATGGCTAAACCGAAGCAGGGTCTTGCGTAGACAGAGGTCAGGAACCAGAAGGGTAGTCAGACGAAGCCTGGATCAGGAACCAGCAGGGTAGTCAGACGAAGCCAGGATCAGGAACCAACGGGGTAGTCAGACGAGGCCAGGATCAGGAACCAGAAGCAGCAGCAGTCTTAGAAGCATGTGAACACAGGAGGACCAAGCAAGGAACTGAAGCCACAGACCTCCTATATATATGAGCTAGGCATCCAGCTCCTCCCAGTGGGAAGGAGAAGCCGCAGGGTGGGAGGCTACAAGAAACCCAGAAACCAAGATGGCCGCCAGCACATGTCAAACGAAGGAGAACAGTAAGAAGGTAAGACCATGACACACTACCTGATCGATACAACATCATACCTGATCGTATACACACACTGGATGTTTTAAACCACGTTGTTCAAAAATTTTTAGGATTGTTAGGTGATTTATGCCCTTTATGGATTAAAATCCAACTCTGCATCAACTATGTAATTTTCCATGGGAGTTTTGCCATGGATCCCCCTCCGGCATGCCACAGTCCAGGTGTTAGTCCCCTTGAAACAACTTTTCCATCACTACTGTGATTAGAAAGAGTCCCTGTGGGTTTTAAAATTCGCCTGCCTATTGAAGTCAATGGCGGTTCGCCCGTTCGTGAACATTTGCAGAAATTTTATGTTCGCGACATCTCTAATTATGAACCACCGGCTGTATTAGCTATCAGGCTAGTGATTAAAGGTATTGCAAAGCCGAGCAAAGCACCTATAAAACCACCACTCTGGTTCACAATGCGCTTCTTTCCTTTAACACGTTAAGGACCTAGGACGAAATGTTTTCGATCAAAGATCGTTGTAAGCTCGCTATGCATGGTTAATGTGAGCACCAGGTGAATGGATCTAAGATTGTTAATCCTGTCCTTCTTCACCCATATTTGGGAGAGGACGCGTGGGGTGTGCGCTCGTTCCCTGGTGGCCGCCCGGGGCCGCGGGCCCCCGATCTCTGCCCTTTATAGACACTAACATGCTAAGTTAGATGCTGTATGTGTTTGCCTGATTGGGCTGCCGATGTCGGGGGAGCCCCGCTCTCCTCTTAGCAAGTGAGATTTCCATTTGACCTGTATTATCCCCATAAGTATGGGTAATTGAATGAAATTATTATTAACTATGTTTATAAATCAGAAACTTACGGACTTCAGGATCTTATAATAGCATAAATGTTATATGGATATGTATTTTTGTATTACAAATAAAATATTTAAATTTAAAAAAAGGACCTAGGATGAGTATACTCATCCTGGAGCACTGGTACTTAGCGCTCCAGGACGATTATACTCGTCCTGGCATTAAACTGTCACCATGTCTGCAGACATGGTGACAGCGCTGAGTGCCGGCTGATACACACAGCCAGGCACCCAGGGTCAATGCCGAGGGGGGTCCTGTGACCCCCCCGTATCGGCGATTGCTGCAAACCGCAGGTCAATTCAGACCTGCGGTTTGCAGCGCTGTCTGTAGTTTCTGATCCCTGCGGTCCCTGACGGCAGGGATCAGAAACTTTAAAATGGCCAAAGTAAAAAAAAAACTAACCCCCCCCTGCACCCCTGAATGATCTTACGTCGGCGAGTTGTGGGCGTTGCGGCAGTTGCGGGATCGTGATCCCCCGCCCGCCTCCCCCTGAATAATTCATTGGTGGTCAGTTTTATACCAGAGTGTCAGTGTACTCTGGTATAAATGGCTGACATTGCTGCAATGTCAGCCATTTCACCCTTTCCATACAGCGGTCCGTACGGACCGCTGTATTGAAAGGGTTAAGTCAGGGAGCTCCCTCCCTCTGCCATCGGGGGGCTGCTGTGCCTTTGCAGCCCCCAGATGGATGGGGTGACAGAGAGAGGGAGCTCCCCTCCTTCCCCTTCCCCGTCTTTTCAGTTGTGGCAGACGGGGAAGGTTCCCATGGCAACAGGACGCCTTCTCAGGCATCCTGCTGTCCATGGTGCTGAACAGATCTGGTATATTGTACTGTATTATACAGACATCAGACCCACTGGATTTTCAAGAACCAAGTGGGTCTGGGTCCAAAAAATGTAAAAAAAAGTGAAAAGATAATAAAAACACATTTATCACTGAATAAAAATTAAAAAAAATAAAATACACTACACATTAGGTATCACCGCGTCCATAACAACCTGATCTATAAAACGGTCATGTTACTTTCCCCGCACGGTGAACGACATAAAAATAAAAACTATCAGGAAATGGAAATTTTGCCCACCTTACTTCCCAAAAAAGGTAATAAAAGTGATCAAAAAAGTCGCATGTACGCTGAAATAGTACCAATCAAACCGTCACCTCATCCCGCACAAAATGAGCCCCTAGAATGAGACAATGGCCCAAAAAAATAAAAAGAACTATGGGGACACTATAACATGATTTTTTTTTTTGTTTCAAAAATGATATTATTGTGTAAAACTTACATAAATAAAAAAAGTATGCATATTAGGTATCACCGCGTCCGTATCGATCAGCTCTATAATAATATCACATGAGCTAACCCCTCAGATGAACACCGTAAAAAATAAAAACTGTGCTAAATAAACTATTTTTTGTCACCTTACATCACAAAAAGTGTAATAGCAAGCGATCAAAAAGTCATATGCACCCCAAAATAGCACCAATCAAACCGTCATCTCATCCCACAAAAATCATACCCTACCCAAGATAATCGCCCAAAAACTGAAAAAACTATGGCTCTTAGACTATGGAAACACTAAAACATTTTTTTTTTGTTTCAAAAATGAAATCATTGTGTAAAACTTACATAAATAAAAAAAATTGTATACATATTAGGTATCACCGCGTCCGTGACATCCTGCTCTATAAAAATACCACATGACCTAACCTGTCAGATGAATGTTGTAAATAACAAAAAAAAACTGTGCCAAAAAAGCTGTTGTTACCTTTCCTCGCAAAAAGTGTAATATAGAGCAACCAAAAATCATATGTACCCTAAACTAGTACCAACAAAACTTCCACCCTATCCCTTAGTTTCTAAAATGGGGTCACTTTTTGGGCGTTTCTACTCTAGGGGTGCATCAGGGGGGCTTCAAATGGGACATGGTGTCCAAAAAAACTGTCTAGCAAAATCTAGCAATATTATATAAGCCTCACAAAGTGACTTCAGACCTGATCTGGTCCCTAAAAATTGGGTTTTTGAAAAGTTCAGAAAAATTTCAAGATTTGCTTCCAAATTTCTAAACCTTGTAACATCCCCAAAATATAAAATATCATTCCCAAAATGATGCAAACATGAAGTAGACATATGGGGAATGTAAAGTACTAACTATGTTTGGAGGTATTACTATGTATTATAGAAGTAGAGAAATTGAAACTTGAAAATTTGCAATTTTTTACAAAATTTTGGTAAATTTTGTATTTTTTTTATAAATAAAAATTTATTTATTTTACTTCATTTTACCAGTGTCATGAAGTACAATATGTGCCGAAAAAACAGTCTCAGAATGGCCTGGATAAGTCAAAGCGTTTTAAAGTTATCACTACATAAAGTGACACTGGTCAGATTTGCAAAAAATGGCCTGGTCCTTAAGGTGAAAATGAGCTCGGTCCTTAAGGTGTTAATGGAGTACTTTTTATCGCTTAATTTCTTTATAGCCCTACGCCATTTTTCCAATATATTTTTGGGGCGTTCTTTAAGAGGGATCTTTCCTTTCAGGATATTGAGGGCGATCTCGTCAATATCTCGGGTATTTCACTAGTTAGTTCTCCGAGAAAATCACCCATGGGTGGAGTCCATTCAGACCCCCTACTCACAAATATGACGGAGTCTGTGTCGTGATAAAGACAATGTTCCTGCAGTCTGTCTAGGAGCTTCTATAATTCGAGTCTGGCATAGGCAGTTGTAAAACAGGCTATAAAAATGTTTGTGTTTTTGTTGTGGGTGTAGCGTTCTTTTACATAGCGCCAATTGACTACGGCCGTATAGTCATCGATGAAATTAACCTCTGAGAGGTCGTAGTATGGCACAAAAGCTAATTTGAAAAGTTTGTCAGGGTCCATGACTATGCTGGTACGTGACAAGTTAGAGCGCTGTCTAAACTTACCCCACAAAGAGTTTAGGAACAGTTTTGAAATTTGTCTTTTTGCTGGGTTTACAGCTATCTTATCAGATCGCAAGTGGACATCTTCTTTAAAAAAATGCCTCTATGTAAGCCGTTTTTTCAGAATCCGTTTTACACCAACTGGGATAATCGGACGCCTCCTGTTTATCTCTGAGGTGTAATTTTAATGTACGGGGCAAACAGATCATCTGTTGTGTTCAGAAAATGCCAGACCTCGTAGATCTCGGCGATCTAGTAACCTTTTTCAACAGCTAAAACTAGTTCTATGGTGCAACATGTACTGGTCAGGGAACTCCCATCGTCTGTGTGGCTGCAAATGTCTTTCTGACAGTTCGAGCCGCATGTGTAACATAGCGGAAACATTAGCTTTACAGGCAGGATCGGAAAAAATAAATCTCTGGGTGGGTACACTTTAACTTTGGCAATGCCAAAGTATTTTTTGATGTAACCAAAATTAGCATAAATGATTTTTGGGTGTCCTACAGGGTAAGTCTTAGCTTTATTAATAAAAGGGTACAGACTGGTGAAATCGTAATAATGCACTGTTTTATCGGACTGCACCTTGTGATAAAGTTTAATGGCGTTAGTGCAACCGCCATAAAGCGCGTCACGAGGTTCCAAAGAAGTCGGGAATTTCATTTTAATCAGAAAGTCTCTGACCCCCGAATCATTTGCAATCATTTCCCGCCACTCGTGTTCCCACAGGACGCGGACCAAAAATCCTTGTCTCTGTAGTCGACTTTTCCTGACTAGGAAAGATTGGTACAGCTGCCCGTAGGACGATTTAGTAAGCTCGTTGCTGTCATGCTCGTTATAGCACACAGGACACATGTGATAAAAACAGCCCTGAAATTCAAAAGCGCTGTGTTTACCGTTAACAAACGCATACCCGTCAAAAAAATATTTACCGACCTTTTTTTCACCGCCCTTTAACACGCATTGTGTAGAAATGCCTTCAGCATGTTCAATGTACATGAGCCACTGTATAGCGGGTGTTGAAAATCGTTTCTGGGTCTTGTGGCAATTATCTGCACGGACAATCGCTATGGTATTTTTGGGTAGAAATTTAAACTGGTACATAGCCATGCACACGGATGCCAATGTGATAAGTTGGAGCGGATCAATATATTTAGTGACCGTTCTGTATTTCTTTTCACGTTTAATGTATTGCAGAACTTTTTGTTCCGTCATGGCCATAATCGTGTCCCTGTAGCACTCACAAGCCCTCCTCAAAACCTCAACATCCTGCTTACAGTAGGCTTTTAACTCTTCCTGAAAATTAAAGGTGTCATTTTTATGTTTCTCATACCAATCTGTGAATTCTTTTTTCTCACCGGGCATCATGTAATCGACGGTAGGACGCCTATGTAGTTTAGATTTTCTGCCGTGTTGAAAAAATGCAGGAAGTGACCCTTGGCGCCTGAAAAACACATAGCCTCGGACATCTTGCTGCGCTTCATAGGCATGAAATTCAGCGAGTCTATGAATCTAATTTTTAAGTCATTCAGGGTAACGCACATTAACCGACCTCCTTGATTTATAATATCAATTTTAAATTTTTTATTAATCAACTCCTGTAAAACAAAATAAGCGTCGTAGCGTCCTGCATTGTGAGCTATAAAAATGTTTATCTGGGAGGGCACTGATATTGAACTTATAGCCTTCTTTAATGTACTTAATACTAACGACTGGGGTTTATCCTTCAGTTTGGAACATCAATCTTAATTCCACTGATAATAAAATCACGACAAAAACTTTTTTTTTTTTTTTTAAGTGGATGCCAATAGTTTTTAGATTTTACTAGTTGTCACTGCCTGAAATGGAAGAACAACATTCCTTTCAGCCAGATGAAACGCCTGAGAAGGAATTGTTCAGAGGATCAGACCCTTAAGACACAACTAACAATCCTAAAAAAAAACGTTTTAAAGAGAAAGGCTATCCTTAATCGCTTATAGTAGGATCTGGGAAAAGGATATTGCAATTAGACCAGGAAGAGTCTCTCAAACCCAAGAATGGGAGGAAGAGAAAGCATATTAACAAAAGAATGGATACTCAATCCAATCTTGTCACCAGATACAACATAGAACACAAAAAGATTAGGGAGATTCTAGCCAAACATTGGCCTATCCTACAGAAAGACCCTATACTAGGGAAAATCCTTCCCTCCACTCCTTCAGACAAGCCCCTACTTTGAAAAATATATTAGCTCCTTCTTGTCCTAAATTGAAAGGAAAATACGCCCAAACAAATACCTATAGAGACCTGGTGGGACCTAAGGTAGCTAAGGATGACCCCCTAGGTGTCTTCAAATGCAATAGAACCAGGTGCAAATGTTGTAGGATGATTGTACACGGGAGGAAGGAAATAAATATCCCTGACACACAGGAACCCTTTATTTTTAAACATAATTTGAGTTGCAGCACAACAGATGTTATTTACCTATTAGAGTGCCCCTGTCAACTCAAATATATAGGTAGAACGACTCGGACAGTCAGAGAACGCATGAATGAACACCGGATTAATATAAAAAGGAAAGTATTCACCCACAGTGTATCTAGATATTTCTCGGAAATACATGATGGTAACCCACATTTCCTGAAGGTTATGCCACTTGAATGGGTCCCATCCTCGTTTCAGAATCTGTCCAGAAAATAAATGTTCTGGATTTACCGCATCAATACGCTGACACCCTTTGGTTTAAAACGAAAGCTTAGAGTACACAAAATATTAAATAATTACTCTTTATGATGTTCCCTGCTGTAGGTTTTCCCCCTTCCCCTTTTTTCCCCCCTATTACTATCAATATTTATACTACTGAATGTATATATTTTTTATATATATATGTATCTTTATATATATATATATTTATTTATAAATATATCTTTTTATTATATATATGTTTTCTTAAACATCTATTGGAGGGCTTTAGCATCAATTTTTTATCTAAAGTGTATTTGTATGTTTTTTTAGTATATGAGAGATTTTATTTTTCTTCCATTATGTCCATTAACCCATCAGTCCTATTAGTCTGATTCTTTTCACACGTACATACTCTATTTTAGTTACATTTTTTTAAAACTGTAGGACAGTTATTTCTATTTTTTATGCACTCCATTATAATCTCTTTCAATCCGTTATAGATGCTTCGGCTCTGTATGGCTTTCCAAAGTATAGAATATCCAAGCCTCTCTTTCATCTGCGTTCCATTAACAGGAACCTCTATGCTAACCCCGCCCCTCCTGGTATCTGCGGCTCATTTGCCAGAAACCCTGACATAACCCGAGGTGGAACGCATTTCCGGCTGATGCGTTCCACACACCGGAACTACAGTCTCCGCCTGCCCGCGCCCCGAGAGGTAACATTCTCCTGTTCTCCCTACATTTCCTAATAGGGCCGACATTCGTACCATCCACTATATATTATATATTCTGTGCATACAATCATTTGTCTGTTCTGTTATCTTTTTTATTTTACTACTGACATCACTTCCGGGACCGGAAGGGACAGTGACAATTTTTCTGGCACCAAAAATGCCTTCTGTTTGAATGAGTGCCATATGCTATATTTAGATGTATGTTTCATAAAATCTCTCTATATGCTTAATACCTTCTCTGTTCCTGAGGAAGGGGTCTGTCATTCCCCGAAACGCGTTGAGCTTACCTGACTGATTTATTAAAGGAATATACCAGAAGTACTAAGTATTGGACTGTCGTATCCTCCAGCTATTCTACAAGAGAGCCAGGCGAGGGAGGTGGTTGTTTTGGGTGTCTTGAGCTTTATTCCATCACACCCCTCCCTGGTGAAGTGAGTGTGGTGTATATCACCTTTTATACATTTTTCTGAATATTTTCTAGCGTTTCCCCATTTAATACTATCTACCAGATGTCAGATGGTTTAATCATATGGTTACTGGATACTAAGGGGTTCTCCCTTTTATTGGTGAGGGGTATTTACTTACTTTCATTTTTAAGCATACTAAAGTCCCCTACCTTACTGTATGCATCTTTTATATACTTTATTTTAAACTTTGTGCATATCTCATATATATTTTGGTAGCAGCTAGGCGCCACTTGGTGATTTTTTTTTTTCCTTTTTCTTTACTGTATTGTCACTATATAGCACTTCTGCTTATAGTTTATCACCTACGGCTGCCCTGCTTTGTCCTAGCATCCTACCGTGTCGGGGTCATCCGGACCCAGGATTATTCCCTATTTGTCTTACACTTCTCTCTACCTTGGTCTCCACCCCTGCGCCCTGTGTGTGTATCCTACATCTCCTTTTACTGGAGTACAGGATTAACCCTCTCCTTTTCTTTCCTAACCTCGATTCTGGACTTTAGCATGGCAGTTTTCAGGATGTCTGAGCAGAACGTGAGGCACGGATAGGGTTCTAATGTTGGCACGACGGCCCTGCATCAACACATGGAGCGTCAACATACTGTAAAATGGCATGGAAAAACCATGCCACTCATTTGGTCTTACAGCCTAATGCAGCAACTTCTGCATTCCCCAACCGCCCGCATCCCCTCTCCAGCAGTCAGAGCTCGAGAACGTCAGCAGAAGGAAGCTGTTATTCCTTCCCATCGACTTCAATGTCGTCTATTGCTCCTGATGCTCCTCGTTCCTTGCTTCGACAGCAATCGATCACTGAAGCGATTACAAAAAGACAACAGTAATCATGCACTCATCCAATGGCGCAGAAGCTAAATGTGCACCTGGCCAAGTTGCTGCTACTACAGTCCCTCTCTTTCCATGTAGTTGACTGTGCACATTTCAGAGAACTGATGTCTTATACTGACCCATGGTGGAGAGTCCCAAGCCGACATTACTTTTCCTTATACCAGCCCTGCAAAAGTGCTTTGAGCAGAAGGTGGGGCAGTTCTTGGTCCTCTAGGTGTCTGGTAGAGTTCAAGCCAGCGCTGATGTATGGAGTTGTAAAGGATGGTCAAGGACAATAGATGTCCTTCACAGTTCACTGGGTAAATGTGGTTCTGGCCCAGGCACACCAGCAACTTGGCCAGGTGATAGCAATTGCCCCCCCCCCCCCCCCTGCATTGTAAGGGCACATTTACACATACCTAGATTTTCACAGACCACGGTCCGTGAAAACCCGGGCTGCCATCATGCTGAGTGCACGAGCGCATGGCGTCATTGGTTTCTATTCGTGCCGCTGTACAATAATACACTCGTATGATCTATACGAGTGTATTACTGTACAGCGGAGGCACAAAGCGTCATAGCAAGGACAGCAGGACGGGTTTTCACAGACTATGGTCCGTGAAAATCCACTTATGTGTGAATGAGGCCTAATTTTGGGATTTCTGCTCCAATATCCTCCTCTGCCTCCTCATCCTCCACTCTGTCCTCACCTTCCCCTCTAGGTACAGTTCACAGGGGTCCTCCATTCTATCACCTATGCAAAGCTAGATGTTGTCACGCGGTTCTGCACCTGGTCAGCCTTGGCAAACTGAGCCACATTGGGGAGGAACTGCACAGGGTCATCAATAAAGAAATCGAACGCTGGATGTCTCGCCGACAACTGGAGGTGGGAACCATGGAAAGAACATTTTGTCTGCGCTGCGTCAGGGAGTGCTGACCCAAGTGTCCTGGATGACAAACATCTTCAATCTCATCACCCGATTCCTCGAGTCTTTCACTGGACTGCAAAGCTGTTAAAAATGTCCAGGAAACTGTGCATGCAGTTCAGCCAAACTTATTGTGCAAAACATGCCCTCCTTGAGCTGTAAATGCAAAATGTTCTCCCCAACATTGCCTGATATGCGATGTATCCACTTGTTGCAATTCCACACTCGATTTGTTAGACCACCTGTATGAGAAGAGAATTTTATACACAACTAGATGGTTTATCTGCCCAAGCTACAGCAAAGGAGAAGGAGGAGCATGAGGGTGATAACAAAGACGATGCAGATGACCCTGAAAGACCTTGGCAGTTTGAAGTGCAGTGCGCAAATGGCTAGATGCATGCTTTCTAGTTTGTGTAGTGACAGCTGCATTGTCAGGATTCGGCAGTGGGATGACTACTAGAGATGAGCGAATTCCTTTAAAAATTCAATTTGGTCAGTTTGCTGAATTTTCCGAAAAGATTCAACATGCACATGACAGGCGTCACTCTTAGAATCACTGCACACTTCCCTTATTTGGGCAGTGATGGTGCCAAAACTGATCAAATGACTCAAGTGTGAACTCAGCCTTACAGGTGGATGTTAGCGTCAAGAAGAAGCTAATTTCTTTTACACCGTCGTCAGCTGATTCCACATAGATGTCTACAGAACCTGTTCTATTAAACGCTTATACAAGTAGAGCCCCATGACAGAGTGGAGAGGGTGTCAGCAGTAAGTTTTTGTGGACGTCACTGATTATTTTGCCCTTCCTCTGATCTGTCAGAGGAATAACCCCTGTCTGTTGAGCGTCCACCTTTACTCAGTCAGCATTTGGTCAGTAATCCATCAGTATTGCTAAAGCCAAAAAAACAGGAGTGGATCCAAAACAGAGATGACACGTCAATAGAATATTTGCAAGTCTTCTGTGTTTTGTACCAACTCCTGCTTTTGGCTACAAAATCATAACCCAATTCTGATGAGACCATACAGGCCTTACAGCTGCTACATAGACAGGATCCATTGTGCGTCTCATTTTTCCTTCCTTCTGACAGATCAGAAGGAGGATCAAATAAATGGTGATGTCATCCAGGCCAAAAAGGCAAAATTGTGGCATAGTCATGAAGTGGGGAGGGTGGGAACAGCATGAGAAGTCCACAGAGTGGCCCAATGACATAGGGGTGAGGTGGCAGCAGCATGAGGAGACCACAGAGTGTCCTAGTGACATAGTGGTGATGTGGCAGCAGTATGAGGAGACCACAGAGTGGTGAAGTGGCAGCAGCATGAGGAGACCACAGAGTGGTGAAGTGGCAGCAGCATGAGGAGCCAACAGAGTGGCCCAGTGACATAGTGTTGAGGTAGAAACCACACAAGGAGACCACAGAGTGGTGAAGTGGCAGCAGCATGAGGAGACCTCAGAGTGGCCCAGTGACATAGTGGTGATGTGGCAATAGCATGAGAAGACCACAGAGTGGTGATGTGGCAGCAGCATAAGGAGACCACAGAGTGGCCCAGAGACACATTGTTGAGGCAGCAGCATGAGGAGACCACAACATTTTGGGTGGACAGGCAAGTTCTCCTTGGGGTAACTATAGCCCCCGCCGCACTAAACACCCACTCTGATGCCACACTGCTGGCCAGGCAGCAAAGCTTGTCCAATGCAAATTCAGCTAGTTGCGTTCACAAATCAAGTTTGGCTGCCCAGTAGTCCAAGGGATCTTTGATGTGTGGTGGAATGGTGCACTCCCAAGTATGGCACAACCTGCTGGTTCTGGTTCTGTGCTATGTCTACCTGCTGCTGGTAAATAGTGGGTGAAGAAAACTACTCATCAGCGACTCTAGAATTAAGTAGCTGCTGATGGAGCAGGTACTGCTCCTGCCCCCCACCAGCAGCCATAGCAGTAGAACTTGATCGCAGAGGACCCTGCGTGAGGATGGGGGGATGGCGCACATAGGCAGCAGCCAACTGACTATATAGGATGTCTATATAGTATTTCAGTTTGTCCTCCCTCTCAGCAGGTATGAAAAAGGCCCCCATTTTGGACTGGTATCGAGGGTTTAACATGGTGGAGAGCCAGTATTCATCCTTCTGGTGAATGGTTCTATATGTCTGTCTGTTTCTTTGTCTGTTTGACATTGAATATTATGTCTGTGTGGACCGGGAATCTGACCTTATGTGTTGCCAACTTAAAAACTGACTAGTAGAGGAAGGTCACGCAGCCAAGTTTACTGTGAGCGAAATCATCTCTACTGATGTGATGATGAGGCCAAATTAAGAGATAAGTCGAGAATGAAAGAGATCACCACACAGAGAGGGGTGTGTGTTCTGGCTTTAGGCCAAAAAGAGCGAAATTATTAAAAAGTTTCTCACGGAGTGAACACAGGACATTCAGCCTTGAATTTAGAACATTCTATTCTTGATAGTATAAAAAAACCAATGCAAGCGTCAACATGAAAATAATTAAGTATAAGAAATTGGGCTGGACAGAAATGCATGACGCCACTGACACTACCCTCCAAGATGGTGCTGTGAGACCCTACCACACCCCCCATCAGCCATCTTAACTTGGGTAACTTCCTCACTAGCGGACATCTTAACCAATCCAATTTCCGGCCTGGCTGCCATCTTAACTCCTGCAACTCTGGCCGGCCCAGTGGCCATCTTAACTGGGGAACTTCCTGCCTGGCAGCCATCTTAGTTACTGGTATTTTTTCGGATATGGCTAAAATCATGAAACAATACACATACTGTAGATCCAAGTAGCACCAAAAGGGGTACTCACTTGAGTCAGTAAGTGAAGGATACACATATACCTATAACTAGTCATGACTGATAGTATTGCTTAATTGTTTATTCAGATGAAATGTTTTAACTTCTATGTTTTTGTTTTTCAAGTAAAGTCCAGTGAAGCTCCCCCCTCCTGCACATTTGCTAGAACCACAAAAGGAGGGGATTGTGATGGAGATTGTCTCAACCATATTAAACTGTAGCTTCAAGCCTGTACAGATTCAGTTTTTTCTCTTTCATATGATGTTGCTGAAAAATGCTAACCTTGAGATGAGATACTGCAGAAGTAGTAAAGAACCTAGACAAGCAGTGAAAAACATCAGCAAGCTAATGAAAGGTTTAGACATGCCCCCCTGATGGTAAACTGAGAATAGTAGTGAGAAAAAGCATGTAGGGAGATATATGGTGGCTGAAAAATAACATGCTCGCAGAACAGACAGAAGTCTTCCTGTGAGACGCAAGTGTATAGAGGAGGAGGTGTAGAGAGACTGAGAAAGTCGGGTTGTGAATGTTATTAGGATAATATTAAACCATCTCCCCAAGAGAGAAAGGAAACAGTAGGTCTGCCACCCTATAATGGTCCTGAGAGAGGGACCTGCAGAGCCTGTGGGACCCAGATGGGAAAGAGTGTTGTGCTGTGTGTGATACTCCTCATCCACACCACACGAGAGGATTGTATTCTGTGCTGCCTGGATCACTGTCTGTCCCCACAGACACCCATGTTTTTGTCATTAGGATGACACAGGTGAGGGGGGGAAATTAGACCAAGATTAGAAAACAGGCAATACAGTATCTCCAGTATCGGCTTTGCTTTTAAACATTTAGTTTCAAGTCCGGCCCCAATGATATCCCTCACTCTGGGTGATGAAGAAGTAGTCCCGTTTTTGATTGATACTGGAGCAGCCAAGACAATTGTGCACAGCAAATATGGCCTCCCCTGACTTAATCTCCAAGAACACCAGTCCTTGGGTAGAAGTGGATGGGAAAGTAGTACACTCCCCTTTTTAACAGAAACCATCTGTGTTAGATTTGCCCTTACCCAGGAAGTACTTTCCCGGTTGCTGGTCAGTGATAATGCCCCCTGTTGCCTCCTGGATGCAGACTTGCTTGCAAAAGTACGCACCAGCATCTCATATCAGGAGGATGGCACTGTGAAGCTCACAGGTGCCCTCAATGTCCAGGAACTTTGTTTATTAGCCATTATGGATAAAACTCCTTGGTCCATATTTTTGTCAGTGCTCCTAGAAGATGAAAAGGAAGCCCTGCTTGCGGGAATGTCGGGCCATCTGTGGTCTATTGGACCCACGGATGTTGACAAGCTCCCAGTTCCTCCTGTGGAAGTGGTGATGAAACCTGGCGCCCCACTTCCCAGCACAGTCAGATGCCATATCTCAAACAGTCCAAGACTTTTTGAAAAAGGGGTTATCAAGTAGATTGTATCCCCTTCTAACACTCTTTTGTACCCTGTGAAAAATAAAAGTGAGATGGGCAAACCAACCCGATACCAGGTACATGACCTACGTGCTGTCAATAAAGCCACAGTTTGTAACAGCCCCATTGTGCCCAATACACACCTTGTTGGCTCAGGTTCCGACTACCTCTACCCACTTCACCTTTAGCGATTACTCAGCGGTGGTTACAAAGCACAGGAAGGCCTTCAGTACCCTTTGTACGTCGCTGTATAAACGTAATATTCGCTTCCAATTAATGTATCTGGCGTTGTTGCGTGCACGGTGCGCAGATGGCTCTTACAAGACCTTTGACTCAGTGGCGGAGGCATTTCTTTCCCAGGGACCGTATCAACCAGATCGTGGGAGAACAGCGGGAGGATCTAGGAGTACCTAGGGGCCTACCATAAAAAATCTCCAGAATCATCTTCAGAAACAGCGAAGCGTGGTGGGGATGACACCCCCTCCTTGACGAAAGATCAAAGATGAAACAAACGCTAAGGTATGTTATGTTGTGTACTGCCGCTTCATTGCAGGAACTTGAGTCCTGGTGGGATATTTTGAGAAGCCTCATTGTCTTCCCAAAAGCTACTACGCCGGGAGGGATTAGAGCATCGCAAGATGCCAGAAAAAGGCGAAGTCCACAGCATGATATTTCTACGTGTTTTAAACTGTCTAGTTTTTCGTGACATGTTTTTTTCTCAAGGTTTAAGTTTAGGTTTTGTCAATACTACAAAAAGGAGAGGGAACACCATGAGTATTTTCAGCACAAAGGAGGTGTTGTATTACTATATGATGGTTACGTTGATCACGTGGAATGTTAAAGGCTTACTCTCACCGCAAAAGCGCATGATGGTGTTGAGGCATCTTAGGAGGTTGGGAGCAGATATTGCTCTTTTACAAGAGATGCATCTTGTGGAATCTGATTTTCACAGACTGGCCAAGCTATAGGTAGGGAAGGTCTTCGGATCTCTGGCATCACAGGGCAAGTCAGGTGTCATTACACTAGTGCTTAAAAACGGATGCATAGAGTTCATAGTCAATATGTAGATGAAGAGGGCAGAATATTGGTGGTGTGTCTCAAAGAACCAGAAGGCAACCTTAATATATATAATGTATATGCACCTAACTTAAAACAAAAACCTTTTTTCCTCTCCCTGCAGGAAAAACTCTTGCAGGATCAGGTGAAAAGTAAGATATTGGAAGGGGACCTGAATGAGGTGGTACGCACTGAGGAAGACCGCAGATACATGGTGAAACTGATGACACATGGGGCAGGGAAGGGAGGAGGGGGGTTAACACCCTTGATTGGCGATGCGGCTCTACTTGACGCGTGAAGAACAGCACACCCAGATGAGAGCGAGTTTACCCACTACTCCCACGCGCATGACTCTTGGTCTAGAATAGATCATTGGCTGGTGGGTAACCAGCTTTTCCCAAGGGTTCGGGAGATACACATTGGTGAACTGGTAATATCGGACCATTCCCCAGTAATCTTGAGCCTGATGGATGAGATACCCAGAGGCCAAGGTATTTGGAGATTTCCATCCTTTTTAGCAAAGGATGACTCCTTTGATGAGATACTGAGAGGGTGGTGGCTAGAATATAAATCAGGACCATGCTACCAACCTAATGCTGTTTTGGGAGGTAGGCAAAGCGGTCTTGAGAGGCCGACTGATTTCACACGTAGCGGGAATTAAAAAAGAGACCAAAATGCAGTATGTCAAAGCTAGTAAAGAGGTACAAAGAACATATCGAGAGTTTGTGGAGACTCAGTCACATGAAAGCAAGCAGGCCTGGATAGAGGCAAGGAGAGAGTTTGGGGAGTGGGCAACAAAGATAGTTTTTATCAGTCTCAATGGGAGTTGTAGTTCCATAAATACGGGAACAAGGCGAGAAAGTTATTAGCTAACCTAGCTAAAGGCCGTAGGTTGACGAACCCTATTTATCAATTGCGTAGCCCGAAGGGGATTTGAAATCTACCCCCCAGGAAATTTTTAGGATATTTAGAGACTTTTACTCCTCTCTATACTCCAAACCAAATGATTGTAGAGACAGTGAATCGGTCTTCTTAGAGGAAGAACGACTGCCCACAATATCTCGAGAACAGTTGGCTAATCTAAACAAACCCTTTGCTACAGAAGAAATACAGTCCACAATCACCAGTTTACTGAGTGACAAAGCTCCGGTACAGATCTCACCGTTGCTGTCATGTGTTGGTAACGATATCTTAAAAGGGGAGAATCCCGCGGTCCAAATGAATATGGCGCATATTAGAATAATTCCAAAAGAGGGTAAATCTCCGGAGGACCCGGCCTCGTACCGCCCGATCTCCCTGATAATCCAGGACCTAAAAATATTCTCTAAATTGATGGCAAATAGGTTGGAACAGATACTGCCAGACCTAATCAGTCAGGAACAGGTTGGTTTTGTAAAAGGGAGGTCCGCGGTAACGAATGTTCGTAGAGCAATAGCGGCCTTAGACGCGGTGGGGGGAGAGAATGATTCATTAGCGCCTGCCCTGGTCACCCTAGATGCCGAGAAAGCTTTTGATAGCATTCATTGGGGGGTGGCTAGGGCGGGTGTTGGGTAAAATGGTTCTTTTAGGGTGTACGTGGAGAAACTGTACTCCTGCCTGCAAGCCAGAGTGGGTATCCAGGGCTTTCTTTCAGAGCCCTTTGAACTTTACAGGGAAACCAGGCAGGGGTGCCTCTGACCCCGTTATTGTTCAACCTGGGGGTTGAACCTTTGGTTCGCCATTTAAGCGCTAAGGTGAAGTATGAGGGTATTCGGGTAAGTAAGATGGAATTGAAAGTTGCGTTCTATGCGGATGATATAATTTTATTTTCAGATAAGCCCCATAGAGATTGACCAGTAGATGCCATCGAGGGTTTTGGTAAACTATCAGGTTTTAAACTTAATATCTAATTGCTCGCTTTTAAAACTGAGGAGAGATGCTGTGGGAGCCCCCCCAAGATCCCACATGCTGTGGCATACAAGCATATCGCCTATTTAGGCATTAAGATAGGTCATAAAGCGGATTCCCTATACAGGCTGAACTACACACCTTTGTTGTCCAAAATAATATCAGAACTATGCAGATGGCACACTCTGCCTGTGTCTCTGCTAGGAAGAGTACATCTAATTAAGATGATGAGTTTTTTGAGACTCCTTTACCCCTTCCAAACTCTGCCCCTTCTGATTAAGCACGCGGACTTCACCAGGTTGTACAGTGAAATGTCACTCTTCTTGTGGCAAGGCAAACGTCCTAGTATAGGGCTCAAAAAGCTGATGGTTCTGAAGTGGAAGGGTGAAATGAACCTCCCGGATATCAGGGTGTATAACTTGTCATGTCTTTTGAGACATATCATTGACTGGATCTGGGGCACAATTTTCCATTCAGATTATATACTAGAGAGAAATTTTTGTTCCCCATGGGATCCGGGCACCCTGCTACATGTGAGACTCAGGGATGTTCCCATGAACTTACGTAACTCTGCTCTCTTTAGGCACACCTGGGCAGCCTGGAAGGCTATCAGAAAGCAGTTTAGGTTATGCTATAGGGTATCCAAGTACTTACCGTTATGGAACCACCGAGAATTTGAGCAAGGCAGATGTAACAGTTTATTTAGGGAATGGAAAAGGAAGGGGATTCTTGCTCAACACTTGATTAATGAGACAAACAATAGATGGTTGACTTGTCAGGAAATTAAAGAGAAGTATGGTCTAAGTTCGTTCCAAAGGATACAGTTTGCTCAGATACACAAATTTCTTAATGACAGGTTGTCTGACCCTTCAAGTGAAGCTAAACAGAATGATTTAGATAAGATCTTAAACAGAGGAACTGGCCCCCAATCCATTTCATTCCTATATTATCGGGTTAGAGAGTTTTTGGGAGATGGTTTGCCCTCTCTGGCTTTTAGACCATGAGCACGCATATTGGAGTACCAGGAGGTGAGCGATAAGATATTGCATGGATGGTGGGTGATGAGAAAATCAGTGGTGAATGAGTCGTGGAGAGATAGCCACAATGCCATATATCCTTTTAATTTACCTCCAGCCTCCAGTAGGCCCAATAGAATGACCAGCTGTCCAAAATGTCAGATGCCATGAACAGATTTGTTTCATGGTCTGTGGTCTTGGCCGCAGGTTGTTTCCCTATGGGGCCATGTAAAAAGCATAGCTGGGGATATATGTAATCTTGATATTCCCCTGAAACCCTTTACGTATTTATTCCATTATTGAGAGGAGATGGGAACAACAGGTTTAACAGAAAAGAGACTACCAGCTATTTTTCATGTATTAAGCATGGTTACAAAGAGATTGATATTGCGAAATTGGCTGGAGGCCATGGTCTCATCTAGAGAGATGATTTTGCATGCTATGAAGGGCTTACTGACTCTAGAAAAAAGGAAACAGAAAGGCACAAAGAAAAATTTGGGGGCAGATTTTTTAAAAAGTGGAGAGGTTTTGTGTTACAGAACTTTTCGGATTTAGAAGTTGATAACCTGATGTCCCGTTTCAAGCTCACCAAATGGTATCTAACAGGAAGATTAAAAGGCACGCTCGGGAGATTAGACAGAGGGTGACCTGACTTTTACCTGGAGCCTCCATCATACAAAGAATGTAGTCACTTGTAAGCATGGTTGCTTCCCATATTGATAGTTATGACGAGGGTATAGGTGCTCCAGACACTTATGTGCTGACTCATGGAAGGCTACATTACTGTTTTATTGGCAAGATATCGAGTTTCTCTGCTGCTATGTATGTTTATGTACTTTATACTGTGTTGTTTTTGGACAGTATGTACTGTGTATTTGAAACAATAATTTTTTTTATTTTTTTAAAGTAGACATATGGGGAATGATGAGTGATAACTATTTTATGAGGCATTACTATCTGTCTTAGGCCTCATACACACGGCCGTTACGGCGGGTCTGCAATACATGGCCACTGGATATCGACCCATTCACTTGAGTGGGTCTGCAATCCTGGAGGTGCGGTGTGGAACGGAAGCACGAATTAGAAGCCCATGGAAGCACTACAGAGTGCCTCCATGGTCTTTCTGTCCGTGCCTCCGCACCACAAAAAAATAGAACATGTTCTATTTTTTTACGGTGGGGATGGATCATGGACCCATTCAAGTTGAACAGGTCTCGATCCGTCCCGGCCGCTGCACGGATGTTTGTCGTGCATTGGGGACTGCAAATTGCGGTTGCCAATGCATGGAACGGCCGCACAACGGCTGTGTGCATGAGGCCTTAAAAGTTGAGAAATTTTTGAAAATAGTGGATTTTTCTATTTTTTTTATACATTTTTATTTTTTTTTATAAATAAAGGAAAAATATATTTACTCAAATTTACCATTAACATGATGTACAATGTGTCACGAGAAAAAAAAATCTCAGAATGGCTTGGATAAGTAAAAGCGTTCCAAAGTTATTACCACATAAAGTGACACATGAAAAATGGCCTGGGCAGGAAGGTGAAAAGTTACCCGGGGAACAAAGGGTTATGGAAAAATTAAACCTATATCAATTAAGCACTAATGCACCAATCTGTGACCAGCTGATTGTTACTGGACGCTTCTAGTGGAGATGCATTTCCCAGAGCTGCGTATGTACAATTATTTTTATTTAGTCTTAATGTACATGTATTTATTTTATATTTTTGCAATGTTCTAGTTACACTTTATTTGCTGTCTCTGTACTTATTTAGCATTGTTGTTACATTTTACAACATTTTGCTGAAGTGTTTTGAGAGTCAGTTTAATAATCAGACGGGCGTCTTTATTTTGGAATCTATCAGTTATTGCAATGTGCGTTGTATGTTTATCGAGCTCACCATAAATTCAACTTCTGGAAATTCATGGGGCTTTATAAACAAGCACCAGAGGCAATCATTTTATGATATTTTTAGATTGAGTTTCTGAAGATTCATCTCCGGTCATATCAACAGAAAGGATTTGGGTGAATTAAGAGAAGCTATTTTTCTAATAAAATTATAATATATTATTTCATATATCCTTATGTTGAGCATTATAAGTAAATCAGAAACAGAGTGAAAATAATTGGGAGGTCTTGATTTACACATTGCAGGGACCTTTAGTTTTTTAGTATGAAAACTGGTGCATACTAAAATGGCAGATGGAAAAACTGGCATGTTAAGGCAATATCATGAAGTTGCCTTTGATTCCCAATGTAATCAGGTCTTTCAAACTCAGTCATACAAGTGACAAGGCAGACATGGCATGCAGAGTGGGGACTGTTTGCTTTTGAGGGCCTAATACTTTCCTCTTTATAAGTTTGAGGCAGAGAATCTCCATTATAGGAGCTAAAGCTACTACTGCCCTTTCTTTGCTCATATTACATGCATGAAGTAAGCTGACCTCCTAGTAGAGATAAGCGAATCGATTCATCTTATCAACCAGTCTTACACCTGCAAGGGGCTGCCCCACTGCTGTGCCCCACTGCTGCTTGATTGATGGGGCTGGCCATCTCAACCGTCCCTGACAATCTTGTGCCTGCGCCGCTGCTCCGAATATTGGAGTAGCTGTCATGGCGCGGTGTGGGAGGATAACTCCCCAGCTACCACAAAAGTGAAGGTAAAAGGTACTAGGCCTGGAAACTAGGAAAAGGGGGAAAGGTCACCACTTAGTGACTACTATAGTATGAACAGACCTTGATGGTAGGAATGTTCATACGCTGGAACCTACGGCCCTATCTGACCCTAAAGGGCCCTGGAAATAGTTTCAGGACAAGTGATGACCTGTTCCTTCCCAGCTGAAGGAACAGGAGACTCCCTCAGGCCTATTGCCAAAAGGTAGGGGAAAACCACAAACAAGAAATAGGGAAAAGACACTTAACTCCAAAATATGCAGATGAGCAGGAACTTAGAGGAGAACCAGACACCAGCAATTCATAACCAAAAGGAGCTATTAACCGCATAGCATGATGGGTGAGGCCAGACTAAATATAGGAGTATGAATGACCACTTAAGCTACACCTGAGACCAGAGGTGTGGTCATATCCAGCAACAACACAGAAGAGTGAAACCAGAGAGGCTGTTATATCACATCACGTGCATCCAGTCTTCTAGATCTAGTTCTGACCCCTGCCACAGGAGAGACCGTGACAGTACCTCCCGCTTCTATGGGTGGCCTCTGGATGAGCTCTGCTAAAGGCTTTCACCAGACGACTAGCATGAACGTCGGCCACTGGAACCAACATCCTCTCCTCTGGTCTGTAACCCCTCCAGTGAACGAGATACTGGAGGGATCTACGGAGTCAACTATCCTGGAGATCTGAAATTCCAGATTACCGTCCACCATAACAGGAGCAGGAGGCAAGGAGGACAGTTCAACAGGTTTGACACATCTTTTCAATAATTATTTATGGAACACATTATGAATCTTCAAAGCCTTAGGAAGTTCAAGACGAAAAGGCTACTGGGTTAATAATGGCAGTGATCTTATATGGACCAATAAACCTTGGACACAAATTCCAAGAAGGTACCTTCAACTTAATGTTTCTTGTAGACAGCCACACAGAATCACCCACTCTCAGGTCCGGACCATTCATACCATTATACTTGTTGCCCATTTTGTTCAGATTATTTTAAATTTTCCGCCAAATAGATGACAAAGAAAAGGAAAATCGTTCCGCTTCAGGTATACCGGAAGTCTCAGTACCACAAAATGTGTCAAATTGTGGGTAGAACTCATGTGCCCCAAAACACGGCGACTTATCGGTGGACTCCTGTCTACGGTTATTTATGGCAAACTCGGCTAAAGATAAAAATGAGGACCACTCCTCCTGTTTCTCCGAGACAAAACATCTCAAATAAGTCTCCAGATTCTGGTTAGTGCGTTCAGTCTGTCCGTTCGACTGAGGATGAAAGGCCGAAGAGAAAGACAATTGTACCACCAGATGAGTACAGAACGCTTCCAGAATTTGGAAACAAACTGAGTCCTCCTATCAAACACCACATCAGAAGGAATACCATGTAATTTCACAATGTTATTGACAAACATTTGTGCCAGAGTTTTAGCATTAGGTAGACCTGGCAATGCCATAAAGTGCACTATTTTACTAAAGCAATCAACAACCACCAGAATCACATTTTTTTCTGCATAATTTGGTAAATCTGTGATAAAATCCATGGATAAATGAGTCCAAGGTCAGGACGGGATGGGTAACGGATGTAAAGATCCTGAAGGCTTAGTATGTGTCACCTTAGCACGTGCACAGGTACTACAAGCTGAGACATAGTCCTCAACACACTTACGCAACCCCGGCCACCAGAATCTACGAGAGATGAGATCGACAGTGGATCTGCTCCCAGGATGTCCTGTGAGAACTGTACAGTGATGTTCCTTGAACATCTTGTGATGTAACTCAGAAGGAACAAACAACTTCCCCAGAGGGCAAGAATCCAAGCATCTCTCTGGGCCTCCAACACCTCTGCCTCAAGGTCTGGATTCAGACAATATCGGACCAGGATCTTCCGAATCCCCCCCCCAGGAAACTAAATGAGACAAAGCATCAGCCTTGACGTTCTTAACCCCAGGGCAATAGGTGACAAGGAAATTAAATCTGGTAAAAAAAAGACCATCTGGCCTGCCTTGGGTTCAATCGCTTAGCCGACTCCAAGTACGAGTGCTGTGGCCATCTTCGATTGGAAAATATTCGAATTAGCGATATTTCCCGAATAATTGGGTGAACATTCGTCATATATTAGCAAATTCGAGAATTCATGATCTCCAGTCATTATTTTCTTGATTGTGAAAATCAGCAATTGGAAAATTTGCGATAAAAATACACGGTATGAAAATTTTCGATCAACACTACTAAAGTCAAAGATATTGCAGCCTTTTCATTTGCCCACAAGCAAGAAACAGTGAGGGATCATGGGTACTGGTGAAAAAAAATCTAGAATATTCACGATTGCAAAGATATAGCACTATATTTTAGATATTCGCGAATTCTCGAAGTGCCAATATTCGCAATAAAAATTCACGATTAGAATATTCGCGATCAACACTATACTAGTACAGTTAAACCCCCCAAAAGTGTCACCATTTTGGAAACTACACCCTTTAAGGAATGTATTTAGGGGTATACTAATTGGTTTGACCCCAGAGGTGTGTTCCAGAATTTAATGTGCAGCTTAAGGTTGAAAAATGACTACTGTAATGTTTTCACAAATATGCCATTTTAGTATCCATTATGTCTTGCCCAGTTTGTGCCACTGTAAAAAGTCAGCTTTCTAATTATTATACTGTGTTTCCTGATTTTAGAAACGCCCTACATGTGACCCTAATCTGTTACCTGAAGCTAAGAGAAGGCTCAGGTGTGAAAGAACACCATGCAAATTTGAGACCTAATTTGGTCATTTACACAGCACTAGTTGACATTTTCAGATGCAGTACCCCCGACCTGAGGGTATCTGCAACTATCTAATGTTTCATATGCAATGTTATGTAATGTAATATGATGCTATACCAGGTTGGCAGGAACAGGGCTCTCCTCTTGGTAGGAATGGGCTGGTCCTGCTTCCTGCCAGGAGGGGGTGTTTCAATCTAGCGATAGAGATAGAAGAGGAGAAGAGAGTTCCTGTTCTGGTGGGGGAATGAGGAAGCACATGCCAGAGCTCCAGGAACTTCCAGGAACCATATTTTATTGAAGGAAACCCAGGAACCAAATATTCCGCTCCTGTAAGAAGAACTTAATCCTGCCTCAAAAAAAACAAAACATTTGCAAGACAAGACAGCAGAGTGATCAGCTCACCTACTTAAATCACCGCTAGGCCAGGCTAACATTAAGCATTTACTACAGTGGGCACCAATATCCGCAAGTGCCTGTGCCTGCTTTTGTGAAGCTACTGCTGTCCCACTAGCCGCCATACATCTTTATCTGGTGCCAGAAACTGCGCTTTGCATTTACTGCTGCTGGATGTGACACAAGTTATATTTTGCAGTAAGTTAAAAGAGACTGTTGTATGTTCACCTCTGGCCTAATTCTTCAGTTTCACTGCACCAATACCAAGGGAACGAAGGCCGGATGGAGTACATCGTGACACAATATCTCAACAGGGCCACTACCACTCTTATCTTCTGCACCAGCTCCTCAGGAGCTTTCTGCGCAGAGACTTTAAGGTAAAATTAAAAAAGAAACGGCCATGAAGTGACTACATTTTGGAAACTTCACCCTCCTAGGGATTTAGCGAGAACTGTTAGTTTGTGAAAAGTGACACCCCTCATTGTATTCGATTAGGGGTATAGTGAGAATTTTTAGTTTGTGAGGTGAAACCCTTCATGGTATAAATCTAGAGGTATAGTGAGAATTTATAGTGAGGTGACTGAGTGAAACCTGGAAATCCCGCACTGGGGGAGGGGGAATGGCAGGTCCTACTACCAACCTATCAACCATTCCATAAAATATAGGCCGAAAGGAAAAAAAGCTTATCAAAAGACTCAGCAAAAAAATTATAATTAAGATTTCCTGCATTCATTCCTCTCATCCAACTTTGCAAGCCCTGTGAATTCCCTCTAGTACTATTCCAGCCAACAGCGTACTAATATTATCATTTGTAACTGTTTAACTACCAGAAAGGACTAGCTATGCATGTTGCTGCAATGCACAGTGATGGACACCGAGATACAGTCCCCCGGCTGGACAGGATATAGCTGATTTAACGAGCTTTGTGACAAATTAATTTAGAACTAAGCTATTTCAGCGAAGCGTCCAAATCGAATATTTGAAAATATCGCTCATATCTACTTATAATATACTGATCCTGAGTTTAACTTAATTCATCTCCAGAGCTGCATTCACTATTCTACTGGTGGAGTCACTGTGTACATATCCTGTACTGATTCCGAGTTACAGCCTGTATTCCACTCCAGAGTTGCACTGACCATTGTGCTTAAAATATAACTGCTAATGGTATAGTACACCTTGCTGTATAAATGCTTTTGCGCGTTATAATTTAATCTTTTTCAGTTTCACCTCTTCTCAAAGTCTTCAGCAGGCCTCTTCTCAAAGTCTTGTCATGTGCAGGCCGTCTCATCTTCTCTGATATAAAGAAGAGAAGAGGAAAGCACTGGAAGGAGGAGCATAGCCCTGAGTGCCAGGGCTTGGGTAGAAAGTGGAGGGGAAGGGCTGATTTAGATGCTGCTATCTCCTAAATGGTAGCAAGAAACATGCAACTCAAGGCTTTCATACAAGACCAGAATGACAGCTAAAGTCCAAGCAACAGAGGAGAAATCATTGTTAGAAATCGAGGGAGCAACTGAAGAGCTGACAGGAGGAGAGAAAGGTAGTAAAAGAATACAAAGAAATGTGACATTATTATCAGTGTAGTAACCCACATAATAAAATTGTTATTTTTACCACACAGTGAATTCCATAAAAATGTTCCACAAAATAATGTAAAAATTGCATTGTTTTTAAATCTTTTCCCCTAAAAATAAAATAATAAAAGTTATTTAATACACTATATACTGTATACCCCAAAATTGTTCCTAAAAACACCTTTTAATGTAATTATTAAGAGGCTAAAACATTTTTTCACCCACTTTTGGGGGTATAAATGTAACACCCCAGAGTTGTGTTACTACACGCCTCTACCCCGCTACTATCTTCTAAGAGCCTGTATATTGTCATCTGATGTAATTTGTATTATGTCTTTACAAATGTGCATCTAAAACAGTGGTTCTCAACCTTTCTAAAGCCGTGACCCCTTAATACAGTTCCTCATGTTGTGGTTGTAACGGATCTCCTAGCACCCCGACCGGGTACCTCCGTCGATAGATGCTCCTAGTGCTTTCCGAGGACTCCAAGCACTCCACTTGATACCGTACGCCCTGCAGACCCCACGAACCGCCGCAGCTTGGTTGGGGTCTCACCGTCCTCCACCCACGCTGGACCTACGACAAGGCTCCAGGCTCCAGTGGGTGAACCTCTCCTACAGCCAGAGAGCAGGAACAGCTCTTACAAGAGCTAGTAGTTATGCCAGGGGAGTATAGCAAATCGTCAGCGTATAGCAATCCCCCAGTTTTGATCAGTTATCCAAACACCAGTCTCAACATGATGAAGGATAAAACAGGAACACTTTATTGAGGGCTACCCGCCCGTATTTATGCAGATCCCCATCTGGTGGACACACCCCCAGGGGACCAGAATGGAGACTGCGACACACCGAACAGATACAACACATCCCCACAATACATCATGGTTTCCTCCTCTGTGCCCCAGAGACAACCGAGGAATAATCCAATTATCTCTCAGGACAAAGGGGAGATCGCCAATACACATGTGGGGACAACAGGACAGACATCACCATTTAAACACACAATGGCACACCCCCACAGCAAACACAGACATTTAACATATTCCCAGATAGCTCAAGTCTGAGTGCATATCATTAGGCGAATGGCACTCAGACCACACAAATACAATTAAACTAGCCATCTGGGTGCCCTCACATAACAAAATACAATTCCAAAGACAGATTTAAGCTGTGCGGCCGGCCTGTCTTCTTTAAAGTTAGTATGGGCCATAATCCTGAGGCAGGAGGCAGCCAGCCCCCTCCAAAACACTGTGGCGAGGTTGGTTTCGTCACAGTGGTGACCCCCAACCATTACATTTTTTTCCTTGCTACGTCATAACTAATTTTGCTACTGTTATGAATTGTAATGTAAATATCTGATATGTCTTCCCAATCATCATCATGTGCCAGTATAAAGTCGTCCCCCCCCCAATCATCATCATGTGCCAGTATAAAGTCCCCCCACACATCATCATCATGTGCCAGTATAAAGTCGTCGCCCCCCCATCATCATCATGTGCCAGTATAAAGTCCCCCCCATCATCATCATGTGCCAGTATTAAGTCCCCCTCCCCATCATCATGTGCCAGTATTAAGTCCCCCCCATCATCATCATGTGCCAGTATTAAGTCGCCCCCCCAATCATGTGCCAGTATAAAGTCGCCCCCCAATGATCATCATGTGCCAGTATTAAGTCCCCCCATCATCATCATGTGCCAGCCAGTATTAAGTCCCCCCCCATCATCATCATGTGCCAGACAGTATTAAGTCCCCCCCATCATCATCATGTGCCAGCCAGTATTAAGTCCCCCCCATCATCATCATGTGCCAGCCAGTATTAAGTCCCCCCCATCATCATCATGTGCCAGCCAGTATTAAGTCCCCCCCCATTATCATCATGTGCTAGCCAGTATTAAGTCCCCCCCCCATCATCATCATCATAATGTGCCAGTATTGTAATAAAATAAAAAAAAAACACTTATACTTACCTCAGTGTCAGCGATGCGATGCAGGCCTCTTCTGGCCTGTGTCCCGCGCTGTAAGGCTCAGGCGGTATGATGACATCATCAAGCCGCCTGCGCCGGCCTCTAATGCCTAGTGTGCCGGCAGCCTATCAGAGGAAGGGGAGGGGACACACCTCTCCCTCCCCTGCACCGCTGCAGCACAGGCAGATTACAAGGGAGATGAGCGCAATGGAAGCGCTCATCTCCCTGTGCTTGACTGCGGTGGCGGCGGCTCACTTGGGGGGTGGGAACAGAGACATTATAGGCCATTACACCACTCTGGCATTCCTAATCTGGGACGTGCGTTATAACACCTTGCGAGGGACCTGGGGTAGTACCCTGCGCACGCTGCAATTAGCATCACAAACAAATACAGACTATTATCCACCCGTTTCTGGTCACTGCATGTGTATATACATTACTTATGTAGTGCCCAGAGTTTGTTTACTGGCTGTTAATATGGGCAAAAAAGGTTGGCAGGAATAGGGTTAACCACCATGTTCCACTGAAAATTGGTCCTTTAGACCTATCTACATCTTTTTTTTATGTGCTGTTCTTTTTTTAAAACGTCACTTTTATTTATGTGTTCTCTTTAACCCCTTCAACCCCAGGCCTGTTTTCACCTTCCTGCCCAGGCCATTTTTTGCAAATCTGACATGTGTCACTTTATGTGGTAATAGCTTTGGAACACTAATACTTATCCAAGCCATTCTGAGACTGTTTTCTCATGACACATTGTACTTCATGATAGTCATAAACTTGAGTCAATATATTTCACCTTTATTTCTGAAAAAATCCCAAATTTACCAAAAAGTTTGAAAAACTCCCAAATTTTCTAATTTACATTTCTCTACTTTTATAATAGATAGTGATACCTCATATAATAGTTATTACATTTCCTATGTCTACTTCATGTTTGGATCATTTTGAAAATGACATTTTATTTTTTGGGGACGTTAGAAGGCGTAGAAGTTTGGAAGCAAAAATTTCTAAAACCTACTTTTTAACGATCAGTTCAGGTCTTAAGTCACTTTGTGAGGCTTACATAATAGAAACCACCCAAAAATACCCTATTTTAGAAACTACACCCCTCAAGGTATACAAAACAGATTTTCAAACTTTGTTAACCCTATAGGTGTTCCACAAAAATTAATGGAAAATGTAGATGAAATTTCAGAATTTCACTTTTTTGGCAGATTTTATATTTTAATCAATTTTTTTCCAGTAGCAAAGCAAGGGTTAACAGCCAAATAAAACTCAATATTTATTACCCTGATTCTGTGGTTTACAGAAACACCCCACATGTGATCGTAAGCTGCTGTACGGGCACATGGCAAGGCGCAGTAGGAAAGGAACGCCATATGGTTTTTGGAAGGCAGATTTCACTGGGATAATTTTAAGCTGCCATGTCATAGAAACATAGAATGTGTTGGCAGATGAGAACCATTTGACCCCTCTAGTCTGCCCAATATACTAAGTACTATGGATAGCCCCTGGCCCTATCTTATATGAAGGATGGCCTTATGCCTATCCCATGCATGCTTAAACTCCTTCACTGTATTTGCAGCTACCACTTCTGCAGGAAGGCTATTCCACGCATCCACTACTCTCTCAGTAAAGTAATACTTCCTGATATTACGTTTAAACCTTTGCCCCGCTAATTTAAAACTATGTCCTCTTGTAGCAGTTTTTCTTCTTTTAAATATTCTCTCCTCTTTTACCTTGTTGATTCCCTTTATGTATTTAAAAGTTTCTATCACATCCCCTCTGTCTCGTCTTTCTTCCAAGCTATACATATTAAGGTCCTTTAATCTTTCCTGGTAAGTTTTATCCTGCAATCCATGTACCAGTTTAGTAGCTCTTCTCTGAACTCTCTCCAAAGTATCATTATCCTTCTGGAGATATGGTCTCCAGTCTGAGCACAATACTCCAAATGAGGTCTCACTAGTGCTCTGTAGAGCGGCATGAGCACCTCCCTCTTTCTACTGGTAATGCCTCTCCCTATACACCCAAGCATTCTGCTAGCATTTCCTGCTGCTCTATGACATTGTCTGCCTACCTTTAAGTCTTCTGAAATAATGACCCCTAAATCCCTTTCCTCAGATACTGAGGTTAGGACTGTATCACTGATTTTATATTCTGCTCTTGGGTTTTTACGCCCCAGGTGCATTATTTTGCACTTATCCACATTAAATTTTAGTTGCCAGATTTTTGACCATTCCTCCAGTTTTCCTAAATCCTTTTCCATTTGGTGTATCCCTCCAGGAACATCAACCCTGTTACAAATCTTTGTGTCATCAGCAAAAAGACACACCTTACCATTGAGGCCTTCTGCAATTTCGCTGATAAAGATATTAAACAATATGGGTCCCAGAACAGATCCCTGAGGTACCCCACTGGTAACAAGACCTTGGTCTGAATATACTCCATTGACTACAACCCTCTGTTGCCTGTCCCTCAGCCACTGCCTAATCCATTCAACAATATGGGAGTCCAAGCCCAAAGAATGCAATTTATTGATAAGCCTTCTGTGTGGGACAGCATCAAAAGCTTTACCGAAGTCTAGATAAGCGATGTCTACTGCACCTCAGCCATCTATTGTTTTAGTCACCCAATCAAAAAAATCTATAAGATTAGTTTGACATGATCTCCCTGAAGTAAACCCATGGGATTTTAGATGTTCCACAATCCTCTCCTTAAGTATGGTTTCCATTAATTTCCCCACTATTGATGTCAGGCTTACTGGCCTATAGTTGCCCGATTCCTCCCTACTACCTTTCTTGTGAATCGGCACAACATTTGCTAATTTCCAATCTTCTGGGACGACTCCTGTTGCCAGTGATTGGTTAAATAAATCTGTTAATGGTTTTGTTAGTTCACCGCTGAGCTCTTTTAATAGCTTTGGGTGTATCCCATCAGGCCCCTGTGACTTATTTGTATTGATTTTAGACAGCTGACTTAGAACCTCTTCCTCTGTAAAGACACATGCATCAAAAGATTCATTAGTCTTCTTTCCTAACTGAGGTCCTTTTGCTTCATTTTTCTTCGTAAAGACTGAACAGAAGTATTCATTGAGGCAGTCAGCTAGTTCTTTATCTTCTTCCATATACCTTCCTTCTTTTGTTTTTAATTTTGTAATTCCTTGTTTTAGTTTCCTTTTTTCATTTATGTCACATTTGAAGATCCCCTGATGCACCCCTAGAGTAGAAACTCCACAAAAATGACCCCATTGTGCAAACTATGGGATAAGGTGGCAGTTTTATTGGTACTATTTTGGGGTACATATGATTTTTAATTGCTCTTTATTATGTTTTTTTGCGAGGCAAGGTAACCAAAAAATAGATTTTTTTATCGACAATTATCTGTTAGAGGGCTATTTTTATAGAGCAGGTTGCTATGGACGCAATGATATCAAATATGTCTACTTTCTATTATGTTTGTTTCAGTTTCACATTATAAAGTATTTTTGAAAACAAAACAAATTAGGTTTTTGTATCTCCATTTTCTGAACGCCCTATTTTTTTTTTTTTCTGCTGATCGTCTTGTGCAGGGGCTAGTTTTTTGCAGGAAGAGTTGAAATTTTTATTGGTATAATTTTTGGGTACATATGATTTTTTGATCATTCATTATTACACTTTATGGGGCAAGGTGACCAAAAAATTGGTTGTTTTGGCACAATTTTTATTTATTTATTTATTTTTACAGTGGTTACCTGAGGGATTAGGTCATGTGACTTTTTTATAGAGCAGATCGTTACGGACGTGGCAATGCCTAATGTGTCTACTTTTTCTTATTTATTTAAGTTTTACACAATAATAGCATTTTTGAAACCGAAATAATGATATTTTAGTGTATACATAGTCTGAGAGCCATAGCTTTTTTACTTTTTAACGATTCTCTTAGGTAGGGTCTAAGGTTTTTGTGGGATGAGGTAGTGGTCTGACTAATACTATTTTGGGGGGCATATGCCTTTTTGATCACTTGCTGTTGCAATTTTTGTGATGTAATCTGATAAAAATGGCTTTTTTTTTACACTTTTTTTTTTACGGTGTTCATCTGAGTGGTTAGGTCATGTGATATTTTTATAGACCTGGTTGTTACGGACGTGCAGAGGAAAACTTAAATGATCTGTTGGTTGTAGTGTTCGATTTTTCATATTTACACAAGTTGTTTTCAATATGAGAACTGATTAGATACAATTCTAAGACTATGTGATTTAGAATACCATGAACATTCCTGATACTATATTGTGGAAACGTATATACTTTTGATGCGAACATTAACTGAAAATTGCGATTATTATATCGATTGGATGAAAAATTGCAGTGTGATTAGTTTTATGATGGATTGAACGGATCCTTTGTAATACTCTATATCTATTCCGCACAAGAGATTATTAGAGTGGACTGCTGTATTATAAAGTCTGGCCAGACCATTTATTGTATTGTATATTTTAGATTTTTTAAATGTTTTAAGTATACTACTAATACTAATATTTATTAATAAAGTACCACCCTCTCCAGGTAATTGTGAGTGCCCAGCTTTTTCTTTATTATTGCTTTTTTATAGATTGGGTGAATCTGTTGGCTGTGAGCACCCATCTAGGGGACCAGATGCAGTAGTGCTACTTTTAAACATTAATATCTAATATGTATATATATTTTTTTATGTATTTCACTTTAGCACAATAATAGCAGTTTTGAAACAAAAAAATGATGTTTTAGTGTCTCTGTTCTGAGAGCTATAGTTAATTTTTTATTTTTTAGGCGATTGTCTTGGATAGGGGATCACTTTTTGCGGGATGAGGTGACGGCTTTATTGATATCATTTTGTGGGACATACGCTTTTTTGATCGCTTGGTGTTGCACTTTTTGTGATGTAAGGTGACAAAAATAGCTTTTTTTTTTTTTTACACCATTTTTATTTTATTTTTTTATGGTGTTTATCGGACAGGGTGGATCATGTGATATATTTATAGAGCCGGTAATTACGGACGCGGCGATACCTAATATGTGTGTTTTTTTTTTTACTTATTAATTGTATTACTTTATTAATTTTATTAAAAACACTTTTTTTTGTTTACTTTATTTCTGATCACTTTTGGAGGTCTGATCCCCTCTGCAATGCATTACAATGCATCTGTATTGTAATGCATTGCCTGTTAGTGTATGACACTGAGTCATACACTAACAGGTTGCCTATGAGACCCAGCCTGAGGCTGGATCTCCTCAGCACCCGTGACAAGGCATCGGGGTACCTTGTCACGCATCGGGTCCCCGCCACAGCAGCGCGGGGACCCGATGTGCTCACTCACCTCACACAAACCCCTTCTATGTCGCGGTCAGCGCGGACCACGGCATAGAAGGGGTTTATCCACCGACATCGGCTTTTACAGTAGTTAAAGCAGGGGCCCGGCTACCAGGGACTGCCGGGCCCCTGCAGTGATCATGCACGCACCGCTCCGTTGCCACGCGATCTCCATGACGTACTATTACGTCAAATTGCGGGAACGCAGTGGTTCCCATGATGTAGTAGTACATCATGTGTCGGGAAGGGGTTAAAATCTTTTCACAAATAATAAACAAAAACTGTGACAGGCTAAAACTCTCAGTGGCTTCAGGCTGGCTCCCTCTCATAGTCTGCGAACTCCTGCTGTTTATATTCCTTCACAGCAGCGTTCTAGATTCTAATAGTCTGTAGCAGCTTCAGCCTCAAGTGCTGCGGCTGACAGTCTGTTTCTACCTTCTTGTATTGCTATAATTGCTGTAATTTAACTCCTACATCGGAGCTCCCTGCCTGTCTGCCACTGAATCTAAAAAAACACACACACATATATACCCTGCGACCCCCAACATGTTTTGCTGGACACCCAGCGTCTTCAGGGGATCATGCAGGTATGAATAAACAGCAGGAGTTCGCAGACTATGAGAGGGAGCCAGCCTGCAGTCACTGAGAGTTTTAGCCTGTCACAGTTTTTGTTTATTATTTGTGAAAAGATTTTAAAGAGAACACATAAATAAAAGTGAAGTTTTAAGAAAAGAACAGCTCATGAAAAAAGACATAGATAGGTCTTAAGGACCAATTTTCAGTGGTACTATTTAAGTAGATGTCGTACATGCGCTGAGAGGTATAGTTGTTAACCACCATGTTCCTCCCCTCCTGGTAGGAGTGGGCGGGAGTTCCTGCTGAGACAAACAGGAGAGGACGCAACCTGCAGTGCTCCTGCTCCTGATACGGATATTCAGAGAGAAATACTCCATATTGTACTCAAGTGAAGCCTTGAGGGTTCAGAGAGCAGAGTGACCTGCTACATCTACAGACACTGTTGTGAAGTGAAGGAATACAGCCAAGCCACCTATCACTAAATAATCACTAGGCCAGTATCGCCTAAGTGCTGAAATACCACCACCCAATCTGCCTCCACATCCATGCTGATGCCCTTAAAGCCTGCTGCTACTACAGTATATGTATTTCAAGTTCTTTTGTTGCACTTAGTAAAAATGGACTTCATTACGTTTAACTCTGGCATCAATCTTCAGTCCTACACTTCCACTGCACCGATCCCCAGGGAGCAATGGCTTGTGCGAGTACACCGTGACACAACTCTTCATCAGGGCCGTTTCTGCAATGAGACGACATGAGAATGTCACCTCAGGCGGCAGTTTTCAGTATTTTTGAGGAGGCGGCATCCACACAGCAGTTAAACACTGCTGGTGGATGCTGCCCATGTTCCCTTTAAGCTCCTCCACCATTTAGCCTGCAGACACAGATCACGCTGCCGACCTGTGTGGGAGAAGCCTGCAGCCTGGGAATCCGCATAAGCTTCTCCCACACAGGGCTGCAGAGGGATCTATGTCTGCAGGGGAGAGAGGACTGTGAACCTAAGGAACAGGACAAGGTGAGTAGGTACTGTGTTTGTTTTGTTGTGTTTTTTTTTTTTTTTTTTTTAAAGAGAGAGGGCATTGCTATTACAAAGGGGGCACAGAGCAGAGGGCATTACTACTACAAAGAGGGCACAGTGGGCATTGCTACTACAAAGGGGGAACAGAGCATAGGGCATTACTACTACAAAGGTAGCACAATGGGTATTACTAACATAAGGGGGACACAGAGGGCATTACTACTACAAAGAGGGCACACAGGGCTTTTATATTATAAAAGCGACACTGGGCATTACTACTTTAAAGGGGGCACAGAGGGCATTACTATTATAAAAAAGGCACAGAGGACATTACTACTGTGAAGGGGGCACAGTGGGTATTACTACTATAAAGGGGGCACAATAAGCATTATTACTATGAAGAGGGCACAATGGGCATTAATACTGTGAAGGGGCACAATGGACATTACTACTTTGAAGGGACACAGTGGTCATTACTATTATGAAGGAGGTACAATGGGCATTACTACTGTGAGGGGGCATAACTATTATGGGGGCACAGAGTGGGCATTACTGCTGTGAGGATGGTACAATGCATTACTACTGTGAACGGGCCACAGAGTGCATTACTACAGTGAAGGGAGCATAACTACTGGGAGGGACACAACAAGGGTATTAGCAGTAGCACTGGGAAGGGGGCACAGATGTGTCTGTCCCGGTGTGTCACGTCACCATGCCCACAATGTTCCTTTGTCTTGACGCAGCTGCATCAGGATATTCTGGGCGGGGCAAGAAGAAGGAAGAGGAGGCAGCGCCACCAGCATGGAGTCCCGTGGGAGAGGCACAGGGAGGTACGCTAAGGAACATAGGTAACACTACCACATGATCAGAACTAGTGTTATCTGTGGTTTTACATAGGACTGCAGGTAACACTACCACATTATCAGCACTAGTGTTATCTGTGCTGTTACATATGATTGCAGGTAGTATCTACTATAGTATCTGTACTCAGAGATTTATCACTGTGTTACCTGTGGTGTTACATAGGACTGCAGGTGGTATCAATATTATCTGTACTTGTACCTCCTCAGATCTGGCAGGACAGTCTCGGAGTTCAGTGGCTACTTGGCTTTCATACTATTTTTTAATGGGAAGGGGGCACCATTAAAATTTTGCCTCAGGCAGCAGAAGAGCTAGGCCCTCACGGCCACTACCACTCCTAACCGCTACATCAGGTCCTCAGGGGGTCACTGCACCTACACAGTACTGATCTTCCTACAGCCTGTATTACATTCCAGACCTCCATTCACAATTTTGCAGGCTTGATTGCAAAAATTTCACAGGATTCCATGTTGGCTCAATATCTACTCAGAGCATGACCTGTAGTATACTGGATTAGTTTCCTCCTACATTATAGAATTTCTTCTAAGCTTTTAAAGGTTTGTCTTTTCAACAGCTGTTCCCATTGTCAACCAGCAAAACTGTGGATGTAGCTATGGGTTATAATACAGCCTTCAACTGCAGATCATTTGTACATAGCCTAGACCACTCTTTTACTGCTGCTCCCCTAAAATAGCAGACGCAGCAGGTCGCAAAAGAGTGCAGCTACTCCATTCATTTTTATAGGAGATAGCCAAGTGCTGTGCTCGGCTGTCTCAAGAACTCGCATAGAATTAAATGGAGCGTCCGTACATTTGCACATGAATAAGGTAGGGAATAACCCTTACTTTATTTTTAGTGCTCCCTTTTAGGAAACCTTTGACGACGTTCTCCTTGCCTAAATACACATTTGTTATTTTAGTAAAATCTCAGGCAAGATCTTCCTTACACATGAAGGCAAGCAGGGGTGAGTTTAAACAAAACTACACCTAGGTCTATTATTCATGATTCTGAAATACAGGGCCAGGGTGATTTTTTGCAAGAGGAGATATTCAGATCATTAATGTTTGTAAGTGGGGAAATAACAACTTCTCCAAGGTCAAAACCTCTATATATTCCATCCTGTTCTGGTCTGGGTAGCTCTAATCCAAATGCCTATAAGAATCTTCTTCTAGGTCACCAAATGCCACCTAACCAAGTTGTCCCTGGCATTCTATAGCAGTAACAGCTGGCCCCTGGGATTTAGCTGCCCGTAGCCCTTGTGATGAGCTGAGTGAGCAGTTGTGTGTGTACAATACATTTATGACTAGTATAAAATTACCAAATTTACATAGATTATGGAATGGAATATGGCCCCATCTTGATGTTTGCTCCTAGACACCTTGAGGTGTCGATTTTCTGGCAGAAATAAATGTTCCTAAATGGGAACTTTTCCACTGATAATAGACAACTTTTTTGTTTCAGACAAGTATGAAGGCCAGTTTATTGGCCTGTACTTGTGGGAGGGGCGTCAGCAGCACTTATATGCCAGACAGGCACCTCCCTTGGGTGTGACGACGGTGCTGTGTATGCTTGGAGTATCCTGATTCTGCTGGACAGGCACGTGAGTTCCAGGTCAGCAGGTTATTATCCAGCTCGTTAGGAACTGTAACTGAGGTCGTTCCGGTCCCCGGTGAGTGTTCACTGCACGCTCATGCAGCATCATCTAGTTTACAGTCCGGTTGGCGGTGCATCAGTTTCCTTAAGTGAGGAGGAGCTGGACACTGCACCAGAACGATGGTAGCCCACGTCATGGCACCCGCGCGGCAGTACGGCTAGGGTGCAGGAGTCAGCGATGCAGGTACTTATGTCTTGCACGGGCCGCAGTGCTTTACTTGGGTTGGGGGGGGGGGCACTGCACGGGCCATTACGGTGTTTGTTTAACGTGAACAGGTTATCAGTCACACAAGGCATGCCCGGTTAGTCACTGCACGGACGGGGCACTACACGCGAGGGGACACAGGGTGAATACCAGTACATTATAATCTGAGTATAGTTGCTCACTCTATATCATCTTACAGGCGCATGCAATTCATTTTAGTGGTGTGTAGTCGCACGGTTGCATGCCCAGGTTGCCAGCATGGTCCATAGTCACTAAGTGACTCACCAGTTGCACATTTGTGTTGCGCGGCATGTACCCAGGTTTCGCCCCGGATACGCCGATATAATCCATGCTGACATTTTCTGGGGGGTACATTTTTCACTTGCCGATTCTTTTATATAGCATACCTTAGTGTAGCAGCATGGTCTATGTCATTACTTATACCCAATGTTAATACGTACGACCTCAGGTCAGTGTCAGCATTCTACCAGAGCCAGAGTCGTCATAGCACATAATTTCTCCTTTTCAGGTCATGTCACAGCTCTCTGTTCTCAGTTGCTATTGTCATTCACACCTTTGCCTCAGGTGGAATAAAAAAAAAAGTCAAGAAGAGTCACCTCACGGACGGTTTTCCCATTAGGTTACTGGCTTTGCAACTTGACGTTTCTTCAAAGGTTGTTATAGGTTCAGAATATTTGGCAGATTTTCATCAGTTTGCTGTATCACGACATCAGACCTGACACGTCACTCAGGCCACGGCGGTTTCAACCATTGTTTTGTTATGTCTAGTCTAGTAGGGGCAGCTTGTCAATTCAACTACGGGGTGTCACAGGTTCGTTTCACATATGCTCACACGGGGTTATAGGTAATAAAAAAAAGTTATGAAAAAAAAAAGAGGAAACGGGTAAGTCACGTTCTGTCACAACATGTTGTCACGTTTGTCAGTGTTAATACATGTCTCCAATACAGATAGATGGTCAGGCAGTGGCAGATTTAGTCATGTGGGACCAGTCATGTGGGAGCGTCTGGAACCGGATTTCTTTTTTCATCCCCGCTGCTACTAGTTAATCTCCCTTAGTCTTTTTTGATGCTTCCGCTGGCACTTTTTTTTTCAGCCATTTTTGGCACCCACTGGTTGGCTGGGACATGGCCTGGAGAAGTAAGACAGATCCCGGGTTTTCTACAGACTTCAGCCTTGTTCAAACTTTAGCCTATTGTGGCTGCTGCATACGTTTGGGGTAGTTTATGGGGCAATTCCACAGTTACGTTTCATTTCAGACAATTCAGCAACAGTGGACATCTTAATGAGAGGTAGAACTAAATCCCTGCAGGTTATGTCTTTTGCAAGAAGACTAGTGTGGCTCTCATTACAATACAACTTTCACTACTGCTGTTCCCATATCCGAGGAACACAAAACGTGGAGGCTGGCACTTTGTCACAGGCTAACTTCTCCCTCTTTTCACAGGTCATGCCAGAAGCAGACGACATAGGGGGCCTCGATTCCTCCTTACTCAGCGTTAATTCTGGACTAACAAACCATCTGGTTACTGTACACAGCCCGATAGCTAGGTCATTGTCATTTAACACAACCGGGAGTTACAACACAGGTTGGAACACGTTCATCAAGTTTCAGGCAAAATATTCCCAAGGGAATACTAGTTTCATATACTACGTATTGGCGTTCATAGGTTTCTGTCACTCAGATTTTAGGTGTTCTCACAACACCGTTAGATCCTATCTGACAGGGGTACAATATTTTTCTGCCATAAACAATCCTGAGCTGGGGTCGCTATTTTCTGCTCATGTTATCAAAGCAGCATTGAAGGGTATGTGTAAGTGCCGTGCTGTGTAAGTGCCGTGCAGAAGACCAGCCATGCAGACAGGCCATCACTGGCAAAATCTTTAGGGATTAGCCACTATCTACTTCCGGTTCTACGGGTTTTTAAGGCCAGGCGAGTTCACGTGCACTTCTGCCAATAGCAGTTTTGTCAGCCTCTCCCAGTTGAGCCCGAGTTCTGATGGTTACACGCTGACCTTACCAGTTACCAAAACATCTCAAACAGGATCCCGTATACAAATCATTTTCTTTCCGACATCACATTCATGGTGCCCGGTCAGTGTCTTTCAGCAGTTACTGGCAGCACTAACAGACCGAGAACCAGAGAGTCCTCTCTTGCCGTTTCCCATGGCACCACTCACCAGCTCTCAGTTTGTGTGTCATGTCCGCATACTGGTCGATGGTGCTCTTCATGTTTCAATAGGTACATTCCTCAACCTAATTGCGAGATGGTCTCGCATTTGAGAAGTTGGTCTTGTAAGTGTTGTTTGCAATAAATTGTTATGTATCAGTTAGTTGTGGTGTTTTGCCCTCTTTAGGCATTCCTTCTTCGTAGCGGTTACGGCACAATTCAAGCCACTTAGTTTAGTTAGGCAGGTAGATGGTAGCGTGTCATGTAGTCTTACGCATCCGAGGTAAGCTGTGACCACAAGTATGAAGGCCAATTTATTGGCCTGTATTTGTGGGAGGGGCGTCAGCAGCACTTATATACCAGGCCGGCACCTCCCTTGGACGACGGTGCTGTGTACCATCCCATCCCGCCCTTCTTTTTATAAACATCTTGCAGGGTATACCCTCTTTAGGCATTCCTCCTACGCACCGGTTACGGCACAATTCAAGCAGCTTAGTTTAGTTACTTAGGCAGGTAGATGGTAGCGTGTCATGTAGTCTTACGTGTCCCAGGTAAACTGTGACCACAATCCCTTTCTATACATCTTTACTAGCTCCTATTAAGCCTAAAATGGGGGTTCCCCACTAAAGAACATACTATATAGGCTACAGCAGAGCTCAGCACTACTCTTGGCTTCTGAGGACCACATGAATCAGTTTTTATACTCATCTTAGCCCTATAATTAAAAAAGTAGCTGTCCAAGTCACAAACAAAATACTAATATATGAATTGTATTCAGAAGGGTTACCCCATTAGTGTAATGCCAGGAAATGTATGTTACTCCAATGGCTGTGGTCACTCTTGGCACCTGCTGGTTTAACTCTTTAGTAGCTTCTCATAGATGCCTCTAGGTAAGTCCCTTGACACTTTCTCTACTGTTAACTCTTTCTAGGTGGCCCCATGGATAGCCATTAAGCATAATGGCTGTCTGGGCTGCTACATGGAAAAACTAAACAGAGTCGGCAGAAGATGTGACTCCATGGCACTTTCCTTATGTTGCTACTACTTGATTATACAGTAGTGATTAATGAGAATGACTCCCTTTGGTCAGACTCCCACTGATTGGACATTGATGGCATATCCTAACGATATGCCTCCAATGCTTTGAGTGACCTGATCCCCATTATGAAAACCTTAATTGTGAAACTGTATCATGTCAATAAATCTAGAGTAATGGATACAAGACAAGTGATTGCTTTATAACAAAAGTCAAATTTTAATAGATATTTTATATATAAAGATTTTCTTACTACAAAAAATCCAGACAAAATGTAATATTTGAAGATTTTTTCCCCGCAATAAATATTCCACATTTATAACTGTACAGAGCATGTGCCTGTGTCTAAGGAGCAGATATACAGTGATAGCATGAAACACAATACATGTCACTTGAAGATACAATAACTTAAAGCAGTGATCGTAACTCAGAGGTTCTCCTGATGTTGCAAACTACAACTCCCAACATGTCCTGAAAGCAGAAGGCTGTTAGGACACTCTGGGAGTTGTGCAGTAACTGGAAAGCCACAGGTTGATAATCACTGGTTCATAGTGTAACATTTGGCAAAGAACTTTCTATTGGCACTCCAGTATGAAAACGACCATGAACAAGAACCGGTGCATATAGGAGTTAATCATTTTCTCATCTGTGATCAAAAAATAAGCTGGAGTCTGATCGGTTGCTGTAATTTTTTGTCTCTATTGGTCTGGAGAAGTCATGGATCCAAACCAACACGTCCTTGTGGCCAATAATACCCATAGTGACCAAATATGAGCATTGTCTTTTGTAAATGTTTCTGGTCTACATAAAGCCCAGGGTATGGATGACATTAAATTTTTATTTTTTTATATCTAGGCACTAGAAAAGAAAAATTCAGCATTTTGGTTGCAGACTCTGAAGTAACCTCAATGGGAAAGAAATGGTTTCCTTTTGATGATTCTGAGGCTTAACGTTAATGCCACAAATGGAATTTTGCTTATGTATAATGGGAAACACATGGTGTTTGTCCATAGAGTGGAATAAGGACAAGAGGGCAGACAAAGTAAATTGTGAGGTTCTGCCATTGATCTTACTCCAATAGATAATCATTTGCCAAGGACACATTATTGGCTGTGTCCAACTACAGATATTTTTGCTCTACATTATTGTTGTTTTTATGGATTTTTTGGGGCATTAGATTTTTAGGTAACCACAAGCATAATTCTAAGCTACTGAATTTTTTTGCCTTATTCATCCTGACCATCAAGGTCCTGTAAATGGCAAAGCCATGAGCACAGAACCTATATGGTGACAGAGGGCTGGAGGATACGGTGCTATAGGAATGGTGGCATTGTCTTCAACCTTTGAATCAATTGCTCATAAGTGAGACTATATCTGAAATATAGCATGATATGGATCATGGTCCACTTTCATATAGCGGTACAGTAATGAATCATGGACCCTAAAGGTCACAGATGCCCTTAATAAGCAGGTGTAGCTATTATGTATCATGTATGTGCTTTTTATGTAAGTTTAATATACACAGCATGTGAAAATGCTATCTTGTTTCCAATTGTGTCTGTATAATTACCCCAAATATCTGCTTTAGAGGCTAGACATTATTATGCCCCACCTTCCACCTCTTGAGGGACACAGGAGAATCCTAAGTCTTGTTGTGCTACTTTCTGTACACATTTTTTATTTCACTCAAATTATTGTGCAGATAGTTGTATAGAGTATATAGTGTACCATTTGTAGTCATCTCTTTTGGCACTTATTTATAGAAAGACCATAGAACCATAGAAGTTTGGAACAATCAGGTCCAACAGAAAGCAGACTCTTGGCTGAAACTACCAAACATGCTTGGATATGTCGATAGAGGTCTAATGGCTGTAGCTACCATAACAACTTTGAGATTACAGATTGAGAATGGACTGTACAATTTAGAAAGCCTTTTTTTTTACACATCCTATTGGGATGAATTAATACATATGGTCCTCTGTTCCAGGGTCCTCCTTCCTCATCTCTTGACCTGAGTAGACAATAGTTAGAAACAGCATATCTCACTCTGGAGGACATGTCCTGTCCTGCATTATACAGATATTTAGTTTCCTCTATGGTGGCATTGAAGATTCTTCTTATTTAGCGTTAAACTGGCCATGCATACAGTAGTTTAATTTACCCTCTAATCTGACTAACAGTTTGGTATTTCTTTTTACTACCAAGATGCTGCACTACAAAATCTCTGCAATAACTAGAAAGGTTTTACCACAGGAAAATCATTATAAAATCCATTACTGAATGTAATCCATAACAACCACAAAAAACATATCTCCAGTGACCATTGTGGCTATGTCTCCTGGCAGAGGTGTAAAATGGAAGCCATTTATTTGCTTAGGCAACCAGAATCTCCCATTATCACTTTGAAACTAATTAGGACATCTGCCTCCTGAAGGGTCCATGATGAGAGATAACTCCGACTGTGGACATTTAACCTCACTCAGGTGCTGTAAATAATTTTTGCCATGGTATCGAAATGGTTGTTTGGTTGCTATGGCAGCCAGGAGCTTTGTCAAGCTGCTATAGCAAAGTTCCTATTACACTATGCCTCAGGCATAGTTTAATAGGACCACAGTGATTTTGTCATGGACTGCAGTCTACTGTACAAGAGGGCTAAAAATAAAGTTACCCCCCAAAAAATTTTATGTATAAAAAAAATGTTAACTATAAATAAAAATACATAATTAGTATAATGCCAACTATTAAAATATAACTTTGTGATACAGTGAGGTATCAATGAAAATGTCTGAACATTTAAAATATGACTTGCAGTACAGTGAAAACCATGAAGGCAAAAGAATAAAAATGCCCCAATCGCTTTGCCGCCCCAATTTTTTATTTTTTTCTATAATTTTATAAGTTAAACATCCCCCATAATGGTAAATAAAAACTACAGGTAGTCCTCCCCAAAAAGTGCCCTTATACAGGTCTGTAGATGGAAATAAAATTAAAACTTATAAAGTCTTAAAACATGAACTAAACCTTTTGCAATGTAGATGGCAAGCAGGTAAACAGTGAATAGCAAACAGCGCTCGTACTAGTGCTGCATTCTCTTCAAACAGTCGGACCCCCGCCAATCTGATAATAATCAATATACTGTATATAATCTCACAGTTTTGTTAGCCATGTACACCTGCCGCTAAGAACTGTAAAGGATTTGATAGGCAAAAAAATAATAATAATTCCGAAGTTCTACCCTGAGTCTCATTTCGAAAATGTGATTTAGGAATTTTAAAAATTAAACAAGATTTTGGTCCCTGGCCCTCAGAAAGCAAAGCTTTCTATCCAGTAACCTCTATCCCAGAAAACCTGAACACCGATGGCATATCGGTTACACTGGCTGTTAGGCCATCCATTGTGTAAGTTGGTTTAACATACACCATGGAATGGCTGCAAAAAGCAGCCACTGTGGCTCTACTGGTCCAAACACTGTGGAACTCTACAGTGATTTATCTTTGGCTCAGTAGAATTGTGGGGGAGCTCGAGTGTTGCAACCATATTTGGCTCACATAAAACCAGCATTATACCAATTCAGAGTCCTTTTAGAAATGTGGAACATAACACTGGTGGGAGTCTTATTAATTCCCAAAATGAAGGGGTCCTAGCCCTCAATACACAGTAGACCAGTTCATCCCTCAACCATGACTTTTTCATTTCCACAAAGTGTACAAAATCTGATTTCAGTGCAGTAATGAGCTTATACAGTACCACTGAAATCACAAGGATTTATGTAAATTTACCTATCCAAACCCAACTAAGTTAGAGAGACACTTACAGAGTACCAAAATATCTTCAAACAGAGTATTGGTAGAAACTCCATTTTCTGAAAGTAGAAAAGCCTTTAAATGGGGTTTCCTACAATGTGACATATAATATCCAAATCACTGTATAGTCTGATGGATATAAATAATTTTTAGTAATATCGAAAAGTAAGCCAATCTCTGAGTTGTGCAAAGATGTGGCCAACATGCATGATTTCTCTCCACTGATATATTATTGTCAGTGGAGAAGAACCACTCATGCAAGACCTTCTCTTGCAGAATTCCAACTTTCGCTACTAGTCTGAACATCTTTTGTGCACCATGAAGCTCTCTATATCCTGTATGGTTTTAAGACCCTTCCAAACAGTGGAACTTATTTAGCAAATATTTTGTGAAATCCTCAATATATAACTACATTTTTTGAAACAACCAAGGACTGAGCTCTTCTTTTGCAGCTTACAGAACTGCCCATAGTGGACAAGGAGTTTTTTTTAGTTCTTAAAGGGCTTCTGTCACCCCACTAAACTTTTTTTTTTTGTGTACTTATAATCCCTATACTGCGATTAATCCATACATAATGTGATTAATCATTTTGGTTCAGTAGATTTAGCTAAAAACATACTTTTATAATATGTAAATTACCTGTCTACCAGCAAGTAGGGCGGCTACTTGCTGTAGCAGCAGCATCCTCCCATCATAATGACGCCCCCTCTGCATGTTGATTGACAGGGCCAGGGAACGGGATCGTTCTCTGCTGGCCCTGTTTGCATTCAAAATCTGGCGCCTGCGCCGTACCTGTCTTCAATCGGCGCAGGCATACTGAGAGGCGGCCGCTCGCTCGGCCGCTCCATCCTCAATGCGCCTGCGCCGGGTGTAGATGTGACGTCTTGCATTGCCAGATTTTGAATGCAAACAGGGCCAGCAGAGAACGATCCCGTTCCCTGGCCCTGTCAGTCAACATGCGGAGGGGGCGTCATTATGATAGGAGGATGCGGCTGCTACCAGCAAGTAGCCGCCCTACTTGCTGGTAGCAAGGTAATTTGCATATTTTAAAAGCACGTTTTTAACACAATCTACTGGACCAAAATGATTAATTAGATTATGTAGGCATAAATCGCAGTATAGGGATTATAAGTAAACAAAAAAAAACAAAAAACGGTTTAGTGGGGTGACAGAAGCCCTTTAAACTATGCTTGATTAATAGACCTAAGTAGTCTTGAAAGCTTGCTATCTGTTGTCATCTATTCAGTTAGCCATTAAATGGTATCAATGACTGAGGAATTTTTATCTTCTCAGTACTTGACCAGTTATGTCGCCTTGAATAACTGAGTAATGTCCAGACTGATGGCAATGTACCATACTGAGAAAACCATTCCCTGGTACTCCAGCACATTTTATCAACTATATGTGCCGGGCCTAGTTGCTCCTGGGTGGAAGTGCTCATCTCCATAGTCATCTGTATTGCCATATCCCTTCCCCATTCCTCTGATAGGCTGCAGGCCTAGTGCCTGCAACCTATCAGAGGCCGGTGCAGGCGGTGTGATGGCGTCAACGTGCCACCTGAGCCATACAGCGCAGGACACAGGCTGAAAGAGGGCTGCATCGCATCGCTGGCAGCCTGATGGAGGTAAGTATAAGTGTTTTTTTATATGGTACTACTACTGGCACATGATTATGGCATCTATAGGGGCCCCTGTTATTGGCACATGATTGGGGGGGCATCTATGGGGGCACTTGTTATTGGCACATGATTGGGGGGCATCTATAGGGGTACTTGTTAGTGGCACATGATTGGGGGCATCTATGGGGGAACTTGTTACTGGCACATTATCGGGGGGCATCTATGGGGGAACTTGTTACTGGCACATTATCGGGGGGCATCTATGGGGGCCCATCTTACTGGCACATTATTCGTGTCACTTTTTACTGGCATATTATTGGTGGCACTATGGGAGCACTTCTTACTGGCACATTATTGGGGGCACTATCGGGCATCTACTATGGGCACTATGGGAGCACTATTACTTCTGGGGCACAGTGGGGACATGTTGGGGGCACTGTAGGAGCACTATTACTACCATGTGTGCTCTAGCACAGAATTATTCCTATTGGTGGGACTTTTGGGAGCACTATTACTGTGGGGGCACCTTGGCACAGTATCAGCTTACCACAATTATTTTTGGGGGACGTTATGTTTACACTATTAGTGTCAGGGGCAGTATTTGCTGGGCGCAGTTATTTTAGGACACCGTGTGCCAATAATTTTTGACGGTCACTATCTGCATGGTACTACTATCATGAGGGGGTTATCTGTTTCTGCAGTATAGTATTGGGGAGCACAACGGCACAGTATAGGGGGTGGTAGAATGATTTGTCCAGAAGATGGGAGGATAATGGAAAAGTAGTGAACAAAGATTTTGTTTGTCAAACTGCAAAGATGAGAAATGGCTGAAAAATGGTGGTCTGGTCTGAATGGAGAAGATGAGGAAAAAGAACATCTACATCAAATAGACATCACTGGATGTAAGAGGTACAGATGTAGCAGGGGTAACAAACACACTCTTAACTCAAATTTCTTAACTCATCGTGTTATCTTGAAACAAAGGCCATTGAAAAGCAATTGCTTAATGCATTTAGTTGCATTTAGTTTAGATAACATGTCTCACAAAGCATGTGTGTGTTAACGCTGTATGTGGCGCTGTATTACTATGTATGTAGGGGTGGATGGAGGGGTTAGTAGCACAGTACTATCTGCACATTGTAAAAAAAAAGGTAATCTGCAAAATACTATATATTTGAGTCAGAAGTTGTGCTTTTTTTTTAAATTTTTAGAATAATGATACAGCCATTTTATTTGATACTTTTGTGCTGATTCTTTTTTTTCCTCTATATTGAGGGACACTATAGTCAACAGCTAAACGTAGTAGTTCTGGTGTCTATAGCATGTCTCTGCAAGCTTTTTAATGTAAACCTTGCCTTTTCAGAAAAAAACGGCAGTATTTATATTACTGCTAAGGAACACCTCTACTGGCCGCTCATCATTATTAAAGTTTACTACTATACGAGGTGTGTGGATTTTTTGTTTGTTTTGTGTGTGTGTTTGTTGTGGTGGAGGGCGTGACTGCATGCTAGGGTGTGGGGAGGCGGGATCCAGGGGGCGCAAGTAAATTCATGCCCAGGGTCCAATCAATATTAACTATGGCCCTGTATATGTGCTTGCATTTTCAGATACATACTGTAGCAAAATTAGGATTCTCAGATTGCACATTGCACCGTATCGGTCCATGCACAATTGTCACCAGCCTTGAATATAGACTTTTCTGTAAGAGGAGATGATGCATGGTGGGTGAAGGTTGATGACAAAGCAAAGCTTTCCTATCCTTAATTATCTGTATAAAAGCTATGCAGTAGACTTAACATAGAATTTTTGCCTGAAATTGTCCTTTACAAGATTGGTTGAATATACATATGTACAGAACTACTACTGGGCTCCTGTGGAAAATGGAGTTTGAGTTCTACAAAAAACAAAAAAAACTTGTATTGGAATGCAATTTGTTTCAGTTTCCTCTAAAGATCAAATGGGTGACCAGTTGGACTTTTCAATGGATAGATCTCTCCTCAATAGAAAGCGCCCATTATCTTTCTTCACATCTCTAAGCAAATACTGGTTGTGAGGTAAAGACATGTTGAGAAGGCAAAATGTGTAATTTCTCTTGTGCCTGAAGGGTTGATGATGGGCGGCCTTGTCCTCTGTCTGCGACATACAGTAACGAGTCATCTCAGGCATCTTGGAAACTCACTTGTTCTAAATGGCATCTCCAAACCTAGATTAAGAAGATGAAAAGGCATCAGAAAACTACTGAGGTACATAAACATGCAATTGGACAGACCTAAGTATTAGCAAAGATGTATTTCATTACATGTAGTTGAAGGGTTTTTATCATATAAATAGGATAAGACCTGTTTAATCAATGAGGACCCAATGATTAAGTTTGGTCAAGGGAAGCTGAAATCATCACATTTAATCGCCACCACAATCAGTGGGTTTCCCAACAATCGGCTATCTGTCCTTGAATTACAACAGTTTGTCTTAAAAGAGTCTGGCCATTTAAACACTTAATAGTGACCTCAATATTGCCCTCAGCATCTAAGTGGTTGACATAGAGGGAGCACCCTCTGTTTCCCATTGGCAGGTGATGAATGAGATTGCGGGGTGCTGATGTCTTCGTATGGAAGCCTTGGGCCCAATGAAGGCCCTAGGCCTGCCTGCAGTGTTTCCCGAGCAGGCTGCATCTCTCTGGCACAGCCTGCTGGTGTCTGTCAGTATAGCACTGACAGTATAATACACTGAACTTCATGCACACCACAATGTATTTTAGAAGCGATCAAAAGATTGCCTATTAATGTCCTTAAAGTCCTTGTGGGACTAGTAAATAGTAAAAAAAATAAAAATGTTTATTAAATAAATAAAAAAACAATCCCAAGTTAAAAAGACCCCTTTTTTCCACTGAAAGAAAATCACTTCAATGGAAACCATAGCAAAAAAGAAATCCCCTCCATATTTGGTATGACGGTGTCCATAAAAACCCACACTACACAATTATCATGCAACTTATGGCATATGGTGAACGCTGTAATAAAAAAATAAAAAATGCCAGAATTGCTTACTTGCCACTTGCTTATGTGTACTTAAAACTACGACAAAAAAAAAAAAAAAAAAGCCTTCATAGGATTAAGGCCAAGTTCACACTTTATTTGGTCAGTTATTTCCATGAGTTACTGGGAGCCAAAAGCAGATGCGGGTCAAAAATACAGAATAAAGCAGGGGTAGGCAAGTCCGGCACTGCAGCTGTTGTGAAACTACAACTCCCAGCATGCATACTTACTCTGCTCTTCTCCGAACTCCCATAGAAATGAATAAGGCCTGCTGGGAATTGTAGTTTAACAGCAGCTGGAGCGCCGAAGGTTGCTGACCCCTGGAATAGAGGAATTCATTTAATTATACCTTATCTTCACTACTGGTTTTGGCTCACAATAACTGATGGAAATAACTGACCAAATAACTGAAGTGTGAACTCTGCCTCATGCACGACTGTATGTATTTTGCGGTCCACAAAAAATGAAACCTCAAAAATTACGGATGACATCCGTGTGCATTCCGTAATTTGCGGAACGTAAATGCTGGCCCCTAATAGAACAGTACTATCCTTCTCCGTAATACGGACAATGATAGGACATGTTCTATTTTTTTGCAGAACGGAAATACGGACATACGAAAACGGAATGGATACGGAATAACTTAAATTTTTTTTTTTGCGGACCCACTGAAATGAATGCTTCCGCATACGGTCCGCAAAAAAATGGAACGGACGCGGAAAGAAAATACGTTTGTGTGCATGAGCCCTAAGTCAACGAAATAACCCAAAAATAATTGTTGCTCTTGGAATGGGTTAATGAAAAAGAAAAAAATTATTAATGCCCAAAACAGACTGGTCAGTAAGGAGTTAAGGAGCATCAGTAGTTCACATCCATTTCAGTGGCAGGCAGTCCTGTATATTGCCTTCTAGTACAAAGTGCTGGTCTAGACATGTGCTGTGTCAATCTGGCAAGTTTCTACTGACATTATCTGCAGAAAACGAGTTCCCAGTGACTTTCTAATCAGACACTATTCATCATGTGCCAAATTTGTACCACCTACCTGTGTGCTGCAGGCCTGACCACAGTGGCTGGCGTTCATGCTGCAGCACGTATTCTTGTCAGTTTTATTCTGAGATCTCTGCGCGTTCTTTGCCTTAAGGGTCTAGAGGGGTCAGAAAACAGAGAATTAGATTATGTCCATTTCAACCAGTAGTCAATCATTGTGATACAAACAAAAACAAAAAAACATATAAAGAAACTATACAAACAATAAAGTAAAAAAAAAAAGGCCAGTTACAAAAGACCCCAGAGCTGAACCCAGACATACCCATATTTTCACCCAAACAGCCCCCAGACAAGAGCATTTCGATGCTCTCCTTTGCCCTGTGTTGAATCGCGCAGGGCAAAGGCATTTTCAGGAGATCCGGTGAGGTACCGGGCTCTCCTTAGGCCTGCCAGGCGGAAGCTTCCGCCCAGCAGTGAACCTGGTGACTGATGGGCGCACTTTATCTCTGCCCTAGCCTGTAAAATGGCTAGGGCAGCGCTAAAGCCCACCAATCAGAGCTGGTGACATCACAGAACACACGGCCGGGCGGATTTGCAAAATTAACTCTGTACCATCTAGAGACTGCATATTTGTACTGCTGCAACCAAAAGGCATCCAAAGTAAAAGTTGTGAGTTGCATTTCACCACTGTCTACCTCATTATTACTACCTATGGTTGTACCACCATTAACGGTACTGGCGTCACGACAAAAACCATCAAGGGACTCAGCCGCAACAAGCACCCTAAGCACCCCTAACATGAAGGGCACCTCAACCACCATCTTGGCTGATGCTTCTTACCACAGAGTGTGCCCCGGAGGATTTCGTGCTGTCCACCTCAACACTGTGCTGCCAGCCCAGGGAGGCTATCTGCTAACCATGAGTAAACTATTTGGCCCCTCATCGGTCCACCGTGTACCTCACGTGTTGCCCCTGCGACTGGCTGGCTGCAGATGTAGCAGGGTTAAAGGGGATTTGCCATCTCAGACAATAGGGGGCATATCGCTAGGATATGCCCCCAATGTCAGATAGGTGCGGGTCCCACCTCTGGGACCCACACCTACAATGAGAACAGAGCAAGGAAATGAATGGAGGGTGCACTGCGCATGCGCAGCCACCCTCCATTCATTTCTACGGGGCCGCCGAAAATAGCCAAGAGCTGGTTTGGCTATTTCCGTCTGCCCCATAGAAATGAATGGGAGCAGGGGCCGCGCGTGCGTAGTGTGCTCCCATTCACTTCTATAGGAGCAGTGGGGAGCAGCGCTTGGAGGTGAATGGACCCAAGGAAATCTGGGGTCCTCCAGCCACAGCTCTCCATGCTCCGTTCTCGTTGTAGGTGCGGGTCCCACCACCACAATGGATTTAAAATGAAACAAACAAGATGTGCTTTAATTGCAGACTGTCAGCTTTAATTTGAGGGTATTTACATCCAAATCAGGTGAACGGTGCAGGAATAACAACAGTTTGCATATGTGCCTCCCACTTGTTAAGGGACCAAAAGTAATGGGAGAATTGGCTTCTCAACTGTTCCATGGCCAGGTGTGTGTTATTCCCTCATTATCCCAATTACAATGAGCAGATAAAAGGTCCAGAGTTAATTTCAAGTCTGCTATTTGCATTTGGAATATGAGATCCAAAGAGCTGTGACTATCAATGAAGCAAGCCATTATTAGGCTGAAAAAACAAACCCATCAGAGAGATAGCAAAAACATTAGGGCAAAACAACTGTTTGGAACATTCTTAAAAAGAAGGAACACACCGGTGAGCTCAGCAACACAAAAATAACCCGGAAGACCACGGAAAACAACTGTGGTGGATGACCTAAGAATTTTTTTCTTGGTGAAGAAAGCATCTTGCAGCGGCATGCTATTCCATCCGGTTTGCGTTTAGTTGGACCATCATTTATTTTTCAACAGGACAATGACCCCAAACACACCTCCAGGCTGTGTAAGGGCTATTTGACCATGAAGGGGAGTGATGGGGTGCTGCACCAGATGACCTGGCCTCCACAGTCACCAGACCTGAACCCAATCGAGATGATTTGGGGTGAGCTGGACCGCAGAGTGAAGGCAAAAGGGCCAACAAGTGCTAAGCATCTCTGGGAACTCCTTCAAGACTATTGGAAGACCATTTCAGGTGACTACCTCTTGAAGCTCATCAAGAGAATGCTAAGAGTGTGCAAAGCAGTAATCAAAGCAAAAGGTGGCTACTTTGAAGAACCTAGAATATGACATATTTTCAGTTGTTTCACACTTTTTTGTTATGTATATAATTCCACATGTGTTAATTCATAGTTTTGATGCCTTCAGTGTGAATCTCCAATTTTCATAGTCATGAAAATAAAGAAAACTCTTTGAATGAGAAGGTGTGTCCAAACTTTTGGTCTGTACTGTATATATATATATATATATATATATATATATATGTATATATATACACACACACACACACTGTACAGGGAGTGCAGAATTATTAGGCAAGTTGTATTTTTGAGGATTCATTTTATTATTGAACAACAACCATGTTCTCAATGAACCCAAAAAACTCATTAATATCAAAGCTGAATATTTTTGGAAGTAGTTTTTAGTTTGGTTTTAGTTTTAGCTATTATAGGGGGATATCTGTGTGTGCAGGTGACTATTACTGTGCATAATTATTAGGCAACTTAACAAAAAACAAATATATACCCATTTCAATTATTTATTTTTACCAGTGAAACCAATATAACATCTCAACATTCACAAATATACATTTCTGACATTCAAAAACAAAACAACAACAAATCAGTGACCAATATAGCCACCTTTCTTTGCAAGGACACTCAAAAGCCTGCCATCCATGGATTCTGTCAGTGTTTTGATCTGTTCACCATCAACATTGCGTGCAGCAGCAACCACAGCCTCCCAGACACTGTTCATCGAGGTGTACTGTTTTCCCTCCTTGTAAATCTCACATTTGATGATGGACCACAGGTTCTCAATGGGGTTCAGATCAGGTGAACAAGGAGGCCATGTCATTAGATTTTCTTCTTTTATACCCTTTCTTGCCAGCCACGCTGTGGAGTACTTGGACGCGTGTGATGGAGCATTGTCCTGCATGAAAATCATGTTTTTCTTGAAGGATGCAGACTTCTTCCTGTACCACTGCTTGAAGAAGGTGTCTTCCAGAAACTGGCAGTAGGACTGGGAGTTGAGCTTGACTCCATCCTCAACCCGAAAAGGCCCCACAAGCTCATCTTTGATGATACCAGCCCAAACCAGTACTCCACCTCCACCTTGCTGGCGTCTGAGTCGGACTGGAGCTCTCTGCCCTTTACCAATCCAGCCACGGGCCCATCCATCTGGCCCATCAAGACTCACTCTCATTTCATCAGTCCATAAAACCTTAGAAAAATCAGTCTTGAGATATTTCTTGGCCCAGTCTTGACGTTTCAGCTTGTGTGTCTTGTTCAGTGGTGGTCGTCTTTCAGCCTTTCTTACCTTGGCCATGTCTCTGAGTATTGCACACCTTGTGCTTTTGGGCACTCCAGTGATGTTGCAGCTCTGAAATATGGCCAAACTGGTGGCAAGTGGCATCTTGGCAGCTGCACGCTTGACTTTTCTCAGTTCATGGGCAGTTATTTTGCGCCTTGGTTTTTCCACACGCTTCTTGCGACCCTGTTGACTATTTTGAATGAAACGCTTGATTGTTCGATGATCACGCTTCAGAAGCTTTGCAATTTTAAGAGTGCTGCATCCCTCTGCAAGATATCTCACTATTTTTGACTTTTCTGAGCCTGTCAAGTCCTTCTTTTGACCCATTTTGCCAAAGGAAAGGAAGTTGCCTAATAATTATGCACACCTGATATAGGGTGTTGATGTCATTAGAACACACCCCTTCTCATTACAGAGATGCACATCACCTAATATGTTTAATTGGTAGTAGGCTTTCAAGCCTATACAGCTTGGAGTAAGACAACATGCATAAAGAGGATGATGTGGTCAAAATACTAATTTGCCTAATAATTCTGCACTCCCTGTATATATCGGAAATGTATGACAATGTACAGAGATATAGACTAACATTCAATTAAATCCTCCGAGAGACAGGGTGTAACAGAGGCCCCAGCTGCCATGACAAGAACTCGCCACCCTGCAGTTGCATTTGTGGGGTGCCAATCAGAGGACAGAGGGAGCTCCATCCATTCTTTCTAACCAATCAGATGCTGCTGTTGCTATTGACCTTGGCATCTGAAGGGTTAAACTGTCTGGATTGGAGTCAGCTTCGATCCCGGAAGTGAGAACAGGATGCCAGCTGTATAATACAGCTGGCACCTTCAAGCAATGGCATAGGCTCAGCTCCTGGGCCGATGACATGACAGCTCCATATTATTAGAGCACTGAACTTACAGTAGCGTAATAGTACCGGGCCTTTTTATACAGATGTAGCCGAGCTAAAATTGACTCTGATAATTGATAAGCCATTGAAATACATTGAAAGAGTTAGTTAACCTTTTTGTGAAATGTTTTACTCAAAGTTTTTTACTCAAGTTTAGCTCAGCTGCATCTGTATATAATATGGGTACTACATTAGTGGAGGTGATCTAGGTATTCATTCTGACCAGATTTAGAGTCAGGAAGTATTTGTTCCCCCCCTAATATGGGGCAAATTGGATCCACCTCTTGCAGTAGGTGTTTTGCCATTCTCTTTTTCAACCTTATGTAACTGTGTAATGTCCAGGTGCTTATTCCTCTATTCCATTCCGAGGCACCAAAAGTAAAGCAAATTAGTAAAGATTTACCAACCCTGTAAACATTTCAAGTCTAAAAGGGTGTCCAAATTTGTTGCAGTGGTTCAGGCTGGATGATAAATTTGGTGCATGGTTTGATACTATTGTGTAACAGAATTTTGAGTGCAAAATGTTGCATCTTAGGCTATGTCCCTCTTCTTGTGAAGCCAGATGCAGAACATTTTTCTTAAACTAGATCTGCCCAATTGTGGCAAATTAAGAGAAATTGTGCCAAATCTTAGCCCATTTTAGGCCAAGGTCTAGATGCAATCACATTAGTAAATGAGGGCCATTGAATTTTTTATTTTTGTTACTGTCTTGACTTTTTGCTTAATTTCCAAGAAAGCAAAACATGGATGTTGCCTTGAGAATGAGTGGTTTAAAAGGTTGTAAAAGACACTTCATATGGGCAATACACTGGTTGACTCTTTCATTGTGAGATAGCCTTGTGTTTTGAAATGTGGTTTTCAAGTATCCCTAACAGCGGAACTACCTCTATTCAACATTCCTTAATGATGACCCGTAGAGGGTCTACTGATCATAGCCTGAACTCTTACCTGTCTGTCTTCTGTTTGCAAAAGTTGACACAGCGCTGGTCACTTGGGTCTGTACATGAACACCGGGGCTGTGTCAAGGAGCTCATCCGCCTTCTGTCTGCATCTCGTTTTTCTCGTACGCTTCCCCTGTAACTGGATAGTCCATATGGCACTGTTCTCCTGTAAGACAAAGATGGTAAGTAAAAATCACCTGAAGAGGCAATACTCCACTAACTCCATCAATGTCATTCAACTCTTATGGTCAACCATGGTGGGAAGGAGTAACAAAGGATGTCCCAAAGGTTGAAGACCCACTGATCTAACATTTATATTTTATCCACTGTGACTAGATCATTTTTGGTCACGGAAAAACCATTGAAACAAATTGGAAACTCTAGACGTATGCCGGGGCAGCTTTACACAAAATGTGGCCCTGGGCAAAATCAAAAGTGGGGCCCCAAATCTTGTAATAATGTACTAACAACACAGTTACATTCTGTCGATTCCGGCAGATTTACACCCCGTATAGCTGCTCACACAGTTCTTCACCCTCATGGCCCCAGAATATGCTACATGCCCCCCTCCCCTCACAGCAATGAGTTCCCCTTACTCATGGCACCTGAGAGTGTTAAAAACCGAAAGCAATGGATTCCTCTTCAGGCGCGCTTTCCCCCAGAGGAGATCAGGGAAAGCACCCTGTTCTAAGAATGATCCGCAACCTGTATTAGGCTTCCAGGCTCATTGTTAGTATATCCCAGTTCAAGCCACTAGATGGCAGCACAGAACTGTGATAAAGTGATTTCTATACATAATAATAGAGAAAATTATTTCTGATGATTGTAAGATGTGGTCCACTTGCGGGACTTAAAAGAAAAGAAAAAAAATGTAAAATAAGTTTCGAAAAACATAAAAATTGAAATCACCCCCATTCCCCAAAATAAAAAGAAACAAAAAAATAAAAATAGAATTATGTGCATCGCCACATGCGAAAGCGCCCATGCCATTAAAATATCTTAAAAAGTTAACCCATATGGTGAATGGCATAACAGATTTTTTTTTTTTAAAAGGCCGTTTTGATTTTTTTTCATCACTTTATCTCCCAAGAAAATTTAATAAACAGTTATACACAACAAAATATCAAATTACTGCCACTAGTGGATACCAACTGACCTTGAGTCTCACTCTGACTTGGTGTCCATAATCTCAATACAATTCAGTTGTATATACTGTAGCTCTTAGCTTTCATGTATGAGTGAGGAAAAACTGCTACTCACTTTTTATGAAGTGCTTGCACTTTCAGTCCTTTATTTGCAAAACATTAAAAGCAGTTTCTAGGCTCACAGGCCTGTGTTTCTGAGACGCCTGAGTTGTAACCTACTCCACCATGTGCGATGTTTCGGGGGTCACGCCCCCTTACTCGTGCATGGCTATCAGGTGCAACCAGACAACTTAAATACTCTTAGTTCCAGGGCTGGTGCAAGGATTTTTGCCACCCTAGGCAAAAAAGCAAATTTAGCCGCCCATTGACCACACCCTATGGCCCGTCCCTTTTTTGTCGACCACCTATTTAATGATTGTTGCATGCAACATTTTACTTGACCAGCTAATTTCTAGATATTCTACAGCAGTCCCGTTACATATTATAATATTCCAATATTTCTAACACCTCAAATACAGTAGAAAAAAGACATTCAGACCTCATATAAGCCCAAAGACCCCCCACTCAGCCCCCAGTGCCCCCCCATCAAAACTTAAATCTTGGCAGCAGGCAGAACAAACTACATACTACAATACTTACCTAGAACACTGCGGCTCCATTTCCTCGCGCTCCTGTCTTCCCGCTGGCGCTGCACTGTCACCTGACAGTGTGCAGCGTCAGGTCATAGTGCGCGCACTACGTCCTGACGCTGTACGCTCTCAGGAGGATAGTGCAATGACAGGGCCGCCGCCAGGGAGCTGTAACAGTATAATTTTAAACGGGAGGGGCTGGCTGCGCAGGCATGCGTGTTGGGTCCGGACCGGGATCACCCCATCAGACATGTCACCCGATGCGGCCCGCACCCACTGCACCCCCCCTCGCAACGCCACTGCTAGTAGCAGTCTGCTACTGTGACTTTTATTGCGGTCAGACTCCAGAGAGCCGGCGCCCCCAGAAAGAGTGCGCTCTATGCGGTGGCCTACTCTGCTTATGGGTGGCGCCAGCTCTGCTTAGTTCTCATGTCTCAATCATCAACATTAAAAACATATGGTTACACAAAAGCTGATTCACAAAAATACCCTGAAACTACATATGTCATTTAACCCCTTTGGTTTGAGTGTTTCCATCTTTGCGATCCATCTTGTTTCATGTTGTAGTAGTTTACATTTATTTTCTTCTGGAGTTTGTCCGGGGTTCACATATTCTAATACTACCCATTTTAACTCATTCCATTTGTGTTTTCTTTTGCTACAGTGTTGCAGTAGCGTAGTCTCCTCATTTTTATTATTACTTTCTTTCTTACTTTTTTTTTATCCACATCCTCCATAAATCTTTTTATGCTTGATCTATGCTCGTTAAGCCTTATTCAGATTTCTCTTTTTGTCTGTCCTATATATCACATGCTGCAAGGACATCTAATGCCATAAATGACATTTGTAGTCAAACATGTAGCATAGTGGTACATAGGTATATTGTATCCTTTCCTAGGATGATTTATTGTATTTCCTTTTATGATCTGATTACAATTCATACAGGATAAACATGGAAATGATCCCTTTTTGCTTGTGGCGAAAAAAGTATGTCGATTTTTCTTTTGTATTTTTAGGTCACCTTTGATTAATCGATTACCTATTGATTTCCCTTTTCTATATGGAAAATGTGGTTTTTGTTTAAAGAGTTTTTTTTATCATGTTGTAGTAAATCCCAATATTTATTAATAGTTTTTTAATCCAAGGTGAACTCATAAGTTCCTATATACATTGGGCAATCATTAGGTTATTTTTATTTTTCTAGTCAGAAGGGAATCTTTGGGAATTAAGTCTACTTCTTTTTCTATATTACTAATCATTTTTTTTGGATATCCCCAATCTAGGAATTTTTTAATGACAACATTTTTCTGCTTCTCATAGTCATGATTTGTTTGAGTTATCTATTTTGTACAAATTAATTGACTTTTAGGTATACTTTTAAAGATATCTGGAGGATGATGACTTGAGTATAATAATAAATTATTCCGATCCGTGGGTTTAGAGTATAGTACAGTATCGAACCCTCCTTTGTCATTTTTTATAACTTCTACGTCTAAGAATTGAATAATTCTTGGATGATATTGCAACTGAAATTTGATAGTTTCATGGCATAAATTCAAATATTCCATAAATGTTTTCAGTGATCCTTCAGTATCTTTCCCGAGTAGGAAAATATCATCCACATAGTGAAACCATGTGGACGTATGATGTAATTTTCCCGGTCCGAAGATACATTTTTCTTTATATAGAGCCATTAAAATATTTGTAAAACTTAGGGCTGTGGAAGACCCCATCGAAGTCCCCCGCAGCTGCAAGTAATATGTATCATCAAGTCATACACAACCCAAATGGTATGGTCAGAAATGACAGATCATCCCACCAAAAATTAGCCCCCCCACATCTCTGTGGACATAACTATAAAAAAGTTATGACGATCAGAATATTACAATGAAATTTTTTTTTAAATTTTTTTTACGAAGTGAGTCCTGGTGAGGCTTAGCTTGCTGCAGTGAGTGGGCTTATTGAGGTCCTGAGTAAGGGTTTTCACCTTTCCCTGACAAAAAATACTGGTTATACATGTTAAAAAGGTTGGTGTGGGTTAATGTGGGTGTTATTTGATCATATTTTACGTTTTGTTCCATTTTTTTTTCCACAATAAATTCAAACTTTTCACTGTTGGGGACACCTTGTGTATTTAAGTTTCATTTAGCCTCTATTTTTTTATGTTTCTGTGGGGATTCAAACTCACAACCTTTTACATTAAGGGCAAAAACCTAAACCACTGGGCTGTAGAGCTCAATGCTATTTCAGTGCTGAAAAACATCATAGAAGTTTCTCTTGCATTATACAAGAGAAACTTCTATGAGGTTTTTCAGCTGTAACTTAATCAACTTAAAGTTGAGCTCTATAGCCCAGTGGTTAAGGTTTTTACCTGTATTGTAGAAGGTTGTGAGTTCAAATCCCCACAGGAAAAAAATACTGGTTTACACAAGTTAAAAAGGTTGGTGTAGGCCAGACACGTCCAAACTGCGGTCCTCCAGCTGTTGCAAAACTACAACTCCCAGCATGCCTGATAGCTTACAGCTATTAGGGCATTCTGGGAGTTGTAGTTTTGCAACAGCTGGAGGGCCGAAGTTTGGACATGCCTGGTGTAGGCTAATACGGGTGTTATTTGATCATATTTTATGTTTTGCTCCATTTTTTTCCTCAATAAATTTAACTTTTTTCACTGTTGGAAACACCCTGTGTATTTAAGTTTTATTTAGCCTCTATTTTTAAAAAGTTCATGTAGGGATTTGAACTCACAAACTTCTATATTAAGGGCAAGAACCTTAACCACTGGGCTATAGTGCTCAATTCTATGTCAGTGCTTAAAAACCTCATAGAAGTTTATATTTTGTTAAAAACAGCATAGAAATTTATCTTGTATTATATGAGAGACACTTCTATGAGGTTTTTCAGCACTGACTTTAGCATTGAGCACTATAGCCCAGTGGTTAAGTTTCTTGCCCTTAATGTAGAAGGTTGAGCGTTCAAATCCTCACAGAGACATTTCAAAAATAGAGTCTAAATTAGATTTATATTCATAACACTGACTCCTTATATGGACATATGCATATATGGAGTCAGAGCTGGCAAATTCCCCCCAACCTTCTGCGATCTGCCTTATGGGGTGGCATGACACAGGAATTCCCTATTTTGTTCATGAATAAAACAGCCTAAGCATATACTGCAGCTCAGGACAGATTACTATGAATACTGATTGTAACTGAAGCTTTCTTTTAATCATGCAAATACTGTTTGAAAAGTCAAAGACACTAAAAGGGATTATCTGAGAAATAATAATGATGACCTATCCACACATCAGTAGGAGTTTTAGTCTTGGCACCCTGCACAGATCAGCTATTTCTGGAAGCTGCGGCGATCACCAGAGGCCCCCAGTGGACTTACCAAACACAGTGTCATACATCATATAGCTGCTGTGCTTGGTATTGCAGCTTAGCACCTTTGAGTTGAATGGGGCAGAGCTACAACTAGGCCATGTGACCGATCTATGATGGCATCACATAACCTAGGAAGTAGCCACAGGGCTCACAGAGCACCAAGCCTCTTCGAACAGCTGATCAGCTGTGTCCTGGGAGTTGGACCCCACTAATCTGATACTGATGCTCTGTCCTGAGGACATTAATTCTGTATCCACAGAATATTAACCATTAGATTAGTGGAGATCTGACCACTGGGGCCACCATATAATAGGGCCTCATACCTCATGGGGCCCCTCAAAATGAAAAGAATGGAGCAGTTGTTCGATCATGTGCTAAACACTCCATTGATTCTGTATGAGACTGCTGGAGATACTGTAACTGAGTACAGTACTTGACTATTTCTGGCCACAAAAAATGTATGGAGTGGCATGATGCATGCCCAACCATGCTGCATTCATTTTGTTTGGCCCTGTGAGGAACGGGACCCTCGTTCTCATGATCATTGGTGGTCCCAGCAATCAGACCCCTATAGACCTAATGGATGTCCCCTATCCTGTGGTTATTATAACGTGATATAACTGAAATAACCCTTTAATTACTGCCCCATGTTCTAAATCAGTGATCTCCAGCTGTTGCCAAACTATAACTACCCAGCAGGTCTGTAGTTTGGCGGCAGGTGGGGCTATGCTGCCTGGTTGGAGACTACTGTTCAAGCTTATGATCTGAGGCTCTACAGTCCAGTTCAGCTGCCATAGGGGATGAGGCTTGCCTTGCGGTTTCTGCTCTGAACAATTATTAATTGAAACCACAGAGAACATATTCTTCTGTAGCACTTGTGCCAAGTTAATTGTCCACAGTTGTTTGTAATAAGTTTTCTTGACAGATGTTAGCAATGGGAAACCCCCCCCCCCCCTCAATCACATCTTTAATATGTCCCAAAAACTATTTCCACAGATTATATCAATAACTGAGCAATAATGATGACCTGCGTGACTTCTGAGGGTGCTGCCACACGTTCAGTTTTTTTTTTGCAGGTTTTGAAGCCAAAATCAGGTGTATATCATAAAGGGAGAGAAAACTATTGCTCTTTTTTGGTGTGTTTTTAGTGGAAAACCACTTTAAAATATGGAACAGAGTTCGGTTCCAATTTTTAAAGTGGTTTTCCACCTTAAAAATAAACTGCCAAAGTTATTCAACGAAGTCTCAGGCGACGTCACAAAAAACTGACTTCGGCTCATAGGATCTCCGTACAGCATTAACCCACAGTTTTGAACAAAGCGACTTTGGATGTAGCATCCTAAACTCACTTCACTCATCACTAGTAATCACCAAGGTTTAAACGTGTGGATATGTTCCAAATACAACAATTTAAAATACATCGTAACCTCCTAGGAAGAATCTAACATGTGAATATGTACAGTATTGTACACGACTTTGCTGCAGATTTGAAATGTGTCTCTGTCTGCCATCCTTTCTGCTCCTTCCAAAGTTTCTAGAGTATATAGGGTAAACCTGGCTCCACTAACCTAGGCCATGTACCAACAAGAGGGAAGAATTGAACCAACAATTTATAGATTACTAATGAAGAAGGATGTCTCCTATAAAGCCAAGTCTAAATTTACATTCCGCCCTCATTACAGCAACCTCCCCTTAATGTAAACTGTGTGGTGTCTCAGCAGGTCGGCATTTTTATGGCCCTCAGCCCAATAAATGTTATTGAAGAGGAGCATTAACAAAGTGTCTAAGGCCCAAGGGTTCAAATTTCATGATGCCATCTGCTGCCAACATATCTTTACGCCACAATCTCCAGGAGAATGTAGATGTATCATTCTTTTCATGAGGCACAGACGTTGTGGAGCAGGGCATGACATGGTCAAATGCAACATAAGCAGCAGGTCAAGAGTTGCCAGTTAACAGCTGTATAAAATACTATTATGCCATCACTCACAGAGAACCCCATGCTAGCTGACCAACCTCCCTCGGACACAATAGGTACAGGATGAGTAGATTTAAGTAATAATGAACGACAATAACAAATTGTTCGATGAAATGTGACATTTTTGAATCTTTTTATCAGATCCGAGTCACTGCCCAACTTTCTCACACAGAGCTCTATTCTTCTTTGCTGGGGGCACTGCCCATGTGGACAAGGAAGCACAATGCCATGGTAAAGAGAAACTTATAGTTATATTTAATTAATAATTTTGAGCAATGTTTAGCAGGCATTTAGGCCCACCTGTAACCACTTGAGCATCTGCCATTCGTGGGTTGTCCCACAAAATCACTTGTCCCCTATTTACAGGATAAGGGATAAATAATCAGTGGTGGACTGTCCATAGGAGCTACCAGTGAATGGAGCACTGCCATTTTGTTTAACTTCATGGGACTGCCAGAGACAGATGGTACTGTACTCAGCTAAAACAAAAACTACCACTAAAGAAAAGTGCACTGCCCAAACTGTAAAATTATATATGCACTTTTCTTTAGTGGTAGTTTTGGTTTACTCGTGTGCTGTCCTGTTTCATGATCCAAACCGGTGTTCTATACCTATATTTATTACTTTATTTAGTATCTGGTGTGGTTTCTGGACCATTGTTTTTGTGGTAAAACTCTGCTAAAACGGTACGCAGCCAGGCGATATGGCACCCGTTGCAGTTGCGAGTGGGCCCCATGTTTAAGGATTTGTCCAGCGCTGTACGTGGACTTCCCTGGTCAGAAAGGGGTTAATTTTCTTACACTAGGTTGTGGGTGCCCCATTTTATTTTATTATGGAGCCCTATGAATTATAGTTACAGCTCTGAAACGAACATTCAGCCAACATCTACTGAAGGTGGCACACAATCCAAAAACATGTGGAGTCAAGGAACAAACCAAGTGAAAGTTTTTCATCAAAGTGAAAGTCACATCAAAGACATAAACTGGGTTTTGTGTGACAAATGACAATTGGTAGCCCTGAACATTATTCGGACATCTGTAAAGATACCTATAAAAGTAACATCCACTTTTAGCAGAATAAGGACTCACGGATTACAAAGCTATACAGCATAAGATCCTGATCCAGATCATGACTAAGAGCTGGCTCGAAACATGTCGGTCTGACCAGAGACACGGAGGGACCTATTCCACTGCACCGTATGTACGTTTTGAATATCCAATAAAGAACATGCAGGATTTTATCTCCTTCATGCTGGAAATATGTTTATCTGAATACAGCATAAGATCCCTATTATCATACAAAATGGAGTTGTCACATGGCCGTGTGCAGGAGCTGTCTCAGACAAATGCATTAATACAATCCAAGGCCTCTTATTTCTCATTACACTCTGGCAATGTAATGCTAATCCCCCTTGTCTAATCGGCCACGTGCCATTTGTAGTTGTCCATCACGATGAAGGCCTGGCTCCTCTCACACAACGCAGGTGATAAAGTGTTAACCATTCTCAAATGTTTTACGACACCCTATAAACCCTGCTCGTCTGGAGAAGGTTAAAGAGGACCTTTCACCGCTCCGGACATGTCTGTTTTAATAGCTTCATGCATTTCCCATGTAATAACAATTCTGGAGCATCTGTTCTTATGTCTGTATGTTGTGCCATTCCTTTATTATTTCTACTAGAAGTTATGAATGAATTGCTATTAGCTTTCAGTAAGGGCACAGAGGGGAGGTAACCAGTTGGGGGGTGTACCTGCACAGACTGACCCTATCCAATCAGTGCTGCCATTTTCAGACTGTGCAGGCACCCCCCCCCCCCCCCAACTGGTTACCACCCTCTGTACCCTTACTGCAGACTGCTATCAATTATTCATAATTTCTAGTAGAAACAATAAAGGAATGGCACAACATACAGACAGAAGAAGAGATGCTCCAGAATTGTTATTACACAGGGAATGCACAAAGCTATTAAAACAGGCATGTCAGGAGTGGTGAAAGGTCCTCTTTAAGGAGTGACAAATTCCACACTTTACTGAATAATTCTAGGAATCAGACTGACATTGCAAATGCATTTTGATTGGGGGAAGAAAGATGACTTTAACCCTTCCTTGCCCAGCAAAATCACGAAGAAAGGTAGATTTGGAGGGTGTTGTAGTTAAGATTTACTAATCTGATGGATTCTGTTTCAAATATTGACATTGAGTCAACATAAGAATAACCCATTATAACCTATTATACCATTAGACCTGTCCTAGCTTTCTGAATGTAGTTAAGGTAACAACTGGGATATGTCATTTACAGGGCAGGAAGGAAGGGGGGGGGGGGGCAGAGGCACAATAACCTGGGAAAAAACTCAGAAGCCTAATTTCAGTCATTAAAGGGGTTGTCCCATGAGAAATATTCTACAATTTTCAAACCAGCTCCTGGATCTGAATACTTTTGTAATTGCATGTAATAAAAAAATTGCCATAGCCACTGAGTTACTAAATAAAATGTATCTGTATAGCGCCACCTACAGTTTGTTTATTTCTTATTTCTTTGACCTGCTCACTGAGAAGGCCGCACATGTTCAGTTTCATCATTTAACTGCCTCCTGAGCTGTGATAGGGAGAGCTGAGACACGCCTCCTGAGCTGTGATAGGGAGAGCTGAGACACGCCCACTTAGTTGCAGCAAAAAAAGACACCTTGAGCTTTAAGCTTGATCTTGCTGAATCTAGCAGAGCAATGAATGGGGAAATCTCTGGATCCATGTTAGGTACAGGACTGGTTCTTGATTTGTTAGAAAGAGATTGTCATGTACTCTATGATGTCTGGTTTTCATTTTTTACAGTTAGGGCCATATATATTTGGACACGGACACCAATTTTGCTTTTATTACCTGTTTACTAAAAACATATTCAAGTTATAGTTATATAATGGACATGGACATAAAATCCAGACTTTTAGCTTTCATTTGAGGATATTCATGAAAAAATTGGATGAAGGGTTTAGGAGTTTCAGTTCCTTAACATGTGGCACCCTGTTTTTAAAGGGTAATTGGACAACTGACTTAGGGTCCATTCACACGTCCGTTTTTTCTTTCCTGATCTGTTCCGTTTTTTCAGGAACAGATCAGGACCAGATCTGGACCCATTCATTTTCAATGGGTCCTGGAAAAAATCGGACAGCACAATGTGTGCTGTCCGTTTCCGTTGTTCCGTTCCGCATGTCCGTTTAAATATAAAACATGTCCTATTCTTGTCCTGAAAAATCGGATCCTGGTACAATACAAAGTCAATGGATCCGCAAAAAACGGATGACATTCGGATGTCATTCCGTATGTCATCCGTTTTTTGCGGATTCCGTTCCTGGAAACACATAACCAAATTTTTTTTATTTTTTTTTTTTATTTTTTTTCAATTTTTTTTCAAAGAAATCCAAACAACTTTATTTGATTATTGAAATGTATACATGTTTCCGTTTTTTGCGGATCCGCAAAAAACGGATGACATACGGAAACATTTTCAGGAACAACGGATCCGCAAAAAACGGACCGTTTTTCAGGATGAAAAAAAACAGGACGTGTGAATGGACCCTTAAAGGCTGTTTCATTGGCAATTCCTTCATTATTTCATTGTCAATTAATCAAAGGCCTGCAGTTTATTCGAGGTGTAATGCTTGCATTTTGAGGATTCTGCTGAAAAGTAAACATGCGGTCAAAGGAGCTCTCCATGCAGGTGCAACAAGCCACCTTCATCTGTAAAAACAGAAGAAACCCATCCGAGAAATTGCTACACTATTAGGACTGGCAAAATCCACAGTTTGGTACATCCTGAGAAAGAAAGCAAGCACTGGTGACCTCAACAATGCAAAAAGACTTGGACTCCCACGGAAGACAACAGTGGTGGATGATCGCAGAATAATTACCATGGTGAAGAGAAACCCCTTCACAACAGCCAACCAAGTGAACAACACTCTCCAGGATATAGGCGTATCAATATCCAAATCTACCATAAAGAGAAGACTGCGTGAAAGTAAATACACAGGGTTCACTGCACCGTGAAAGCCACTCACAAGCCTCAAGAATAAGAAGGCTAGATTGGATTTGCAAAAAAAATCTTAAAAAAACAGCACACTTCTTGAAGAACATTATTTGGACAGATGAAACCAATAATCAGTTAGGATTCCTTCTGCGCGTTTTTAGTAAAACCTCGCAAGTAATCTAGGATTCCAAAAACCACATCATACCTGTTCACACGCTGTGTTTGGTGTTGCAGCTCAACAGAACCTGTGGACATGTGTGTCAATGTTTCTGTAATAAAGCAACCATGTTTATCCTTTATCAGGGGTACCATTTCCCCTTGTGGTGAGTGCCTACTAGGTGTTAGGAGTCTTTTAGGACATGTAATCTTTGTGAAAAACAAATGAAAAGTGTGCCCCTGGTGTCACCATTTGGAAGGTAGCTATCCTATAAGTCATCAATGTTTTAAACAAGCCTTGATGCATAATTTAGGATTACCAACAAGCTAGTACTTCATCTACAGATAGCTGTTTTGGGGGTGGTTGCCACTCATCAGTGCAGAGCAGATATAAATGGCTTAACTGGGTGAGGGGTGGGATCCAGGGGAGACCAGGTCTCAATGTGGAGAGCGCCTGGTCTATAAGACTCCTTACATCTACTAGGAGACAAGTCCAAATCTTAACCCCCTAAATTCCAACAGAGGTCTCTCACTTTTTTATTTTGCTTTGCACTGATTAGGGGCAATTACAACAATCCTGAAATAGCTGTCTGCAGGAGAGATACTGGCTTGGCTATAATCTGATATTATCTCTCAATACCTTTTAAAAGGCTGAAAACAAGAAACCTGCTTCCAACAGGTGGCACCAGAGAAAAGTTATTTACATTTCTAATCCTGTATTCATGTAAAAGTGAAAAGCCATGAAAACGGGGTTGTGCAGGTTATAGATAATCATGCGGTGTCCTGTGGAACTTGCGTCTCATGTCCTTAAAATTAGAGTAGAGAAAAAGTTAAGTAGTTGCCCATTGTCCCCCAACTGTATAGCTGCCTGCATGTTCTGACCACGCTCTGCTGATAAAACATAGACAGACTCTGGAGCATGACGAAGCATCACCTTACACTGCCAGGGAGTTGAGTAGTAGGGAGAGGGCAGTCATCTGGACACTATGGGATCAGGTTATAGTCTAGAGGGCTCTACACATTCACCTTTTCCTAGGGGGAACATTCTTTGAATTTTTACATTCTGAACATTTAAACATTGTCTTGTCTTTTGTATCAGGGCTATTTCATTACACGGAGGGACAAGTTCTGAGGAGTCCATCGATGTAGACAAAACCAGTTTTAAAATGTGTCTGCTCGTATAGCTCAAATGCATTCAATATTTTAAAAAATAAAATAAAGCACCTTTTCAAAAAAGTCTTGATTAAGGAGGTTGTCTCACCTCATAGAATGGTGGTATGTCCTAGCAATATTCAACCAATGTCTGATAGGTGCAGGTCCCACCTATGGGACCCTCTCCTATCTCTACAATGGAGCCGCAAAGCTGACCACACATACATAGCTGCCCTCTATTTTCGTCTATGGGACTGCTGAAAATAGCTGAGCACTGGTTGGGCTATTTCCATCAGCTCCATAGAAGTGAATGGAATGGTGGCCACACTTGTGCAATGCTTTTCCCATTTATATATATATATGTGACTTCCGACAGAAGCTGAGTGCAATGCTCGGCTATTTTCAGAACTCCTATAGAAATAAATGGAGTGCGGCGTGCTTACGCAGTCAGCTCTCCTTCACTTTGTGGATTCTGTTTTAGAGATAGGTGTGTGTCCCAAAGGTTGAACCTGCTGCTATCAGAAATTGGTGGCATATCCTAGCGATATGCCACCAATGCTTGAGATGACACAACCCCGTTTATAAAAAAATGTGTATGATTTTATGCATACTGCTTCTATTCATACCTGTGTGTCTCCATTGTGAAAGCCTAAAAAATATGTAGTCTGATCCTGCAGGTGCGTTACTGCCTTCCACACATCTCCTACTGTACCATACGTCCTGATAAACTTGTAAAAGTTTGTTTGCAAGAAGTAGGAAATGGAAAGAAGGGAGAAACACATGACTGTAAAAATCAGATCCCCCCCCCCCCCCCTTGGATATCCGTTTGAAATGTAATTGGTTGCTATGGGCAGCACTAAAATATCTAGTGAGTTGTTCCCTCAATGTTGTATTTGTTTTATGCAAATACTGTGAACACTATGCACTTCAAAAGGCCTCAGCTTAAAAGGTTTACTTTCAGACAAAAATTCTCCCTCTCCATTCTCCTACTGTTGCCCCTGAGCTGTAAGAAGGAGACCGTGACGACTGACAGATGTAATAACCTTTAACATTGGTTAAGAGGCTATGAAAATATATACAGTAAAGGTCAGCCTACAGCTATTCCTCCTGACTGCACCACATGTGCATTGGCCTCAGTTCGGGGTGCATGTGTTTTCAATAGGGAGTGCAGAATAAGACCTTGACAGTATTGCTTATCTCTAGCAGCAACAGTATGGGTATTTGGTATGATAAAGTCCATCATGCCTGACCATATTTCCCATGAAATCTGACACAGGGTGGTAGTCAAAACATCCCCACCCACCTTAGGCAGCTAGTGCAGCCAAATTTGGCAGGTTAGGCTGCCAAACATCTAATATGTATGGGCACCTTAAGAAGAGAGAATGCGATCTATGGCAAATTAGAACATGTGTGTGGAACCGGACAGTCAGAGCAACAAACTAGTTCAAACAACCTAGTGCATTTAAGTTATAGGCCAGTGCTTCCCAAAAATTTCCACTCAGATCACTTATTGTCATTTGTGCCCAATATTTACCAAATGCTAACTGCACAGAAGAACAAAAAGAAATCACCCAGGTCCCAGCTTCAGAACAATTATGTTTTAAAATGATTTTCATGTCAAAAGCAGCCAGACTAGAGAAATTAATTGCCAAAGAGCATAAAACTAACCCTAAAATGTTCTTCAATTATATAAACAGTAAAAAGTATAAATCTGAAGGTGTTGGCCCTTTACAGAGTGATGAGGGGGGAGTTTCAGACAGCGATGAGGAGAAAGCAAAGTTATTGAATATTTTTTCTCCACTGTATTCACTGAGGAAAATAAACTGTCCGATGAAATGCAGAATGTAAAAGTAAATTCCCCATTAAAAGTGCCCTGTCTGGGGGGCGTGGCCTGACTGTCATGGCGTGAGGTCGCATGTTGCTTCAGCTCCGCTAGTATCCTGTGCTTATCCTGTGATTCTGACTACCCGGTTCCTGTTTTCGTATACTGGAAACCCCCTGCGCTAATCCACACTTGGTCTGGTTACCGGCAGTTCTCCTGCCTGCCCTGCGGTCGTGACTGCCGTTGCTTGTCTGGTTCTCCCTGAGTGCGGCCTACTTGCTGCTGACACCCCGGACGGAGGTCCTCTCGGTGAGAGCGGGAAGAGTGGGGCGTGGAGACATTATACTTACTGGCGGCGGTACGCGAGCGGAGCCTGGTGCTGCAGGTCGTTGTGACCCCCAGGTTTTCTGCAGGCGGCCTGCTGCAGTTCTGTTCCCCCCACGTGTCTGGCGCGACGGACGCTATCTTAACCGCAAGCCGGGGACTGAGGCCTCTGCTGCCTGCGACTGACGCCGGACCAATTGGTGCCCTGAACCTTCCCCTTCCTGCCACTACGCTGACCTGTCTCTGCTGCATAGACGGAGTGTACCCGGTGAAAGGATCACTGCGCTGGGTAGCGGTGGAGCTGCCCCTGGACTCCAGGTAGAGACTTACTTACTTAATTGGCGGGGCTGATCCCCCTCGCGTTTCGGACTGAAAGGGTCGGCTGGTGGGCCTCTATTCCCGCTGCTGGTGAACGGGAGGACGCTTTATGGGCCGGAAAACGGGCACCCCAGGCCCAGCTGTCCCGCCTAAATTGATGCTGGATAACATGAGCCAAACGGAGGATAGGGAGGTTGGGGCCTCTTCTGCACAATCGGAGGTGGACCTAGCGAAAGTTATGGCGGCCATTACTAACTGTCAGACGGCGCTGACTGTCAAGATTGACCATGTGCAGGCTGATCTTACTCTCCTCAGGCATGACATTGACAAGATAAGAGAAAGGACCACTGAGGTTGAGAGACGGCTGGGCGAGGTGGAAGATGGAGCTCAGAGGGGAGATTCTGCGATTAATGCCTTACAAAACCAGGTCAAGACCCTGATGGCGAAAGTAGAGGATGCAGAGAACCGTAATAGAAGGAACAACGTCCGCATTATGGGGCTACCCGAAAGGGCGGAAGGTAACGCACCTGAGGAGTTTGCAGAGACTCTTATTAAACAGGTCCTGGACCCGATACACCTCTCAGGGACCTTTGCGGTTGAACGGGCCCACAGGATCCCCACTCGCCCTCTGCCTCCGGGGGCCCCACCTCGACCTTTCATCTTCAAGGTCCTGAACTATAGGGACCGGGATGCTGTGCTGGCGGCTGCCCGACGTCTAAAGGACATTCAGTTTGATAACGCCCGGATTTCCTTTTACACAGACTTTTCTACAGAGGTGCAGAAGCAACGCAGACAGTTCACGGCGGTGAGGACCCGGCTGCGGGAGAAGGGACTGGTATATGCCATGATGTATCCGGCGCGACTCAGAGTTCAAGATGGAGAGCTGGTGAAATTTTTCGCTACCCCTGAAGAGGCTTCGGACTGGCTTGACCGCAGGGGCTGAGTATATGGAGACTTTTGTGATGAGGGTCTCAGCCTATACTGTCAGATGTCTTTACTGTATGATGGAGCTGAATGTGTAACGGTTAGGTTGACTGCTATCTAGGTTAGGTTTAGAGGTTTACCTAGTATAGCGGGTTGGGTAAGGGTCTTCGTCCCTATTTCAATTAGTGAGGCAAGTGGGGGGTGGGCACTTAGGCTCGGATAGGTTGGGGTCATCTGGGCAGGGTGGGGGGCGGGGTTTGATGTTCCGGGCAGCTCGGGAGTTGGTTGGTTTGAATGTGATGAGTGGGTATGAGTGTGTGAATGCTTGGTTTGGGTGGTGCGGCTTCTTTTGGAGATATGCTCTTAACAAGCCACCATGATGACACTCTGTCGTTTTGTCTCCTGGAATGTCAGAGGTCTTAATGACAAACTGAAGAGATCTCTGGTTTTTAACTTCTTGCGTAATCACAATCCGTACGTACTGATATTGCAGGAGACACATCTGCAGGGGCGGAAAATCCTGGCGCTACGGAGACCCTGGGTTGGCGCGGCTTATCATGCGGTTTATAGCTCCAGGGCTAGAGGAGTGTCAATCCTGGTGGCAAAATCCCTTCCCTTCCGGTCGCTCTCGGTATACACTGATACGATGGGGCGCTTTGTGATCCTGCACGCTGCAATCAGAGGCATTGAATACTTGATAGTGGGCGTTTATGTTCCCCCTCCCTTTCGTAGGGAGATACTGGATGAGATTATGAAACGTGTAGCCTCCATGCCCCCGGTGCCTCTGATTGTGCTTGGGGACTACAACGCGATCTTAGATCATTCATTGGACCGGCTTCGCCCGACTCATAATGATGCACTGTGTTCCTGGGCAGAGGTATTTGCATTAACAGAGGGCTGGAGGTATTTACATCCGGGGATACGTCAGTATTCTTGTCACTCGGCCTCACTTGCGGCATTATCTAGGATTGATTTGGTATTCCTTAGTAGAGACCTATTGCCTTCATTGGCGGGGGCTGACTACTTGCCGAGAGGCATTTCTGACCATGCCCCTTTACTGGTTATTCTGAGACAACCCCTAGGGCTGACTGAAAGATCATGAAGGCTCAATAGTAAATGGCTGGAAGTCCTGCCGGTAGTTTGGGCGGCCCAGCAAGGGATCAAAGACTACTGGGAATTTAATGAGGGATCGACTAACCCATCGGTGGAGTGGGAGGCCTTTAAAGTGGTGCTGCGTGGTACCTTGATCCAGGCGATAGCTACGCATAGGAAAGTACTGGGTGCTACTAGGGTCAAGTTGGAGGAAGGGGTGGTGGAGACAGAGCGGGTATACACAGAGGACCCGAATGTAGAGAACCGTAGGCGGTGGGATGAGGCACAGAGGAAGCTCACTTTACATTTAACAGAGTACACCCAGAAGAAGTTACTCTATCAGAGGCGAGTAGTTTTTGCTGATGGGGACAAGAATGGGAGGGCCTTGGCATTTCTGGCCAGGACTGAGATGCCACAGACAGTAGTCCCTCACGTTACCTGTGGTGATGGCTCGAGGGTACATCGGCCCGGGGAGATCTGCGAGCAATTCGCTCAATTCTATGCGGACCTATATAGCTCTAAACTCAGCTTGACCTCGGGTGAGATCTGATCCTTCCTTCGAACCATCCCCCTTACACCCTTGGCCAAGACGGATAGCACGTACTTAGGGGGACCGATTGACGAGGGCGAGATCAAAGCCGCGATAGAGGCCATGGCAGTGGGGAGATCCCCTGGTCCGGATGGCTTCCCAGTTGAATGGTACGGGCTGGATGCTGATTTGCACTCTATGCGTCTACTGAAACTGTTCACTTATGCTTATGAATCTGGTGGGTTGCCCCCATCGTTTGGTGAGGCCACCATTGTGGTGATTCATAAAGCTGGGAAGCCTCTGGACCACTGCGCGTCGTATAGACCGATCTCCCTACTGAATACTGATGCGAAAATATTGGCCAAAGTCTTGGCTAGAAGACTGAGTGGGGTAGTATTATCCATCATTGACCCGGATCAGTCGGGCTTTATGCCTAGGAAGACGACGGACATCAATCTTAGGAGGTTATACACTAATTTGCAGGTCAGACATGATAATGCGGGATCGAGAGCCTTGGCTTCCCTTGACAATGAGAAAGCCTTTGACTCGGTAGAGTGGTGCTTTATTTGGGAGACGATGTCCCGTCTTCAATTCCCCCCCTCCTTTATCAAATGGGTCCAGCTGTTATATCAGGCACCCACGGCACGTATCCGGGTGAATGGTGTTACATCTCAACCTTTTCGGCTGTATAGGGGTACCAGGCAAGGTTGCCCACTGTCACCATTGTTGTTTGCCCTGATAATGGAACCCCTCACGCAACTAATCAATAGTAGCTCTCTGATAGAGGGGTGGACGATAGCTGGGATACAGGAGAAGGTATCGCTGTATGCGGATGACCTGTTGGTGTATTTAGCTGACCCTGGCCCCTCTTTAGAGTCTTTGTTAGATGTGGTGAATGGTTATGGCAGGTACTCGGGACTACGAGTGAATTGGCCTAAGTCCAGTCTATGCATAGTGGACGTGGAGGATGGGATAGACGTCTCACCAGTGTCCCCCCTGAAGGTTGTAGACAGCTTCTTATATTTAGGGATTCATATTCATAGAGACCCTCGGCAGTTCTGTCATTTGAATTTGAGGCCTACTATGGAATATGTCACGCGCAAGTTGGAAGCCTGGGAAAATCTCCCCCTGACCTTAGTGGGCAGAATTAACATTGTTAAAATGGTGTTGTTACCTAAGCTACTGTATGTGTATAGGGCGGCCCCAGTGAGGATACCTAAGGCCCATTTCGATACTTTAGACAAAGTCATGACCCGTTTCCTGTGGAGTAACAGGTCCCCAAGAATTGCAAGGAAGACACTGAAAGCCTCCTACCTGCAGGGGGGTTTACAATTCCCGGATATGTATGTTTATTATATAGCGACTCGCTTGATGTATGCTTCCTGGTGGATCAGGGCGGACCCCAATAATCCGGCAGTGGTGTTGGAGGCGGCGCTGGTAGGGTCGTATGAGGCCCTGACGAATTTGGTATATAGGGGAGGCAAAGGCCTGGGCACCAAAAGTTACACGGAGGCTATGGGGACGGTTCTGGAGGCGTGGGAGAGGTTTGTTGATACGCGCATGACTAGCCAAACGGGAGAAACCTGGTCTCCGTACATCCCACTGTGGCGTAATAAGCATCTCCCTGAGCTCTTTTACCTTTCAGACTTTGAATTTTGGCCACGGAAGGGCCTGAAGTATCTGACGCAGCTGTTCCAGGGTGGGGTCTTCCGCTCCTTCGAGGGCTTGCGTGCAGACTTCCTTCTACCCCACACGAGTTTTTATCATTTCCTCCAGTTGAGACATGCATGTGAGAAGCAGTTTCAGGCCTTAGCCCTGAAATTGGAGTGTGGGCCCCTGGAATCTATCGCCAGGAGAGAGAAACCGCATAAGCCGATTTCCTCCTTCTATGTTGAAATCATTAAGATGCAGGAGTCTCCTATCCAGCGATCATTTGTCAAATGGTCGGTGGATATTCCTGAATTGGCAGACTCTCACTTGGAGGAATGGCGTCTGGGGAGGAGGAAGTCTGTTATAAGCACTCGAGATCAGCTCATTCAAGTTAAATGGATGCATAGGGTGTATCTGACCCCGGTGCGTCTTTATCAGATGCGGCAATTACCGTCCCCTGGGTGTGACAGATGTGGGGAAGCTAGGGGATCCTTTTTTCACATGGTATGGCGGTGTCCGATAATCCAGATATACTGGAAAGGGGTATGCGATTTTATCAATGTCAAACTGGGGTTACCAGGGATTTGTGATCCAGTGGTGTGTATCATGGGGCTAGTCTTTGATGCGACGCCATCCAAATATAGTAGAGCACTGTTACGTCTGTTAATGTATTATGGGAGGAAGAACATACTGCTGAATTGGAAACCGCCGAAATGCCCCACGGTGATACAGTGGGTGCACCTGATTAATGGTGACCTGCAGATGTACAAATTGACGTATGAAGCCAGGGGAGTGCCTGATCGATTTGACAAAATCTGGGGCTTGTGGGTGCATGCCAGAGGCACAGTTTGAGGCTTGTTGGTGCTTGAAGCTGTACCACCCATGTGTGTGTCTGCCTCTGTCCTTTTCTGTTCCCTCATCCAGAGAAGTACTGTATGAGGTGGGCTCAGCTCCGCTATACAGTGAGGACGAACTACTAGAAGACAGTCAGCAGCTACTGGTAAGCCAAGATGTGGAGGAGACATCCGCCACTTCCTCCACTAAGCCGGCAAGTAGTGATGAGGAGAGTGGTGTGGGAGCTGGTGTTGTGAGCGGTCCGCTCCTGACCCAGAGACTGTTAAGGAGGATAAAATTATAAATTGCCCCCCAATATTGTTTCAACTCCGCCCCAAATAAATCACACCGTGGACAATTAGAAGTATCCCTTAAACCACATTTATTAAGCCATAAAGGTATGATATACACTGAACACTCATCCAACGCAGAAGCCAATCGTGCTCTTGGCCAAGTTGCTGGTGCTGCAGTCCCTTCTTTTCCAAGTGGTGGACTCTGCACTTATCAGAGAACTGATGGCTTGTGCCGAGCCGAGGTGGAAAGTCCCAAGCCATCATTTCTTTGCCAAAAAGGCAGTACCACGCATGTAGAACAGGAGGTGGGCCAGTCCTTGAGCCTGTCAGTGTCTGCTAAAGTGCATGGCAGCGCCAATGTGTGGAGCTGTAACTAGGGTCAGGGAAAATACATGTCCTTTATTGCCCACTGGGTTAATGTGGTTCCTGCACAGCCACACCAGCAACTTGGCCAGGTGACGCCGCTTCTGCCTCCACATTGTCACGCCGTTTGTTCTGTGACAATGTCCGCCTCTGCCTCCTCATCCTCCACTGTGTCCTCAGCCTCCACTGCAGAGACAATTCACAGTGCCCCTCCAGCATATCACTTGTGCAGGACTTGTGTCACGCTGTTCTGCACCTCGTTTGCGCCACAGAAAGGATCCATTTTTTGGAGGTTATTGTTCTGACTGATCAGAGGAAGGGCAAAATAATCAGTGACGTCCACACACACTTATTGCTAACACCCTCTCCACTCTGTCAGGGGGGCTCTACTTGTATAAGCGTTTAATAGAACAGGTTCTGTAGACATCTATGTGGAATCAGCTGGCGACGGTGTAAAAGGAGTGCACTTCTTCTTGGCGCTAACATTGACCTGTAAGGCTGAGTTCATACTTGAGTTATTTGGTCAGTTTTGGCCCCGTGTTTGCCCAAATAAGTGACGTGTGCAGTGATTCTAAGAGCGACACCTGTCATCATTGTGTCATACTGACTCACAGTATAAATTCACTACCACAGCAGACTCCCTATGCGTGTTACTGCAAGGCACAGTGTTCTACACCACAATAAAGGCTATCTTTAGCAGTTTTTTAACGCAATTCACTGCGAATAAATTTGGATTGAACCAAATTCTTTCCAAAAAATTGGCGAACCGGTCGAATCGAATTTTTGAGAAATTCGCTCATCTCTAGTGCTGATGGTAATCCAGGTATGTCTTCTATATAGAAACACAGAAAATTGACAACAGAAAATGACCACATGGTCCATCCAGTCTGTCCTTTTTATATTTTTTATCTGCTCACACCACAGACTTATTTTGCAGCGGTTCAAAATTACAACCCCTATATCCTTCACATCTGATAATCTGGCTAGCACAAAACTACCGGTACTACCGGATTCCTCCTTGCCATGTGCTTACCTTTACATTTGGAAACATTAAACTGCAGTTCGACTGTGTTAACCATGTATCCACAGAAAAGCAATTTTACATATTAGATACCTCCAGGAATCAACTATTTTACACACTTTTGCCTTTGACAAACAGGAATGCCTTACCTACCAAACCTTCTCCTATGTCGCTTACAAAAAAATTATAAAAATAATAGTACCAGAAAAGATCCTGTGCTACACCAATAGTCACTCTTCAGAATGCACACTATTAAATAGGCCGTCCAATTTCATGGTATTGATGACCTGCCTTCAGGTCACCAATATTAGATTGGTGAAGGTATGACTCCAAGAACCTTGCTGATTTGACTGGGCCATGATGCTCGTGCAAGTGCTGCGTCCTCCTAAATGTTTATTGAACACTGTCTACAGGGTATAGCTTTCTGTCCCATTCACTTGATTACTGTACAAACCTTATAATTTCTCAAGACAAAAAGACTAAATTCTGGCTAACATAGACAAGGATTATGAGAAATTATGGTATGTACATTAAAGCCGATATGAATCTTGCCACCTATTTTAAGCAGCTATAGTTCTGTAGACCAGGATTAGATGCATGACTTTTCACCACTGCATGGGGTCTTCCTCCGTTGTCTTATATGGCAAATAAAGTCCTTGGAAACTCTGCACAACAGTGGGTCAACATCAACAAGTCGCCACATCAAGAAATGTTGCACATGGGTCTCATTGGATCATGTGGTAAAATCTTCAGGATACAACAAAGCAATGCTTTTCTCTCATGGCACAAAAATAAAAAATAAAATGTTGTGAAGCCATAGACTAAAAGTATTACTTTATAACGATACTGGTTAAACCTGCCCAGCATGGAAAGTGTTCATAGGAGCAAAAGAGTATGATGTGACAACCCCTTTAATGTAACAATAGATAAAAGATAACTCCTTTAATCTGAAAGCCACCAGAGCGATCAGCTGACCGCCTCATGCCTGACTCACAAACCCCCAGGGGCGGATTGGGAACCTAAAGTGGCCTCATATTGTAGGAGGGTCTAAATTGACAGGAGGCGGGGCAACAAAAGTAGGGGGGGGGGGGTCAGCAATACCATAGCGCAAAATACCACATACCACAGTCCGCACAATATATTGCCCCAAAAAGCTGTCCCTCTGTGTTGGCCATCAATACTGGCTATTTTCTCTCCTCCTCTTCCAGTTGTCTCTTAATAAGATATAGAGCAGGGAGCGCAGGCAGTGAAATGCAGGACATAGTTAAATTCAATAGGGCATGTCGCTGGCCGGGTACATGAGTACTTGATTCTCACAAAGTTAATTACCACTTATAGCTTATTCTGTACCCAGCCAGCTGCAGGGATGGGGGCTTGGGCGGCCCACCGGGAAATTTCCCTGTAAGGTTTATGGCCAATCCGCCCCAATCGGCTTCAGATGAATTTAATAGGTGGACAGCTCTAGTTCAACAGAGCGGGAGCTGCTGATTCAATGGTTCTCTGCCCTGGCTCACATCATACAGATATCATAGATGGGGACCTCTATATGGTCTATATACCTTAATAGAGCATTTGGACAGAAGCTTTTCTAGTAAGACAGCCCCTTTAACTGAGATGGAACTAGGGTGTACTGGGTATACAAGTCAAAAAGGACTAACAACATACCTTCCCTACCACAGAGTAGTAAAAACAAGACTGGATGTAGAGCATCTGTTTTACTTATGAGTCCTATTGGCAGTATAGCCGGCAAGGATCATTGGGGGGAGTTAATACTGTGGATTAATTAAGGGGTAAATCATGTAGTAAACTGCTTTCTCATTTAGCAGAAATTGTATTTTCTTGCATAAAATTGGTAAGTACATAGTTCCACACCTGAACACCTCACATAAAACAGCGGTATATGTAAAAAATAAAAAAAATAAAATAAAAAATAGTCCTGAAATATCCAGTCCATGACAGGAGATATTTTTTTCTGTGTTCCTGCTATGTTATAATTTTTAACACATTTTGAACATTCAAGCTGAACTGCCTTGCATGCCAAGCATAACTAGACTAAGTAAGCTATCTTTATAATGTTAAAGAGACTGTGTACAGACCTAAGGGCTGATCTAAACTATTAAAACGGCATTTGTTACAGAGCTTTTTGACAAATTATGTTCTAGCTGTATAACCCTGAGGCCACGACTATTTTATTAACTGTTCACTCATCAACCATCAAGATGTGTGAAACATACACAATATCTGCACTGGGACAGATTGTATTCTACAGGCTAATACAAACACTATTTGGGGCAGTTAGGCATGTCATATTGATGTAATTGATTTTTGTAACCCAGAGTCTTCCATAGAAGTAACACGTCCGTATAACTAGTTTAAGATTGCAACCCTTCTCCAGCAGTACCTATAATAATAAATATCAACTAAGGCTACTTTCACACTTGCGGCAGTGTGATCCGGCGGGCAGTTCCGTTGTCGGAACTGCCCGCCAGATCCGCCGATCTGCCGCTGACTGAAAACATTTGTGAGACGGATCCGGATGCTGATCCGTCTCACAAATGCATTGCAAGGACGGATCCGTCTCTCCGCTTGTCATGTGGACCGACGAATCCGTCTTGTACATTTCTTTCTCATTTTTACCGATCTGCGCACGCGCATGCCGGAACGACGGATCCGGCATTCCGGTATTCTGAATTCGTTCAGGCAAGTCTTCATTTTTTTTTCGCTGGAGAGAAAACCGTAGCATGCTGCGGTTTTCACTTTTGCCTGATCAGTCAAAACGACTGAACTGAAGACATCCTGATGCAAACTGAACGGATTACTCTCCATTCAGAATGCATGGGGATATGCCTGATCAGTTCTATTCCGGTATAGAGCCCCTGTGACGGAACTCTATGCCGGAAAAGAAAAACGCAAGTGTGAAAGTACCCTAAGTAGCAACTTTCCCTCTATTTCCTTGGTAGACAGTTGCAGCCCACCTCAAACATACTCCTCCTGTTCTGTGGGTCAAGGCAGAGCAGGACTGTAATGGGATTTGCAGTGACCTTATACAGCCAACAAGTGACTAGGTATAAATCTGAAGACTTAGATGGGCTAATTTATTGGGGATATAGATCTCTTTCAAGTCATCCCTCACATCTGATCTAAAGAGAAGAAAATCAGAAATGGGGTGTAATTCAGTGCTGGGGTTTTGACAGACCCCATAGCAGTGCCTCTGTCTACAGTAATCAGTGGTAACCATAGTGAGACTGGATTCTTTTTGGCACTGTTGTTGGTGGATATTTTAAGTTTTAAATCCTTTTATTTATTTATTTATTGAACCTGGACTGAAATCGTCCTCAGTTAAAACCACTTTGCATTGATTGCAAAGACCAGGCCAAGCAACCTGCTAAAACCAGGCACCAGCCTCAATAAATGTAAAATACTGAAAAGTGTTGTGCCTTTAGCATAACTACCATAGTTGAGTGCAAATCTGCAGCCTCTGCCAAATTGCACTTTGTATATACAATCCGGCACATAAAGTTCTTTTATCTCATTCGCATGCTATTCATCAGGTTGTAGTAAGCGCGTTGGGTATTTGCTTTAATACATGAATGTTCCGGCTGATATGTGGAATCTTTCTTTACTAATTTGCCTTTAGCTCTGTAAAAGTCTGGATTACGTTTTCATGGTTTGTTTTAACTTCCAGGTATATTCCATTTGGCACAGTATTCCTTTATGTAATATTCCTACCACACAAGGAAATATTGTCAATTAAATCCTTTATTAGACATACATATACAATACATTAATTATATTCTTAAAAATACATAAAGCAGCAACCATGGGAACACAGAAGTGTATCAAAAAATTAATTAAAAAGAGTAAGCTCCAGACCACAAGGGACTAGTATATTCACAAATAGCAGCATCAGAACTGTAAAGAGCCACTATAGGGAGGTGTGTGGCTTGTTAATATGGACAGGAGTGAGATCTTCTGGGATGCCACACACCAAAAAGAATATAAAATCACATATCCCATTGAATGTGCAACGATAGGGGTGATCTATTGGGCCATTTGCCCCTGCAAGAAAATATATGTGGGGATGACCTCTCGCAAATTCAAAAAACAGATCCGTGAGCATTTGTTGTCGATTGAAGCTGCCAGGGATGTCACAGATGTACAAATACTCACGACGATACCAAGACATTTGAAGGCAGAACATGCCGGTGACGGATCAGGTCTACGCTTCAGAGGGATTGATCATGTGATGATCTCCCAACGAGGCGGCAATTGGAAGAAACTACTAGCCCAACGAGAGACACGTTGGAATTATACTTCGAAAGCTATGGCCCCGTTAGGGTTAAATAACTATAACAGCTATGTTCTGTTTCTATAGATCTCTGCCCATATTGCTTCGAACGACCAAGATCATTCTGGAACCACCAGGTAGGATGGGTTTCTTTTAACTGTTGTTTGTGGATAAAATAATGTGTCTTTTAACAGTTGCCCTTATTGTAGCCTCTTTTCTTTTAGCTAGTGGTTGGAAATATAAAATTACTTACGTGCCATATTTCTCTCCTTTCCTCTAGTTTTTCTCGATCGATATAGTAGTATCAACCCCAATATGTGATCCATGCAGCCGATGGGATGATGAGACTGGATGAATTACCATCATGCACATACAATACCTAAGTCTGGCAGAGTAGTGGAGGGAACCTCATGATGTTTGTTGTTGCTCTTGGGTAGTGGGTTGGCAGGCGTGGATGAACTAACATGTTCCCTGTGCCGCTGATCTAAGGCATATGAATAGCTTGTGGCATTAGGGAATGTATGTTTTGGTATTATCATGTATGACACTTTAATAACTTAATCATGGAACTGAGAAGGGTGAACCCTAATCCTGATACTATCATTTGTTGCACCTTCACTGAGCACTCTGTTCACGTTACCTCACACTGGTTTTCTTTCCTTCTCTTCCCCTCTTTTTTCTTCTCTACTTTCTGTATGCACTTGCACTTTTCAATAATGATGGTATCAGAGTATGTAATATATATTCTTTTCTGATATCTTAACAGAATATAATATTTTATAATAGTAGGGACTAAATTAGATAGGTGTAGTAATCAATTATTATGATTGATCTTATCATGTATCACGCTTTTTGTAATTTGTAAATACAGTCGTGGCCAAAAGTTTTGAGAATGACACAAATATTAGTTTTTACAAAGTTTGCTGCTAAACTGCTTTTAGATCTTTGTTTCAGTTCTTTCTGTGCTGTAGTGAAATATAATTACACGCACTTCATACGTTTCAAAGGCTTTTATCTACAATTACATGACATTTATGCAAAGAGTCAGTATTTGCAGTGTTGGCCCTTCTTTTTCAGGACCTCAGCAATTCGACTGCATGCTCTCAATCAACTTCTGGGCCAATTCCTGACTGATAGCAACTTATTGTTTCATAATCACTTCTTGGAGTTTGTCAGAATTAGTGGGTTTTTGTTTGTCCACCAGCCTCTTGAGGATTGACCTCAATGGGATTAAGATCTGCAGAGTTTCCAGGCCATGGACCCAAAATGTCAAAATTGTGGTCCCCGGGCCACTTAGTTATCACTTTTGCCTTATGGCACGGTGCTCCATCGTGCTGGAAAATGCATTGTTCTTCACCAAACTGTTGTTAGATTGTTGGAAGAAATTGCTGTTGGAGGGTGCTTTGGTACCATTCTTTATTCATGGCTGTGTTTTGGGGCAAAATTGTGAGTGAGCCCACTCCCTTGGATGAGAAGCAACCCCACACATGAATGGTCTCAGGATGCTTTACTGTTGGCATGACACAGGACTGATGGTAGCGCTTACCTTTTCTTCTCCGGACAAGCCTTTTTCCTGATGCCCCAAACAATCGGAAAAAGGCTTCATCGGAGAATATGACTTTTCCCCAGTCCTCAGCAGTCCATTCACCATATTTTCTGCAGAAGATCAATCTGTCCCTGATGGTTTTTTTGGAGAGAAGTGGCTTCTTTGCTGCCCTTCTTGACACCAGGCCATCTTCCAAAAGTCTGCGCCTCACTGTGTGTGCAGATGCGCTCACACCTGCCTGCTGCCATTCCTGAGCAAGCTCTGCACTGGTGGCACTCCGATCCCGCAGCTGAATCCTCTTTAGGAGACGATCCTGGCGCTTGCTGGACTTTCTTGGATGCCCTGAAGCCTTCTTAACAAGAACTGAATCTCTTTCCTCGAAGTTCTTGATGATCCTATAAATTGTTGATTGAGGTGCAATCGTAGTAGCCACAATATCCTTGCCTGTGAAGCCATTTTTATGCAATGCAATGATGGCTGCATGCGTTTCTTTGCAGGTCACCATGGTTAACAATGGAAGAACAATGATTTCAAGCATCACCCTCCTTTTAAGTCTGCCATTTAACCCAATCAGCCTGACATAATGATCTCCAGCCTTGTGCTTGTTAACAAGACGATTGCGGAAATGATCTCAGCAGGTCCTTTAGTGACCGCAATGAAATGCAGTGGAAAGGTTTTTTGGGATTAAGTTAATTTTCATGGCAAAGAAGGACTATGCAATTCATCTGATCACTCTTCATAACATTCTGGAGTATATGCAAATTGCTATTATAAAAACTTAAGCAGCAACTTTTCCAATTTCTAATATTTATGTAATTCTCAAAACTTTTGGCCACGACTGTACACATCACTATTTATTGCCTTTTACATGTATATGGTATGTCGGTTGTTTTATTCAGGTCAGTAGAGGATATTGTCTACTGTTTATATTTCGTGGGTGCAATGGAGAAGAGTAGCACCCAATGAAAGTGCACAATATAGCATTCAGTATTGGTTGGTGTTGAACTTTCTCTAGTTGTATTATAATCATATATTTTACACTGCCTCAATTACGATAGGTTCTGTTTTTGGATGGATACGTATATACACATGATAATGGTCGATATTGGTTTGTCTAATTATGAGACTCTGCTTTGCGGATATTCATAAGCTTAATCATGTTAATTTTGCCCCATATTGGTATACATACCATGCACTTTGGCCCTTGTAGCTTGGGGGGTAGAGGTAGGAGGAGGGGCGTGTCCATCACTCAGCCGTGAGTCGATCATGTGACCCGCCGCATGACCGCGAAATATCATGTGACGGGTCACGGGGTACGACACAGTCGGCTGCGTCGCGTGACTCTGGACTCCTGAGGGCAGGTCGCGAGGCGTGTGACGCGCCCGGCTGTGCGAGTGACGTATGATGGGTTTTCCGAACTCTCCCGGAAGTGAAAATAGGTAATTTACTAACAGCGGATAGCTGATCCCCTTACAGCCCTAGGCGCACCCATTGGCTGATGATAAATTAGAGGGGTATATAGGAGGGAATGTTTGGCGAGTGTAGTATGCCCCGAGAGGATGCGAAAAGCGAAAAGATCATCGGGCGACCGCTCCAGACTGGGTCAGTAATATATATGTGACTTTTCTTTTTAGCAGCCTCACACTGTAGGGGTGCACAGGAACAACACCGCCCTGCACGGTCCTAGTGCTGTGCGGAGAATTGTATTTTGAATGCACGCTATATAAGCCCCACAGTTCTGATGCTGCCATTTATGAATATACTAGTCCCTTGTGGTCTGGAGCCTACTCGTTTTAATGGTTGCTGCTTTATGTATTTTTAAGAATATAATTAATGTATTGTATATGTATGTCTAATAAAAGGTTTTACTTGACACTATTTCCTTGTGTGGTAGCTTTTTGAGCATTATAGGTGATGTACGAATAATTCCATCCGAGATATTTATGGTATTTATTTTTTGGTGTTTTATGTAATATTCCTCTAAACATATTTTTACACAGACCACATTGTGATTTAATGTGTTTTATCTCATATCTGAGGAAAGTTCCCGCATGAAACTTGCATATAAAAAACACAGCAGGTGATCTTTGTAAGAGCGCACTATAGTGCACAGCACAAACAGTTATTACAATGGGTAACACACCGAAAATTAGACAAACAAGCTGCAGGCAATTCGTCGTCATTTTTAGAAGGGCATTTTACGCAAGTTGGTAATTGATCTAGTAATTGGATATGCAGTTTCACGCCACACTGGTTGTTTAAAGGAGACCTGGTTCTTTAAATAATCATCTCATATTTGGTTAGTAATTGCCAAGCAGACTTTAGAAGGGCACCTGAGAATGCCCCTCCTTCGCGTTCACACAATCCTACCTTATTTGTGATAGGTAAACTGAATGCAATGATTTTAGTCAAAGGGAGTTACAGAAGCAGCTGAAAGCTCAGAATCGCTTGACCTGCTGCCTCTTGTTCCCCTCCTTCTCAGCTGCCGTTGGAAATTTTGATGGGTTTATAAGCTCCCATTCACTTGAGAACTGAGCTACAGGAACCCAGCAAAGCCACTACACAATGGATGGAGCTTTCTGCTTCTGTCCATTGCGTTTTTTTCTGGTGCATAGCTGATCGGTCGGGGTATCAGATCTTGGCTATTTAGCATACATTAAGGTGCCACAGATATGAGATAGCATACTCATGTAGAAATTCAGAGCTTGCAAGAGGGTTCAAAATAGCATTGACCTTCTTAGAAAGAAAAAAAAATATATATATATATATATCTTTCATAAGCACTGTTATGGGTTACAGCATTATGGTAAATTGCATGCTATTATGTCTCTCTGCACTTAAGCATGTTTGATATGCTGTGTAACAATGTAAGCAATGTATTACAGTTGAATACTGGTTTTCTCAATATCTGACATGAAATCAGAATAAACTTTTCCTGTTTTTGGTCAATTAGGATTACCATAATTATTATTATTTGTCAAATGCCAGAATAATGAGAGAGAAAATGCTTTAAGGCATTTTTATTACTTTCTGCAATTTCAAAAGTTTACATACACAAAGATTACTATGCCTTTAAACAATTCTGGACTGCCCATATGATGATGCCATGTGTTTGGAAGCTTCTGTTAGGTTTGTTGGCAACATCTGAGTTAATTAGAGACAACCCTGTGGATGTACTTTAATGCCCACCTGAAAACACTCTTTGTGTTATTAGTTACCTGCACTATCACCCTGCACCTCCATATCATCATCAGTTACCAAGTGATACTGCCTTTCACCTCACAATTCATCACCATCAAGGGCACCCAGGGCCACCACCAGGCAGGAGAAACCTCAGAACCAGGGTATGCCCAGAAGGGAAGAAAGATGCACCCTTCCCATCACGGCACAGCCCAAGGAAGCATCAGAACGAGTAACTGCGACCACCATTTTGACTACTATTACTCCTCTCCTGGGCTCGCTGCAATAGTACAGCGAAGACAGAAGATAATCTATACTACACTAGAGGAAGATCTGGAACTTGCCATGTATAATTATATTATTGCCATGTACATTTATATTACTGACTTCAATTCCTAACTAGTTGGCAGTAAGCACAAAACGCTGGCTCTAGCAGAGACTGTGGAGATATGACTCGATGTATGTACACAAGACTTGGAGCTGCGTATCAGAAAATGGAACTCTAATCACTATAATAATGTATAATCTACACAGAATGTTGGACCTAAAATGACATAGTGTTAAACGGTGGAGAGTCAGATTAAAGATATGTCTGGCAATAGACGCCTTAGCACTGGGCTCCTATCCTATAGCACATCTGGGTGTACATGATACTTCATCCTGTATACATGAAAAATGACTTACAATAATTATTTTTTCTATTCTCTCTCTCTCGCCATATTAAGCTAAAGTGACGGGCTAAATATGTCATCAATGGCTTCTGTTTTTTTCTAAAAGGAGAACAACATATATCAGCTTATACTGGAGCCTTTGATGCCTTTAGTCATTTTTATTTTAGGATTCCAGAGGAGGAACTCAACATTTACAGATGTCATGACTTAGAACAAAGTAAGGAGAACATGTGGAAGGACTGACGTCAAATGTACACTTCTGTAAGCAGAAGACTTGGCTAAAACTAATGCACAGAATAAAAAACAACGGGGGACATTTATTAAAGGGGTTCTCCAAGTGTTTATACTGATGACCTATTCTCAGGATACTGTATGTCATCAATATCTGATCGGTGGGGTCCAACTATCTGGACGCCCACCGATCAGCTGTTTGAAGAGACTGTGGCACTCCGATGAGCCGTGCAGCCTCTTCCTAGCCCAGTGACATTATGTTCATCGTTCACATGGACTACAGGCAGATCAGTCTCATTCAAGTGCTCATATCAAGCACAGCTGCAAAGCAATGGATGGTGCTGTGCTTGGTAAGCTGCAAGGAGGCAGCAACAGTTCCCGAAGCGACATGGTCTTCTTGAACAGCTGATCAGAAGAGGTTCCAGTCATCATATCTCCACCGATCATATATTGATGACCTATCCTGACAATAGATCATCAGCATTTTGGCATGTTATACACCAGTCTTAATTTATCCCCTGCTGGAATCAGATGCGCCATAATAATTAAGAGGTGATTTATCTGAAGAATTTGTGAAGCACAGCACTCACCAACCAGATGAAATTCCTTTTTTATTGAAGCATGAAGTGGTACAAGATGTGGAGTGAAACGGGGCGACGGCCGTTTCGTGTGATCTGCACTTCATCTGGCCTCATCTTTACACAGGTGCAAACAATTCCCTTTTATACCCATGTTATATCCACTTATCAAAAACAAACCAACATATATCAAAATACACATACATAAATGACATCTAAATCATAAGGTTATGCTATTAACTTTCTACCAGAAGTGTTAACAAGTCTATATTCTTAGTTCAAAAGGCACACCCCACTCTACCCACCTTCTGGAAAAATAAGGCCCTAGATTTTGTGCAACCATGATGTGCACCAAACCTGGAGGCTTTATTGACGTCAGGGAATGACAAATGTCCACCAAAAAGTTTATACAGAATTAAAAAGTTGTCAAGAGTTAAAAAAAAAACATGACTGCTTTCTTCCAGGAACGGCGCCAAACCTGCTGTGTCTGGTTTTGTAGCTCTGCTTCATTGAAGTGGATTATTATTTAGAATGCAGTACCACACACAACCCGTTGACAGGTGTGGCTGTGTTTTTGGATGTAAGCAGCCATGTTTTTCTAATCCTGTATGACTCTTACTGCACTATTGTTCCTCCCACTTCTAGGGTGTGCCAAGATTTGGGCTACATGTACGAGTGAAGGACAATGCTGTACTGTTTTATACAATCTTCAGCTCCTACGGTACCTGTCCCGACCTTCAGTTTAAATCTTGGTATTTGCACAATGCTCATTCTGTATAGTGGGCAGATTAGTGACCAGGCCTGGGGGAGGTTGGCTCCAAAATAAGGTTAAGGTTGAGAATAAAGATAGCCGTTTTAGATTGGGAATGTTGGGGGAAGAGTCGTGAGTAGTGATGAGCGAGGTATTTGAAAATTTGGATTCGGCTGCTTCGCCTAATTTTACTAAAAAACTTACTTTGTCATGAAGTACATTTCTTTGTAAGTAGTGGAAGCAATGACAGGGAACGGCGATTGCACCACTTCTAGGGAACGGCGATTGCACCACTTCTAGGGAACGGCGATTGCACCACTTCTAGGGAACGGCGATTGCACCACTTCCTGTCACTATACCACTTCATTGCTGATTGCGGTATCTGACAGTAATAGTGTAAAATAATATATATTTTTTTAAATTACAGCGTACTTACCTCCTCCATTTGATCTCAACAAGCCGGCTGCTGCCATCTTGATTGAAGATCTAGTGCAAAATATTGCGCGACTCGTGGTGATGTCCCCACACACGAGATTTCGTACGAAATCTTCAATCAAGATAGCGGCGGCTGGCTCGTCGCCATCAAATGGATGGTAAGTATGATTTTTTTTACCGCCATTCAGGGAAAATCAATTTGCTACAACGAAGCGCAAGGGAATTTACATTTTCCCTGAAATGATTCACTCCACACTAGTCGTGGGGCCACCATATCCATAAGATGATCAGACTTTGTGTATGGTCAGGATTCTTAAATCATTTCTATATTATTTATTGGACTTTCTAGGACTTTGTTGCATCATCTTTTCATTAGACAGATTATACAGTAGTAGGCCAAGTGTTCACACGCCATACATTGCCTGGGGCTGAATGCTGATAGACGAACATCAGGTTCATCTCTGTAATAATCACAGCTGCAATCACTACATTATTCTATGTACTAGTTGCAAAGAAACAAATGGAATTTGTAAAATGAAATTGTAGAACCCTACTTTACTTCAACTAAGGGCCCATGCAGACGGCCATTCCCTGGTCGTGCCTGTAGCGTGGCCCTCAAACAGCAGGTCCGCAATAGGTGGGCACCGGTCGTGTGCTCACAACATCATGGATGCATTCAAGTGAATGGGTCCGTAATCCTGAAGGTGCTTTAGTGGACCATATGCATAATCATTCATTTCAATGCGTCTGCAAAAAAATTTAAGTTACTCCGTGTACATTCCATGTCCGTTCCGCCCAAAAATAGAACATGCTCTATTATTGTCCGCATTACAGACAAGTATAGGACTGTTCTATTAGGGGCCAGCTGTTCCGTTCCACAAAATATTGAATAAAAACGGACGCCATCCGTATTTTTTGTGAACCGCAAAATACATACGGTCGTGTGCATGAGTTTATATAAAACTGGGCAATCCCGTAACAAACCAAGCACCATGCCTAAAATTCCAACCCAAAGTGTAGCTCTATACAGAAACAGGTTAAAAAAAACTTAAGCTAATCTACATTTAGAACTGCAAGAAAAAAGAAAAAAAAAAGTTGGCAGCAAAACATCTCCAGTCACAGATTATATTTTACATTATAAATGGTCAAGAGCTAAAGAACATAAAACCAATTGCTCAGAGAGCAAAATGTTACATTTTTGTTTTACTATTGAGACCTCTTTACGATAAAACGAGTCTTGTGCCAATGTTCAAGACCTTTTTGGCTATTATGCATCATGTTCGGATTACAGATGAGAAATGAAAGGTTAATTTAAAAGGGCAGCCAACTGCCTTGTCTATGGGGAAATGGGGATCAAAAGAGGATGGTGTGACATTATCCACACAGACTATTCTGATTCTCGGCACTAGTCATAGTAGGGGATGGAGGTTAATGCAAATGTGGATGGAAGTCTACGGAAAACAGAGAACGTATGGCCTCCTCTTAATGTTCTCATGTCCTAAAAATACTCAGCTTTTTTCAGTTGTTACAGAAAGACGTCTGATTTACATTAATAACGAAGCTGAAAAGATTTGACAGTAGAAACAAACTTTTTTATCAAGTGTAAGATATTTTTGCTTACTTTTTCCAGCTACTATTTTACTTGATTAACATGAACCCAATTTTTCTACTATAATTTCCTTGGATGTAAATACATAAATGTGGTCAATATTATAAGAAATATGTATACTAGCGTTGGGTGAGCATGCTTGAGTCTCCTCCACGCACGTTTGTTGGCTGCTGCGCAGCCTATAAATTCGCGGGTAAGTGCTGCCATTCACATGTTGGCTACTGGCATCGGTGCTATATAGCACTCGTTGACATGTGTTTGGCTCAGTCTTAGTCAGGGAGAGCTGTGCTGAAGAAGGGACAAATAGTGTAGGGAGTGAAATATTAATATTTTTATAGAAAAATCTTGTTAGAGACCCAAAAGTCCTTTTAAGGACTATTGTTGTATATGGCAGCAATATATATTTTTAGCGCAATCTGTGCTAAATAGCTTGCAATTGTTTGGCCGCTGCAGACAGCGACATTATCTGCGCTACATCTCCTGTGTAATGTGTGCGAATCCTAAAAATATCTGTGACATTCTGTGTACCTTATTTGCACATACACATACTGTACAAAATCTGCGCTACTGTACGTGGGACTTGCAAGCATATATACCATTTAATATGCGCAAGAATTGTCATTTGCAACCTGTGCTGTACCAAAATAAGCAGGGGCATGAACACTAGCAACCTCACCACCACTAACATTATCCGCCACATGGCATCAAACCAGCCTAATAGGTGGGCTGAACGCCTGGGTCCACAATCATTATCTGCGGGTCACACCACTGCCTCCTCTTCTCCGTGTTACGTGCTGGCCAATGCCCTGTCCAAGACGCAGGCCCAAATGCCTCCTGCCCTGCACCTGGACCTTCGCAAGCACCATCAGCTAGCACATCCACTTCTGTCTCCCAGTGCAGCGTACAGATGTCTATACACCAGGCCTTTGAAGATAATACCCAAATAATACGCAAATATCCAGCGACCCACCCACAGGCCATAGCACTGGCTGTGGACGTCCCACGTTACTCTGTCCCCAGCCACCAATATTTTTTTTGCGGTGTGCAGTCCCAGCCTTACACCAACATGTGTCCTATAACATCACTCGTGCCCTGACCAATGCAGTTATTGGGAAGGTCCACTTAACGACAGACACGCTACATTTCCCTGACGGCACACTGGGTGAACGTTGCGGAGGTCAGGAGCGAGTCATACCCTGGGAAGGTACAGGTGCTACCGCCACCAAGGATACTTCCATCAGGGTTTCCTCCACCACCTATGTTAGTGGCTGCAACCCCACCCCCCCCTTCTCCTCCTCCTCTTCATCCACTTCCACCTCTGAATTATCATCTTGCAGCACCAGTCAGACATCAGTCCTTACCTGGAAGCAGTGTATCACTGCAGTGGGGAAGCGGCAACAGGCCTGCTCAAACTGATCTGCTTAGGTGACAAACAGCCCATCGCCGCAGAGCTGTGGCAGGGTATAAGGCACCAGACTGAGCTGTGGCTCTTGCCACTCAACCTACAACCAGGCATGGTTATGTCTGATAATGGGTGTAACTTGGTGGTGGCTTTGGAGCTCAACAAGCTCACACATATACCATGCCTAGCCAAAGTGTTCAACCTAGTGGTTCAACGGTTTCTCAAAACCTACCCCAATTTACCTGAGCTACTGGCGAAGGTGCGCCGCTTGTGTGTCCATTTCTGCAAGTCATCTAGAGCTTCCGCCGGTCTTACAATGCTGCAGCAGCGCTTGCAATTGCCAGCTCACTGACTGTTGTGCAACGTGAGCACGAACTGGAACTCCACATTCCACATGTTGGCCAGGCTTTGTGAGCGGCAGAGGTGAGAGGCAATAACACTATTATCAGCATAACCATCCCACTTCTGTGTCTACTCACTGCACACAATTAAGGATGACGCTTTGCATGTGGAAGAGGTGGAAATGGGGGAAGACATTACACAGGGTGATAGCCAGACCACCCTCAGTTCGTCTTCTCACTGCAAACTGGACGATGAGGAGGAGGTTCAGGAGACAGTTGCCTCCACTACAGAGGGTAGTACCCATGGAAGTTTTATTCCATCTGTTAAGTGTCGATGGGTAGAAGAGGAGGAAGAGGATCAGGAGATTAAGAGTCATCCCCCAGATGATGACAGAGAATTCTTGTTTTTTGGGACTTTGGCACACATTGCTGACAGCGGGAGTTACTGCCCCGTTTCATTACTTGCAGTTACCGGCTGCGGTAAAGGATGACTTGGCGGTGTGGGAGACTTTTCTTTGGGAGTACAATGGGCGGTCTATGTGGATGGAGGCAGCGATTAGTAGTGTGGATTTGAAATTGTTTTCGGATGCATCAGGTTCGTGTGGATATGGTGTTTTTTGTCAGGGGCAATGGAGTGCGAAGGCATGGCCGGCGGAGTGGAAACAGGCTGGTTTCCTTAGCAACTTGGTATTGTTTGAACTTTTCCCTGTTGTTTTGGCTACTGAGTTATGGGGGGACTGGCTTAGGAATCGGCGGGTGTGTTTCTACTGTGACAATATGGGTGTTGTACAAGCGATTAATAGTCAGACAACCAACTCCCCGCCGGTGTTGAATTTACTCAGGCATCTAGTGTTGAGGGGTTTGTGGTTGAATGCATGTTTTGTTCCGGTGCATGTCCCGGGAGTAGATAACTCACTTGCTGATTCCCTTTCTCGTTTTCAGTGGGATCGCTTCCGCAGCTTGGCGCCGGGTGCCAAAGTCCAGGGGTTGCCCTGTCCCCAGTGGCTCTGGAACGTGGCCTTGGGGTGTCAGCAGACCTGATTAGGCGGTCGCTTAGTAGAGGTACGTAGTCGGCCTACTTCTCGGTGTGGTCTTTGTGGGAGGAGTTAATAGAGCGGGTAGGTGGTTGCAGTTCGGTTGATGATTTTCGGACGTTATTGTTTTTTTGGGTGGGTACGTTTTATGCTGCGGGTTTGTCTTTCTCGGTCACGTCGAAGAGGGTAGTGGCGGTGGCTTTTTGGTTGCACCTTCGGGGACTGGCTGATGTGTCTAAGTGTCTTGTGGTTCGGCAGGTGTTAAAGGGTTATCGTCCCGGTGTGATTCGGAGGGACACTCGAAGCCCAGTTTCTTTTGTAGTGTTGCAGATGTTGTGGGAGGAGGTGGGGTCTGTTGGTGTGTCTGAATATGAAGTGCGTTTGTTTAGGGCTGCGTTTTCGCTAGCCTTTTTCGGAGCCTTTCGAATTTCAGAATTGGTAGCAGCAAGTCGCACGGGTGGTGGGGGTTTGTTGCGGGAAGATGTAGGGTTGTGGGAAGGTGGTTTGCGGTGTGTAGTATGCAAGTCTAAAACTGATCAGGAAGGAAAAGGTGTGGTTTTCTGGCTTAGGCCGTTGGAGGAGTCTGTGCTTTGTCCAGTGCGCTGTGTGGAGGATTTTTGGGTGTGCGGCCTGAAAGTGCGGGTGCATTGTTGGTTCACCAGGACAGTTTGCGGTTGTCTCGCTTTCAATTCATATCTGTTTTTAGAAAATGCTTGTTGGCCGCGGGTTTGCCTGCTAATGACTATGCATCCCATTCATTTCGGATAGGGACAGCAACTGAGGCGGCCAGGTAGGGTCTGGGGGAAGAGGTTATAAAACGTATTGGGCGATGGGAGTCGGATTGTTTTCAATCTTATATTCGGCCTCATCTTTTATGAATGGTTGTGGGGAGGGGTTGCTAAGAGCGAAGATCGACTTGGCGTTTGTGGTTATAGTACAACTCTGTTTATTTTGTTTCAGGGGCGGCGCCTTGTCTGGCATGGATATTCGGGCACTCGTACGTCCATTGGGGGGCCTTACGAGCTGACGTTAGACGGGCGGATGCCAATTAGGTTTCCCGACAGAAGAGCTGGTAATCCGGTGGATTGGTTTGCGGGGCCTCCTTTGGGGGGCGGGTTTTGCCTGAAATTCATACGTATGCCACTTTAGATCAGCCACCTGATATTTTAGTGCTCCATGTTGGTGGCAACAATCTGGGGGTGCGGCGATCTCGGGATGTGATTCGGGATATTAAGTTGGATGTGCTGCGATTATTGTTGGAATTTCCTGATTTGTTGGTTGTTTGGTTGGAGGTGGTTGCGATACGTTATTGGCGGTTGGCCAGGTCGGTGGACCGTATCAATAGAACCCGGGCGAAGTTGAATAAAGAGGTGGGGCGTTTTGTTCGCAGGCAAGGTGGTTTAGTGGTACGTCATCGGGAAATGGAGGCAGCGTCACCTCAATTCTTGAGAGCAGATGGTGTGCACCTTAACAACGTGGGCATTGACATGTGGGCATTGGGTATTCAGGACGGCCCTTAAGGTGTGGCGGGACGCCCACAGGTGAGGTGTCACCAGTGGTCTTTTGGTGGCTGCTTGATATGGGATCCTGGGAGCAATACAATGGTTAAGAGATGCATGACATGTTGGAGCCTGCATCTCATGTGGTTTGTTAATGCCAGGGATGGGGCTCCTGTTCGGGCTAAAAGGCCTACAGGGGGAGATACTTGTATACTTAAAGGATTTGGTGCCCTTGGGTCGGTGAGTGCGGCCAAGGGTAAGTTTGAAGTATAAGGTGAGACGGTTAAGGAGGATACCACTTGTTTGTGTTGCCCTCCAGGATCCTTGTTATGGTGTAGTAGGTGATAACGTTGAAGGATGTGTTAAAGTGCCTGTTATTATTATTATTCATGTTATATGGTGTAAGATGATGCTTATAATGTGTGGAATAATAAAGTTTGGCCGTCATGGTCATTTTCACCAAAGCAAGTCAGTGTTGGTGTGGTTATTTAAGGGGAACAGGTTAGGTATTAGTAGCCGGAGGAAATTCTTCCATCCTATTAGGACAAGAATGATTCCTAACAATTTTTCCTCTAAAATTGATTTTATATTCGGTTTTGTGTGTATTATTGTCACTCTGTATAAGTGGTGTACTACTCGGACAACATCGTTCCCAGCAGTGATCTGGGAGTCCAAGATGCATCCAGACATCCTCCCCATGCTGTTCCCGAACCATTTTGGTGGTGTTTCCATCAATTTCTGACCTTTGCATGTGAACCAGACACCCTCCCCTCTTCAGAGCAGGGGGGTGCCTGGTTTAATGCTCGGGTTTTCTCATTGACTTCCATTGTGTTCTACTCGAGGACCCGAGCACCAACACTAATGTATACTATTAGATATATATATAGTGACACAATAAAGGGAATTGTATGTGTAGGCAGATATTTTCCTCCCAGTGTGTGCTGCTGGACTAATTAGCAGTCAGGTAACGTCAAACACCGGACTGGATCGCAGGTGACGGTCCAGATTTTTGTTAACACCTAGTTGCCTTTAAAAGACAGCTGGGTTCATTCAGAGGGGATCTCTGTATTAGGATCTGAGGCTTGTGCCGGGGTGGAGGGCTGAGACCCATGTAAGGGGAAACAGGCCGACTAAAGCCTGCTGTTGGACTCTTGTTGGCAGAACAGGACGCATTGTGTAAACTGACACCAATACTGCAAGGTGACTTTTTGCCTGAAAGTGTTTTTTTGTTCTGTGAACTTTCTAACGTGTGAATAAACACTGAACTTTTGGTTTACAAACTGGTTGGTGCCTCTATATTGTGTCCGTTTATCCTGTTTACCAGAGTGAATCCCCACAATTGGTGGAGGAAGCGTGCAATCAAATTTTTTTTTCGGGCTCTGTTTTATGTCCTGGATTAAGCCTGTTAACTTGCAACCAGCATCACGGGACAAGATGGAGGAGATGATGAAGCATCTGGTGCAGGCCAACCTAAGGCAACAACAGGCCAATGAGCAGCAGCAGGAGACTAACAGACAACTGCTAGAGGCTTATTAGTGACAGTAAAAAACGAACCAGCGGCTGCTGCAACACGTGATGGCCTTAGAGAAGACAGGAGTATCTCAGGGAGTCCACGATGCCTGGAAAGCAGTCCACACGGCGATCACTAAGATGGCAATGGTGTATGACGTCGAAACCTACCTGGCAGTTTTCGGGAAGGTGGCCGTGAGGGAGAGTCTACCCCGAGACCAGTGGGCTGAGGTCATCGCTCCTTTACTGGCATCAGGACCCCAACAAGTTTACTTTGATTTACCGGCAAGCGGCAGACTACTATAAGGTCAAGGGTGAGATCCTGGTGGGACTGGGGGAGAATGTGTTGGTCCGGGCCCAGCGGGTGCATACTGATGCACCCGCTGGGCCCGGACCAACACATTCACCCCCAGTCCCACCAGGATCTCACCCTTGACCTTATAGTAGTCTGCCACTTGCCGGTTGAGCCAGCGAGACCCCAGTATTATAATTTTCTGCATTTCTTGTAAAAATGGCAACCGCTATGCTGGACTGTATTGTAGCTAATAAATTCTGGAGGGCATTGCCACCACCCGTCCAGCTCTGGGTTGGCCAGACATCTCCTACCAGTGCCCTGGATATGGTGGACCTGGTCAAAAATCCAGAAAATTTCCGCTCCAGACCCGGTGGCCTGAGCTGAGAAAGACCACACGTGCCCTTTGGGGATCAGAACCCGATAATCTTCTGTCGTGAGCTCGGCCATGTACTGGCCGACTGTCCCCATCTGGTCGAGCCCATGGACGTAAACTTTGGGTATCGACAGCCATGGTATGACAGAAGGGTAGATGCATCAGACACTCCAGAAACTCTCAATAACGAACCTTTGTGTCAGGTGGAGGTGGGAGTCACTCCCGTGGTGGCTCTGCTGCACTCAGAGAGTCAGGTGACCCTTGTGAGGGCTTCCCTGGAGCAACCCACCGAGTTTACGAGCCGGAAAGTCAGGGTGCTCAGCATACATGGAGATTTAACAGAGTACCCCACTGCTCTGGTGTCCCTAAGCACATGTGCCGGCAGGCAGATCCATGAGGTGGCAGTATCCACCAGCATGCACTATAAAGTGATACTTTCCATTGTTCCCATCCCTGTGGCCGGCCATTGTACCTACTGATCCCTGGGAGATAGGGAAAACCCCAGTAGCGAGGCCTGGCCCAGTTGAGGTGTTAGAACACCAGAAACCAAAGGTGGAGGGGCACACAGTAGGTCCGGTGGGTGAGGGGGGGAGACAATCCCACTGAATAGGATAGGTAGGGAGCATAGGAAGATAGCTCACCCAGCCCAGAATCAGGCCTATAATCGAGCATCTGAGGTCCGTAACTGTAGCCGGGTAGATCTGGTTTTGGTTTTAGGGCCTCCTGTCGGAAAGCACATTGCCGGTGTCCGTGTTTTGCGGATCCGCAAAACACATACGGATGTGTGAATGGACCCTTAGAATATTGTGCTACTTCACAGCAGTGATGCACCGCCCAAGCTACTGTGACCACTGAGGACTGCGATTGTCCCATGACCACTGCAGCCAAAGACGCCTTTTGGTGTTACAGGGACCAGAAACAGGGCAGCGGTGGGACTGCAGACAGGTGAGTTTTTTTTTTCTATATTCACGAGGACAGGGGGGAGTCCAAGGATTTGTCAGCTCAAAGGCCAGAAAAAAACAAAACTTTAATTTTGTTACTAAATCCCAAAGAAAAAAAAAATAGCTAATTTGCCATTTTTGGGTGGTAACACAAAAAACGAAACATTAAAGCATAATTTAAAAAAAATCCTTATATGCCACAATATAACAAACACGAAGACATGAGGCGTCCACATTTTCTAAACACATTTTTTTCTAAACAGGTTCCACATTTTCACATTTATTTCTAAATCACCCATCCCCAAGCTTATGGGTAGACATTCCATGTGTGTGGACGTTCTCTATAACTCTAGTATGAAAGGATATATGGCCTGTAGCCAGCATTGTATATCTCCACATTAAAGGCACCTGGAGTAGTCTTATTAGAACAAGCTGTGTTGTAATATACAAGTAGTAAATAACTGCAGATTTCTACAATTAGTAGGAGGGTTATCTATGGGGTTCTCATAAAGATGGCAATATACCCTGGGAAAAAAATGGATACATTTTCAAATAAACATATGTCATCTATCACATCTTATTCTAATTAACAGAGTCCACATGGAGGAGGGAAGGGGTTTATGTTTTACTGCTTTCTGCTAGTACAAAGAAAAAAAAATCATTAAAAGGGTTGCATTAACCACCCCTTTGATGGGGGATGCAAGAGTATGACCCCCACCAAGTGTAAAAGACCTACCCTTAGGTTCTAGAAAAAAATGAGTGGTTTCAGCTATGAGTGGACCATGATTTGTGAATGGAAGAGAGAAAGTGGTTTTAGTTGCCTAGACAATCATACAATGCCAGAAACCTTTCCTGCAGAGACCTTTCCAGGAGAAGGTTTCTGCATTTCATAGTTGGCCAAGCAACTGGACACCCTGCTCTCCTGTTGTCAAAGCAGACACAGCCAAACGTGTAGTTGTAACAACTCTTTAAGGGGATCCAATTAATATGATATCCTTACAGGGTTACACCAGAAAGTGTAATTACTGTACAGTCACTGAACAGTCTCCAAAGTGCCAAAACAGGAGCGGCTAAACCACTTGGGAGTGTCATTTTGTCCTTCATCAGGCCATTATGCATTGACAGTTGCATCACTTTTTTTTCAACTGTATAGTAAAGCACACCAAATTTCGCTGTCGTATACAGCTTATCATTGCAAACAAAACAAAACAAAACAAACAAAAAAAAACACACACACCAATTCTGCCATTGTTTTTAAAGGCATTCACCATGCAGAGCGAATATGGTTTCACACATGGGCCCTGATTTATTATGCCTTTTCTCTAGAATTCTGGCTTCATGACTTTGGGATCGCTTGCGCAAAATTTCTGCAAAATTTTAAAAAAGCTGCAAAAATGGAGCAGGAAAACTAAAGTAGCTTTTTTAACAGTGTGTTAGGTTTAAGGAGAAGAAAAAAGTTATCAAACAACACGAGAGTGATATAAAACACCCCAACAGAGACTCAAGTAAAACTGACATCAAATAGTATCCTTATGATAAATTCCCCCCATAGCATTATAAAAATTCTCCTGGATTTTTTTTATGCCACAGCCAGATTTTATGATTTACCACTTTTACATTTTTCAATTTTGTTTTCATGTAGACATGTCTTAAGACCCATAACATTTTTATTTTCCCATTGAGGGTGATGAGGGAAGGCTTGATATTTTTTTTCTTTTGTGGGACAAGCTACGGGTATTTTTGGTCCTGCTTTGGGTTACATACGGCTTTATGGTTACCGTACCTTTTATTCCATTTTTGGGAGTGTATACTGTACATTTTACATTATGGGTTGTTACAGTTCTACTTATGCAAATTAGGAGTACTTTTTATTACTTCATATTCTTTTACAGAAATCGTGTTATTGGGAGGGGGGGGGGTTCCCAAGAATCAGTGAAACACAGCTTCGGAGGTTCATGATCAGACAAAAGTTAAAATAGTTTGAAATTCATAAAGATTTCAATGGCTGTCCCACAGTCCTTGGAGGGCTGCAGTATGTCCTGATTTCTACTGTGCAATTTGAACTGTATCTGCATCCTGAGGAACACTATGGCAAAGTAGGAAGCTGTTAGCTCCATGCTCAACCATTCCCCAGCTTGCGCTCTCCCTAGCAGGTAGGTGTTAGGCAGTGACGTCATCGCATTTGCTAAGCTGAGCAGGAGAGAGCACAGGCTGGGGGAAGGGGGAATCGGTGATACTTTTTCTACAACCCCAATCCCCAAAAAGTTGGGGCAGTGTGTAAAATGTAAATAAAACCAGAATGCAATGATTTGGAAATCTCACAGACCCATATTTATTCACAGTAGATCATAGAACACATATCAGACGTTGAAAGTGAGACATTTTTCCATTTAATGGTAAAATGATAAACTTATTTGGAACTTGATGGCAGCAACGCATCTCAAAAAAGTTGGGACAGGGTCATAGCTACCATTGTGTAGTATCCCCTCTTGTCTGTGAGGAGACCAATTGTGGAATTGTGGGAAATGACTGTTTACCAATTCTTGTCTGATGTAGGATTCTAGCTGCTCAACAGTCCTGGGTCTTCTTTATCAGATTTTTCGTTTCATGATGCGCCAAATGTTTTCAGTTGATGAAAGGTATGGATTGTAGACCAGTGAGTAAATGTTTTCATGAAATGGTGAAATGTCTCACTTTCAACATCTGATATGTGTTCTTTGATCTATTGTGAATAAAATATGGGTTTATGAGATCATTGCATTCTGGTTTTCTTTACAATTATTTGCATTTGACATAGAGCCCCAGCTTTATTGAAAAAAGAAAAAAAAAAAAAAAAAAAAAAAAAAAGAGGCATCACTGTTGTAAAGGAGGCACTAAAGGGACAACAGTATTGTTAGATGTCAATAAGGGGGCAAAACAATTGTAAGGGGGGCATTTTACAGTAAAGGTACACTAAAGGGGCATAACTGCTGCGAGGAAAGGGCATTTCTACTGTGAGGGGCACTAAGGGGGCATAGCTACTATGAGGTACACCAAGGGGGCATCATTATTGTGAAGGGCAATACTGTGAGTGGGCAATGGGGAGCACAAAGGTCATGTACATGAGGCTTTACTCTGAGGGGGCACAAACGAGGTATAATCACTGTGTGGGGCACAAAGAAACTAAGCTGGATTGGGCATGTATGGAGAGAAATTGGGCCTTGGCTAGAGGAAAGACTTACTGTAAAAAGAGAATTGCCAGGGTGCACTACAGAATGTGCACTGAAAACTTTATCTCTCCTTATTAAAAGAATGCATATGACATGCAGATGGAATGCTGCGGCAGTGCAAGGACTGGGTTCTGCAGCATCTGGTAATACTGGATACATACTGTATAGTGAATGAGCCGCTCCTCTACCGCGCTGGTACAGCGAAGCACCAGCAACAGGCTTTATTCTACCATGAACACAACCCTGGGAACTGTCCCTATCCATTCATCACTGTCATAAATTGTGGTGTATATTAAGTGGAGACTTCCTGCATACAGCTCCCAAGACCAACTCAGCGTCTCAAGGCCAAGCAGTTTCCAAATGTCTGTTTAATAGGAAAATGTTCAAGCAGTAATAAAATGTGAAGCCATTAAATTATTTATTATAATTCAACTCTAATAAAATCTGGGAATTCTGATTAATCATACAGCTCCACAGGAAGAAGAGATTTTGACAGCTCTGCCCTAATCACTCCAGAGCAGCTGAACTGGAATATTTTTTCTTATCCTGGACAACCCCTTTAAATGGAATGCGTAATCCGAAAATTACCTATTGTTTTTATTTTTTATTTTTTTGTTTATGTTATTTTCATCTATATTTAAACAAAAAACATAACTCCTACAATTTTTGCACTGGCCACTAGGCCTAATACAAGTGGTCCCTCAAGTTACAATAATAATTGGTTCCGGGAAGATCATTGTATGCTGAAACCATTGTAAGTTGAGTAATCGGTTCGAAAACCCCAAAATGTCATCCAAGATAAGAGAAAATGAAGATTTAAGAAAAATAAGCAGATAACTGAGATAAAACAAGTCCTTACATATAATAGTCAGGAATAGCTGCTAACTAGAAACTAATCCAGCATTTTTACCAGAGAAGTGGCCTTGATTGCTTGGCTCGGAGTCTGAGACATTGTAGGTTGAGACTAGTTTCAACTTACGATGGGTCAGAAAAGACCACTGAGTGTTGAAAACATTGTATCCTGAGGCCATTGTATCTTGAGGGACTACTGTAATAGACACCACTGCTTGGTCTGTAGAGATCACTTTACTGCAGTTACCTGCTTATCTGCCATTCTAATCCTGCCTGTAATGATATTACCTCTGTAGATAAGACAGGAGACTTCTGCACAGGTCACAGCGCATGCCTACAAAACTCTCTGACAGAAGTTAATGAGGTCCCCTCCTGACCATTGTGTCTATTGAGGTGAAGGCCAGTACAGTGCTATTGTACTGTATCTTATGATATATACCGTTACATTATACAGTAATAAATTGCATATAACATTATTGTAGTGGGTTTTGGCAGTTTTTCAAACTACAAGTGATTAGTTGGCCTTGTTCAAGATGGCAAAAGGTAGGTACAGACCTGGGTGCCACGATTGGTGGGAAAGGGCATGGCCTGAAAATACATAAGTGTAAGGACATGAATTATATAGAATTAGAAAAAAAAATGCTGCTTTCTTCCTAAAACAGTGTCACAGTGGTCCATGGGCTGCAATACCAGAAACAACCTGTGGATAGGTGTTTGTTTTTGGAAAAAAATCTGCTGCATTCATAATCCTGTAAAATATCTTTAATGGTGGCCATGCTGGTTGTTGTACTTTATGTTAGTGGCCTCCAGATGTTGCAAAACTACAACTCCTAGCATGCCCTGACAGTCTCTTGCACCATGACTCTAAGCATTAGATGATATATTCTTCCAATCATGCACACAATATTATCCCTGGCCACCTTTCAACCTCCTTGATATCACATCTAAAGTATGTTAGACTTTAGACAGAGGTCAGAAATCATTCCCCCCTTTTAATGTCTGAGGGTACCCATAGATATTGTTGAAGTATCCCATTTTGAAGCTGGTAGGATCCACCAACAAAAGCCTTATGGCTATGGCCAACTGTGAGGCTAGATAGCATGTACTTGTAGGGCATGAGCAAATTTCCCCAAATTAGTTTCAGTTTAATCAGGTATAATTGTCAATCAGATTTGATTCAGTGCAAATAAATTAAGTCTGAATAAAAAGGACCTCACTGCCCTGAAAAGCCGTGTATGACACTGGGGTCTCCTAGGACTGTATCCAACCCAGTGGCGTAATGAGAACTGGCTGGACCCCACAGCAAGTGTTTGACTGACCCCCTCCTCCAGCAACTCCCTCCTCCTGTGCAACCCTCACTCCTGCGGCTAGTCAACATGGTTCTCTCAGAAACAGGCCAGGCAGCCGCTCCGTATTTTTCCTATACATATATACTCTATGTCATGTCTCTGTATATACTGTCACTGTATATAACATCATTGTATAATACTGTTGTGGGGGCCCTGACAATAAAAACCTTCAGCCCTTCTACTGGGTGGGCCCCTTCTGAGTTTGGGCCCATTAGCAGTCGCTTCACCTGCTTCCTGATCCAACCCCTTTCAAGCTCTTTAACACCAAGTTAGCATTAGTAAAGTCAATGTGACAGCGACATATATGGCTACGGGTAAATGGATGATACCCGATGGTAACAAACAACCTGTTTAATAATGCACTGCACTCTCAGATTTTTTTAAATAAAAAAAAATCAGTCCAAAAATGTTCATTTTTTGGTTGCAGATGTCTTCTGAACTGTACAATGGTGGGCACCATTTTGGGTGACTTGTGCAAGCCAAATCCCAAAAGCTTCAGATTCACCAAAATTCTAATTGTTTGGGAAATTCGTAACAAATTCAATTCATGTAGAATCGATTCGCTCATCTCCACCACTTCTGCATCAGAATTCTTTAAAAAAATAAACTTTATACAGCTATGGAAAGTGAAGGAGCAAAAATGTGTAATGTAGGTTATCACAAAGCAGTGGTCAGAGGAAAGTTCTGACTACTTGAACAAATGGGGGAGATTTATCAAAACCGATGTAAAGGGAAACTGGCTCAGTTCCCCACAGAAGCCAATCACATTCCCTCTTATTTTTCAAAGGAGCTCTGAAAAAAATTAAAGATAGAATCTGATTGGTTGAAACAGGCAGTTAGTTTCCCTGTCCAGTTTTGATAAATTTATTTCTTTCTTTCTTTTTTTTTTTTTTTTAGGATCACCAAGTTTTCAGAATTACAAATCCCAGCATGCTCGGACAGCCTACAACATGGCATCGTGGGAGTTGTAGTTTTACAACAGCTGGAGGGCTGCAGGTTGGGCATCACTGTTATAGAGCTATTGAGATACAGTACAGACCAAACGCTTGGACACACCTTCTCATTCAAAGAGTTTTCTTTATTTTCATGACTATGAAAATTGTAGATTCACACTGAAGGCATCAAAACTATGAATTAACACATGTGGAATTGTATACATAACAAAAAAGTGTTAAACAACTGAAAATATGTCATATTCTAGGTTCTTCAAAGTAGCCACCTTTTGCTTTGATTACTGCTTTGCACACTCTTGGCATTCTCTTGATGAACTTCAAGAGGTAGTCACCTGAAATGGTCTTCCAACAGTTTTGAAGGAGTTCCCAGAGATGCTTAGCACTTGTTGGCCCTTTTGCCTTCACTCTGCGGTCCAGCTCACCCCAAACCATCTCGATTGGGTTCAGGTCCGGTGACTGTGGAGGCCAGGTCATCTGGCGCAGCACCCCATCACTCTCCTTCATGGTCAAATAGCCCTTACAGCCTGGAGGTGTGTTTGGGGTCATTGTCCTGTTGAAAAATAAATGATGGTCCAACTAAAAGCAAACCGGATGGAATAGCATGCCGCTGCAAGATGCTGTGGTAGCCATGCTGGTTCAGTATGCCTTCAATTTTGAATAAAAAATCCCCAACAGTGTCACCAGAAAAGCACCTCTACACCATCACACCTCCTCCTCCATGCTTCACGGTGGGAACCAGGCATGTAGAGTCCATCCGTTCACCTTTTCTGCGTCGCACAAAGACACGGTGGTTGGAACCAAAGATCTCAAATTTGGACTCATCAGACCAAAGCACAGATTTCCACTGGTCTAATGTCCATTCCTTGTGTTCTTTAGCCCAAACAAGTCTCTTCTGCTTGTTGCCTGTCCTTAGCAGTGGTTTCCTAGCAGATATTCTACCATGAAGGCCGGATTCACACAGTCTCCTCTTAACAGTTGTTCTAGAGATGTGTCTGCTGCTAGAACTCTGTGTGGCATTGACCTGGTCTCTAATCTGAGCTGCTGTTAACCTGTGATTTCTGAGGCTGGTGACTTGGATGAACTTATCCTCCTCAGCAGAGGTGACTCTTGGTCTTCCTTTCCTGGGGCGGTCCCCATGTGAGCCAGTTTCTTTGTAGCGCTTGATGGTTTTTGTGACTGCACTTGGGGACACTTTCAAAGTTTTCCCAATTTTTCGGACTGACTGACCTTCATTTCTTAAAGTAATGAGGGCCACTTGTTTTTCTTTACTTAGCTATTTTTTACTTGACATAATACAAATTCTAACAGTCTATTCAGTAGGACTATCAGCTGTGTATCCACCTGACTTCTCCACAACGCAACTGATGGTCCCAACCCCATTTATAAGGCAAGAAATCCCACTTATTAAACCTGACAGGGCACACCTGTGAAGTGAAAACCATTTCAGGTGACTACCTCTTGAAGTTCATCAAGAGAATGCCAAGAGTGTGCAAATCAGTAATCAAAGCAAAAGGTGGCTACTTTGAAGAACCTAGAATATTACATATTTTGTTTCACACTTTTTTGTTATGTATATAATTCCACATGTGTCAATTCATAGTTTTGATGCCTTCAGTGTGAATCTACAATTTTCATAGTCATGAAAATAAAGAAAACTCTTTGAATGAGAAGGTGTGTCCAAACTTTTGGTCTGTACTGTATGTCAATATGCCAGCGCTTCTCTCTGGTGCCCAGGTGCTCAAACCCCAAAAGATTAAAAAAAGAAATATATCATCATGACATATCAAAAGTTTTCTTAAAAATGAATAAACCTTTATTTAAGACCACCTTTGAAGATTCTCTGTTTTTAGTTTAGCTTGGATGCATTGCAGCAATGAAAAATGTGACAGAAAGTTTGTAATGCATTCCTATAGTAGAAGAAATACATACAGAATGCATTAAACCACTCCTTTTGTTCATTTGTAACATACGCTTCCAATATTATACTGTGATTTCTCTAGGCATGTCTTATGCATCAGATTATAATACCTAATGACAGCTGGAAGGATTTCACCAGCTTTAGAAATCCTATCTGATTCTACCTCTCAAAACCCCTCAAGGAATGCCTTCATGTAATATTACTTAAAACGTAATGTGTGACCCTTTTCCAACTTTCTTTCTTGTTCCAGGGATCCCTGCTGTCTTAGGATCTATGCAGAGATAAGGCATGTGCTGCTGGTAAGGGGTAGAATTCATCCGCAATTGGAAAACCAACTAAAAATAAAAACTTTCTATACACTACTGTATACCTCTGTCCAAAATATAATGTTAAAGGGGTTATTTTCACCCCAGCAGCATCCCTGAGGCTAGCATCGGAGCATCTCATGTTCCAATGCCCTCCCTTGCCCTGCGCTAGATCACGCAGGGCAAGGGCTCTTTTGTTTATCATAACACACTGCCGGGTGGAAACTTCTGCCCGGCAGTGTGTTCGGTGACGTCACTGGCTCTGATGGGCGGGCTTTAGCGCTGCCCTAGCTGTTTTACTGGCTAGGGCAGCGCTAAAGCCCGCCCATCAGTTCCATTGACATCATCGGGCTTCCTGGCAGCCCCATGGAGAGCCCTGGTACATCACTGGAACTCCTAAAAATGCTTTTGCCCTGCACAATTTAGCGCAGGACAAAGGAGAGCATCGGAGCATGAACTGCTCGGATGCTCATGTCAGGGGGGCTGCCTGGGTGAAAATGGAGGTATGTCTGGGTTCAGCTCTTAACAAATTTATGTAAATTAGAAAAACAACCTTATCCATAGAATATATTTAATATCACTGAAGGACCAATTACATGGACTAAGGATCTAGAAAGTTATCGGGGAGCAATGTTTGATTAGCACTCACTTCCAGTAATAGACCTATAGTAGGGCACAGCCATGTGGAACGGCTGAGATGCGGCCACGGTGCACAAGAACCGCGTGCCAGTATTTAACTAAATCGTTACAGACCTGATTGTTTTTTCACTACTCATTGTCACGTAATAATTGTCTATTAACAATGAGCAGTGAAGAGACGATCGGTTTATAGATCTAGTTAGTTGAATACCTCTGTAGCTTGCATGGCCGTGTCTTACCTGCTGCGCGGCTTTGGCACCTGGCCGTACATAAGTCTACCCGCACGCGTTGCAGATCAAGTGCAGTTTTCCCACTTGGATTTTCGGGGTACGTAATACAGTACCAGCAAAGCGAATGATATTTAAGAAATCTCATGTATACCTTTATATTTTCAATGTGGAAACAGGCCTGCCGTGCAGTTTTCAAATTCACAGCATGTCAATTGTTTCTGTGGAATTTTTACAGTGGATCCAATCCTTTTTAAGGCCCTGTTCACACAACCATGGACAATGGATAGGAGTGGCACTGTTTGGGGCAAAACTGCAATACCAGTGTCAAGGAACAGAAAAACATGGCTGTTTGTTCCATAAACAGTGCCACACATGAATTCTGTCTGGTATTGCAGCTTGGCTCCATTGAACTGAATGAAGCTTAGCTGCACTGCTAAAACAACCTATGGGTGGGTTTGGTACAGTTTTTTTTAAAGAAAAACAGCCAAATTTTTTTTCGATTCTGGACAGTTCTTTTAATTTTACTATGGACCGCTCCCTCCACACTGGATGGGATTTGACCAGAATTCTTCCAATATTTTACGGCAATATTGCAGCCACACCTCCTCTGTATTTGAGATGTTAGTGTACATTGCTATAGTGGGGGGTCACTGATTACACACCCCCTTCTCATTGCATCAACTCTAACACCCAATGTCCACTACCGGGAATCTTGCCTTTTCCTACGAGGTTTCAATTCGTTGCATGCAGCGTTGAGCCTCAGCTTAAAAAGGTACCTGTTATTATGCGCATAGAAAAACTGCAGTACTTTTCATCTGTCAATATCTCAAAGGTCTGTTTATTGACCGAATATACCAATGTTTTAACTTCTGTGCAAGCCAAAACGTGGCTGCGAAGTTTGGTCAATAAACAGATCTGCAAGAAATTGACACAACAGGAGAGCTGCAGTTTTTCGCTTGACTCCAAACCACCATCATGCAGTTTATTAAGCCCTTCTACTATTGGGAGCATATAAATTCCATTAGACTGCATCTGCAAACATGTGAGCTGACAGTTTGAAATACAACCAGTTTTATGATATCTTGCTGCAATTATGGCAATAAAACCAAGATATAGTGATATAAAAAGAACCCTCCAGCCCAGGAACATTTCTCCTCTGGAAAGAGAGGAAAAGAGCAAGATAAATCATATATTGTCTGCCTTTTTTGTGTCTGAATCAGTTCCACTATTGTCCATAAGCTGTCTGGTATTACAGCACCTCATTCACGTGAATACTGAAACCCTGGTCACAGCCAGTGGACAGAAAAAAGGAGTCCAATATTGAGGTCAGGCTGTAGCATGCCTAGGGTGATTGGCACCTTGGGCAGGTCCTTTCTCTAGCACCCCCCTCCCCAATACTTAAAAATAAAAATGGCCCTCATTGTACAACTTTCACAGTAGTTTTGTACAGATGTGTGCCTCCTCACAGTAGTTGTGCCCACATTTTGCCCTCACAGTAGTTATGCCCTCTCTGTGCCCCTTTTCACAGTTGTAATGCCCTCTTTGTGCCCCCGTCACAGTAAAAAAAAACATTGTGCCCCCTTCATAGTAAAAATCCCCATTGTGTCCCCTTCATAGTAGTATTACCCATTGTGCCCCCTTCACAGTAATAATGCCCACTGTGCCCTCTTCACAGTAATAATGCCCTCTGTGTCCCCTTCACAGTAATAATGCCCTCTGTGCCCGCTCCATAGTAAAAATGCTCTTTGTGCCCCCTCCATAGTAATAAAGTCCTCTGTGCCACCTCCATAGTAGTAATGCTCTCTGTGCCCACTCCATAGTAGTAATGCTCTCTGTGCCCCCTCCATAGTATTAAAGCCCTCTTTACCTCCTCTGTATTAAAAAACTAAAACAAACAAACACAGTAACTACTCACCTTGTCCCGTTTCTGAAGCTCACATACCTCTCTTCCCTGCAGGCACAGATATCGCTCTGCAGCACTGTGTAGGCAGAGCTTATGCAGATTTCAAGGATGCAGGCTCCGCCCACACATGTCAGCAGCACGATCTCTGTCTGCAGACTGAATGGTGGAGCGGGGAGAAGTCTTCCTGCTTCTCCATTCTGTGCGCCGCCAGCCTGAAGGATTGGAGGAGCACTGGAAGCTGAGCGGTGAGTGACAGCACTGCCGCTCCCGGTGCTCCAGCAATGAGTGCTTCTATCTGTACTCATTACTTCTAGCACCCCCATGGAAGCCGGCACCCGGGGCGGACCGCCCCCCACGACCCTCCCCTTAGTACACCACTGAGGTCAGGTATTAACACTTTTAAGACCCTTACAGTTCATACATTATTTCAGATTATAGTATTATGTAGCATGTTGCTACACACCTTTACACCTAATAAAGTTGACGCCTCTGTATCCTGCATCTATAATTCTCAGTTGTTTCTGAGTTAGTGGGTGGAAACTAGCTACTTATCATGTCTCCTCATAGAATACACAGGGAGGAGGAAGATCCTCAACTCTCTCCATCACTCAGAAGCACCATACAGAACATTATATAGAAGTGTGAACAGTAGTGATGTGAAAAAAGCACTTATTAGTTGCTGAATCTGCTCAGGCAAGCCCAAGCTTTTTGGTCTCTCTGTTCCCTTTGCACTTGCTTACTCCTCTCCTTTTCCATAAATTTCTATAGGATGATGCAATCTGATCTTTCAGTGAGCACTCATCCCATCTCGGCCTGATAAGATGGAGTTCTCATAGAGGAAGTTAGTTTAGATGGGGGAGTGCTCTAGAAAAAGGCAATTTTTTTTCTAAAAAGATATCTTACAAAGTTTCTTATATTTGCCCTGGTAGTAGGCCGCTGCAGTAGTAGGCAAGATGGCTTCTTATCTCCGGCCGATCCTAGCTTCTAAATCATGTCCCACCAGTAACCCAGCTTTAGAATATTAACTGCTGCATGGTAATGGGTCCAAACCCAACCTGTTACAACACTTACAGAAACTAAGCTCATACAAGTATACCGTCCACATACATTTTATGGTATATACCTTATAGTAATTTGGTCTCCAATAGTTGATCCTAGGGTCTAGGATTATAGGAGCTCCTTCACAGATTGAGGAAAACATCTTAGGAACACCTCCCCCAAATAACAAGTGAGTCACACTAGACACCTTTGGAATGGGTTTTACAGTAGATTCTTTTTGGACTGACAGTCAAAATAGTAGTCTCCGACTGCACCAGTAGAACAATTCTAACGTGCCTACTGAAAAAACACCATCATATATATATGTGTTAAAGAGCATACCTGAATAAAGCCACAACCACACTACCAGTCTAACTGACCAGAAGACCCTTTAATGGGTCAGGTTCAGCAGAAGACAATCCTATTTGGAGAAAGATTACAATGCAAATAAAAGTGAAAGTTCACATGTTCTGTATAAATGGATCATGGGCCCATAGAATCACTTCTTTGGTGGGCCCAAGAAAATGCAGTTTGAAATGAAATGCAGCTTTGAGTCAAGACACAGAATATATTATCGATTAGCTCTAATAGGCCATTTGTGAATCATCCCATAAACAATGGATCTTAGTGGCAAGTGACTGCCTCCAGAGTCACCTCCAAATGGGGTTGTCTTCTACTGAATCTTTATTGTAGTTATTACTGTAAAAGCCTGAGCCCAAAAGATGGTTGTTCTCGTGGACTGGTCCAACCCAGGTTATGTATTAGCAGTTCCAACCAACATCTATATTACTGTGATCCTGGAGGAATTATTTCTCTACAGTATATCACAAACAGCCTGTGGAAAATTTTTGTACTTTGGAAACTATTACAGTTGATGACCAGAAGGTGGAGAGTAAGAGGTATCTATTTTTCAATCTTAATCTTAAATATCTCTCCAGATTATAGATAAGATTAACATCACCTGGGAGGACACAGTGGCAGTATCTGTACTCAGAATAAAGTTCATGAGCATGATAAGGAAGCAGGAGAAGGGTGAGGGAAAACATCACATACACAGATCGGTCATGAACCTGTGTGAAACCACACGTGGCTTGACTGCACCTATATAGTCTCTGATAAATCAAGAACCATCCAGCTGTTCGCTGGGGTACCTTGGACCCAGTAAGTGGATATACAATGCATTCTGAAAGTCTTCAGACTCTTACTTTTCCACATTTTATTATTTTGTAGCCTTGTGCTTAATAAAAAAAAAAAATCGAGTTTTTCTCAATCATTCTGCACTCAATATACCATAATGACAAAGTTGCAAAGAGATGGTGCGTTTAAATCATTTGAGCAATTTACTGATAAGTTTGTCCTTCCCCGTATGGCCTTTTATCAATTTCTGCAGTTACGACACGCATTTCAGGCTCAAGCTAAATCTATGTCGCTTACATGCACAAAAGTCCCACTGTTACAACAAATTCTCACAAGTGACTCTTCGAGTGGACTAATATCATCCATATATAGGAGTTTATTTGTGAAATCTGTGCAGTGCGATCCCTTAGTGGTAAAACAAAAATGCGAGGGGGAGGTGGTTCTATTTCAGAGGGGCAGTGGAAAGCAGTACTGCAGCTATCACTGTGTGAGGGCCAGCGTATGTCCCAATTATTTCGTATTCACCGGGTATATCTGACTCCATCATTTCTGTTCAAGATCGGGGTTAGGAACGATGCTTCGTGCCCTAGATGTGGGAAGAGTCCTGCATCCCTGATGCACATATTCTGGGAATGTACAGAGCTTAGGAATTTTTGGACAGGTGTATTAACCTGCATTAAAGAAGCATATCAAATTGTTGTCCCGCCTGGTCCGAGGACGTGTGTACTGTGAATACTGGACATTAAAAACTGAAATTCATGCTTGGGAGTTCAGCGTTTGATTTTCCAGGCCAGAAAATTAATTGCTAAATACTGGCTTAGACCCCTGCAGAATTTTTGAACAGAATGGCTTAGAGTCTGGAAAAAAGTTTTTATATTAAAAGACAATGCCTGGTCAAATTTACCAAAATATGGGACAAATGGGTAGCATTTACGACAGCTGCAACATAGCTTGGTTTATGATTTTCTTGGTCGTGCTGGGAGGAGTGGTCTCCGAGATACACACGGGTCTGGAACATGCATACACGTGAAACTGAACTGGGAAGGGAATTATGGTGGGCAACTTGGGATTGGAGGTGCTTACGGAACAGGTTATCTTGGAAGGGACGGAGGTTGAGTTCATGCTTAGAGAGTTGGCAATATCGCTCTAGGCGCTTGAATGCGCTATACTTCTATTAGTTTTATATTAGTGGTGTGGTGCCAGTCTCATCGCTGGATGGGGGAGAGGGGTGAGGGGGAGGCATAGGGGTGATTTATTTTATATTATTATGTATTACAGTTGCAAGGGTAGTTCCTATATTATTTGATTGTATTATCGAAAGTTGGAAGGGATTTAAAAAATATGTCTCAATAACACTCTGAATGTCCAACTGGATTGTATGTAACTACCTCTATATCCTCTGATGGGGCTTTTTCTTTTTATGTATCTCTACATTGTAAAATTGTTAATAAAAATTATGTGATTCAAATAGAAAACAGAATGCTTCAAATCTTTGGTAATTTATTAAAAAGAAAAAGCTAAAATCTTGCATTGACATACTGTAAGATTTCAGACCCTTTACTCAGTACTTAGTTCAAGCTCCTTTGTCAGCCTCTAGTCCTCATATGATGCCACAAGGTTTGCACACCTGGATTTGTCAGGTTGGATGAGCACCATCAGTAGACAGGTCTCTCCAGAGATTTTAGTTTGGATTCAAGTCAGGGCTCTGGCTGGGCCACTCAAGGACAATCACAGAGTTGTCCCTAAGCCATTCCTGTGTTGTCTTAGCTGTGTGCTTAGGGTAGGGTTTCTCAACTCCGGTCCTCGGGACCCACCTACCAGTCATGTTTTCAGGATTTCCTTAGTATTGAGCAGGTGATATAATTAGTGTCCATGCATCAGGACTTACCACAGGTATTTATTCTGTGGGATATTCTTAAATCATGGCCGGTAGGTGGGTCCTGAGGACCGGAGTTGAGAAACCCTGGCTTAGGGTAATTGTCCTGTTGGAAAGTGAACCTTCTGCCCAGTCTGGAGGTCCAGAGTACTCTGGATCAGGATTCTGACACCACCATGCTTCACTATAGGATGATATTGAGCAGATGATAAAAAGTGGCTGTTTGTTTTTACTTTTTAATAAATTAGCTAAAAAAAATTTTTTTTACCATCTTATTATGGGGTATTGTATGCAGATTAAAATTACAATGTGAAAAAAGTGAAAGGATCTGAAGAGTTTCTTAATACATTGTAATGCTGAGGATCTATCTTACAGATATGCTAACATTACCATTGTTATTGCACAATGACAGACTAGTCCAGCAGAGGTTCCACTGGTAGACCCAAATGGTCCATCTGAAAAGAACTCCATTTGGGGCCCCATTTGTTACTCAATGGCAATGACACAGCTGTTTTTACAGATACAAACAGTTTTTCAGGCATAATAACAGAGCTAAACCAGACATTCAAAAGGTCAGTCTGTCTGTTTTTTGTAGTAAACAAGTCTGGCTTTTTCCCTCCAAAACATGCTCTTCTTTAAACCCTGTGGCAGATATGGAAAATTACCAGCTTCTCATTCAAAGTCCCAAAAGTTTCTCAGTATTCATTAACCCTTTCCACAGTACCTCACAAATACAGTGCAAATAAACAAAATATATATCACAACATATAAAATGTAATTACACAGTATTAAACACTGCAAGTTAACCCTTTCAAGTGAAATAAAGTAAAAAGTTTATAACTTTGCATAAGGGAAACAGGGGCAAATGTCCAGAAATGTCCAAACTTCACAGTATCCCTCCACTACACTTGCCTTCCTTTCAACCTATTGCTATTATTAGGGGTTGGTGGTTCCGCTGCACTCCCGGTCTGTATGACACTCCAGCAGTATTTAATTTTGATATATGATTATTTGGTTGCCTAATTGGTTGCGGTTATAACATTAGACATTAGATTATTGTATGTTAAAGATGTAGGTTCCTTTGTGGACTCGGATCCGCTTGAATTAAGCACATGGGCACCTATACTATTACTGCATACTAGCTGGGTTAGGACATAGTGTTGCTCACTAGACACTGTACTTTGTAACTTTATATGTCCCTTTTGTGTCACTTCGGACTGTGGGTTCAGGGGAACATCCAGTGTAATAACACCTCTAACATTGCTGCTAGCCTTTATATTTATTTGATGTGTATTGTGAAACTTTTGTAATAAAATATGTCATTATATTATATGTGTCTTGTTTTTGATATTTATTGATTTAGTGTCACACATACTCAATCATTATTGGTGGTTCATTTGTATTGGTTCTGCTATTGCTATTATCTGTAGACACGAAAGGCACTGCTTGCCTGTTGCCAAATCCAGCTCTTGAGATACCCATTCTGAAATCTATTGTCTTCTAAATACTGGGCACTTTTTCAAAGTGCTTCAGAATGTTTTTTTAGCTCAGTAAGCTAAGTTATACACTACCCATAGTTTTAGAGGATTACAAAGCATTATTATTATAACCCCTCTATTTTATATAGCAGTGTATGGAATGCAGGTGCATCTCAATAAATTAGAATACCATCAAAAAGGTAAATTTATTTCAATAATTCAATTCAAAAAGTGAATATAGATTCATTACACACATAGTGATCTATTTTGAGGTGTTTAGTTCTTTTAAAGAGTAACTAAACTTTTTTCAACTTTTTTTTTAAAGCGGACCTTTCACCTGGAAAAACATTGTGAACTAAGTATCCTGACATATACAGCGGCGCCCAGGGATCTCACTGCACTTACTATTATCCCTGGGCGCTGCTCCGTTCTCCAGTTATGTCCTCCGGTATCTTTGCTCACTAAGTTATAGTAGGCGGAGACTGCCCTTGTTCTGCTGGGTGTCTCCTCCTCCTAGGCTGTAGCGCTGGCCAATCGCAGCGCAGAGCTCACAGCCTGGGAGGTTTTTTTCGCCCAGGCTGTGAGCTCTGCGCTGCGATTGGCCAGCGCTACAGCCTAGGAGGAGGAGACGCCCAGCAGAACAAGGGCAGTCTCCGCCTACTATAACTTACTGAGCGAAGATACCGGAGGACATAACTGGAGAACGGAGCGGCGCCCAGGGATAATAGTAAGTGCAGTGAGATCTCTGGGGGCTGCTGTATATGTCAGGATACTTAGTTCACAATGTTTTTTCAGGTGAAAGGTCCTCTTTAAATACGGATTACTTAAACTGTAGCAATGGGGCACGCAGTGAATGGTGTATGGGCAGGAGCACACATTGCTGTACCTGCCTGTGCCTGCTCCACTCAATCCTGGCATGCCCTTTAACAATGTGCTATGCCCACATTTAGTCAAGCCAAGGGCGCATAGGCATAAGCAGCAATGTATTTTCCCGCCCATACACCATTCACTACAGGCCCCATTGCTACAGTGCAAAGAATCTAGTGTGGCGTTGGCGGGGAATGGGATGGGCTGGTAGGCCCTTCTTATTTACCATTTTGTAAACCTGTTTAAACCTGTAGGTGTAAATAGTCTAAATCTTACATTTAGATGCGGCGGTGGATCCGCCCAACTTATGTAGAGGCATAAATTACTGCTTGGCATGGAGGAGATCAGCCTGTGTCACGGCTGACTTGTTATGGAAGCCCAGTTTTTTTTTATAGCGGCCTTCAGCTCTTCTGCATTGTTGGGTCTGGTAACTCCTAAATGGGAAACCCAAGCACCAGTAGCCAAAAATAACTATCAGGATATATCAAAACATATCTTTATTTTATTGTTAAGATAACAATGTAAAATTCATATATAGACTAGCAAAGACAAGCATAAAGATTATGCCAGATCAGAAGGGCCAAAAGTAGTACATACATAGAAGAATGATAAGTGCATGCAGGAAGGTAGTACAGATATAGTTTTGATATACCCTGATGGTTACTTTTGGCTACCAGTGCTTGGGTTTCCCATTTAGGAGTTGTTGGTTCAATACAGCACCAGTGTTTAATTCTGAGTTGTGAATTTGGGTCCTCATTGAGGTTCCCTTCTAGTTCATATTTTGATTGGTTTTCTGTTTTATTGTTGGGTCTGGTGTCTCTCATATTCTTCTCCCATAGATTCTCTATAGACTTTATGTCAGGCGAGTTTTCTGGCCAGTCAAGCACAGTGATACCGTAGTTACTGATTTAATAACTGAATTGATCAGCGTCCTGCATAACGGAAACCATCCGGATCCGTTATGCTGCCCATAGAATTCTATTATGACGGAATGCAAAACGGATTGCCTAGTAAAAGCTTCCGTGGTGCATTCCATCAATTCTGTGATAATGGAATCCATAACAGATTTGCCACTGAACCCGAACCTGAACTTGAAAACATCAAGTTTGCTCATTACTAGTCTTACTAAATGTCCACCCATGAATCTACAATAGAGCTTTTTTACAGTATTCTTTCTGAAATACTGACTTTTGGGTCTTCGTTAGCTGTACACCATAATCATCAACATTAAAAGAAATACATGTTTGAAATCACTCTGTATGTATTATGACCATGGTGTTGCAGTATCCTTAGATCACAGGTGAGAGAACCCAAAGCAGAATTCATACCAGCCTGGGTGGGTCTTTTACAAGGACTTAAAGGGTTGGCCCATCTGAAACATTGACATATCGCTAGAATCTGCCATCAGTGTCAGATAGGTGTGGGTCCCATACCTATCTAAACCAGGCCCCCACAGTGAAGGAATTTACATCAAGCATGCTCTCCATACACCACTATGGGACTGCCAGAAATAGCTGAGCCAGCCTGGAACCGCTATCTTTGGAACTCTCATAGCAGTAAACAGTGGGTGGCCGCGCATGCTCATCTGCTCTCTGTTCACTTCAGTGGTCCTGTTCTGAAGATAGGTGCATGTCAACTTTTGGGATCTGCTCCTGACACTGATAACATATCCTGGTAATATTCTATCCGTGTCCCAGATGGGTCACCCCCTTTAAAGCACTTCCTTACTCTCTCCTAGCAATCCATTGTTGAGAAACATCATCACATTTACATTCTGGGTAGACTTGCCATTTAAGAGCTGTACTATGATGATAAGTACCCAGTTCACCAGAGTTCAATATAAATCACATTCTCCATTAATCTAATAATTACACAGCAAATGTCAAAGTCCATCATCACTGTTTGTTCCAGCCACACAATCGGCACCTGAACAGTGTTAGTGACACAGCAAAAACACACTGTCTAATAAAGATCTGCGTCAACGGGGTTGGCCATTTTCTGGCTACTGTTGACTAGTGACAACATGGCACTTAATAATATAGCCTTTATTGATATTTTATGCCTTTTTTTATATTTCATAAGACATGTCTCCTTGTTGGGCAAATCTGTGCTGTCTGCATAGAGATCCTGTCCATAGGATGGCCACTGACTGGAGGGTCATGTGATCACACACACGAATCGGATTCCTCTATTTTCACACTGCACCTGCACTATACTCCCAGCAATGCAAGTACATTTGGCAGGTGCAGTGTATCTGAATAGAGGATACATCATATGGAGGCGGTTAGTCTGGTCACATGACCCTCCATCAGCAGCGATTTTATGGTTAAGACCTCTGTACGGCCAGCGCAAAAACTTGGCAAACAAGGGGACATACTTTTTGAAATATAGAAAATGGCACAGAATTTCAAATAGGCCATATTGGTTCATACACATCACAAACCTGCTTGGCAGTAAATAAATCTAAGGGAAGAATAGTTGAATATATACTGGAACACCTTCCCAATTAAAATATACCTTTTAATAATATTCTATTAAAATCTGGCCTACAGCCGAACTACACACATAAGGAAGGTCGACAAACAATGTCCTATAATGGCAAAAAAATGGCTACAGTTACACCTATATATAAAGGTAAGAATACACGACTGGTGAGCAATCCTGGAAATTTTTGGTTATCCCCACACAAGATACTCTAAGTGTAGGGCACAGCTGAGGACCAAGAAAAATCGTTAAGGAAACCAATATATTGTAGTTCACTGATGACCTTGTCGCATATGTTCACATGATACACTTTCTGTGATTGTTCACGGTTAGCTGAAATACTAAATATGTATATCGTGAATATTCACATATTGTTGAACCACAACAAAGGTTACTTGGTTACTCACGATTTGCTGAATTACCAGGACAGATGGAATCAGATGGTTAGCTCAGTCGTCAATGGGTGTAGTGCTCCATAACTAGATGGAGATCTAGTGCTGGTGGAAGAGGCGTTAGGATGATTATTTAGCACTAGTGATGAATATAGTAGTCTGTAGGTCGTAATAGCAGTAATACAGCTCACAACTGTGATATCCAATAGTAGGAGAGATAATCCTATCCTATGAACGTCCCTTTATGACCCTATATAGACTCAGCCCAGGGACACCCCTTAAGGGTAGAGGTTCCCTGTCCTCGTGCCTAAACTGGCTCTCCCTCTATCTCCCTATCCTAATTGACCAAAAACTAGGCATATTAGACACACTAGAAAAACAAATACAAAAATACAAATCCCAACGCTACGTTTCCCCAGTCCATATAGTTTCCGACTGGTTCGTCAGGGGAAGTGGAGACCAGTACTCCATCAGCAATATCTCATGATAGAGATTTTCAAATTTGGCGTCTCTCAATTAAGACCTTCCAGGAATAGAAGCCCAGATGTAGGCAAAAAATGACCGGTGTCCCCAAGTCCTGTTCAAAAACAGCGCCTTATAAAGTGTCCACCCCCCATTTGTCCCTCCCCTCTTAGATAATTAGGTTCCCAAAATAGATGAACATTGATGTTCAAAGTACTCTCTCCTCGATTATTTAACATCCCCCCTAGACATGGTGATAACACATTTCATGAAAAACATATTGTATAGTTATAAACGACCTCACAGTTGATGATCCATATAGACAGCATGAAAAACGCCAGATTGGAACGCATATGCGTTCCACAGACCGGAAGTAATGTACGAAACCGGAAGTGACGTATCTAGTGCTGTCCCGATACCCGGAAGTTGTTTTGGAACGCAAATTGCGTTCCACCAGGCGATTGGAATATTCAGTGAGGCTGTGCAGTTAGTTTGCGATCATCATACTGTTTAAATTATTAAAAGTAGCATGTTTATTGATGTATCATTGCTATCTGTATATTATTTCCACCGGAGTCAATCATTAAGTGGATATTATGATATAACATTTGGCAAACAGTGACAAAGGGGGGAGAATGGGATACAAAGTGGAGGCTTGGAGGGAATTGGATCAACCCTGAATAGGGATTAAGACACTTTATATATTGACAAGGTTCCACTGGACCAGATATTAACAAACCATCGGGGGGGGGGGGGGAATAATACATTTTTACAGAATACACCCCCTTCCGGCACCATGATAATTACTATGGGATCAATTCTGATCCGATATTTTAATTTATGAACTTTATATATAGGTGTAACTGTAGCCATTTTTTTGCCATTATAGGACATTGTTTGTCGACCTTCCTTATGTGTGTAGTTCGGCTGTAGGCCAGATTTTAATAGAATATTATTACAAGGTATATTTTAATTGGGAAGGTGTTCCAGTATATATTCATATTGGTTCATATAATCATGTTACAAACACATTGGTCAACAGTAGCTAGAAAGTGGCCAGCCCCTTTAAAGAAGAAAAGGACAAGTTGAGACAGTACCATAAGTGCTCACAAAATTTACAGAGACGGAAATGGAGGCAATTCCATCAGTCCTCAAATCATTTAGAAAGACAGACAGGGGTAGTACCATTAGTGCCCACATCATTTACAGAGGTTGATAGGGGGCAGTACCAACACTGCTCGCATCATTCACGGAGAGAGACAAGGAAACACTACCATCAGTGCCCACGTCATTTACAGAGACAGAAACGCTGCCTAATTTTGCAAATCTGACATGTGTCACTTTATGTGGTAATAATTTTAAAACGCTTTTACTTATCCAGGCCATTCTGATATGTTTTTTCTCATAACATATTTTTCTTCATGACAGTTGCAAAATTGAGTCAAAATATTTCATTTTTTATTTATAAAAAAATACCAAATTTACAAAAAATTTAGAAAGATTAGCTAACTTCCAAATTTCAATTTCTTTACTTATAATAGATAGTAATACCTCCAAAAATAGTTATTACTTTACATTCCCCATATGTCTACTTCATGTTTGGATCAGTCTTAAAATTACATTTAATTTTTTGGGGACGTTTAGAAGCAAATCTTAAAACTTTTTAGAAAATTTCCAAAACCCATGACTTCATAACTGAACTGGTTCTGAAAAAGATGAGTTTTGGAAATTTTCTTAAAAATTTTAAGATTTGCTTCTAAACTTCTAAGCCTTCAAACATTTTTCACTTTCCCAAAGGGTAACAGGACAAATGCACCCCACATTTTGTTCCCCATTTCCCCCCGAATACGGCAACACCTCATATGTGGTCAAAAAAAATATGCATGGGGGCACAGCAGGGCTCTAGAGTCAAACTGCAAAATATGGATTTTGCTTACCTGAATTGGCAGACATTGATTTTAGGTGCCATGTCGCATTTAAAAGATTCCTGAGGTCCCCAGAAATTTAAAAACCCCAAGAAGTGATCCCATTTTGAAAAGAGCACTTGCGTATGAACATTTTAAGTGGTGGAAAAGGTACCTTTCTGCAAACAGGTGTCTCACAGAAGGCAGAAACACTTGCTAAAAGGATTTCAAAGCATACATTTGTGGGGAAAAAAAATTAGTAGACCCCAATTTTTTTTCACAAGGGGTTAAAGGAAAAAATATACCCCAGTATGTGTTCCCCATTTTCTCCCCATTCAGGAAATACCATATATGTGCTTGTAGCCTGCTGTATGGGCGCACAGCAGGGCTCTAGAGGTAAAGTGCAAAATATGTTTTTTGCAGGCTTGAATAAACAGACATGGATTTTAGGTGCCATGTCGCATTAAAACATTTCCTGAGGTCCCCAGAAATTAAAAACCCCAGAAAGTGACCTCATTTTGGATAGAACACCCCATACGAACATTTTAAGTGGTAGGAAGGGTACATTTCAGCAAACAGGCGTCTCACAGAAGGCATAAACACTTGTTAAAATATTTCAAAGCACACATTTCTGAAATAAAAAAAATTACTAGCAGACCCAAATGTTTCTATTTCACAATGGGTTAAATAAGAAAATGCACCCCATTATATGTTCCTCATTTTTTTTTTTTTTGGGGGGGGGGGAGCTATTATTGGATTGCCAAATAGAAAAATGCTAAACTGAAAATGTCTTCCCATGGATTAATTAAGAAATGAATGAAATTAACTTAATGGATATCAGTGGAGGTGTGATAAACTCGAAAGCACTCTCCAATGCAGAGGCCCGGCTTAGAGGGGCAGGTCTGAGTAGTGAGTGGTGTCTTTCCTAATCCCTATAACTGAACAAACTCGAGACCTTTTTTGGGGGTCACCTTTTTTTTCGGTGTGGGGGGGGGGGGAGTATTCCAGGGAAATGCTGACCATGTATTATTCTTGAGACCCCAGAAGCACTGCTGACTGAAATAGTGCCCTCTCCTTTCTGAATACCAAAAATCATTTTTTATTTTTTTCCTGAAATTCCAAGAAGGTCCCCCCCATGACCAGCTGTTCTATGGATGACAAAGGCATTATATAGTGACACTTGGGTTAGGTACACAGAAATTTTTTTTATTTTCTTAAGGCACTGTAGGGCTGTAGTACCTGGTCTAAAAAATCCACTCTGCCCATGAACTGGTTGTAATCCTTGGTGTTCTGCTCTGTGGTTCCTCGGACTGGGACTGGGGTGGATTGATTTGCATGGATGGTAGTTAACACAAGAACATCCCGTTTGTCCTTCTATTTTAGCAACATCAAATTTTCTGAGCAAACAGCCCTGCTTTCCCTGCTTTCCCCTCTACAGCCCTGGCCTATAAAGGATTTAGGGAGCCCTTTTTTTATTTCATCTAATTGCCTCTGGCAGCAAGGCACTTCAGTAGTGGGACACTATTGTAAAAGTTGTCCAAATATACATGGTATCCGTGGTCAAACATGGGGTGGACTAAATCCCACTTATACCTAGAACCGGGGGACAATCGGGTGGCTCAATTTTTTTATCTATTCCCTCGTAAATACGAAAGCACAATGTATACCCGGATACACTTTCACAGGCCTTATACAACTTCACGCCATACCTAGCCCTTTTATTGGGCAGGAACTGGTGGAAATGTAAATCGGCCTTTGAAGTGGACCAATGATTCATCCATCGAGAGGCATTTTTTGGGGTATATACTTGACCAAATTTGGAATTGTAGTGGTGAATCACTGGCCTAATTTTAAAGAGTCTGTCATAACTGGGGTTGCTTGGGGTGGGCATTCATTATTATTGTTGAAGTGTAGAAATCTTTGAATAGCTTCGAAATGGGTCTGGGGCATGGCAAGAAAGTAAAGAGGGGTGTGATAAAGAATATCTTTGTGCCAATATGAACGTATTATTTATTTTTATTTTTATAATGCCCATGCTTAGAAGTCTCCAAAACATTTGCATTTCAGTTGTGTCAGTAGGGGTCCATTTGTGGGGCCTTGAAAGATGACTGTCTGGATGAGAGGCAATAAATTGCTCTGCATATATATTTTTTTGTTCCACCATCAAGTTAATTAGGTCATCAGTGAAGAATAATTTGAAAAAAAAAATTTCACTGAAACCTGTGGTATCTCCATTGATGCCTGGAGTGGCTGTAAATTCAGGCACCTGGTGCACATAGTTATCTGCGGCAATCCATGAAGAGTCACTTATATGGGGCTGCACACTACCCCTAGGACGCCTACGAGGGGGTTCACCATTAGATGAATCATTTGAGGAAGACAAAACTAAAAATGTCACTTCCTCTCCACTGTTGGAGTCAGTGTCCTCAAAAAGCACGGCATATGCCTCTTCGGCAGTGAAAAGCCGTTTAGTTATTCTAAACTATAAACTAATGTAGATTATTTTATTTTTTTATTGAACAGCGAACTAAAATCCTGTATATCCTTTAGGATAAAAACTCCACTTGTCAGTTATTGACAGGTGTCACAGGTAGCACAGATGGCTAGCGATGAGCCTCAGGAGGCTGAAAATAATATACAGGGGTCTAGTATGGGGCACAGAGCAGTTCCAATATCCCTATTGGGGCAGAAAGGGGGTTAATTCATGTATTATTTTACAATTATAGGTGGCACAAATTCACATGGGGAATAGGAGACTTATATTTTACAGAATGGTGCCACTCAAGCACAGGACACGAGTAGGTACACACAGGAGGCACACGTAGTGACAGGGTTAATTTATTTTTTAATGTAACTTGGGAGTGTGTGACCGGTGTCTGGACGGACGGACAGACTGGAGTGACAGGGGTTTTAACAGACAGACAGGCTGGAGTGACAGGTGTCTTGATGGAAGGACAGGCTGAAATTACAGGTGTCTAGACGGACGGACAGGCTGGAGTGACAGGTGTCTTGACGGTCCAGTACCATCAGTGCCCACATAATTTACAGAGAGATAAATAAGGGTAGTACCCTACTACTCACATAATTTACAGAGAGAAAAAGGGAAACAGTATGATCAGTGCCCACATAATTTACAGAGAAAGACAGGGTGGTACATTCAGTTCCCACATCATTTAGAGAGAGACCGCAAGATATACAATCAGTGCCCAGATTATTTACAGAGATAGACAGGGAGGCAGTACCATCAGTGCTCACATCATTTACAGAGACAGGCAGTACCATCAGTGCTCACATCATTTACAGAGACAGGCAGTACCATCAGTGCTCACATCATTTACAGAGACAGGCAGTACCATCAGTGCTCACATCATTTACAGAGACAGGCAGTACCATCAGTGCTCACATCATTTACAGAGACAGGCAGTACCATCAGTGCTCACATCATTTACAGAGACAAGCAGTAGCATCAGTGCTCACATCATTTACAGAGACAGGCAGTACCATCAGTGCTCACATCATTTACAGAGACAGGCAGTACCATCAGTGCTCACATCATTTACAGAGACAGGCAGTACCATCAGTGCTCACATCATTTACAGAGACAAGCAGTACCATCAGTGCTCACATCATTTACAGAGACAGGCAGTACCATCAGTGCTCACATCATTTACAGAGACAAGCAGTACCATCAGTGCTCACATCATTTACAGAGACAGGCAGTACCATCAGTGCTCACATCATTTACAGAGACAGGCAGTACCATCAGTGCTCACATCATTTACAGAGACAAGCAGTACCATCAGTGCTCACATCATTTACAGAAACAGGCAGTACCATCAGTGCTCACATCATTTACAGAGACAGGCAGTACCATCAGTGCTCACATCATTTACAGAGACAGGCAGTACCATCAGTGCTCACATCATTTACAGAGACAGGCAGTACCATCAGTGCTCACATCATTTACAGAGACAAGCAGTACCACCAGTGCTCACATCATTTACAGAGACAGGCAGTACCATCAGTGCTCACATCATTTACAGAGGGAAAGGGAGGCAGTAATATCAGTGCCCACATTTTAACAGAGGGAGACGGGGGAAGTGCCATCAGTGCCTACTGATTTATCAATAGCTCCTCAAACTAAACTATTAGGCATATGCCTAATGACAAGGTTGCTAATTATTTTGAATTTTGAGCCAAAAAGAAATGGAATATATATGGAACATCCCATTGTTTCTATTTTTCATGCTTTAACCAAGATACATAAAGGAGAGTTTCTACCCCCCTATGAGACTAATAGTTGCTGGTATTAGTTCTTACTCTGAGAAATTATCAAATTCTCTCCTGCAACCTTTGGTACCGCTAATTCCTGGATATTTGAAAGATTCACGTATTGCAAGCTTGCGACAGTTTAGAGTGCAATGCTAATTATGAATGGATAACAGCAGATGTGGTATCACTATATACCAATATTCCCCATCAATTACCGATACAAGCTTTAGAGTGGTTTTTGGTCTCTTATAGTGATTATACCACACAGCTCCAAGATTATATTTGCAAGGTTACGCAATTTTTACTCAAGCATAATTTTTTTTATGTTTAATGGGGAGTATTGTTTGCAGCTGGCAGGAGTCTCTATGGGGGCAAAAGTTTCGCCTTCTGTAGCTAATATTTTCATGGCTTGGTGAGAAAGACAGTTGTCATTTTTTACTGAAGCTAACCCTTTTTTAAACAATATCAAGTGGTATGGACGCTACATAGACTATCTGTTGAATATATGGGTCTGTGATGTGGCGGACATTCCAACTTTAGGTAAATACAATGAGGGGATAGATACAATCAAATTTAGGATCCATCGTGATCTGAAATCTATAGAGCGAAGCAGATAATATCGGTAGCAGATTGCTTGCGAGAAATTATGCTACACGGTCTATAGAGGAGTCCAAAAATGGTCTCTCTTTAGACAGAAAGAAAATATTTTCCCAAAAGGCAGTTTTGGATTGGAAAATAATATTGTTCATCTAGCACCAAAGTGCTCGGGTGCTCGAGTAGAACACCTTAGGATGCTGGGGTGCTCTACCAAGCACAATGGAAGTCAATGGGAGAACCAGAGCATTAAACCGGGCACCCCCTGCTCTGAAGAGGGGAGGGTGTCTGGTTCACATCAAAAGGTCAGAAATTGATGAAAACACCACTGAAATGGTTTGGAAACAGCATAGGGAGGATGTCTGGATGCATCTTCGACTCCCAGTTAGCTGCTGGTAACGATGTTGTCCGAGTAGTACGCCACTTTTACAGATTGACAATAATACGCACAAAACCGAGGAGAAAATCGATTTTAGAGGAAAAATTGTTAGGAAACATTCTTTCCTGTATATTTACTTGTATATAAAGTGCAAGTGCTGCCAAAAATTACAAGGAAGAGGCACTCCGATACAACCTGTATATCACATAAAGGAGGGCCTCATTCACATTGTGTTACAATTGTTCAGGTAGACTCCTACACTCATAAAGCCTATGCACTAAGTGAAAGGGCTGCCAAAAATTACAAGGAACCAGCACTCCAATACACCCTTTATTTCACATAATAGTGAATAGTGTTTATTTCAAACACTCCCTCGAAAAATTATGATTGGTAGCCTGCTGGTGACCATCTAAAACATTTGGGTTGAGGGCCTGCTGCTGATCTGACCATCTAAAACATTAGGGGTGGGGGTCTGCTGCTGATCTGACCATCTAAAACATTAGGGGTGAGGGTCTAGTGCTGATCTGACCATCTAAAACATTAGGGGTGAGGGTCTAGTGCTATTCTGACCTTCTAAAACATTAGGGGTGAGGGTCTAGTGCTGATATTAGGGGTGGGGGTCTGCTGCTGATCTGACCATCTAAAACATTAGGGGTGAGGGTCTAGTGCTGATCTGACCATCTAAAACATTAGGGGTGAGGGTCTAGTGCTGATCTGACCTTCTAAAACATTAGGGGTGAGGGTCTAGTGCTGATATAACCTTCTAAAACATTAGGGGTGAGGGTCTAGTGCTGATCTGACCTTCTAAAACATTAGGGGTGAGGGCCTGCTACTGATCTGACCATGGAAAATATGATGGGTGAGGGCCTGCTGCTGAGCTGACCACTTAAAACATTAGGGGTGAGGGTCTGCTGCCGAGTGGACCATGGAAAAAATTATGGACGAGGGCCTGCTGCTGATCTGACCCTTTAAAACATTAGAAGTAAGGGCAGCCTAAAAAGCATGTTGATATGATGGAGGAGCTGGAGGAGGAGAAAAGGAAGATTGAACCATATACCCTTTTTTTGTGGTGGAAGGGGTAAATGGGAATACAGTGTATTCAATACACCATAAAAGCCACATTTAGAGTGCCTTTATGTTCAGTTGCTTTCCTCTGGTGGAGTAGAGAAGTCAGGGGCAATCCAGGCCATGTTCATTTTTATAAGAGTCAACCGGTCAGCATTTTTAGTTGACAGGCGGATGTGCTTATCAGTTATTATGCCCCCAGCAGCACTAAATACCCGCTCTGACAGAACGCTGGCGGCAGGGCAGGCCAGCACCTCCAAGGTGTAGGGTGCCAGTTCGTGCCACGTGTCTACCTTGGACACCCAATATTTGTAAGGCACAGAGGGATCATTGAGGATGCAGACACGGTCTGCTACGTACTCTTTCACCATCTTCCAAAATGTTTCCCTCCTTGTGACAGTAGGCCGCGCATCAGGTTAAGGGGGGCTGGTGGGGTGTCATGAAACTGTCTCAGGCCTTGGAGAGTGTTGCCCTGCCTCTGTTAAAACTTCTTAGTGTTCCCCTTGTCTCCCCTCCTCGGTTGCCCAAGGAACTTCGTACTCTGCCGCCAGCGTTGTCAGCTGGAAATTTTTGGAGCAATTTTTCGACAAGGACCATCTGGTATTGCATCACTTTGCTAGTCCTCTCCACCACAGGAATGAGAGATGAGAAGTTCTTTGTAGCGGAGGTCAAGAAGGGTGAACAATCTGGAATTCGGTGTTAGCCAAAATGCGTACAACGCAAGGGTCACAAGAAAGGCAGCATAACATAAAGACAAGATTTTGCTGTCCTCATCAGGATGATGACTCTCAATCTCCTCATCCTCTTCTGCCCATCCACGCTGAACCGCTGGAATAAACCTGCTATAGGTACTACCCTCTGTAGTGGAGGCAAACGTCTCCTGCTCCTCCTCCTCATCACGCTGAGAAGACAAAATAAGGGTGGTCTGGCTATCACCCTGTGTACTGTCTTCCCCTATTTCCACCTCTTCCACATGCAAAGCGTCCGCCTTCATCGTGAGCAGCGAGCGTTTCAGTAGACACAGAAGTGGGATGGTTAGGCTGATAATAGCGACATCGCCACTCACCATCTGTATTGATTCCTCAAAGTTGCTCAAAACCTCAAAGAGGTCAGACATCCATGCCCACTTGTCGCTTGTGAAGAGCGGCAGCTGACTGGAAAGGCGATGACCGTGTTGCAGCTGGTATTCCACTACTGCCCTCTGCTGCTCACAAAGCCTGGCCAACATGTGGAACGTGGAGTTCCAGGGCGTGCTCACGTCGCACAACAGTCGTGAGCTGGCAACTGTGAGTGCTGCTTTCAGAAATGGGCACACACGCGACACACCTTCACCAGTAGGAGGCAAATTGGGGTAGGTTTTGAGAAACCGCTGAATCACTACGTTTAACACGTGTGCTAGGCATGGTATGTGTGTGAGCTTGTCAAGCTCCAAAGCCGCCACCAAGTTACAGCCATTATCAGACACAACCATGCCTGGTTGGAGGTTGAGTGGCGAGAGCTACAGCTCAGTCTGGTCCCTTATCCCCTGCCACAGCTCTTCGCCGGTGTGCTGTTTGTCACCTAAGCAGATCAATTTGAGCACGGCCTGTTGCCGCTTCCCCACTGCAGTGCTATACTGCTTCCAGCTACTGAATGGTGGCTGACTGTGCTGCAAGATGACAATTCAGAGGTGGAAGTGGAGGAGGAGGAGAAGGGGGGGGGGGGTTGCAGCCACTAATGTAGGTGGCAGCGTAAATCCTGATGAAAGTAGGGCCCTGAATCCTTGGCGTCGATAGCACCTGTGCCATACCAGGGTATGAATCACTCCCGACCTCCACAACGTTCACCCAGTGTGCTGTCAGGGAAATACAGCGTCCACGGCGACAAGCACTTGTCCATGTGTCAGTCGTTTAATGGACCTTCCCAATAACTGCGTTGGTCAGGGCACAGGTGATGCTACGGGAAACGTGCTGGTGTAAGGTGGGGATGGCACACCGGGCAAAATAGTGGCGTCTCGGGACTGACTAACGAGGGACGGCCGCTACCATCAGGCTGCGGAAATCCTCAGTGTCCACAAGCCTAAATGGCAACATTTCCAGGGCCAGCAATTTGGAAAGGTGCGCCTTTAGTGCTATGGCCTGTGGGTGGGTGGATGGGTATTTGCGCTTTCAGGTCCACTCTACTCTCAGCTCTCTCTTGGGATCCATGGTCCAGAGGAGCCAATTTATATCTCGGTGTCAAGCCAGGAAAATAGGCAGAGGTGAAGTCTGTATTCTACCGTCTACTCTTCCAGAGTATCAAGTGGATGTTGCTAAGTTTATTATGTAAAGATAAAGGAAGGACAAAGCTATTATTCTAGGCTCTAGGCGCCTTTGTACCAAGGTGAAGGATTTATTGGCTTCCGGCAGCCTCACCGTTATTTTAAGGACAGATAAGATATCTGTTGCAAAACTTGTGTCTAGAAGATAAAGACTTGAACTACCTCTACTGAGACTAAAGCAAGGCAAAGAGCTGAATATCATCAAGTACATAACTACCTACGATAGCCTGAGACATAACTACATGTACAGCCTGGTACTGGGATTCATTACATCTAACCTGCATGTTTATAAGAGACTGTTTTATAACTGGATGTAAACAGTTGACAAGATCCTGGTTACAGTAAAGTTATTAGTTGGATTCAAACCTGCCTCATTCTTCTATCTCCATACTACCGCCACTGCTGGCGTCATGACATCACTTAAGTCAGGGGCCCAGCCACACAAGCACTCAGAAACCCAATCACCATCAAGGGCACCTCGATCACCACCTGGCTGGTGACCCCTGTAATAGAGTGTGCCCCGGAGAATTTGGTGCTGTTCTCCCCTTCACTGCACTGCTGGAGGCATCTGCTAACCGTGAGTACCCGATGAACTGTTGCACCCTGTATGCCCACCGCGAACCTAACGCGTTCTCCCCTGCGGACCGGCAGGTTGCATTAGCTGATAACGCTTGCAAAAAATGGGTATATGTCACCCACCGAACTAACATAGATTAAACTATTATATAGTTATAGGTCACCCACAAAATTAACAGCCAGATTAATTATTATATTTCTGTGTCAGGGGTACAAAGCTGGTGTATTTTACCCACCAAAAAAAAAAAAAAAATGACTATAGATCACCCACAGACTAAATAGCCAGATGAGATTCCTAACACTCTCCCTCACTTCAGCTGCCTGCTTCCTATCCCTGCACTACTCAGAGCTGATGGGCGGTGCTACACGTGATCCAGCTTGTATAGAGGCTGGGTCACATGATGCACCGGCCAATTACAGACATGCCATTACTAGGCATGGCTGTGATGGCTTCTAAGTGCCCACAGCTTAAAAGCTTTTTGATTGGCTGCCCTGCAGCCTTTCAACAAGCTTTATTAAAATGCCCAAACACCGAACTCGAACCCGAACTTTTGCTGCAAAGTTCGGGTTCAGGTCCGGGTACCCGAACTCGCAAAGTTCGGTATGGGCCCGAACTTTGCAGTTTGGGTTCACTCAACACTACGTAAGTTGCCTGCACATGTCCCTGGATACCCAATTCTCAAGAATGTTTCGGCAAGCCCGAGATATTTTGACAAGCAGTTGGAATATTAAGCGGCTACAGATGAACTTCCTGTCCCACAAATGGATTATAATCCTTTCTTCGCATGCTGAGTTCGTGTTCTCCCACAGCCAGAAAACATCAGAGGACGTGGACCTTTCAGAGCTCAGCTCACCCCACACAATTTTCGTGATCTGACCATCTATCAATCTCTAGCACCAATATGGCTAAGCATGGCTTTAAAGATGTATAGGACTTCACAGACTTCAGATATTTCTCTACGGGGGAACACTCCTGGTCAGGATACATTGTGTAAGACCTCAGTCATGGTCTGAGCCTGAGGAGAACACTAAGGTCTATATTTTGTCATGTCAGACACTTCAAAGTGGTGGTACACAGTGGTACATTATAAAAAATAAGAAGGGTTGTACAGTCCTAACCCCTGAAAAATGTAGCCTAGTTTGATACTTAAGAGACACTTCTGTCAGAAAGGAGTATTTTTTTTTAATCAATATTCATAGAAAATTATCTTTTTGGTTGTTTTGCTTTTTAATTTCAGCAAGGAGGAAGTTAACGGGGTTTTCCGGGATTTTCATCAGTATTTGATTTGTGGGGGTCTGACACCTGGGACTCACACCGTTCAGCTGTTTGAGAAGCCAGGGAGTGCCGCACCCTTCTCTCTGCTTTTCCTAGGCCACTGACGTCACGTTATTCATGTGGTCTAGGAGCATACGGAAATGGAATGCACACGGAGCACCTTCCGATTTTTTTTTCAGACTCATTGAAACGAATGGTTCCGTATACGGTCCACACAAAAAAAGTAACGGACTCGGAAAGGGAAAGATCTGCACCCGTTTTGTATTTAGAGCCGCACCTGGTTTTGGCTCACAATCACTGATGGCAATCACTGACGTGTGAATGAGGCATAGGGTCGCGGTGGTGTGAAGTCCATCTCATTACTCCAAGGTGTAGGCTCTTGCTCCCTTAAGCCTCAATCACACGTCAGTGTTCGATCGGTGATTTCCATCAGTGACTGAGCCAAAACCAGGAGCGGCTCTAAACACAGAACAGGTGCAGATCTTTCCCTTATACCTTATGTCTGTGGAGGCTTCATCCCTGGTTTTGGCTCACAATCACTGACACGTGAATGAGGCTTTTTGCTTTACACTGCAGTTGGGATTGTTTCAATTTCCCACTTTGAATTTGCACAGGCCCGATACAGCTCACCAAAATCAGTGCATGGAGGAAAATAAACCAAATAACCTCAAAGGGGGGGAGAGGGAAGGTGAAGATCCACTCTAATCATTAAATGGCATCAGTCAGGCATTGTAAACATGATCACACCTGGCCCTGACATCTCCTAAAGTCAATCAAAGAGGAGAGGGAGTGGCAGTTGCAGAGAGATCAGAGTCTCTAGGTGTAATGGCAACACCCCTGTTGCTCCTAGAGGCTCATTTGAATATATTAAAACATAATTTTTCTCAACAATATGGGAAGATATGACCATGGGACAAACAAAGGTCTCCAGCTGCCAAGCGCACATACAACAGGTCAGCCAGTTTCATAGGTACAAATCTGCTGACTCGTGCCCTTTGAATTGCTTAAGGAGGTTGTCTCATTACAGCAATTTACAGGTGAAACTCGAAAAATTAGAATATCGTGCAAAGTTCATTTATTTCAGTCATGCAACTTAAAAGGTGAAGCTAATATATGAGATAGACTCATTACATGCAAAGCGAGATGTTTCAAGCCTTTATTTGTTAAAATTTGGATGATTATGGCTTACAGTTTATGAAAACCCCAAAATCACAATCTCAGGTCCCCTTTGCTCAGGGGGTATGGATTAATTTGCTGACTAGTGTGACACTTTGAGCCTAGAATATTGAACCTTTTCACAAAATTCAAATTTTTAGCTGCATTAATGCAATTCCTTTTAATTTGCATTACTGAAATAAATGGACTTTTGCACGATATTCAAATATTTCGAGTTTCACCTGTATACCCTTTCCACAGGATAGGTATCTGATTGTAGGGCCCCTGACGATCACTAGAATAGGGGCCTGGTTTCCTCGGTTTGAATGGAGCGCTGGACATGCATATGTGCTCTGTTCAAAGAGGGGAACATGGTTGTCGTAGTGAAACAACCCCTTTAAGACCTCATGCACACGGCCGTTGTTTGGGTCCGCATCCGAGCCGCCGTTTTTTGCGGCTCGGATGCAGACCCATTCACTTCAATGGGGCCGCAATAGATGCGGACAGCACTCCGTGTGCTGTCTGTATCCGTTGCTCCGTTCCGCGGCCCCGCAAAAAAAAAAAATAGAACATGTCCTATTCTTGTCCGTTTTGCGGACAAGAATAGGCATTTTTACAACGGGCCGCCCACTCTGTTCCGCAAATTGCGGAAGGCTTCCGTTTTTTGCGGATCCGCGCTTTGCGGAACGCAAAAAATGGCATGGTCGTGTGCATGAGGCCTAAGTCGCACAGTAACATACAATCAGGTCAAGTCAACTCATATTATTTCATATTCTTTACCTCTGTAGACTAGGTGTCAGCCATGGATTCATAAAAAAAAAATACGGTTTCCTTTGCACACAACCCTAAGAAGCTTCATTCAGAGACGTCTATAGTTGTACTATGGCCTTATTCCATAATCTTAATTGGCCAATTTCTCATGGGCATTTCAATAAATCAAAGTAAGTGATAAGACAAGCTCTTAATGGACAGAGTTGTTGTGCATGTCTGGCACCTGGCCACACTTGTCATCCTGCTGGCTGGTTGTCCTCGACTTGGCACCAGAACATAAGTGGTAAAGCTTCTACAGGAAATTTACACAAAGTGAAATGGTAATATAAGAAGCAGATCAGATCCTGACTGTGTACAGAACACCTGGCAAACCATTCCTGCTAAAGGAGACCATCTCGAAATGGGGAGGCACATTTATATCAGGTCAATTCTATACAGTCATTAGCAAACATACACTATATGGACAAAAGTATTGGGACACCTACACATTACACCTATAGAAGCTTTTATGACATCCCATTCTAAATCCATATAGTTGGTCCTCTCTTTGCAGCTAACAGCTTCCACTCTTCTGGGAAGGCTTTCAACAAGATTTTGGAGTGTATCTGTGGGAATTTTTGCCCATCTTCCACAAAAACATGTGTTAGGTCAGGCACCAATGTTGGATGATAGGGCTTAGTCCATAATTTGTTCTAGCTCATCCCAAAGTAGCAGGTCTCTGTGCCATAGCCTCACCAAACCAAGCATTTATGGACCTTTCTCTGTGCAATGGACCACATTCAAGATGGAACAGAAAAGAACCTTCTCCAAACTGTTCCCACAAAGTTGGGAGTATACAATTGTCCCAAAATGTCTTTCCATTCACTGTAACTAAGTGGCCTAGGCCAACTTATGAATAACAACGCCACAGCATTATCCCTCCTCCATCTAACTTTTACATCTGGCACAATGCAGCCAAGCAGGAATTGTTCTCTTAGCATTTGCCAAACGAAGATCGATTCATCAGACTGCCAGATAGAGAAGTGTGGCTCATCACTCCACAGAACACGTTTCCATTGTTTTAGAGCCCAGTGGCGGCTGCTTTACACCACTCCATCTGAAGCTTGGCATTGTGCTTGCTGATGTAAGGCTTAAATACAGCTGCTTGGCCATGGAAACCCATATCATATATAGCTCCTGGCACAGATTTTGTGCTGATGTTAATTCCAGAGGGGGTTTGGAGTTCTTCAGTTATGGAATCAGCAGAGCATAAATTACTTTTATCTACTATGTGAGGACTTGATGACCCTGCTCTTTCATTTTACGTGGTCTGACACTTTGTGGTTAAGCTTCTGCTTCCTAAATGCTTCCACTTTACAATAACACCACTCGTAATTAATTGTAGAATACCTATGAGGGAACACATTTCATGAACTGACTTGTTTCAACAGTGGCATCCTAATACAGTACCAGGCGCAAATACAGTGAGCTCTTTAGAACGACTTTCACAAATGATCGTAAAGATAGACTCCATGGCTAGGAGCTGGATTTTATACACTTGTGGTAATGAGACTGAATGAAACACCCAAATTCAATGATTAAAGGACTTTTGTATTGGCTTAACCCCTTCTAGACATCAGTCATACACGTACATCGGAAGTCTGCACTTAGCAGACTCCCAAGGCTAATCTTTGCAATCAGCAATAACACAGATCGTAGACATTTCACCCTTCAGATGCTTTGGGGCACAAAACGACTTCCCTGTACTGGGTAAGTCATTCATTGGTGTTGATTGGTAGTCTTCAGCAGTCTCTAGCCTGACCTATCACACGTACAGTATATTCCTATGGACACCTGCGGGTCGTAGTTCTCCATAAGTATGTACTGAATTTCCCATTCACTACTGGATTACATCACAGTAGTGTATGGGAAAAGTGATCTAAAGATCACATCAACAGATTTATTATTATATTCCATTATATAGCACTGTATGTCTTTGGAGTATGGGAGGAAACACGTGAAAAAACGAGAACATACAAACCCCATGCAGATGTTGTCCTTGGTTGGATTTGAACCAAAGACCCCAGCGCTGCAAGGCAACAGCTAATATAGGTTGCCTCGCCTAATTACTGAGCCACCATGCTGCTACAGGTCGCCTAATATAAAAATTCAAACCACTCCTTTTCTCCATAATAAAAATAAAAATTAATAAACAATAAAAAAAGATAATTTTGCGCTGCACAAATATATTTATTCTGTATGATGTATGCTATAACAGAAAAAAAAAATCGTAATGGCTGACAGCTGGAGGGCCGCATCATGCTTTGTCTCCTCAGGCCTTGCACTAGGCAAAAACGTGTATTAGTTGAGTAGTAAGGGTTAAGTAGATGCAAATTTATTTAACATTAGACTAGATTATGTGGCCCCTTTAAGACTTTTAAGATCACAAGTCAATGTCTGCATTCATCCTTCCCAGATTGTGTGGTGTAGCAATATTACTGCAAACACTGAGAATCATCATGCGGGTCACGAAGCGCCAAGACTCCAAGGAGCCTAAAATGTTCTTACTATTGGATGATCTCAATTAATAAGCACATAAAAGGCAGAAATATTCATCATTTATGACCCATGTCTAACTTCAAACTCCCTTTTGCATATTGCAGCAGGAATATTTACTAATATTCCCACATTCATGGAATGTGGACTGGGTGGCTATATTCCAGAACACTGCACCATAGGGGAATAAGTACATACTTGGGTCTCCGAATTAAAATATCATTGTTGAAGAACAAGGCAAAGGGAAAAAAGGAAAGCAAAATAGTCTTCTAGAAATCTAGATGACGGATCCTAGCAAAGAAGATGGCCAAGTGTGTTTAGTGTATGATGGAACTGAAAATCTGGTCTAGACAAGGGGGTAATCTGTATTTTCATAGTTTGGAAACGGGTGTTTCCAATTAGTTCTTCCTCTAGATTACTAAAAACATCAATATGTACAAACTACAGTAGGACAGGTGGTTAATTGAATAAAAATTAGTTAATGCATGTAGTGCAATATGAACTTTCTGTTGAGTGGCTCAAACAGATGTTGGACCCAAAGTAATCTTCAGGCTCTTCACATCAAAAATACCCCATTCAATTTCTCTAGCATCTCTAAAAGATTACATCCACTGGACACGATTTTCTATACATACAGTACATCCTACAAATGTTCTGATATGCAACTTGAGGCCTTCAATACTCTGAGGCTTAGGCCATGGGTCCAGTTGCCATACCTTGAAGCAAATTGCTTAAAAAGTTCTCCATTTTAGGAAACTCATTTTAAAATCAGCCTTTTGACATTATGCACCTCACAAAGTGCCCCCTGCTAGTCTCTCAGTTTTCAGTTTCCTTGCAGTCCACTATGCTTCATTGCCCCTTTGGAGCAACCCCTTTCAAATCAATGGGTTGTTTGTATAATGCAAGACAGGACAGGTCCTCCAGAAAAAAAATGACATATAATGTGAATAGAGCAGACTTTGCAGTTGAGCCCCCTCCATACATGGCGGGTGTCTGCTGTGTTTTGCAGCCTACACTCACCTTCAGTGGCCAGATCTGTAACTCTGATCCCAACTGTTTAACCCCTCAGATGCCATAGTCAATAGCTGAGCAGTTTGACAGAGGGGGGACTCTGTCCCCCAATCTCCATCTCACACAACACAATTGCATTGTGCTAAACAGTTGTCATGGCAGCCAGAGACCTTGTGAAGACCCCTGGACTGCTAGGTTATGAGACTTCTATTATAATAGGTTGCAGGTAAAATAACAATACATTGCAGTATGGCAGGATTGAAAGTGTATGTACAAGTGAATAAACTGGATCACAGGATCTCTCCCTCATCGAGAATGTCTGGGACTGGATGGGACAACAGATCTGCCATGTATAACAGAAACAGTCAACTTGGATTAACTACAGGTCCAAGTTGAGAGAGTGGAATGACATATCCCAGGAGGATATCCAGCATCTTTATGACCATTACCATGCAGCAAGTAGAGATGCCGCTCAGTATTAAGCCCCATTCACATGACCATATTTCTAGTCTGCTTCCGTTCTGCATTTTTTGCAGATTGGATGCAAACCCATTATGTCCGCATCTGTATGTCCATTCCACATCATAGAGCATGTCCTATTCTTGTCCATTTTGCGGACATGAATAGACATTGTTGCAATGGGGATGTGTGAGACAAAGGGCAAGTGCGGGATACACGTGGACCACATCTCTATTTAGCGGATAAGCAATTTGGGGACCAGAAATTGATACAGTCATGTGAATACCTCATTAATGATACCCTGCCTCAACATATACCCCACTGCAGGACCCAAAATATAGGGTGCACCATCTTGGTTGTGTGATCATATGTTAATCATCAGGAAACCTATCAGATTAATAATAAAAATGATATACTTACCTTCCTAATCCCCTCTATTCCAGCCCTACCATTCCTCTCTTCTATATCGCTGCAATCATGACAATATATTTTGGCTGGATAATGTACCGTATACTGCACATGACCACTGCAGCCAATCACTATATGGTATATGGGCACATCTCCTGCTGCATCCAGGACAGCAAAGGCCAGTGGAGGGAAGAAGTTTTGCTGTAACTGAAGGGGCTCACAAAGGTAATATTTTTTATTTATTATTAATTTATTAATAATTTAGTAATCTATTACCTAATCCACTGATCAAACCAAACCCATAATTAACTACATTGAATTCATAAAAATAGTAATAGTCGGCTACAATTGAAGGTAAAAAGAAAACCAGACTATTGACACAAACAGTCCATAATTTTGTATATGGAACACAACTAGACACTTGATATGAGGGTTTAATAGAAGACAATGACATCTGCATCACCTTGGGTCAGCATGGAGAGAATGGTCTCGAGTTTCAAAAAGGTGACTGAAATTAATAGTCAATGGGCCATTCAAAGACAAGTACAGTCTTCTCAGGTTACCTACCCAAAATCTTGAAGATAGAGATACAGATTCTATTCATTATCAAACATCCTAATAATTTGTAATGAGAAAGGATGTCCAGGGGTCTCTGTGAGAAGTTCAGCATTTAATAAGCTGTTCAGATACCAGCCTAGAAAATGTTCTGCAGTAATAGCCTGGGGCTGAACACAAAATACTGCAGGCAATTGAGGTAATCACAACCTAGCTGGAATATTTGCATTCCACGCAAAAGTGGAAAACTTTTACTTGTCCATACTACAATGGCAGTTACTTGCCTCCACTACCCTACGGCAAACTCTTCCTATGGCATACCCTCCCTTCCCTTGCTGTGGCGTGTGCCCTTGCCCTGTACTACTTATGGGGTGCCCTAGCCCTCCTTCATTCCAAAAATAAGTGTTCGCATTCCAGTCCTCTGCTCAATGGAGATGAGCCCCAACCTATTTTCCAACCCTCTAACCTAGGAGGGCCCATTTCATTCTGATGCCTACACGGTCACAATATTCCTTTATATGTGCATCATTTCTAACAATAATAATGCACTACTGTGCTAAGTGCGAGACCTCACTGACCCATGGGTTAGTCTACATGTCACTCTGCAGGATTACAGATTGACCGAATGTTACGTTCCACAAGTTCCTGTGCACACGATAAGACACTGCTGCACCAGTTCAAATCTCTGCTGGGTTTAAATGAAACCAGATGTTTAAGGCTCTTTATCTTGACATAACCTTTGCTAATCATTTCTTTATGCAAATAAACATTTTTTCAAGAAAAAGCTAAACTAAACTAAATACAACAAAGTATTCCTAGTGGTCTAACAGAGCTGGAACATTCACAGAAAATTCTAGAGGGATGTCAGACCTACAATCGGTCTAAGATCCATCAATATCCCTACCCCACAGTCCATTATTTGAACAAAATAATATAAAGGGTCATGTCTTATAGACAAAGCAGATCTATCTAAAGTACAGTCGTGGCCAAAGATCATTATGTCAGGCTGATTGGGTTAAAATGGCAGTCTTGACCTGTTAAACCTTGACCCTGATGCTTGAAATCATTGTTCTTCCATTGTTAACCATGGTGACCTGCAAAGAAACGCGTGCAGCCATCATTGTGTTGCATAAAAATGGCTTCACAGGCAAGGATATTGTGGCTACTAAGATTGCACCTCAATCAACAATTTATAGGATCATCAAGAACTTCAAGGAAAGAGGTTCAATTCTTGTTAAGAAGGCTTCAGGGCGTCCAAGAAAGTCCAGCAAGCGCCAGGATCGTCTCCTAAAGAGGATTCAGCTGTGGGATCGGAGTGCCACCAGTGCAGAGCTTGCTCAGGAATGGCAGCAGGCAGGTGTGAGTATATCTGTACTCAGTGAGGCGAAGACTTTTGGAAGATGGCCTGGTGTCAAGAAGGGCAGCAAAGAAGCCACTTCTCTCCAAAAAAAACATCAGGGACAGATTGATCTTCTGCAGAAAATATGGTGAATGGACTGGCTGAGGACTGGGGCAAAGTCATATTCTCCGATGAAGCCTCTTTCCGATTGTTTGGGGCATCAGGAAAAAGGCTTGTCCGGAGAAGAAAAGGTGAGCGCTACCATCAGTCCTGTGTCATGCCAACAGTAAAGCATCCTGAGACCATTCATGTGTGGGGTTTCTTCTCATCCAAGGGAGTGGGCTCACTCACAATTTTGCCCAAAAACACAGCCATGAATAAAGAATTCTCAACCAAAACACCCTCCAACAGCAACTTCTTCCAACAATCCAACAACAGTTTGATGAAGAACAATGCATTTTCCAGCACGATGGAGCACCGTGCCATAAGGCAAAAGTGATAACTAAGTGGCTCGGGGACCAAAACGTTGACATTTTGGGTCCATGGCCTGGAAACTCCCCAGATCTTAATCCCATTGAGAACTTGTGGTCAATCCTCAAGAGGCGGGTGGACAAACAAAAACCCACTAATTCTGACAAACTCCAAGAAGTGATTATGAAAGAATGGGTTGCTATCAGTCAGGAATTGGCCCAGAAGTTGATTGAGAGCATGCCCAGTCGAATTGCAGAGGTCCTGAAAAAGAAGGGCCAACACTGCAAATACTGTCTCTTTGCATAAATGTCATGTAATTGTCGATAAAAGCCTTTGAAACATATGAAGTGCGTGTAATTATATTTCACTACATCACAGAAACAACTGAAACAAAGATTTAAAAGCAGTTTAGCAGCAAGCTTTGTGAAAACTAATATTTGTGTCATTCTCAAAACTTTTGGCCACGACTGTATATGTACAGAAGGTTTTTCTAACCATCATTGAATGCTGTTTCATATTACTAGAATTCTCATTGGTGGGGTCCAAAGAAGGTCCACAAAATGAAGGGACAGTGGTCCTCATGGCATTTTTTCTTCACGGCAGTGTTCATGGCCACTCACTGTGCAGGAAAATACCATTCTGAGGAATGGTGGTCTCAGCAGCCACCATTTTTGCGAGATGCTTATCATCTTATACAGACCTAATACTTCTCACAGTTGAAGGTTTACTACAATTGTATCCTCTGTCACCTAAACTCATCAGCAGTATCTCCTGTCCCGAGTTTGCTACAATGTATCAGCCCAGATAAAACGTATCAATCAAAGAAACTATAGCTCACAGCAGAATGTCTAGACTGGATTGGATTGATTGAACAATTGTGTAACCAATTGTTCCCTAAAAATATTAGATCTTTTCGACCTCTAGATGTTAAAGGGGTTGTCTCATCTCAGACAATGAGGTCATATCGGATAGGATATGCCCCTATTGTCTGATAGGTGTGGGTCCCACTGCTGGGACCTGCACCTATATTGCGAATGGAGCTCCGAAAGTGGTGGAGGACGATGACTCGGCTATTTCCATTAGAAGTGAATGGAGTGGTGGCTGGTCATACGAGGTGCACTCCCATTCGCTTTTATGGGGAAAGCGCTTGGTGTGGCCAGGCCGGAGTCTTCAAGCCACCACGGGGCCCGCACCTATAAGACAATGGGGGCATATCCTACTGCGCATGCACCGCCGCCACTCCCATTCATTTCTATGGGGCCGACGGAAATAGCCGAGCCAGCGCTCAGCTATTTTCGGCGGCTCCCTAGAAATGAATGTAGGGCGGCTGCGCATGCGCAGTGGCCCCTCCTCAACTTTCTCCGCTCCGTTCTCCTTGTAGGTGTGGGTCCCAGAGGTGGGACCCACACCTATCAGACAATGGGGGCATATCCTAACGATATGCCCCCATTGTCTAAGATGGGATAACCCCTTTAAACATGAAGTATGAAAAGTTGAAGATTTGTATTTAAAATTATTTCCTTAGGGTACTTTCACACTAGCATTAATGTGATCCGGCAGGCAGTTCCGTCGTCGGAGCTGCCTGCCGGACCCGCCGATCAGTGTGACAACTGACAGCATTTGTAGACGGATCCAGGTGCGGACCCGTCTACAAATGCATTGCAAGAACGGATCCGTCTCTCCGCTTATCATGCGGATGGACGGATCTGTCTTTTTCACAGTTTTCCCGGTCTGCGGACGGATCTGTCCTTTAGTTGTTTTGCAATGCCGCATCTGGCACAAATGCAAGTCAATGAGAATTAATGCCGGATCCGCCATTCCAGCGTCTGATCAGGCATTTTGGACGGACATAATACCGCAGAATGCTGCGGTATTATGTCCGGCCAAAACGCCTGACAGTGATTGAACGGAAGGCATACTGATGCAAACTGAACGGATCAGAGCCCTTTTCACGGAAATCTATGCCGGAAAAGAATAACGCTAGTGTGAAAGTATCCTTAGAGGCAGCTCCGCAGATGAAGCAACAAGTACCCAGCAGAATATTACATTGTTTCCAGGTGGAGCAGTCATGGGCACTGTACAAACAGCATGAAGTCTGCGTTACACATTACGGGTACGTTCACAAGGGACATAAATGCAGTAACAAAGCTCTGTCAAACATTTGCCATTGATTTTACCCTCTGTAGTTTAAAGGGTGAAATCCGTGGCGGAAATCTGTAACATTACTTGGCATGCTGTCAATTTAAAATCTGCACTGCGGGTCAATTTGGTCTCAAGATGTATTATTTTTTTTTGTTTGCACCATGTGAATGAGATTTCTTACAATCCCATACACATTGCTGGTACTGTAAAACACGCAGCCGCAAATCCACAGCATGTCCATTCAATTTCGACATACTCTAAAACAGTCAGTGACAGCAATGAGTGAATGCTGCAACTAGAGAGGAGCGAATTTCCGCTTATGAAATTCGTTCACACTTCGTTTGTTAGTGAAAGGTGAATTGCGTTATGGATTCCGTTACCACGGACCATAACGCAATTCTATGACGGAATGCCTTTAGAGCCATTCCGTTATTCATTCCGTCATAATAGAAGTCTATGGGCTGCAAAACGGATCCGTCCCGTTTCCGTTATGCAGGGGAGTCCTCTTTTATTATCATGGAATGAATAACGTAATGCCTCTAAACGCATTCCATCATGCATTCCGTCATAGAATTGCATTATGGTCCGTAGTAAAAGGATCCATAATACAATTCACGTTTTACCAACAAACGAAGTGTGAACGAATTTCAAAATATGAAATTCGCTCATCTCTAGCTGCAACAGATTAACTAGTACCAGACTAGGTATAGGTGAATCCTATAAATGCACCTCACTGTTTGCATGTGCATATCTACTGCTATGGGGCTCATTTCACAACAGAGATAGTGAGAGGGAAATGAAATGCAGCTCATAAGCCTTTCACATCTTGAATTCTTAGCTTCTCAAGATCATCATTATGTGGGGTCCAATTACAAATTTAGCTATGGGGTCCCATGTAATGCTCTACCTTCATTTATCTACATACTCAATTTCTTCTTCCACCGCTCAACTCTCAACCCTTGTTGCAGAAATTTCGGTGACTATTGCATTCTTCTTAATGGAGCTTTCTGAAATCCTCAGAAACAACACTATTCAGATGTATCATTCCAATTTCAGTTACAGAGATGTCAGAGCAGTGGCGGCCCCACTGCAATGAAAATATCATCTACATACAGGCCAAGTAATTTGTCTTCTAAAAGGTCTGGACTGTATCACTAATGTAGTCTGTAAGGCTGAAAAAGACCTGCATCCATCTAGTTCAGCCTATCATTCTGCTATGCTGATCAGAGGAAGGCAAAAAACTTCTAAATGGCAAAGGATAGTGCTACTAAAATGTATATATATATTTTACGCTGACTCCAAATATAAATCCCTGGATTAAAAAATCATCGCCAGAAACCAGTAAATACAATTTGTTATTACACCCCCAGACATACATCCAGGTGCATTCTGAACTGTTCCGTTGAGTTCATCACCGCAGCATTTTCTGGCAGAAATCTCCATAGCCTCCCTTCTCTGCATATTTTAGGGAGTTTTGGAAGCCAATATCAGGAGTGGATCATAAACACAGAAACATAGAATGTGTTGGCAGATAAGAACCATCTGGCCCATCTAGTCTGCCCAATATACTAAATACTATGGATAGACCCTGGCCCTATCTTATATGAAGGCCTTATGCCTATCCCATGCATGCTTAAACTCCTCCACTGTATTTGCAGCTACCACTTCTGCAGGAAGGCTATTCCATGCATCCACTACTCTCTCAGTAAAGTAATACTTCCTGATATTACTTTTAAACCTTTGCCCCTCTAATTTAAAACTATGTCCTCTTGTAGCAGTTTTTCTTCTTTTAAATATTCTCTCCTCTTTACCTTGTTGATTCCCTTTATGTATTTAAAAGTTTCTATCATATCCCCTCTGTCTCGTCTTTCTCCCAAGCTATACATGTTAAGGTCCTTTAATCTTTCCTGTTAAGTTTTATCCTGCGATCCATGTACCAGTTTAGTAGCTCTTCTCTGAACTCTCTCCAAAGTATCACTATCCTTCTGGAGATATGGTCTCCAGTACTGAGGACAATACTCCAAATGAGGTCTCACTAGTGCTCTGTACAGCGGCATGAGCACCTCCCTCTTTCTACTGGTAATGCCTCTCCCTATACACCCAAGTATTCTGCTAGCATTTCCTGCTGCTCTATGACATTGTCTGCCTACCTTTAATTCTTCTGAAATAATGACCCCCAAATCCCTTTCCTCAGATACTGAGGTTAGGACTGTATCACTGATTTTATATTCTGCTCTTGGGTTTTTACGCCCCAGGTGCATTATCTTGCACTTTAAAAGGAGACAAAGGAGACAAAATATCAGTATCCATTGGCTACAAAAACTGCACTGCATCAAAAAACCTGAACGTGCCCTTAGGCCAATTTCACACAAACATATTCAGTCTGAGAACTGAAATGCACTCTATGTGAGTAGTATTTTGCGGTCTGAACACTGCTCCAGTGAGACAAACTCATGGCATTCTAATAACTTATAATGGTTTGAATTCTTACTGCGGCTGTACTGAATTATACTCATGGCATTATATGAGTATAGTTCAGTTAGGCTTGGCAGGAACCTACCGCATTATAGATCATTATAATGGCGTACGTTCGTGTCACAGGAGCGGCGTTCAGCTTAGGAAATACTGCTCTCACATGGAGTGTGTTTCGCCGACTGAATGCGCTCATGTGAAATTGGTTGATACATTCATTCAAATAGGTTCAGTTTCAACAGGCAAAGGGGACTTTAGGGAAAGACGCAGTCATGATCTGGAAGGAAGGAATGATCGTTGTAAATGTCCACCCTTATTTATCCATTTTGATCAGCTTTAGACTAATGTGTATGGTCCTCTATGTGGCCAACAACTCCCTTTCTATGTTGGCGTAGTAGTAGTTTTTTTCCCCCCATCTAGTAGATTCCACCTTATCGTTAGAGTCCTGGGTGTAATTGGTATATGGGAGATATATTGACCATTTATACATAGTCATTAGGTGTCCCCCTTGTTTTTTTTCTAAATTATGTGGCAAAATGTGTATGAGACGTAAGGTGACCTCTAACCCAAAGGGGATTTTATGGTCCTGAAAACAAGGTATGTGAGTAGAAGGCCTGGCTACTAGCCTAGAACTCTGTAAATTTGTATCAACACCATGGTAAAAATAAGGCTTCTCATAAGAATAACAGAGCATATAATGTAATCCAAATATCTTAATCGTAAAAATAACATTTCCCAATTCTCAATTGTTTGTGCTCTATTTTGGCAATGGATATGGTTTGTTATTTTTTTTATTGTCCAACGGCTATAGTTATCTGTATTACAACCAAAACTCAAATTTCATCTCCTGAGATCCACATGCAACAGAGGAAATCATTTTTGGAATTTACAATTCCTTAGTAACCCTAGTATCTTAAAAACAAAACAAAATGGAGATCCACTCAAGAACCGTAGTAGTCCCACATTAGGACATGCACATTGTGATAAACCAGGAAGAAAATGGATGACCAATGACAGATGATGGATTTTCATAGCTACTTAAGAGTCATAACAGTCACATCAGTGACAATAAAGCTGTTGGGACCCCATCCCATCTTCCTAAACCCATGCTGAAAACAACTAAGTGATTTAGCCGCAGGGACCTCAACATCCAGGAATACCTGGTCTTGACTAAGATTTTTGTAATTTCCACCAACTGTAAAGTGAAAACCCAATTTTTTGTGATCCATCGATCAGATAGTTTATAAAAATCAGTTAGTTGGTGGATTTAAGCTCTGTGATCCCTGCCATTGCCGAGAATGATAAGCTTCTAATGCCTGCTTATGGATCAAAAGAACAATGTGTATGTCCCATCCTCCACAGAGATGAATGAGACCTTCCGAAACAAGCCAATGAGTGTGCTTGGATTATCCAAGGGTCCTACTCAATTTACGTTTCTGTCCTTTCAGACAAGCTAGGACCCAGTGATTCTCTACATGAGTAGGTATGGTGGTCCTCTTAATACATGACAGAAGAAAAAATGGTGACAAACATACATGTTCCAGGAAGGTAGAACATTATATAGAATTTACAACCAAATGAGTTGGTGATAAGGCTAAACATAGAAGCTATAAGACCCAAGGTGTTGACCATCAGAGTCTGGATATATGGTAGGCTGTACTAGGGAAGGCAAAGCCATGAATGTAAAGAACCTCTTTGGAGAACCATCATAGATCTCAGCACACTCAATATACAAGCTCCTGATCCATGAAGGACTGGTCAGTCACATCACCTTGTCACACAGAAGACAGGGCAGGATGAGTACCTTTACTTACTCAGGTGTATTGATCCATATGATGTCTAGATGACAGTAGTAGACACACTCCTTGTCTTTGTATGTATAACATGTACAGCGTCTTTCCCTCCTGTGGGCTCCCCCAGAATCTGGCTCCAGGTGAAAGCTGGGGCTCATCTGCTCATATCCAGGAATTGGGGTTCCTTGAGGTCCAGGGGAAGCTGACCTAGGGGGAAGGGTCACTCCTGATTGGAGAAAGGTTGTCGGTGACTCCTCTTCTCTGCTAGCTTTTCTTCCTCCCTCTTTAACTTGGAGGCTGCCCTTACCCCCTGGAAACTGGGGCAAAAGAGCCAGAACAAACCCTAAATTATAAGAAAGAGAAAGTAATAAGTGAAATATACTGTGCTCAGTTATTTAGTGTTAAATGGCATGTCCACTTTTTGCCACCGAATTTATAATTGCTCCATTGATGATGCAAACATGGAGCCAGATAGGCCAGCGTAGGAGCCATATACAAAATAATGGCAAGAGACTGTTAATCAAGGCTATTTGCAAAGTTGCTTAATTCTGAATTTTAGATGCATTGGGGTAATAAAAGAAAAAATGCCGATTGAAAATGTGGACCTACCGTTTAAATGGTGCTCTATTGAATACACAGTGTGTTATAGAATACTATGCAATAATAATATAATATATACATCTATTAATAGAAGCCATGCCAAACATTGCTTACTGGCCTATCCTATTCAATGGCATGCAGGTTCACACAAGGATTAAAGTATGAGTAAGGAGCATGGATTTATCTGACGATATAAACAGTGTTTATCACCAACAAATAGAAGATGAGACTATACATGGCGTGTACCAATTTAATACCAGTCTTGCCCCCAGATGCAAGAAATGCTACACAACACTATAATCAAATAATGATATATGTAAAGCTCCACATGTTCCCTGGTACAGGACATGGCAAGTAATCTTGATAGTGATTTGCAAACCACTATTAGTTGGGTGTCACTGGTCTTGGTACTAACTCTAGTTCTACCCCCTCCACCCTTGTTATGCATTTTTAACACTACTTTAAAGTGATTGTCACATGAAGACAAGTTATCCTTATCCACAAGATAGGAGACGAGTTTGATCTGTGGGGGTCTGAATGCTGGGACCAAAGCCAATCACGAGAATGGGAGTCCCTGCTCACCAGTTTCGATGGAGCAGCACTTACACATGGGGCATGCCATTCCATTTAGCTCTATATAACCAAGCACTTGTACTCAGCAATCTCCGACAGTGCCGTAGCGTTAACAGGAGAGTCAAACGTGTGTCTGCCGCTCTATTCAAATGGAGGCGTAACTACTATAGTGGCAGACCATGCAACTGCTATGGGGCCCAGGGCAAGAGGGGGCCCAGTAACAGTTGGGATCACCTCCTCTTCTACTGGAGGTAAAATTTGGTCAGGACTCTACCCTCTTAAGCAGGCATGCTCAAACTGCGGCCCTCCAGCTGTTGCAAAACTACAACTCCCATCATTCCCTGACAGCCTACAGAAAGGCATCGTGGGAGATGTATTTTTACAACAGCTGGAGAGCCGCAGGTTGAGCATCCCTGCTCTAAAGGAACAACTTTTAGTAAACGAGGCAGTGGAAAAATGGCCAAGGGGCATTAAAAAGATTTTAGGCAGAAACCCTTCTGTCCTGTGTGGGGGGCCTGGTTTGATCCTTGCTATGGGGCCCTTACTTCTCTATGTACACCATTGCACCAGCCCCAATTCTTGTGATTGGGACCCCACCGATCAGACACTTGTAGGACAACCCCTTTAAAATGCTAAGGGTCTCTAAACAATTTTGTATGGCCTTTTCTGGTGGCTGAAACAAATGGCATAATAATCACATGTGCTTTTTTTGGGGTCACCTGTTTTTGCTGCATTTTTTGTAGACAGTGTACAGAGAGACAAAAAAGAAAAAAAGCTGCCTAATTAAAAATGCCAGTAATAAAAAAAACGCTTTTGTGTCCTGCCTTTTATAGTTTTCTTATAGATCTTCAGTTAACATCTGGAGCTGGTGGTTTTAATGCAAAAAAACTCAGAAAGAAATGCCCAAAACACCTGCAAAAACCTACATGTGAACCCATCCTAAACCGGGATTGTAATTATTAGCCGCAACGGTATTCCTAAATTCCCTATATTTCTATATATTTGAGGCCTCATGCACACGACCGTATTTCAGTGTCTGATTTTTTTTTGCGGATAGGATGCGGACCCGTTCATTTCAATGGGTCCGCAAACAACGCACGCCGTGTGCTGTCCGCATCCGTATGTCCGTTCCGTTGCTCCGCAAAAAAAATAGTGCATGTCCTATTTTTTTCTAGTTTGCAGACAAGGATAGGCATTATTAAAATGGATCCGCAAAAAAAAACAAAAAAAAAAAACTGATGCCATACGGAACGTCATCCGTTTTTTTTGCGGATCCGCAATTTGCGGACCGCAAAACACATACGGTCGTGTGCATGTAGCCTTAATATTTATAGATACACACACTTTTCGTATACACCTTTTTTTTAAGTTAATTTTTATACTTTTTCCCTATGAAGTACTTTAGATTTTGTTTTTTTATAAGTTGATCAGCAGAAGTTTGTTCCAGCAGTTGGAACACATGTAGAACCTGCATTAACCTTTTTTCCCCTAGGTTATTAATTATGAATGCTGTGATCTGCTATAACACAGAATACACAAGCAGCAGTGATAACATCATCCCCATCTGGTTTGGTTTTGTGCATGCACCTTTTACCAGCAAGCAGTCGATCGGTAAAATACCAATACAGGGGACTAGTCACACTAATGCATGCACATTATAGCTATGGGTTTGCTTGTGTAAGTCTTCATTCAGCAGTAAATGCAAAGTCCAACTTTTTCTTTTATGGTTCTATTAAAATTGCCTGGGATCAAAACTGTGCAATCCTCCTCCATACGGGCTCATGCACATGAACGTATGTACAGTATTTTGCGATCCGCAAAACACGAATCCACAAAGAAAAACTGATCTGTGTGACGTCTGTGTTACATAAGTTTTTTTGGTGGATCCATTGTAACTATACCTGTCCTTGTCCGCAAAACAGACAAGAATAGGACATGTTCTATTTCTGTGCGGAACTGACTGGCGGACATACTGACACGGAAAGCGCACGTCATTTCTGTGTTTTGTTTTTTTAGCACCATTGCAATGAGTGGTTCCGCATACGGAACGGACACAGGCAAAAATATAAGTTTGTGTGCATGAGCCCTAAGTTACAGAAAATTGCATAAGCTCTTGGGGTGCAATCTCCTACCAGATCACATTGCAAGTCATAAGTTAATGCTGAGTGCCAGCCTTCAGATCCTTATAGATGATGATGATGATGCAACCCTCCTGAGATGAGCACTTTCATAACAATATCTAAAATCTAACACCCGACACACTGCAAGTCGGAAGCAGAATCCCACCTCCAATTCCTGAAATTTCCAGACCTCAACCATTCACATGAATCAGGTGAATCCAAAAATGACCAAGTCCATCTGAGTAGTATGAACCTGAGGAGAGCTTTGTCCTCAGCAAGAAAAACTGCAAAAGCATAAAGCCATACATTGAATAGTAATAATATAATGAGATGCCTCAATTCATTCAGCCACTTAATGGTGCTTGTCAGGTTTCTTAACCTCATACATTTACACCTGAAAACCACAATAGGTTCCTTAACTGTCAGGGATTGTAGTTCCTCCATGGCTAGGAGTGATAACTGCACCCAACTACACTATAAAGAAGCCCCCCCCAAACATTGTGTTTGCACTCACCTGTGTTAGAAGTGACCAGTAGTCCCAGTAGAATCAATAGCCTCTGCTCCATGAACCCAGGTGTAAATTATCCAGAATGTGATGCCACAATTGCTCTCCTGCACTAGATAATCCCTGCCAGACAGCCCTGTGGTGGGGTGACCATTCCTGCCTGTGCCACTTGGAAGTGTGGTAACTGCAGGCTGCTGGATCTCAGCAATACTGGAGAGATACCCTGCTGCTCTGTGCATAAGAAGAGATCAGAGAGGAGATATAAAGGTGGTGAGCAGGCGCCTCCCACAGGACATCAGCGTCATTACCACTGCTCTAGCAGCAAGCTGAACCTTCTGATCTGTGTGCATCACTTCACATGTTCCCATTGTATGCAGATTATGTAACATCACCATAGGAGAAATTCAGGACCATTGCAACCTTGTTGCATCATTTAGAATACTATGAAATATTTGCAGAATAGTAACATTTTTAAAGTGATTGTCTATTCTTAATCCCCACTGGTCCCTCACTGGTTTCTGTTCTTCCTGCACAAGTGATGAGGTGTCTTCACCGCAGCAGCTAATAATTGGCTGTATGTCTCTTCAGCGCTGCGATTGGTTCCATGTTGTGTCGACAGGTCATCAGTGGAGCAGAAAGAACAGGGGCTGGCAGGACAGGACTGGGGAAGTGTCTAAAATACTTTGCTTTCCAGTTGAACCTCATTTTCAAGATCTCAGATCAGGGGGGTAACTAGAAATGACTGGGTCACTTGGCACATTTTTGAACAGGACGCTCCTCAGGTACTTCCCCATAACCCCCTCCTCCGGTGCAACCCCCACTCCTGTGGCCAGTCACGATCGTCCACGCTCGCCATACAACCCCCCACCTGGAGTGCTGGAAGTTGCTGATCCTTGTTGTTCGTCATCAGTACTGATCATGTATCCCTGCTATCATCACAGTGAAAGGATCTCCGCGTTCCTTCAAGTCATGCACCCCACTTTTTTTATTACACAGACACAATGGCGCAGCTTTTTAGGTCAGTCTTAATTTTCTCCTCTGCGCTGTCGTTAGATGTGTGTGCCTCGTCATAAATTAGGCGCACTGCTCGTTTCCAGGGGTTATGACCACCCTGCAATCCAGCAGCAGTGGTCGTGCTTGCACACGATAGGAAAAAGCGCTGGTGGCCGGGACCATGAGAACATGCATAGGCATGCATGCACAGCAGCTCCTGTCTCCCCCACAACCTCTAGTCATGGCAGTGTAGAGTGAGCACAGAGGGTCCTCCTGGTCAGACTTTCCTGAGGACAGACGATGATGCTCATAGGCAGCGACCAAACGACTGCACAGCATGTCTCTGTAGTAGTCCTTTTTTGCATGCCTCTCAGAAGGTCTAAAAAAGGCACCCATTTTTTACTGTTAACGAGGGTCTAACAATGTGGATAGCCAGTAGTCATCCCTCTGCCGAATCATGACAATGCAGCTGTTACCCAGTCCTAACTAATAAAATCTGGTCCTACCTCATCCAGGGTGTCGCTGGCGTCGCCATGATGTCCACTGGATCCAGAACAAGATCCCTGTGGTAAAAAAAAAGAATAATCGCATATGGAAGGGATTGAGACTGCCCCTGTGAAATCACCAGCAGGGGGGGCTGTGCTGGCCTGTAAGACTGAACCATGCCAATGTATAGCAGGGTAATCTAGAACATTTCCCCTAAGTGCTACCACATAGTACTAATGCCCACATTGTGGCCCCTCACAGTAATTAAGCCCACCTTGTGGTCCCTTCAAAATAGTTATGCTCAGATATGTGGCCCCTCACAGCAATTTTGCCCACCTTTGTTCCTGTCACAGTAGTTATGCCCACTTTTGTGCCCCCTCACTATAGTTACGCCCAGATATGTGCCCCCTCACAGTAGTTATGCCCAGGTATGTGCCTCCCTCACATCGGTTATGCCAGATTATGTGCCCCCTCACAGTAGTTATGGCCAGTTATGTGCCCCTCACAGTAGTTATGGCCAGATTTTTGCCTCCTCACTGTAGTTATGGCCAGATACAGTATGTGCCCCCTCACAGTAGTTATGCCCACATATGTGCCCCTCACAATTGTTATGTCCACATATGTGCCCCCTCACAGTAGTTGTGCCCACATATGTGCCACCTTACAGTAGTTATGCCAGATTAGGTGCCCCTTCATTCAAAGTAGTTATGCCAGATTAGGCACGTCCTCAGTAAAGATGCCCACTTTTGAGCCCCCTCACTCTAGTTGCCTCCAGCCTGCAGCTTTATGAAAAAAAAAAAAAACACATACATACCATCTTCCCTGATGACGTGTTCCCACACTCACATGGTGCTGCTGGCTGTACTGAAGGCCGATTCCTGGGCTTTCAGTGCTCCTCCCATAGCCAGTAGCACGATGTGCAGCCTGCAGGGGGCGCACCAGAGCTCAGAAGAACAATAAAGCAGGGAGCAGAGAGGGCTCCCTGCTTCACTCTGGAGACAAACAGCCCGACAGTGACTAGAACTCCTGGATGAGTGCGCCCCCCCTTTCCTTGCCTCTTCACTCCCCCTGCCTCTGCGCCCCCCCCCCCCTGCCTCTGCGCTCCCCCTGCCTCTGCACCCCCACTTATCTCTGCGCCTGGGGCTCATATTACACATTTTTGAAGAGCTCTCTGATGGGGCCTGGCATTGTCACTGTACTTCATGCCGGGTCAGAGCGATCCCCATACCTATGAGTGTAGGGGGCCTCCTCCACCCTCTGCGACTGCAATCGTTACACCCCTGCAAGTAAGCATGCATCTGGCCAGTTGCACAAGGGACTCAGAGGGCCTCCCTGCCTCCATCTCCACTGCATACTGCCATGGTTTTTCAGGGTCATCTGCGTCGTTTTTGTCATCACCCTCCAGCTCCTCATGCTCCTCTCTTGTTGCTTGGGCAGATACAGTTAATCACCTAGTTGTGTATAACATTTCTGGGCATTTATGTCCTCCTCCTTGACCTCTCCCTCCTCCTTTGCCAGTTCATCCTCCTCAGTACTCAGGTGCCGTGAAATGTAGGCTCCACATCTTCTGTCCCTCGCCAATCAGATTGATCAGCATGTGAGGGACTGGAATGACATCATTCACACCGTAGTTCTGCTGACTGACAAATAAAGTAGCCTCCTCAAAAGGCGTGATAAAACGCTGTGTGTCACGCATGAGCTGCGACTGAATGATGTGGAAGTTATACCAGGGAGTAGAACTGTCCACCTGCAGCATTAAGAAATCGTTGACCACCTTCCGCTGCTGGAAACGTCACATATCAGGCAATGTAGGGGAAGAGCATTTTGCCTCTGTGGTTTAAGGAGGTATTATTTTGCATGCTAGGAGTGGCTGAAATGCATGCACAGTTTCCTGGACATTTTGCAGTTCAGTGGAAGACTTGAGGAACCAGGTTACAATGAGACGTGCACCATGCAGGATGCATGGTTCAGGCCCCCCGACGCAGCGCAGACAAAATGTTTTTCCCATTATAAGTAACCATGGTTCCCACCTCCAGTTGTCGAGGAGACGGCCAGTGTTAGATTTCTTTATTGATGACACCGGGCAGTTCCTCCCCGGTATGGCTCAGTTCGCCAAGGCTGACCAGGTGCAGAACCGCATGACAACACCTAGCTTTGCATAGGTGATATAAATGAGGACCACTGTGAACTGTGTCTATAGGGGAAGGTGAGGACAAAGTGGAGGAGGAGGAGGACATTGGCAGAAAAATCACAGCATTACAATCCGGGGGGAAGCATTGCCATCATCAGGCCAAGCTACTGGTGTGCTAAGGTCAGAACCAGATTTACCCAGTGGGCTGTGAACAACATATATTGACCATTACCATAGTTATAACCTCTTATGTCAGTGCTGGTTTGAACTCTACCAGACACCAAGAGTCCCAAGGACTGGCTCTCCCTGTTGCAGTGCCGATACAATGTTCTTCCTGTTATCAGTAACCATGATTCATATCTGGCCAGGCTGACGAGGTGCAGCACTGCATAACGACATCTAGCATGATGACGAGGTTCAGAACTAGCATCCAGTGTGGAGGCAGCATTGCCATCACCTAGTTGATGGTGTGCCTGGGCCAGAACCACATTTATCTAGTAGGCTGGGAACGACATATATTGTCCTTGACCATAGTTAGAAATTCATGTCAGTGCTGGAGTGAACTCTACGAGACACAAGAGGCCCATAGACTGGAGCACCTTCTGCTCAACATACATGTGCTGGACTGGTAAGCTTATTTGGAAAAGTAATGTCAGCTTAGAACTCTCCACCTTGGGTGGGCACAAACCATCATTTCTCTGAAATGTGCAGAGTCAACTACATAGAAGGTTGGGACTGCAGTACCAGAAACTTGGCCAGGTGCATGTTCAGCTTCTGCGTTGTTGGAAGAGTGCACACATACTGTTGTCTTTTTGCAATCTCCTTGGTGATTGCTGTCGAAACAAGTGATGAGGAGGAGCATCTGGAGCAATAGGACATTGAATTTGATGGGCAGGAATGACAGCTTCTTTCTGCTGACATTTTTGGATCCCTGACTGCTGGAGAGTGGGTGCTGGCCGGTAGTAGATGCTGCATCAGACTGGAGCAGTAAATGAGTGACACCGTTTTCCAAACCACTTTATGGTGACGCTACCATAGAGTGAGTCAACCATTCCAGTACAGCTGGATTGTTGGTCAAAACATGACTGTTGGCCATAGTGTACAGTAAATGTATCACTAAAATAACAGATTAACTCTGAATGTCGGTGCATTAGAACATAATGCAGTCGGCGATGTATTTCACCTGCCTTTAATACTGAGGCACACTAACTTTATCACTAAAATAACGGAATAACTCTGAATGTCAGTGCACTAGAACATGATGCAAATGGCGATTCACTCTCCCTGCACTCTCCCTCTCCAGTATTCTTTAAAAAAAAAAACACTTTGCTGTAACACTGTCCCCAGCAAATGAGCGCTTGCCACATCTTTCCTTATGCTCAGCTCATACTACAATGGTGAAGACAGTAGGGGATGAGGGTTTTATAGGGCTGTGACATCACAGTGGGTGGCTACCTGTGGATTGGCTTGTTGCACGGCATTATGGGTGATCTTGCGTTCCTGGGCTTCTAACTTTCTCTTTGTAATACCTGCAGCCGCCATTTTAGGAAAAACTGATCTGTTACCACGAAAAGTGAGGAAGTTCAGGTTCGTTGCAAGTCAAAGTTTTCCTAAACTTTGGACAGAATTCACCTTTAAATTCTTTGTTTCACTCAACACTGGTTATAAACCCTGGAAATTATCAGTGTATAATGCGATGGAATAAAAAAAATTATTTTATTTTAAATTTATCATTTATCGAAGTGAGACAATCCCTTTAACTGTAAACTGGCCTTTCAATCTGTGAATGAAAACAAGAGGGATCCCATTCACTGACAGCAAACAGGGATTCTGAAAATGATGATAAATCAAACAAAGTATAAGTAAATCAATAAACACTCTTATCTCCCATATGCCAGAAAACTTCTGTCAAATAGTCACAAAGTGTGACACATGCAGTGGTTGTGCAAAATGTTGCAACCTTTTTTAGGTTTAGAGTCCTGCTCTCCACTTTTCTGAGCAGAGCAGAGAGGGCAGTGGGCTGTGCAAGGTTGGCTATAGCAGGTTCGGTACATTTATTATTATCTATGTGAGGATACTGTTGTTGATGCACCATTATTATTAAAAGGAGCACCTATTAATAATTGTGGTGCATCTGACATCAGCGGCGGATACCTTAAAGGGAATGTGTCATCAGAAAATGTCCTATTGTTTTATTCACGATTTTATCCTAACATATTTTTAGATTATTTTTTTTTCCATGTCACTATCCATATTTTATAGTCTGCAGTCAGGGTGGTCCAGCAGCGCCAGACCTCCCTGACTGCTTCTGTACGAGTCTGCTTCTCACTTTTCTCTAATAAAACTACCTGCATTGGTCAGCAGTTCATGCAACCACCATTATGATCATACTTAAAGAATTGTAGTGTGGAAATAGGCTTTTCAATGAAAAAAAGTGCAGAAAAAAAATCTCCCCCATATGTTTGGTATCGCCACGTCCGTAATGACCCACACTACATACATTTTAGGGAAATTATCCCTTACAGTAAACACTGTAAAAAAAAAAAAAAAACAGAATTGCTATTTTATTCTTAGTTGCCACCAAAAAAATTAATAACAAGCGATCAAAAAGCGTAATTTATTAAAAAATGAAACCAATGAAAACTACAAGTCGTCTCGCAAAAAACAATCCTTCACAAAACTCCACAGAAAAGTTACAGGTCTTGGGAGGCAAAAATATTTTTTTCCTTTTAAAAAAAGGGGGCTTTATTGCAAAACAGTAGTAAAATGTAAAAAAAAGTATGTTTTTAGCATCTCTGTAATTGTTCTGACCAAGAGAATAAAAATATTATGTTATTTATACCAAAAAATGAATGCCATAAAATATATAACGCAAAAACTCAGTGGCAGTATTGCTGTTTTTGCCATCTCCCTCCCAGAAAGATTTAATAAAAGTTAATTAGAAAGTAATGTGTACCCCAAAATAGTGTCAACTTGTCCTGCAAAAAACAAACCCTCATACAGCTACATAGATGGAAAAATAATAATGTTATAGCTCTTGGAAGGTGACGATGAAAAAAGGCTGGTCACTAAGGGGTTAAAAGGACAAACATTGACTTATGGGATATCTTTCAGTGTAAAAAAACACAACTGGTCAATCAATAGAACAGCACCACCTAGTGACCACCCTGGCATGAACAGCTATACCAAGCAAATTTAAAGAGATTCAGTTTAGGATCTGCCAGTTATCAAGTATTCATATAATTATCTGTAACTGAAGGAACATTGTCATTAACAGGGTTTTTCTTTCTCAATCAACAAAATATCAAGCCCTTAAACATGGGCAAATTATTTGGGAAATTATTGGGAATAAATGTTTGTGAAAACGCTCATTCCCGTGACTTGCTCTGAATAAAAGCACCACCAATCACCCAATTGGTGTGGATACCAAAATCATCAGTCAATGTACAAAAAAAAAAAGAAACACTGTGTTCCATAGGATTAACTCCGCCTCAGATAGAAAGGTCCTTAGCTTTTGTTCAGATACAGTACAACAGCCCTGTGCTGTATGGGAAACCCTTCAGATAGATTTGGAATAAATGGAAAAAAGACCAGAATGGTGTGATCCCACTAGCTCCCAGTACATTCCCAAAGGAGTGGTAATAAAAAAAAAACCCATGCAAATAGCAAAGGTGTTTTTGTAAGAAATATTCGTGACTCCAGTTGCAGTGAAGCAACAGCGGGGCAGAGTCCCTTTAAGAAATGGTGTTGGTGGTGGTACCCAGGTGTAGGAATGGCCAAGTGGTATAGGGTGGCTTACAATGTCCCTTACTGTTTTATATGTGTCACGTTGCTCCTACCTGGATACACTGGACCCCAGTCTATGTCTTCCGAAGCAGCCAATAAGGGGGGTAGTTAACTTGGGGATGAAGAATAAATTGAGTCCAGACTTTGTGATGAAGTTCAAACAGCTTTACTTTGTCTTGGTTAGAGCAGGAATTAGCATTAAAACTCTGGCAGACAAACTCGTCTCTGCTACATCTGTTGCTCTCTGGTTCTGCTGTACTAACAAGGTAGCTGTATAACTTAGCTTCATCTGCATGCTGCAACTTCTCTTTGTATGGTCTGTCTCTTAATTATGCCAGGGAACTCTCATCCTGGTTCCTGAGTCTCTAAGCTGTGGCCTCCACATCCAGCAGAGCTGACGATGCTCTAGCTGGCTTGGCTTGGCTTGGCCTGGGCACTTCCAACAGAGACGTGTCCAGCACTTGCTTCCTTCCCCTAGCCGGGGGTAAACTAGACTGCCTAGAAACTAGTCCCCTACCTTCCTGCGGGAAGTGGAACTCGCCCACTCCTCCACAGAGGGGGTGTTAGAATGGAATGGAAAACTTCATTCTATGTAACTATAGCTCTGCCTTGTTTTCTGCCACCTGCTGGTGAACCAGGCACATTTCACGTGAACATAACAGTTGCAAAATAGGAAATGCACAGTGTTTGGACCTGGAATAAATACACATGATGACATGAGGTTAACCAATAAAGACAGTAGCGAGGTGCTACAAGGTGTTTTTATGTAGGTTTGTACCTTGTAGTTAGAATATATTATTTATCAAGCTCCTATAATAATGGTACTTTTAAATAGAAACCATCGCTTACACATTGCCTTTACAGAAGTGGTAAACCTTGCCAGATGCAAACTATCATTGCTGAGTAGCCACATCATACTGCACTTCTCAATCAGTAAGTTCCATGTTGAGAGATACAGAGCTCCCTCAAGACATCATTTTTGAATTACAATAGACTTTTCTGGGATATTTTAAACTGAAACATACAATGCCTCAGACTCCAACAAATCATCATTGGCATTTCTATACTGGTTTTCTAGTAGTTTCAGCACAGGGTGGTACTACATCTCCTGTACTGCCCTCTATCTGTGCCAGGATGAGCTGCTCCTTTGGATGTCAGTTAATGAGGTGATCTCTAGTGTTCAGCGCGAATATTCGATTTGCAAATTTTAATCGTGAATATCGCCACTTTGAGAATTTGCGAAGATTTCGAATATAGTGCTATATATTCGTATTCTCAAATATTCTAGATTTTATTTTTCATCAGTAACCTCCCTTCTTGCTTGTGGGCCGATGAGAAGGCTGCAATGTCTTTGTCTTAGAAACTCCCCAGCAGCCATTTTCTACAGTTTTTTAAAGTTCTGAGAGAGACAGCAGTGTCATTGCTATGCTCTGTGCTTTAGGCCCCTTTCACACGGGCGAGTTTTCCGCGTGGGTGCAATGCGTGAGGTGAACACATTGCACCCGCACTGAATCCGAACCTATTCATTTCTATGCGGCTGTTCACATGAGCGGTGATTTTCACGCATCACTTTTGCGTTGAGTGAAAATCACAGCAAGCTGTATATTGTGCGTTTTTCACGCAACGCAGGACCCATAGAAGTGAATGGGGCTGCGTGAAAATCTCAAGCATCCACTAAGCTGGAACCAATTATTCGTTTTCTATAGAGTTATGGACTCAAATTTAAATGGTTTCAACTTACATTGGTCGTCCCAGAAACAATTAATATTGTAGCTTGAGGGACCATTGTAAAGTGCACTCTACATTAGAGTCCTTACATCTTCACTTATTTATTTCTAATGTTATTCCGATCATGTGGGACATAACCCTTTAAGGATATCTGAACACTCTATCAGGTCACTGTCCCAGAGAACTTACAATGTTGTTTACACAGATAACTATCAGGACTTTGATCACTGTTGACCGATAAGTGATATGATATTAAGAAACCAGTAAGATGGAAAGATAGTAATTTCCAGGGAGAAGATGTTTAGATATTGTTACTCCCAAACCTACAAAAACAACATATGGCCAACACTTCATAAATGCAATATACAAGGGTGAGTAAATAATTATCCACACTCTGGCTGTAGAATTAATTTTAATCAACTTTCAGTAAAGACAAATACATAATCTTTCGACATAACCTCCCTAGTTTGTCACGGGGCGCCGCCGATGCGCTGATTCTCCACAGCGCCGGCGGCACCCCGCCTCTGTACAGGAGTGAGGACGTGTGCAGCGTCCTCGTCTCCTAGGTGACGGGGGCAGGATGGAGCCGGCTGCACATGTCTCCTTAGCGTGGCCGACGTCCTCGGTTCCCCCAGCAACGTGATGAAGCCTGAGCACCGAGCTGGGCACTCGGTGCTCAGCCATTTACAGCAGGGCGAGTCATGTGATGCTGGACATGTCACATGACCCCTGTTACTCAGTATTTAAACAGGTAGCCTGCTGGCCACAGGTTGCCTGTTATTTAGGTTCCTTCTGTGATTTTGCATTCCTGGCGTACTTACCTTTTGCCTATTTCCTGACGATCCTCTGCCTGCTCCCTGTGTACTTTGCTGCTCTCCTGGTATTCTGACCCCGGCTACCTCCTGACGATCCGCTGCTGACTCCTTTGGTCCAATTTTTTTAGAATCCGAATCCGAAAAGGTTCTCGAATCTCTTGAATCTTTCGAATCCTACGAATCCTGTACATAAGACGTGTGTGAACGGTATAAGAAACAAAGTGATCCAAACTCAATATTCTTTTAATATGAAAAAATAGAGTCCTTACTTTTTTAACAAAGTATTTCGGATTTGGATTAGAAAAAAATTGGAAATACAGGGTAATACAGCGCACATACCTCTTACATCCAGTGATGTCTGGATGTCATAGTGCCAACCCCCCCATGTGCCAGTATCATAGTGCCATCTCCCCCCCTCCCAATGTGCCAGTATCAAGGGCCTCTCTCCTTCTCATCCTGATTCCTTCCCACCCCCCATGTGCCAGTATCAAGTGCCTCCCGCTCCCCCTAACACTTATACTTACCTCTATGCCAGCAATGCGATGCAGCCTCTTCCGGCCTGTGTCCCACGCTGTATGTCCGTATATTGAGTCAGTGCTTGTGTATTTCAGAAAATTTTCTGCTGGGACTTCTATGGTACTTCTATGAGACTTCTACTGTAGACTCTGTTATAGCTGTTATAGCCAGTGTAACTCCATACACATGACAGCTGCCCCAGCACACTCAGCTCTGCTACATCTATACACATAACAGCTACCCCAGCACACCCAGCTCTGCTACATCTATACACATGACAGCTGCCCCAGCACACTCAGCTCTGCTATATCTTTATATATGACACCTGCCCCTGCACACTCAGCTCTGCTATATCTATCTATCTATCTATCTATCTATATAAGACTTTAGGCCAAAATCTGTCAGTGGCGCTTATAATGCATTATTTCAAAAGTAAATTGTCAGTAGCAGTGTCTTCAGTGTGTTTGTGGAGAGTAAAGGACATTTTATTGTGCCTCTCTGTCATTAAGATTCATAAAACAGACTTGCAAACCGTTCCACACTTTATGTTACTGTGTACATTAGGCCAAAAAATGTCAGGAATACAGAAGGGTTCCAAATGAAAGACCCATGGCCTTGTCCTCCCAGAGCCAGAATGTGGGTAGTAGCAGCACCAGCTATCCAGCCAGAGGTTTCAGTAATAGTAGGCCGCTGATCTCCCTAGCTTCAGAAAGGCAAAACATTATCCTAAAATGTTCTTCAATTATATAAATGGTAAAAAGTGATGAGGGAGGAGTTGTAGAGAGCGATGAGGAGAAAGAAAATCTATTAAACGTTTTTTTTTGTTGTTTTTTTCATCAGATGAAATGTAGAGTTCAAAAGTAATTGTCCATTAAAAGTGGCCTGTTTGACCCAGGAGAAAGTGAAGTGCTGTCTTAAAAAGATAAAAATAGACAAATTACCAGGCCCAGGTGGAATACACTCCTGTATCCTATGTAGGTATTTGCTCTGGTAGGCAGGGTAAGCGGACGCAATACAGAGGCAAGCCAACGGTTGAAAAGCGAAAGTTCTGTGTTTATTCATACAAAAAGGCAGAAAAGAAAAACAATACTTTGCAGGGTCCTGGTGTTAATTCACACAGCAACAGTCCTGGTGCTAATTCACACAGCAAGAATCTACAGAACAAAACATGTCACCTGGCAGTCCACAGCAGGCTTTAGGGCGCCTGACCCCCAGCAGACGGCTCTCATGTGGCTCTCAGCCTTGCAGCATTGCGGAACTCCTCAGCTCCCAAACACAGAGCTTCCACAGCTCCACTATCACCTGGAGGATCATTCCCCACCCAGCTGAGCTGCTGGCTGGGTTTTTAAATCCCAGCCCAAAACCTGGCCTGGAATGTGGGGAACAGCCACCCACCCTGCTTTTTGGCTGCTCCCAATAAGAACCGGCCCAGATCGGCTTTACAGCCACACTAAGAAAAAACTGTGTCAGCACTAGCTGCTGCTGACACACAAAATTACCGGTTCCTATCTCGCCAAGGCCAGGAACCTCAATGACACGTATTCTCTGTTAATGACGGACCCTTGCGCCTTCCTACACCTAAGAGGATAAAGTAATGTCAAAAACCCTTATTTCTGATATTTAAGTACTCTTTATTGACAGAGCGTGTTCCACAGGATTTGTGCTTAGACAATATGATGCCAATATTCGAATAATATCCCGGACACTAATAGTATAAACATAATGTCCCCCAAAAATTATTGTGCTAAACTGATACTGTGCCAGGGTGCACAGGAGGGCTTGGACAGCACTCTGTGCATCAGCCCACCAGGAAATTTCCCTGTAAAGTCTATGGCCAATCGGCCCCTGGTAATATAGTTTGTAAGGCTAAAAAAAGACATCTGCCCATCCAGTTCTCTTGCAAGTTGATCCAGAGAAAGGCAAAAAAAAACTCTGTGTGGGTGTACTCATTTAAGGGGGAATAAATTACTTCCTGACCTCAATCAGGCAGTCAGAATCAGGGGCGCATCCACAGGGGGGTCCAACGGGTCCCCCTAGAAGCAGTCCCATTTTTTTTCATTTTTCCAATATGGCCACACCACCAATTAGGCGAGGTGATCACTCTGGGTGGCGCGGCCCTGGAGATACGTGGGTGTCACAATCAGTGTGGGGGGAAACACCCACTGAACACAGGAGGGAAGGGGAACAGTAACTGGGCCTAGAAACTAGGGAAGCAACAGGTCACCTCCTAGACAACTCTAATCCGGGCCCTACTTATCTAACAATATGAATAGACCTTGAATATTCATATGCAGGATACCTAGGCCTTAACATCCCTATAAGGCCCTGGAAAAGGTTACATAGTTACACAGTTACATAGTTAATACGGTTGAAAAAAGACATACGTCCATCAAGTTCAACCAAAGGATAGGTGGGGAAGCGAATCCCAGAACGAAGTGAGACTCAGATTTCTACATGTTTTCATAATTATTAATGTTAGGACCAGAGACAACCCATTCCTCCCCAGATGGACGAATGGAAGTCTCTGTCTCAGGCCCAGATACCGATGTAGTAGAGTTAACAACTCATGCTTTCTGAGATTTCTTAGATGTGTTATCTAAACTAAGCACCTTCAATTGATTTTCAATGGCTTTTGTTTCAAGATAACATGATGATTTAAGAAATTTGAGTTAAGAGTTTAAGTGCTAACCCTGCTACATCTGTACAAACAACAGGGAATAGAACAAACAAAAACAAACGCAACACTAAACTTCTGTAGAGACGGACCAGCAGGAACACCAGAGACAAACTCACACCAGCTCAGCCAAAACCAAAATAAGATATCTACCGCATAGTAAGAAGGGTGGGATCAGACTATAAATGGTAGAAGTGATGACCACTGAACAACAGCTGAGAAAAGGGAAGTGGTCATTAACCCTATCAACACTGAATCAAGAGAAATCAAGGAGGCTGTTAGATTTCTCCACGCTCAGCCAATCTCCTTGATTTCCTGACATCAGTCATCTGAGGGACCTTGACAGTACCCCCCCCCCTTCTATGGCTGACCTATGGGCACCCAGGACCGACCTTATCAGGATGTGAAAGGCCTTCACCAGATGATTTGCATTAACATCGGCCGCTGGAACCCACATCCTCTCCTCTGGTCCGTAACCCTTCCAGTGGACGAGATACTGGAGGGATCTACGGAGAACTCGGGAGTCCACAATTCTGCTGATTTCAAATTCTAAATTACCGTCCACCATGACAGGAGCGGGAGGCAAGGAGGACGGCTCAACAGGTTCAACACTTTTCTTCAACAATGACTTATGAAATACGTTATGAATTTTCCAAGCCTGAGGGAGTTCAAGACGGAAGGCTACAGGGTAACAATGGCAGTGATCTTATATGGCCCAATAAATCTTGGGTCCAACTTCCAAGAAGGTACCTTAAGCTTAATGTTTCTTGGGGACAGCCACACAGAATCACCCACTACAAGGTCCGGACCATTCATACATCTCCTGTCAGCCACACAGCCACACGCTTATACCTGTTGACCATCTTTTTCAGGTTATTTTGAATTTTCTGCCAAATTGAAGACAAATAAGAGTCCTCAACACACTTTCCTCCTCAGGAATACCGGAAGTTTAAGAACCAGAAAATGTGCCAAACTGCAGATGGAATCCATATGCCCCATAAAACAGCGACTTATCATTGGAGTCCTGTCTACGGTTATTAATAGTAAACTCAGCTAACGACAAGAATGAAGACCACTCCTCCTGCTTCTCCAGAACAAAACATCTCAAGTAAGCCTCCAGATTCTGATTGGTGCGCTTCCTCTGTCCGTTCGACTAAGGATGAAAAGCCAAATAAAAGGACAATTGTACCTCCAGTCGAGTACAGAACGCTTTCCAGAATCTGGAATCAAATGGAGTCCCCCCATCAGACACCACATCAGAGGGAATGCCATGTAGTTTCACGATGTTATCGACAAACACCTGTGCAAGAGTCTTGACATTAGGTAGAGCTGTTAATGCTATAAAATGAGCCATTTTGCTAAACTGATCAACTACCACCAGGATCACAATTTTACCCGAAGAGTTCGGTAAATCCATGTACCCGAAGAGTTCGGTAAATCCATGATAAAGTCTGTGGACAAATGCGTCCAAGGTCTGGACGGGATGGGTAACGGAAGAAGAGATCCAGAAGGCCGAGTATGTGTCACCTTAGCACAAGCACAGGTACAATAGGCTGACACATAGTCCTCAACACACTTACGCAGCCCTGGCCACCAAAATCTGCTCGAGATGAGATCGACAGTGGATCTACTCCCAGGGTGTACAGCCAAGACAGTACAGTGATGTTCCTCAAATACCTTATGATGTAAGTCTGAAGGAACAAACAATTCACCCTGGAGGACAAGAGTCCGGTGAATCTTTGGGCCTCCAACACCTTAGCCTCAAGATCAGGCTATAGGGCAGATACCCTACCCCTTCAGACAAAATAGGATCTTTAGAATCACCCCCCTTCCCCCAGGAAAGCTGCGCGACAAAGCATCCGCCTTGACGTTCTTAACCCCAGGGCGGTAGGTGACAATGAAGTTAAATCTGGTGAAAAACAGCGACCATCTGTCCTGCCTTGGATTCAGTCATTTTTGTGATCAGTAATTACCATAATAGGATGAATTGCTCCTTACAACCAATGGTGCCATTGTTCAAAAGCCAACTTAATGGCCAGCTATTCCCTATTACCCACGTCATAATTTCTTTCAGCAGTCGAGAGTTTTTAGAGAAAAAAGCACATGAGCGCCATTTACTAGGTGAAGGACCTTGCGAGAAAACTGCTCCCACCCCTACCTCGGATGCGTCAACTAGAGATGGCCTTGCCGTTCCCCCAGCGGTCGTTTTGCGGCGAACTTTGTGTGTTCGCGATTCGCCAAACATGCTAACATATGGAGAAATTTGTGCCCGACATATTGTTTTACATTGTGAAGGACTTTGACCCATGACACATCCATCAGGTGGTACAGGACAGCCAATTGAGACATTTCAGCACATGGACATACACCCTACCTTATAAATAAACCTGATCTGTCCGCCATTTTACATTCAGTGTTTTGCCAGTGTAGGGAGAGGTTGCTGTGTGGAGCAGAGACAGGCTGTTAGGGACACAAAAGTCATTTTAAGCACTAGTATAGGTGTACTATCGATATGTGTGATACACAGAGGGGTGCGATATACTGTTATAATATACTTTTATAATGAGTCAAAAACACATAGATCTATATAGTGATCACCTGGAAGTCAGGGGGCTAGGGGCTTACTAGGGCAATTTTTATATAGGGTAAGGTTCCGTACGGGGTCGCTCTTATCAGCGCAGGTTATCTGTGGTTAGGCTATCAGGGCCAGAATAGCACCCCCCTGTAGGTCAATATCAGGGACAGTTCTTTGCCCACCCTGTCCTTCAATACCACATCATCATCTAGCCCAGGGATGGAATTTTTTTGCTTTCCCTCCTGGATTCATCGATGAGCACTGGAACCCCCCGGATTGTGGTAGGACATATGGTTTTTGATTTGGTGCCACCGAGCACCTGATTTAGTGCCGCCGGGCACTTGTTATTGCCTACCACATCTATGCTTTTTGCTTAACTTTAATAATTTAATTTATTTTCATTTTGAGGGATATCTTTTCCATTCACACGTCCGCAAAATGGGTCCGCATCCGTTCTGCAATTTTGCGGAACGGGTGCAGACCCATTCATTTTCAATGGGGCCGGAATGTGCTGTCCGCATCCGCATTTTAGGATCCACATTTGCGGATCCGTACTTGCGCATCTGTGCTTCCGTTTCCGCAATAAAATAGAACATGTCCTATTCTTGATTAGGCATTTTCTATTATAGAATGCACATTGCCGGTGTCCGTGTTTTGCAGATCCACAAAACACTTACGGACGGGTGAATGGACCCTCAGAGTAAAATTATTAAAGGTTGCATTTTATCTTCATGTATATTCTGATGGATTGCCTTCCTTGTTCAATGTTAGAAAGTATATTATAGTGCAGGGGTGGCCAACCTGTGGCTCTTGAGCCGCATGCGGCTCTTTGCTTCATCAAGTGAGGCTCTAGCTGTGAAGCCGGCAAGCAGTCAGGCCAGCTCACTCTCCACCCCATGCTCAGATCTTTTTTCCTGCTCGGGCACTGTTGCTGCTTTGCAGTTCCAGTTCACTCTCCACTACGTCCTGATGCACACAGTTTGAGAACATAGTAAGTGGAGACACGCACTATGACCTGACGTTGTGCTCATCAGGTCACAGTGGAGAGCATGTCAGACCTGCAGAGTAGCAGGTGCCCGAGCAGGAGCCCAGTGCCTGATCAGGAGAGGGAAGAGATTTTTTTTTAAATTATAGAACTAAGCATGGGAGGTTCTGATCTGAGCATGGGGGTGTGTCCTGATCAGGGAAATGGGGGTCTGATCTGAGCATGGGGGTTCAGATTTCAGCACGGGGGTATTGTTTGAGCATGGGTTGGTCAGGTCTGAGCATGGGGGGTCAGATCTGAGAAGGGGGAGATATGAGCATGGGGGGAGATCTGAGCATGGGGGGGGGGGGCGATTTGAGCACTGAGGGTCTGACACTGGGAGTCTGATTTGTGTTCCGAGCATTGGGGGTCTGATTTGGAGGTCTGAAAAGGTTTGGGGATCCTATTTTAGGTCAGATGAGGATTGGGGATCCAATTTAGGAGTCTGATCTGAGGTCTGATGAAAAATATATTGTTTTCTTTTTTTCTCTGCTAATGAAAAATAAGACAGACCTCAGATTAGATTAAAAATCTTTTTATCTCTTATTTTTCTTTGTTAAAATCTTGGTGCATCTTGTAGGGCAAAAAAATACGGTGACTCGTGTGTAAATGTATAGCTTGTGGCTCCCGATGGTCATACTTTTTTTTTGGCTCTTTGTGTCTGTAAGGTTGGCCACCCCTGTTATAGTGCATTTGTATTGTGTGGCAGTTGTGTGCGGTTCTGCTGAGATACTGCAGGTATATAGAGGGACAAGCGTTATTGAAACAAATAATTTCTACTGGTGTGATATACCAGTGGCCCCCCCCAAAAAAACACGTTGAAGTGGTTGTCACATGTACTGTTGTATATCTTACCCTTGTGAAAATGTACACTGCTTTGAAAAACTGGAAACAATAAAAAAAAAAATAATAAAAAAAAAAACACGTTGAAGCGGGGTGTTATATACCAATATACTTTCTTTATAGTGCATTTGGGTACTGTACAGTGCATTTGCAAATTCAAATAATACATCTGGTATGTCAATGTCCATGTTGTGGGACTATTTGTGCACTTCTAGTAATTATTTCTTGGCTGCAAATATGAGCTGAAGGTTTTTCAGGTTCGCCTGCCATTAAAATTAATGTGACCCGCCGTAAACTTGCGGTTCGCGAACATTTGATTGCGTTTGCGCAATTGCGTTTGCGAACCGTCCTGGCAGAAGTTCTTCTATCACTAGCGTCAACCTCTACATTGAATGGCACATCCGGTTGCACCAGAATAGGGGCTGAAGTAAAACATTCCTTCACAGCAGAAAAGGCTTGTAATGCCGCCTCAGACCAAACAGAGAAATCGACCCCCTTCCTAGTCATGTCTGTTAAAGGTTTAACCACAGTTGAATAGTTCAAGATGAATTTACAATAGTAGTTGGTGAAACCGCATAAGCGCTTTCAGATTTTCGGGTCGATCCCAGTCCAACACCGCACAGAATTTCTCGGGATCCATACGAAAACCTGAGGGTGAGAGCAGGAACTGTAACCCAGGAATTGCACTTCCTGAATAGCAAAAACACATTTTTCCATCTTCGCATACAATTTATTCTCTTTTAGGATCTGTAACACCTGTCTCACATGATCCTTATGAGTTTCCATGTCTGGAGAATAAATTAGTATGTCATCCAGATATACAACAACAAATCTCCCCACCAGATGATGAAAGATGTCATTGATTGTTGAAAAACCGCTGGGGCATTGTTTTACCCAAAGGGCATGACCAGGTTTACAAAATGACCCTCCGGGATATTAAATGCGGTTTTCCACTCATCCCCCTCCCTGATCCTTACCAGATTATATGCCCCCCTCAGATCCAATTTAGAGAGCACCGACAATCTGACTGAAAAAATCCGGAATCAAAGGAAATATGGTTGAGCTCATGGAAGTCCAGACATGGTCTAAGGGTACTATCTTCTATTATTTATTTTTTGTAAACCCAGCTCTCGGTAATATACTCTCACATAGATTTATTTCGGGCTCCAAAAGATTATACAACCGAGATTTGTTGAGTTTAGCTCCAAGAATAAGATTGACGGGACAATCATACTCCCGATGCGGAGGTAACTCCTGGTTACCACTCTCAGAAAACACATCAGAAAATTCGCAAATAAACGAGGGAACAGTTGTAGTGATGACCACAGCGAAAGACGCATTAAGACAGTTGTCCATGCAAAAATCACTCCAATCGAGAATCTGTCTCGCTTGCCAGTCAATGTTAGGGTTATGTCTTCTTAACCATGGTAAGCCCAAAACCATAGGAGCAGGCAGACCCTTCAACACATAACACGCGACAGATTCCTGATGGAAATCACCCACTCTTAAATGGTTGTCATTTACCATCTGCAACAGGCATTTTTGGGTAAGAGGTGCAGAATCAATTGCAAAGACAGAAATGCTTCTCTCTAGTGCACTAGTAGTCAACCCATGACTACAAACTAACTGTCCATCAATCAGGTTAACTCCATCCCCACCTCGGCAGACAGGAGAAATCGGGTACTACCAGTAAATGACAAAAGTATGTTTTCTTGCTCCCCACCGACACCACCAATAGTAATTTGGGGACTAAGCGTTTTTTGTGTGTTTTTTTCACCTTCATCTACCGACTATAGGAACAGTGATCCGGTCGGCAGAGAAAAAGCCCAAGACTGTGCATCATCCTTAAGCAAAGAAATGATCATACCCACACGCTGACACTAGAAGAGTATGGACGCAGCTTAAAGTACAATTTACACGATTCACTAAACCGAATGAAATTGTCACTACCCTCGGAAAATCTGTCCGGGAGGGCAACCTTAGGTTAAGGGCAGGCCTGGTACCGACCATCGGAACCAGCCGCCTGTGGTCTCTGAATCCATAAGACTGTCTCGCGGAGGTCAGCTACCTCCAAAGACAGTCCCTGCAGCTGTTCAACTAGTACAGACATAGGATCCACAGCTGCACTGACCTGAACAAAATGGCGTTTTTTGTGGCGGTTGATAATGTCACGATCAGTGTGGGGGGAATCCCCACACTGAACACAGGAGGGAAGGGAAAGAGTAACTGGGCCTGGAAACTAGGGAATAAACAGACAACCCTAATACAGGCCCTGACTACCTATCAATATGAATAGACCTTGAAGGTAGGAATATTCATAAGCAGGATACCTAGGCCCTGATTTTCCTATAAGGCCCCAGAATAAGTATAGGACCAGAGACAACCCATTCCTCCCCAGATGGACGAATGGAAGTCTCTGTCTCAGGACCAGATACAGCAACAGGGAATATAACAAATACAAACAAACGCGACACTTAACTCCTCTAGAGATGGAAGAACAGGAACACTAGAGATTACCTCACACCAGCTCAGCCAAACCCAAATGAAGCTATCTACCGCATAGTCAGAAGGTTGGGGTCAGACTATAAAGGGTAGAAGTGATGACCACTGAGCAACTGAGAAAAGGGAAGTGGTCATTAACCCTATCAACACTGAATCAAGAGAAATCAAGGAGGCTGTTAGATTCCTCCACACTCAGTCAATCTCCTTGATTTCCTGACATCAATCACCCGAGGGACCCTGACACTCCTCCATAACAGGCATATAGATATTTACCAAAGAACATAAAATAAACCTCTTTGCAGACAATGTTATACGCCTCCTCTCAAATCCGAGACAGTCGCTTAAAACCGTAGAGCACATACTGGGCCTTTTTAGCAAGATCTCTTATTACAAGGTCAATGTCCACAAATCACAAATGCTGGCTATCTAACTCCCACACAAGAAAAAAACTGCTCATCTCAGAACAATATTTATACCAATGGGCAGCATCCTCAATCCCATATCTGGGCATCCAGCTTACACCTTCAACCACACAGCTAGTGAATGCACGTTAGACTATCGAAATATGAATCTAGCTGGTTGGGTAGAATAGTCCTATACAAGATGCTAATTCTCCCACGCATCCTCTATGTCTTCTCCACCCTACCTATCCCCCTACTGAGCTCGATTTTCCTCTCACTCCGATCCCACATAACTACCTAAGCAGAAGCCAAAGCAAATGAAGGCCTGGGACTACCTGACCTAGAGAGATACTTTATAGCATTTCTGTTGGATCAGACCAAACCCATCAGTGAATGCAACTTTGAATGCGTGGAGACTAGGGTGCACCATTGTGCACAGAGAAAATCCTAGAAGCGTAGTACGAGTAAGAATAGACGCCTTGAAGGCATATATGTCGGATCTCACTCTTGATAGATGGATTGACAAACAAATTGTTTATATAACAGACATTTACAAAGATATGCAACTGATGTCATTCCACAATCCAAGAAACATTCTAACTACCCAGCAGCGAGCAATACATGTATCACAGGATAAAATCAATCCTAGCATCTGGAATGCCTCTGAAAGTGGATACACCCACGGTTATGTGGGATCTACTAAACACTAGGGGAAGGGAAAAAAGGAAAAGGGTTAAACAATTTTACTTTACATTGACACACAACAACACTTTCCACAAGCATAAGACAATGTTAGTATGGGAGCAAGACCTCTCCATAAAAACTTCAGAGACAGATTGGCAAAGAGCCATCCACTGGGCACACTTATCCATGAAATGTGCACATGGGGAACAATACTGCAAAATGCGGCTGTGGTGGTATTTCACCCCAGAGAGAGTAGCCCATATATATCCTAACATTACACAGCTTTGCTGGAGATTATGTGGTCATAAGGCTCCCTGCTCCATAAATGCCCAAGACTCCAACCCTTTTGGAAATCAATCACCAGACTCCTCCAACAACTCAACCCACTAATTATAAATCTCCCCCTGCCCCCCAGAGACGGCTCTTCTCTTACTGAGCATTGAGGCCTCTCCCCACCAGACAAGAACCATTGTGTCACATATTGCATTCCGCAAAACTTGCAATTGCCAGGAATTGGAAATCCCAACTAATCACTATAACAGAAGTTAAAGTATAACTGTCATATTTTTAATTTTTTGGAGAGTATTGGATTGTGGTGATTATTATCACCTTGGTGGCCCTATTTCAACTTTTCACTGTGTATTCCACATTTTTGTTCCCTGTACTGCCTACTTTTACCTGTGCTTAGAATCGGGTTGCTAGGCATGGTCCATCTAAACAGATAGATGAGCATGCAGCGTGCAAGGTCAGATTACTGACAGCCAGGGACTGTAAGTAAATGATTAAAGCCAGGTCCTCCCCAGCAGCTGATAACAGTGCCTGGGCAGTGTGCACTTCTCCCTGTCCCTGCGCTTGGCAGATGCTCCCTCACTCAGCAGACTGGGACAATGCAGAGCCAGAGCAGTGCAGACCAGGGAAGGGAGATCTGCCGTCTGCTCACTGTATAAATGAAAGCAACATGTGGTAAGAGGACCCTTTTGTGCTGCAGGAGATTAACCCTTTAGGTGGGAGGGCTCTGGTTACTGACACTTTTGGGGGGGCTATTGTAACTGGCTAGTGGGGGCAGGTGGGATTAGCCTTAGGGTGAGGGCAGTGGCGGCCATCTTAACTGAATAGTGAAATTGCAGTTTTATGCAGACTGGTTGCTAAGGGCTAAAGCTTATTAAATATGAGGTAAGTCAGTCTAATAGTAACTGATTCTGGAATATCATGTTATTAGTAACTACATATATGAAAATTGAAATTAGGATCTAAATGTGACAGTTATCCTTTAAATCAACAGTACACAGTAGTTACCTTTGTGAATGGATCCTGGCTTGACAGAAAGGCTCTCTAGCTACATTCCACCTTAGGTGGTCACTATGGGAAGAGTTACACCCAAACCTTAAGGCCCCTTAACCAACCAACTCATCCAACACTAGTTACTAATTTCACTTCACAAAAGGGATACTGTTTGAATAAACTACTACGCTACAGAGATATAACTGACTCAAGTCAATGTAGATTGGGAACTAATCCTTCTTTAAGTCTACTTGGATTTGTGTGCATAACCTGGGAAATTCATGTTTTCTTTGTTGTTTTTCTTTTGAATTCCTATAGCTTATATGGGTTCACAACATGTTTACTGGTATACAGTCAGGCCCATAAATATTGGGACATCGACACAATTCTAACATTTTTGGCTCTATACACCACCACAATGAATTTGAAATGAAACGAACAAGATGCACTTTAACTGCAGACTTTCAGCTTTAATTTGAGGGTATTTACATCCAAATCAGGTGAACAGTGTAGGAATTACAACAGTTTGCATATGTGCCTGCCACTTGTTAAGGAACCAAAAGTAATGGGACAATTGGCTTCTCAGCTGTTCCATGGCAAGGTGTGTGTTATGCCCTCATTTTCCCGATTACAATAAGCAGAAAAAAGGTCCAGAGTTCATTCCTACATGGTTCACCTGATTTGGATGTGGCATGGTTGTTGGTGCCAGACGGGCCAGTCTGAGTATTTCACAGTATGCTCAGTTACTGGGATTTTCACGCACAACCATTTCTAGGGTTTACAAAGAATGGTGTGAAAAGGGAAAAACATCCAGTATGCAGCAGTCCTGTGGGCGAAAATGCCTTGTTGATGCTAGAGGTCAAAGGAGAATGGGCCGACTGATTCAAGCTGATAGAAGAGCAACGTTGACTGAAATAACCACTCGTTACAACCGAGGTATGCAGCAAAGCATTTGTGAAGCCACTCATCTCCACTACAAATAGGAAAAAGAGGCTACAATTTGCACGAAGTCCACCAAAATTGGACTGTTGAAAACTGGAAAAATGTTGCCTGGTCTGATGAGTCTCGATTTCTGTTGAGACAATAGTAGAGTCCGAATTTGGCGTAAACAGAATGAGAACATGTATCCATCATGCCTTGTTACCACTGTGCAGGCTGGTGGTGGTGGTGTAATGGTGTGGGGGATGTGTTCTGGGCACACTTTAGGCCCCTTAGTGCCAATTGGCCATTGTTTAAATGCCACGAGCTACCTGAGCATTGTTTCTGACCATGTCCATCCCTTCATGACCACCATGTACCCATCCTCTGATGGCTACTTCCAGCAGGATAATGCACCATGTCACAAAGCTCGAATTATTTCAAATTGGTTTCTTGACCATGTCAATGAGTTCACTGTACTAAAATGGCCCTCACAGTCACCAGACCTCAACCCAATAGAGCATCTTTGGGATGTGGTGGAACGGGAGCTTCGTGCCCTGGATATGCATCCCTCAAATCTCCATCAACTGCAAGATGCTATCCTATCAATATGGGCCAACATTTCTAAAGAATGCTATCAGTACCTTGTTGAATCAATGCCACGTAGAATTTAGGCAGTTCTGAAGGCAAAAGGGGGTCCAACACCGTATTAGTATGGTGTTCCTAATAATTATTTAGGTGAGTGTATAATTGGAAACGGTGGAGCGCCCTGGATCTGCTCATCGCCCAGGAGAATGTCGTCGTCGGTCCCCCCCCCCCCAGCCACAGACAATACAAGGGATCCACGAAAAGTTTAAAGCCTGCTCTTCTTGCTCCTCCTCCTCCTCCCCTCAGCCACCATCCTCCTCTGACTCTTCTTCAGACTCCTGCTGACTTGTCTCAGATTGAGTAGCCCCCCTGGGAATTCATTCAGCATTTCGACTTCCTCATCTTCCAGCTCTTGCTCCTCGATGGCTTGATCAATGACACGACGCAATGCACGCTCCAGACAGAAGGCGTAAGGTATGATGTCACTGATGGCGCCCTGGCGACTGACCAGTTTGGTGATCTCATCAAATAACCACAGAAGTCTGCATGCGTTGCGCATGAGCAGCCACTGGCGCGATAAAAAAAATACCAAGCTCCCCAGAGCCTGTCCTGCTGCAGAGTTCGTACAGGTAGTCATTAATGGCACGTTTCTGCTGGAGCAGCCTATCAAGCATATACAAGGTGAAGTTCCAGCGTGTCGGGCAGTCACAAATCAGACGTCTGACGGGCAAATGGCCAGAGATTTTCCTGGCCTGCTGCAAGACATCCTGGATCCCGGGGTATTTAGCAACCAATCGCTGCACGACTAAGTTCAGGACGTGTGCCATGCATAGCACATGTGTCATTTTGCCCTCTTTCAGCACGCTCAGCAGATTGGCACCGTTGTCACACACCAACTGTCAAATTGAGCTTGGTTAGCCACTGATTGGCCTGTGATCGCAGAGCTGAAAGGAGTGCAGGACCGGTGTGGCTTTTGGCTTCCAGGAACAACAGCCGCAGCACAGCATGGCAACGTCTCACCTTGAATGTTGAATAGCAGCTTGGGGGATGCAGCGAAAGTGGCGGCAGCAGTGAAAAAGGAGGAGTCAGCCGAGGTAGAGACAGAGGATGGAATAGGAGGAGGAGAAGAAGAGGCCGGCCCGCATGCAATCCGTGGCGGTAACACCAAATCCACATGGGTGCCACGGGTTACATGCTTGATGGCCGTCAGAAAGTTCATCCAGTGGCCAGTAAAAGTTATGTACCTTCCCTGCCTGTGTTTGCTAGACCACGTGTCTGTCCACCAATTTATATGGCAGTAGTTGGTGGGCTAGCAGTTCCGACAAGCCAGTGGTCAGCCGTTGGGAAAGAGGATTATCCGGCGTCATAATTTTTTTTTACTCTCGAACATTTGGGTCACGGAAGCCTGCCTTGTGCTAGATGAACACGACGACAGCACGGTGGAAGGTGGAGTGGAGGACAAATGGGAGGAGAGAGGAGAAGGAGAAGAGGCAGGACGTGAAGCGCTGGGAGTGTGGCTTTGTGGGTTCTGACGGGGTTTCTCCCACAGGTGCCTTCTTAAGGCGGTCATCCCTAAGTGAGTGTTGGGCTTACAATAAAATAGGTTTGCAAGGCCGAAAGGCAAAATAGTGTCAAACTAATTTTTATTCCAATAAATTAGGTTTGCAATAAAAACAATGCGTTTCAGGGAATTAAGATCCCCTTCCTCAGGTAAAAGAAATGAGTACTCATTTTTTAACCTGAGGAAGGGATCTTAATTCCCCGATCGTAGCTTGGGTCCTAACACTCACCTACCTGAGCCGTTTGGACAATACCAGGAGCCAGTGGGCGAATTACAGGAGCGTGAGGTCCATCTCACAGACAACTCACCAGTTACCTCCAGCATGTAACCATGCTAGCAATGAGAGGAGGGAGGAGTCTGCAAGTCCCACTCAAGACTAGCTGATATGGCCCAGGCCACACAGGTGCACCTAAATGTAGCCTGTGGATGGAAAACAGGCACATTTAAATTGGAGTTTATACACCTCCAAGCATCTCTATATACAAACCAATAGAAAAAATGGCATGGTGTTAAACAGGCAGGAAATGCTCAAACCCATATGCAGTTGTGCATGTATATACAGGGGAGCAAATCCTGCACTTGTGGCCCGTTGCTAATGGCGCTCCCCAGCAAAAATGCATACAGTTAATGCCCGCAGCAGACAACAAGTGCCACAATAAACATCCTACACAAGATAGCAATTATGTGGATTTGATAGTCAATATAACAATATAGCAAAGACAGGTGCACTCTGCGGTCTTACTAAACCCTCAGACTGATGTTAAAATTGAAAGATTAGCCAACATGTCCTACTGTGGAGGACATGCCTGAGCACCACGCCAAGGTTTCTCAAGTAGCTCGGGTCCTAACACTCACCTACCTGAGCCGTATGGACAATACCAGGGGCCAGTGGGCGAATTACGCAACGGGCCACAAGTGCAGGATTTGCTCCCCTGTATATTCTGTACATGCACAACTGCATATGGGTTTGAGCACTTCCTGCCTGTTTAACACCATGCCATTTTTTTTAGTTTGTTTGTGTATAAACCTAATTGACCAAAAACAGGAAAGGTTTATTCTGATTTCATGTCAGACATTGAAAAAAACATGCATATGTGTCTTTTTTATATAGTGTATGTAAACTTCTGGTTTCAAGTGTATATTAGTTGTAATTGATATTTTAGTGCTTACTTTATCTGCTGCTGGCATTCCCATATCATATACATAACAGTATGGTGCCTCCAATGATGTCTTCATTTTTCATCTCTAGTAACCACTAAGAAAGACCAATTATATGTCCATTCTTACTGGATGCCCAAGGTCAACATTAGAATTTATCATGTAATCTACCGTATTTTTCGCCGTATAAGACGCACCGGCGTATAAGACGCACCTAGGTTTTTGGGGAGGAAAATAAGAAAAAAAATATTTTTAACCAAAAGGTGTGCTGTGGGTTTGGTGGGTTTGGAACTAGGTGGTCTGTGGATGGCACTATTACTGGGGATCTGTGGATGACGGACACTGTTATGGGGGGATCTGTGGATGACGGACACTGTTATGGGGGGATCTGTGGATGACGGACACTGTTATGGGGGGATCTGTGGATGACGGACACTTATGGGGGGATCTGTGGATGACGGACACTGTTATGGGGGAACTGTGGATGACGGACACTGTTAGGGGGGAACTGTTGATGACAGACACTGTTATGGGGGGATCTGTGGCTTTCACTGTTACAGGGGGATCTGTGGCTGGCACTGTTACAGGGGGGGATCTGTGGATGGCACTGTTATACATGTGTCATCCACAGACCCTCCCAGCCCATAACTGTGCCATCCACAGATCCCCCGCCGCTCCTGTATACTAATATAATATGTCTTATTCAATTAATAGTTATTAAATATGCCTCTTTATTCCTAAAAGTACCTTAAATCCTAAGCGCTTCAGTACAATGCCGGCAGGCCGGGCAGCCGGCGCGGCGCGTCACTCACTGACGTCACTTGCTTGCGCCGCCTGCTTCATTCATAAAGTAGGCGGCGCAGGCACGTGACATCAGGGAGTTACGCTGCCGCCCGCCCGGCCTGCATTGTACGGATGAGCTTAGGATTTAAGGTACTATTAGGCATAAAGGGGCATATTTAATAACCATTCATTGAATATGACATATTTTATTAGTACACCGGAGCGGCGGGGCGGGCCTTTAGTACAGTGACTGCACCGCCCCGCCGCTATTGCCGGCCCCAGCTCCTCCTCCCAGTCCCTCCCCGAGTCCTTGCTCTCTTTACATCGCCGCCAGCGATGTAAAACTGACTGCATTCGCCGTATAAGACGCAGGGGCATTTCTCCCCCATTTTGGGGGAAGAAAAAGTGCGTCTTATACGGCGAAAAATACGGATTATCAGTCTTTTATTTGAAGATCCACTTCTAATAAATGAATAATGTTGTCTAAAGGAAGAGCAAGGTCCCAAAGGGCAGTGGGCGAAGATGGCAATCATTGTAATCAATAACAGATGGGGCTCCATCATTCATCACCATATATGTGATACAGCTGACGGGATAATTTGGACCAGGAGATATAAAGTTGGTGTGCTAACCTTTTTAGCACCGAATAATATAACCGGGTCATTGTGTGTGTTATACAAGATATGCAATGTAAAGCATAACTTTCTGATCTTAACCAAAGATAACAGCTTTATATGATCAGTAGCGTTGTTTCCCATTACACATTGTAATATAGAAGAATCATACAAGACATAAAAAGACCACATATTCCTGCTAATCTGCCTTTTGGAATGAAATTACTTAATCAATTCTGTTTTATACACTTAAGTACTGTATGTACAGTGCAATTTATGCACAGTAAGAATACAAATGTATCATGAAGGCTACTAAGAGTCATCATATGGACCCTCTGGATGAAATTTGAATACAGTACTTAGGTTCAAATCCCACCAAGGAGAACATCTGCATGAAGTGTGAATGTTCTCCCCTTGCTTGCATGGGTTTCCTGTGGGTTCTTGGGTTTTCTCCCACACTAAAAAGACCTATTGATACTGGACCTACAGTTCCACTGACAACAGAAAGTGATTATAATGTCTAGAAAGTACTACAAAATATGTTGGTGCTATTTAAGCAAGTAGAATAAATACATAAATAAAACACATTTAAAATAAGATATATATTTATCATTTTGTTTGGCCGGTTAAGAAACAGAAGTTGGCTAGAAGGGATTGATATCTTGAAAATGAGTATATCTACTAAACGGGGCTCTCCCCCTTGTACAATCCCTACTTGCTATGGGTCATTTACATGAGCCAACAATTGAAAAGATCATCGCTAACCAGTGTTACTAGTAACGCTCGTTAACGATGATCTGGCAGTGTAAATGCATTTCCAATTACCTGAAGAACGAAGAAAATGCTTGTTCATTGGGTAATTCTATCATTTGTGAAGCACAAAAGATCATCGTTTCCTAATGGCAGATCGTGCTGTGTAACCCTGATCTGCTGCTGGAAACAACGAGTCTGTATGGGGAAGAGCGATGGCATTAGTGATCGCTCCTCCCCATACGCTGGAGGAGATCGCTACATATAAATGCACCGGTCTCCTCCGATCTAGCAATCAGCACATTTCGGGAAGGAACAATGATAGATTTGTAATTATATAGGGTTTCAAAACTAAATAATCCCTTATAAACCAGTGTTTGACTTGGCAATGGTATTATTAGGACAGATACATTGATCACATTATGTTGTAGATCAGGTCAAAGGCTCTGGAAGTTGGCGCCCTAAAGAACTGAAAAAGTGAGATGATTCTGATTCCTTTCCTCAGTTGGTGGTGGCTCTACATGTCAAATAATTCTGCCTTGAAATGAATAGTAACTATAAAAACCTCCTAAAACATCAGACCCCAATCAGTTTGATTTTTATGATATGCTTTATTGATGTATCATAAAAGTATCTTACCAGAAAAACTATTTACCTGTGTATAAGTTTTATAGTTGGTAACAGCGGGGGGTAGTCCAGTAAAATGTGGTTACGAAAGCAAATACAGTGGGAAGCGAAAGTTTGGGCAATCTTTTTAATCGTCATGATTTTCCTGTATAAATCGTTGGTTGTTACAATAAAAAAAGTCAGTTAACTATATCATATAGGAGACACACACAGTGATATCTGAGAAGTGAAATGAAGTTTATTGGATTTACAGAAAGTGTGCTATAATTGTTTAAACAAAATTAGGCAGGTGCATAAATTTGGGCACTGTTGTCATTTTATTTATTCCAAAACCTTTAGAACTAATTATTGGAACTCAAATTGGCTTGGTAAGCTCAGTGGCCCCTGACCTACATACACAGGTGAATCCAATTATGAGAAAGAGTATTTAAGGGAGTCAATTGTAAGTTTCCCTCCTCTTTTAATTTTCTCTGAAGAGTAGCAACATGGGGGTCTCAAAACAACTCTCAAATGACCTGAAGACAAAGATTGTTCACCATCATGGTTCAGGGGAAGGATACAGAAAGCTGTCTCAGAGATTTCAGCTGTCCGTTTCCACAGTTAGGAACATATTGAGGAAATGGAAGACCACAGGCTCAGTTCAAGTTAAGGCTTGAAGTGGCAGACCAAGAAAAATCTCGGATAGACAGAAGCGACGAATGGTGAGAACAGTCAGAGTCAACCCACAGACCAGCACCTAAGACCTACAACATCATCTTGCTGCAGTTGGAGTCACTGTGCATCGTTCCACCATTCGGCGCACTTTACACAAGGAGATGCTGTATGCAAGAGGGATGCAGAGGAAGCCTTTTCTCCGCCCACAGCACAAAAAGTGCCGCTTGAGGTGGGCTAAAGCACATTTGGACAAGCCAGCTTCATTTTGGAATAAGAGGCTGTGGACTGCTGAAACTAAAATTGAGTTATTTGGCCATAACAAGGGGCGTTATGCATGGAGGAAAAAGAACACAGCATTCCAAGAAAAACACCTGCTTCCTACAGTAAAATATGGTGTTGGTGGTTCCATCATGCTGTGGGGATGTGTGGCCAGTGCAGGGACTGGGAATCTTGTCAAAGTTGAGGGACGCATGGATTCCACTCAGTATCAGCAGATTCTGGAGACCAGTGTCCAGGAATCAGTGACAAAGCTGAAGCTGCGCCGGGGCTGGATCTTTCAACAAGACAACGACCCTAAACACTGCTCAATATCCACTAAGGCATTTATGCAGAGGAACAACGTTCTGGAATGGCCATCTCAGTCCCCAGACCTGAATATAATTGAAAATCTGTGGTGTGACTTAAAGAGAGCTGTCCATGCTCAGAAGCCATCAAACATGAATGAACTAAAGATATTTTGTAAAGAGGAATGGTCCAAAATACCTTCAACCAGAATCCAGACTCTCATTGGAACCTACAGGAAGCATTTAGAGGCTGTAATTTCTGCAAAAGGAAGATCTACTAAATATTGATTACATTTCTTTTTTGTGGTGCCCAAATTTATGCACCTGCCTAATTTTGTTTAAACAATTATAGCACACTTTCTGTAAATCCAATAAACTTCATTTCACTTCTCAATTATCACTGTGTGTGTCTTCTATATGATATATTTAACTGATATTTTTTATCGTAACAACCAACGATTTATACAGGAAAGTCATGACGATTAACAAGGTTGCCCAAACTTTCTCATCCCACTGTATTACAAATGTAAATTAACAAATCTATATAAATCTTTCTATAAATGTCTTTGAGAAAACCACCCCAAATTCCATTAAAATGCACAGTGGTGTAATGGCCTATAATGTCTCTATAGGTGGTGATAATTGTGTCAACGGTGTCTCCTGTGTACAGCTGAACTCCTGGCTCACTTGCAATAAATTGAGTGTAATGATAGCAGGAGTAATAGAGGAATTTTGCAGCAGAAATTGATGTCCATGCCTTTAGATGAAGTTCAAACTTTTCTTTACTGATGATAACTTGAATCCAAACTGAATACAGCTTTGGTCCCAGCAGGTTTTGGCAATGGTTGGCACAAATAAATCTTCTGCACTATAAATCTGTAGCTTGCAGGATAAGACGTCTGCTTAGTAGTTCTGTAACTGTGGCAGGAATTTATTTTCTGCGCTTCTCTCTATCTTCTGCTTTGTGGGGACAGACTAGCTGAGGAAGAATGGCTTCTCCTAGGTCTCTGGACTTGACTCTCAGATAGGCTCTCAGGGAATGCTTTTGTCCTGGAACTCTGGAGGTTGTCTGCTTTCTTGTCCTCCAGCTGAGGCTACAGGGCTTAGACTGGAAATATGATCAATGTCTCAGCCGAGACAAGATCCGGGCTTTCTTCCCTATACAGTGGATCTCCTACACACCTTACCCCTAGCTGGGGGTGGGCTACACTGAACCTAACTTCCTTCTCCACCCAAGGTGCAGGATGTGGGAACATCCAACACCTCCACAGAGGGGGGAGCTAAGCTGGAATTAACCATTCCAGCCTTGATACACTAAACTGTAACTAGTTCCTTACCAATCCATTGCTGCCACCTGCTGGTGAACATGGAAAATTACAAGAAAATTTACATTTAACATACTTTTAAATGCACAGTTGTGAAGACATGAGCAAAATCATATCAGATGACAAATGTAAAGGCTTATAACAGATAGTAGCGGGGTAGAGGAGTGTAGTAACACAACTCTAGGGTGTTACAACATGTGCAAGGTTGATTTCCACCTTGTGGGTACGTCGCATATGGGGCGGTGAGCAGGAATGCCGAAGTTACGCTGCAGTGCAAACAGGCAAGCAGCAGGGTGAGAACGTCGAAAGCGCGCACAGACGGCCCGCACTTTCTGCAGCAGCTCTGACATATTGGGGTAATTTTTCAGGAACCTCTGCACCACGAAATTCAGAACATGCGCCAGGCAAGGGATGTGCGTCAAACCGGCTAGGCCCAGAGCTGCTACGAGATTTTGCCCATTATCGCACACCACTAGGCTGGGCTTGAGGCTCAGTGGCACCAACCACTCATCGGTCTGTTGGTCCATGCCCATCCATAGCTCCTGCGCAGATGAGTTTCAAAACGGCCTGCTGTCATTTCCCCCTGGCTGTGCTGAAGTTGGTGGTGCAGATGTTACGCTGACCGCATGAGGAGGTGGCCAAGAAGGAAAAGGTGGAGGAGGCAACAGAAGGCAATGAGAAACGTCCTGCAATCCTTGGTGGCGGAAGGACATGTGCCAAACTGCTATCCCCCTCAGGCCCAGCTGCCACTGCATTTACCCAGTGTGTAGTTAGGGAGATAAAATATCCCTGCCTGTGCTTACTGGTCCACGTATCGGTGGTTATGTGAAACTTGCCACAGATGACATTGCGCAGTGCACACCTCATTTTGTTCGCCACTTGGTTGTGCAGGGCAGAGATGGCTCGCTTGAAAAAGTAGTGGTGGCTGGGAACCACGTACTGTGGGACAGCCACCGCCATAATGTTTTTAAAAGTCTACGTCTCCACCAGACGAAATGACAGCATTTCAAAGGCCAGGGATCACTGGTGGGTAGGGGGGTACTTCCTCTTTACCTCCAGTGTTTGGGGAATGGACAGCTGAATGCTTCCATGGGACAGTGTGGACATGCAGGGTGTTGGTGGTGGCGTTGCTGCCACATTCTCTGTTTGCAGGTTGGCAGGTGCCACTGTCACTCCAGAGGGGGATTAAGAGGCTGAGACTGCAGCAGAAGAGTGAGCAGGAGGAGCCTGAGATATTTCGTGGTTTTTGAGGTGTGTACTCCACTACAGTTCATGCTTTGCATTTACAATCAGGTCCATAAATATTGGGACATCGACACAATTCTAAAATTTTTGGCTCTATACACCACCACAATGGATTTGAAATGAAACTAACAAAATGTGATTTAACTGCAGACTGTCAGCTTTAATTTGAGGGTATTTACATCCAAATCAGGTGAATGGTGTAGGAATTACAACAGTTTGCATATGTGCCTCCCACTCGTTAAGGAACCAAAAGTAATGGGACAGAATAATAATCATAAATCAAACTTTCACTTTTTAATACTTGGCTTCAAATCCTTTGCAGTCAATTAAAGCCTGAAGTCTGGAACGCATAGACATCACCAGGCGCTGTCTTTCATCCCTGGTGATGCTCTGCAAGGCCTCTACTGCAACTGTCTTCAGTTCCTACTTGTTCTTGGGGCAGTTATCCTTCAGTTTTGTCTTCAGCAAGTGAAATGCATGCTCAATCAGATTCAGGTCAGGTGATTGACCTGGCCATTGCATTACAATCCACTTCTTTCCCTTAAAAAACTCTTTGGTTGCTTTTGCAGTATGCTTTGGGTCATTGTCCATGTGCACAGTGAAGCGCTGTCCAATGAGTTCTGAAGCATTTGGCTGAATATGAGCAGATAATATTGCCCGAAACTTCAGAATTCATCTTGCTATTTTAGTCAGCAGTCACATCATCAATAAATACAAGAGAACCAGTTCCATTGGCAGCCATACATGGCCACGCCATGACACTACCACCACCATGCTTCATTGATGAGGTGGTATGCTTAGGTTCATGAGCAGTTCCTTTCTTCTCCATACTCTTCTCTTCCCATCACTCTGGTACAAGTTGATCTTGGTCTCATCTGTCCATAGGATGTTGTTCCAGAACTGTGAAGGCCTTTTTTAGATATCTTTTGGCAAACTCTAATCTAGCCTTCCTGTTTTTGAGGCTCACAAATGGTTTACATTTTGTGGTGAACCCTCTGTATTCACTCTGGTAAAGTCTCCTCTTGATTGTTGACTTTGACACACATACACCTACCTCCTGGATAGTGTTCTTGATCTGGCCAACTGTTGTGAAGGGTGTTTTCTTCCCCAGGGAAAGAATTATTCGGTCATCCACCACAGTTGTTTTCCGTGGTCTTCCGGGTCTTTTGGTGCATTTGAGCTCACCGGTGCATTTCTTCTTTTTTAGAATGTTCGAAACAGCCTAATGATGGCTTGCTTTACTGATAGTGACAGCTTTTTGGATCTCATCTTGAGAGTTGACAGCAACAGATTCCAAATGCAAATGTCACACTTGAAATGAACTCTGGACCTTTTATCTGCTCATTGTAATTGGGATAATGAGGGAATAACATACACCTAGCCATGGAACAGCTGAGAAGCCTATTGTCCCATTACTTTTGGTTCGTTAACAAGTGGGAGGCACATATGCAAACTGTTGTAATTCCTGATTTGAATGAAAATACCCTCAAATTAAAGCTGACGGTCTTCAGTTAAAACACAACATTGTGGTGGTGTATAGAGCCAAAAATGTTAGAATTGTGTCGATGTCCCAATATTTAGGGATCTGACTGTAGATGCCAGGTCATGCAGGCTGTGCTCATGTTTAGAACATTTATGCCTCGCTTCAGGCTCAGATTGCACAGCAAACCACTCGCGTCTTGTCGTCAGCACATTGTCTGCAGAACTGCAACGCCAGGGAACTCCTTGGAGCTGGCTTTGGTGTGCTCAGTCCCTGGGTGTGGTGGGCAGTAGCAGGTGTACTATCTAGAGGACAGCCACTCTGCTTTTGCACCCTGCCCGCTCTTTTGCTGCGTGGCTGGTGCTGTGTGACCACCGCCTCTTCCTCCGAACTGGACACGTCATACGCATGACCTTGATTCCATGTGGGGTTTAGGACCTCATCATCCTCCACATCATCTTCCACTTACTCCTCACCCCTGCCCTCCTTGCCGCAAAAAAGCCGCAGCAGTTGGCACCTCCCATGTCCACATCCTGAAACATAATGGGTTGGGCATCAGTGCACTCAATGGAATGGAAGTTGTGGATGGAATCTTCAAAGGTAGTACTAACCACACAGGCAAAACCCAAAGCTGCAGCAGAGACAGGGAAGCACAGACCACGATCACAGATGAGCACCGTGCCAGGAACCGCGGCGGTAATCAGGGGGACAGCGTCGGACAGAGGATGCTGTTACACATCTGGCCATTTGAGCAAAGGATTCGGGAGGCTCCCTGGCTATCTCCACTGCATACGTACACAGTGTGTCAGGGTTATCTGCCTAGTCTTCCTCATTGCGCTCTAGCTTCTCATGCACCTCCTGCTCCTCTCTTGTCACTTTTGCAGAAAAACCACCCATTTCTGTATACATTGCTTGTGCATGAATGTCCTCCTTGTTCTCTGCCAGATCAGCCATCACAGGGCTCAGGTGGCTGTGAAATGTAGGCGCCATGCCTAATGTCCCCTGGCCAGCCAGATTTATCAGCATCTTCTCCAGGATGTGAAGGAGTGGAATGACGTTGGTCATCCCTTAGTCCTGGTGACTGACAAATACAGTGGCCTCCTCAAAGGGCCTGAGCAAACGGCAGGTGTCATGCATGAGCTGTCACTGGCTAATGTTGAAGTTACACATGGATTGCTCCTGTCCACCTGCATCAAGAACTCGTTTACGGCGGAGCAGTTCCTCTCCGGCTTGACTCAGTTCGCCCAGGCAAATCAGGGGCAGAACAGTGTGCCACCGCCGTGCTTTGCATAGGACTTCGAATTGTGCCTGCTATGGAGGCTGAGGACAAGGTGGAGGATGAAGAGGCAAACAAGGACATTGGTGCAGGACTCACAGCTTGAGAACGAGGTGTCAGCAGTGCCGTCACCTAGACAAGTTGCTGGTGTGGCTGGTCAGAAACCACATTTACCCTTTGGGCCATAAAAGACATATATTGTCCTTGACCATAGTTACAGCTTCCCACGTTGGCGCTGCTGTAAACTTTAGCTGACACCAACAGGATCAAGGACTGGCCCACTTTCTGTTCAACGTGTGTGTGCAGGGCTTGTACAAACTTTTTGGAGAAGTAATGATGGCTTGGGACTCTCCACCTTGGCTCAGCACAAGCGATCAGGTCTCTAAAAGGTGCAGAGTCCACCACACTGAAAGAGAGGGACTCAACAACTTGGCCAGGAGCATGTTCAGCTTCTGCGTGCATACAGTTGTCTTTTTGTAATCAGCTTGGTGATTGATCTCTGGCTAAACGCGTGACCAGGAGTAGGAGAAAGAGGAGCCAAAGCATCAGGACCAGTTGATGATGGGAAGGAAACACAGCATGCTTCTGCTGAGGTGGTGGAGCCTTGACTGCTGGGGAAGGTATGCGGGCCACTGGGAGATGCAGCAGTTGCTGAGTCAGGCTGTACCACTACATTAGTGCCATGGTTTTCCCAGGCCACTTGATGGTGACGCTGCGTGTGTTGATGCAGGGCCATGGTGCCAACCTGGCCACTCTTCGTCTTCTGTCCATAGATTCTACAAATGGCCACGCTGACGTCCTCTGACTACTTCATAAAACGTTCCCACACCGGCAACTATGGCATTTTTCACCCACCACTCCTTGCTGACTGCCTGCTGCCGCTGTCTCCGTGAACCTGTGCACTGCTCGTTCTTTCCGGACAGGTAGGCTCTTGAGTAGCAGATGGTCTACCCCACGCACGTTTGGTTCTAGACCTCACATTACTGCCAGCCTGCTGACTCACGGCCACGCTACCACCCTGCTGGCTCAGCCGTTGCCTCTGGGCATTGTGTTGGATTTTATGTGCAAATAAACAAGAATCTTGTAAGTAAATTAAGTGCTTTGGTGAAAAGTTTTTAGTGGATCTATGCCATGTTAATTTTCTTTCAAAGGTGGGGCATATAAAATCTGAAGCCACCCGTGGGTTAAGAAATACCGGAGCTGTATCTATGATGAGGAAAGGAAGGACACAGTGTTACCGCATTCCGGGAGATTCAGCGTTCTAGCGGTCTGCATAGCAGCCTCTTGACTGCATAGTGGCGTGGATCCAAAACTATTTATTACATACAAAAAGGAGAATTTGGATCACCTCCATACATGGATCCTGCAGCAAAATAGAGATACCCACCCAGGAACAATAACGGCATAAAATACTTCTCGAGTAGAGGAACAGAAAATGAAAGAGGCAGGTTCAGGACAGGTGGGGGCACAGAGCTTGTTAATGGGCCATGCCAATTAACGTGGTGTCAGAGGAATCCCCCGATTCCTGGATGAGGGTGTCTGATGTCACTTGAGATGATGTTGAAGACCAAGTCAATCATTCAAGGACAGCTGTGTTGTTGGTAAAAACACGACCACTGAATGACACTGGCAGCTCTAGCCTGTCGCTGTGACTTCTGCTACCACCCCCCTTCTTCTGCTGCTACTTCTACCAGCTTCAGAAACATTTTGGCCACTGCCCATTCCCTTATAAGGGCCTGGCACCTGTCTGTCGGACATACTGTATTGTAACAGTAACTGTAAGTGTAAAATAGTAGTAGTGTTAGGGCGCAATTTCACTCCCGATACAAGGAATAATGGATGTACTAATGTATAGAAGAATTTGAACACCCTAAAATCTGTAGTTATCAAGCGCAAATTTCCCCCCAATTACACAATCAAGGATTAACGGATGTGCGTATATATAAAAGAATGTAAACACCCCAAAATTTGTAGTATCAGGCTGCAATTTCACCCCAATTAAACAATTAAGGATTAATGGGTTTACTTATGTATAAAAGAACGTAAGCACCCTAAAATCTGTAGTATCAGGCTGCAATTTCACCCTAATTACACAATTAAGGATTAAAGGATTGAATTGTGTGAAAAAAAAATTGAACACTCTAAAATGTGTAGTATCAGGCCGCAATTTCACCCCGGAATCAAGGATCAATGGATGTACTTATATATAAAAGAATGTGAGCACCCTAAAATCTATAGTGTCAGGCTGCAATTTCACCGCAATTAAACAATTAAGGATTAATGGATTTACTTATATATGAAAGAACGTGGACATGCTAAAATCTGTAGTATCAGGTTGCAATTTCACCCCAGAATCAAGGATAAATGGATGTAATTAGATGTAGAAAATTTGTAGTATCAGGCTGCAATTTCACCCAAATGACACAGTTATGGATTAACAGATTTACTTACCGGTATGAATAAAAGAAGGTAAACACCCTAAAATCTGCAGTTTCAGGCTGCAATTTCACCCCAGAGTCAAGGATGAATGGATGTCCTTATATATAAAAGAACGCAAACACAACAACATTTGTAGTATCAGGCCGTAACTTCCCCCCAATTACACAATTAGGGGATAAAGGATTGAATTATGTGAAAAAGAACAAGAACCCCCTAAAATTTATAGTATCAGGCTGCAATTTCACCCCAATTACACAGTTATGGATTAGCATATTTACTTATATATGAAAGAATGTGAACACCCTAAAATTTGTAGTATCAGGCCGCAATTTCACCCCAATAACACAATCAACGATTACTGGAATTACTTATGTATAAAAAAAATGGAAGCAACCTAAATTCTGTAGTATTAGAACAATTTTTAACCCCAATTAGTGCAGCAAGGTGTAATATAGTAGAATAGCTCCTATTACCCAGGCTTTACACTGTTTAATTGTCCCTGCTCTCTCCTTCTAGTATGGATAATGCCTCCCTATTATATCCCTTCACTGTCTCTAAGCTGTCCCCGAACTGCTCAATAGTAATATTTTGTGAATAAAGTTTTTTATTTCACTCCCTAGTGCCTGTAACATCTGGAGAATAGCAGAGACCTTGCAGGAGGAGACTTTTTATAGGGCTGTGACATCACAGGGGCTAGCTATCTGCTGATTAACTGGCTGCACGACATTATAGGTGATCCCTCGTTCCCAGGCTTCTGACTTCCTTTTTCTAACATGCAGCAGCCATTTTAGATAAAATCAAATTCGTTACCACAAAGCACGAGGAAATTCGAGTTTGTGGCAAATCACATTTTTCCTGAAATTCAGATCGAGTTCCACTTTGTCAACTTTGATTTGCTCAACTGTATTGATGAGCTATCCTGAGGATAGGTCATCAATAGGGATGAGCGAACCCTAACTGCAAAGTTTGGGTTCGTACCGAACTTTGCGAGTTCGGGTACCTGGACCCAAAACCCAGACTTTTTCACTGAAGTGTGGGTTCGGTGTTCAAGTGATTTTATTATTTTTTGTTATAACATGATTATATCTGAAAATAATAGCATTCTTAAGACAGAATGCAAAAGAATATGGCAATTTACGGGTTAAAAAACAACTCACCTCATTCACTTGATCAAGCTGCAGCAGTCTCTTCGATCTTCATTCAGCAGGACCTGCCAGAGGACCTGCGATGTGCGCGATGATGTCATTGTGCTCACCATGTGGGAGAGAGCGCGGTGACATCATTACGAACATTGCAGGTTCTTTGGCAGGTCCTGCTGAATGAAGATAGAAGAGACTGCTGCAGCGTGATCAAGTGGATGAGGTGAGTTGTTTTTTGTTTTTTATAACCCCTAAATGGCCATATTCTTTTGCTTTCTGTCTTTAGAATGCTATTATTTTCTGATATAACCATGTTATACTGGAAAATAATAAAGTGAAGTTCGGGTCTCCATTGACTTCAATGGGGTTCGGGGTCAAGTTCAGGTCACGAACCCGAACTTTGACCTGAAGTTCGTCCGAACCCAGCGAACTCGAACTTTCACGGGTTCGCTCATCCCTAGTCATCAATATTAAAATCCCAGAAACCCCTTTAAGAAAGCTTTACCTTATGGGCAATTTATTAGGTTACATAGTATTAACAGCAGCTATGATTCTCTTTTAAAGGAATCCTTAGAGCTAACAGAGATTGGTCAGAGTCTGAGGTTAGGATGAGAATGTAGTTTCTGAAGAATTCACACAGCGATTAATCCAAATCACAAAAAACTTTTATTTCGGAAATGTAGGTGTAGGTCAGATTCTAGACTTGTTTTTGCATTTAAATGTAGCACTTTATCAAATCGTTTCAGAGAGGTGATTAGAAAAAAATGGCATTTGTTCCAGATGGATGAAGATTTGGAAGATTGCACTGATAAAATATTGAGATTAGAGTCTGTATCTCATGTAGCGCACCAATTTATAACTTCTAAATCAGATGATTCTGTTTATGTTTTTTTGTGCCCTTTTTAATATTGGTAAGACGATCAGACCATTATATAAGAGGACTTATGAGCATGTGCATTCTATAAACCCAGAAAAAAGGATGCACGAGATTGATCAAACATGTAAAGGAGAAACATAATAGCATGTCTCTCATTTGCGGGATTACAGCGGATCTAGGAGCACTAGGACTATGTGGTTTTAATGAGAGGAATGACTTATCCTTTTTTTATAATGTGTGTATTTCTATGTGTGTAGCTATTATGCATATATTGTAGGAAGGAGCAAGAGTCCGTCGTTAACGAGAGGTATGTGTCACCAAGGTTCCTGGCCTCGGTGAAGTAAGAGCCGGTATTCAGGTGTCAGCGACAGCTAATGCTGATTGATACTTTGCTATTGCTGGGATGGCTCTTACTGAGAGTAGGCAAAGTGCTGGGTGGGTGACTACTCCCCATGTTCCAGGCCGGGTCTTAACTGGCCTATAAAAAACCCAGCTGGCAGTGTCAGCTGGAAGTGATTACCTCTCTCTGACAGAGGAGCTCTGGCAATCGCTGGTGTGGGAACTGAGCTCTGTGCTGGGCTGGAAAGCTGAGACCTGTGTCTTGGTTGTGCAGGCCACCTAAAGCCTGCATTTGGACTGCTGGAGGCAGAACTGCCGACAAGGTGACTTTTTTTATGCACAAACTTTCTACTCGGTGTGAACAAACACCAACCTTGCAAAGAATGTTTTTGTTTGACCTTATGTGTGAATAAACATGGACATTTGAATTACAAACTTGTACTTTGCCTCTGTACTGCACCCGCTAATCCCAACTACCAGAGCGAATCCCCACGATATATTTAAGCTAATTAAGTACTGGGGATTTAAGTGGGTTTACCCTCTATCCCATCATGCCTTGAAAAAGCGTCTGCATTCGCGAAACGGCTGTAGGCAGCATCTGATTGTACGGCTTGAGCTACCCCTTAGCGCTTGTTTAATGGATTGAAATAAAATAAACTTTTATGACCTGTGAGTGTCATGGATCTATTTTCCTCTTTCTATTGGATTCTGCTTTGTTCCACTGAGCACCAACAGAGTGAAAACCAAGCACAGCTCTGCTACTCCACCTGACATGTAGTGGTGCTTCTTCTGCCCCTGCCAGAGATGGACATCTAAATTAACTGTATAGCTTTTATACTGTACAAGTTGATAAATTGCTACAAAATTCTAAAAACTTGAAGTATTCGAGCAATGTAATAAAGCCGTGGTAAATTCATGAGAATCTTATCTAGAATACAGTAAATAATTTCAACAAAAACATAGGCAGATGAGACATATGATAAATGATAAACGTATACCGTACTTCAGTGCCTATTTAGATAGGTCTCCAGAGCTCCTGTCAGCCATGGATTCCTGGCACTATCTCAGGATACAATGCATCTGTGATCTTTCCTGCCCAAATTTGGAGCGATAAGACTGGCGCAGGAAGTAATACCTATATTGTGGTGGCTACTGATTAGTTGCTCACATGTAACCTACTGTAAATAAATGGTTAAAGTTTTGTGCTTTTTGTCTTAACATATTTCTATAGTCACAGTATATCTTTTGTTGGCACTGTTATGTTGACTGTTGGTACTAACTTGCTGAGAAAATCTGCAAAATATACATATTTTTTGGCGCCATGTCGCACTTGCAATACCCAAGAGTTACAACTACAGTGGAAACTCCAAGAACTACACCCACCCCTAAGGAATTCAGCTAGGGATGTAGTGATAGTTTTGACCTAGCAAGTGTTTCATAGGCTTTATTTACACTGGACCGTGAAAATAAAAAAGTTTTTACTATAGTACATTGCTTAGCCCAATTTTTTTATTTTTCCAAGGATCAAAAAAGAAGAAAAAGCACAAAAAAATCTGTTACACAATTTCTCCTGAGTACGTAAATATTCTAAATGTGCTCATAAACTGCTGTTTGGGGACAGGCAGTGCTAAGAACGGAAGGAGCTGCATCTGGATTTTGTAACAGAATTAACTGAAATGGTTTTTAAGAGCCATAATGTTTTTTTTTGTTGTTGGCTGAACTGTGTGAGGGCTTGGCTTTTGTGGGACAAACTGATTTTTTTTTGTTGTTACCATTTTGGGATTCATATGACTTTTTGATCGCTTTTTATTTTATTTTTTCGGAGTTCAGTTGGGCAAAAATTGCAATTCAGTCAGTGTTATATTTTTTTTTTACTTTTTATGGGGTCCGTCATGCAGTATACAGATATAGTAGAGTTAACACACATGCTTTATGAAACAGGTCATCTAAACTAAATGCATTAAGCAAACACCTTCTATCACGTTCGGTAAGGCTGAGTGCAGCCCTGAACTCCACCCACACCTCTATCCCTACCTACTTGCACGGTGCGTCCTAACCGGCGGTGTACAGCTGGGCGGCAGTCCCTAGCTTAAATACATGCAGGGGCCTAAGGAAGAAGAAAACTACCATAACCAGAATCAAGGGAGCCAAGGTCCAAGGCCAGGAGGAATGCAGAGACACAGTAAAATACAAAATACAAGTCAAGACAAGCCGAGGTCAGGAACAAAGAGGTAACAACAGTACAAAGGAAATAACAATAACGAAGTCAGATACCAGCCGGGGTCAGAAGCCAAGAGGTCGTGTAAGTACCAGGGAAGTCGCAGAGACGAAGTCCAAAACAAGCCAAAGTCAAAAGCACAGTAGTCACAATATACAATACGCTAGTGTGGTAAGACCAATCACAGACAACTGATGAGTCACATGACGTGTCCAGCGTCATGTCACTCGCATCACACACCTCAATGCAGTGAGTGCCAATTCATCACTATCGGCGCACAGCTCCCCTGCTGCTCGTTGTCTAGGGGATGGAGGATGCTGGCCACTCTGAGAAAGCGTGCGAGGCCGGGTCCTCCCCACCGTCACCATGGAGACGAGGATGCCAGCTGCGTCCTTGCTCCACACAAGCGGGATGCCGGCGGCGCTGCAAGGAGAGCGTGCTTCGCCAGCTCCCCTTTACACCTTTAATTGCTTTTCAATGGCTTTTGTTTCAAGATAACACGATAAGTTAAGAAATTTGAGTTAAGAGTTTGTGTGTTAGCCCTGCTAAATCTGTATATGACATGATAACTTTATTCTGCAGGTTAATATTATTTTGGGGATACCAAATCTATTTCATTCTTCATGTTTTACTACTTCTCCGCCATAAAATCACTTTTTTAAAACAAAATATTTTTTTTTGCATCTCAGTATTTAAGACCCATAACTTTTATTTTTCTACCAATGTAGCTCTGTGAGAGCTTAGTTTTTGCAGGACAGGCTGTAGTTCTCATTGGTATCATTTTGGCATTTGAGGTGACAAAAACGGCAATTCCGGCATTGTTTTTCTTTTTTTTTACTCTGTTTACCATGGGGTTAACTAACTTAATCCTTTTATAAAGCAGGTCATTACAGATGACACTTTTCCCTATCAGACCTTGCCCCTGGTAAGGTTTGGTACATTGCAGGCCCAGAGGCCTTAAAGCCTCTTGCTGCCATAGCAACTATTGGGAAGCTGTGATCACATCATGGGGCTACCAATGGGGTAGGGAGATTGTTCCCTCTGTAAGCTTTTTAGATGCCACGGTTACTACTGACTGTGGCATCTAAGGGATTAAATGGCCAGGATGGGTGCCAGCACTGATCTTGTCCATTGCAACTCACTGTTGATGGCAACAACTCTGCCATCTCCATGCCCTAAATATATGGAATGGTGCACCTGATCCTCTTTAGCCAACTGCTGGTATCAGCAGTGAAATGTCCACAAGAGACACATCACCACTGAAGCTAGCGATTGACTGAAGAGGATCAGGTGAGCATGCCAAAGCCAGAGAGGAAGAAAACAAACTCAGAACCAGAAGATGGAGATGCCAGAGCCAGTGTGGAGTATTGGGGAGTGGGTAAGTGTGATCCTTTCGGTAGGGGACGCAGGCTGGCGGCACCTGTTAGACTTCATGTATTCCCAGACAACCCCTTTATGCCCACTCAAGCTCCAGAGCTAAGGTGCTAATGCTACCTTTATACCCCTATAGCTATGCCCCTCACAGAGATGGTTCCCTGTGTGAAACCCTAAGTTAGCTGTATTGCTCTTATACAACTTGATAAATAACTACAAAATCCTGAAAACTTTAAGTATTCGAGAAATGTTGTAAAGCCTTGGAAAGCTCATGAGAATCTTAACCAGCATACAGTAAATTAATTGCAACAGTAAAATAGGGCAGATGAGTCATCCTGTAAAAATGGTAAGAGTGCTAAGCAGCGCTATACAGAATGCATCTGTGATCCTTCCTGCCCAAATTTGGAATTATGAGAATGGCACTGGAAGTAATAACTGCATTGTAGTGGCTGCTGATTGGTTGCTCACATTTAACTTCCTGTGGATAAATTATTAATGTTTTTGCTGGTTGATATGTCTTAATATATTTCTACATTCACAGTAGTATGTTCTATTGTTGGCAATGTTCTTTGCACTGTCTGCATTTACTTAATGAGCAAATCTGATCAGGTCATTACAAATGTAAAAGTACCAATTATGTGTATTTTTTTTTGCCAATTATGAGAAGTGGATATTGGAAAAGTCAATTCTTTTTTTTTTACTTGAATTTTTTTTATTTTTTTTTGCTTTTTGTTTAACCTTTTTTTTAAGTCCAACTTTGAGACTTTAGTACACAGTTGTCCAGTTGCTGGTAGAATACAATACACTCCTCATCTATTGCAGTGTATTGTACCTGTCAGTTTTAGGGTCCATTCACACGTCCGTAAAATGGGTCCGCATCCGTTCTTCAATTTTACGGAACGGGCGCAAACCCATTCATTTTCAATGGGGCCGGAATGTGCTGTCCGCATCCGCATTTGCGGATCCGCACTTCCTGCACCCGTGCTTCTGTTTCCGCCCAAAAATAGAACATGTCCTATTCTTGTCCGCAACTGCGGACCTGATAAGGCATTTTCTATTATAGTGCCGGCGATGTGCGGTCCGCAAATTACGGAATGCACATTGCCAGTGTCCATGTTTTGCGGATTCGCAATTTCCGGGTCCGCAAGACACTTACGGACGTGTGAATGGACCCTTACACTGACACTTTGCCCCATCAGACTATGCCCCATGTAAGGTTTGGTACATGGCAGGCCCAGAGGTCTTAAAGCCTCCAACTGCCATAGCAACCATTGGGACGCTGAGATCACGTTGTGGGGGTACCAATGGGGGAGGGAGATTGTTCCCTCTGTAGATTTTTAGATGCCATGGTTACTACTGACTGTGGCATCTAAGGGATTAAATAACCAGGATGGGTGCCAGCATCAAACTGGTCCATTGCAGCCTTTAAATATGTCTTGGATGTGTATTTCTGTGGCTGAAATAGATCTCTTTCTTGTCTACTTAGATAATTCTGGAAGGATGGCAGAGCAAAGCTACTTTTGAGCTTATACTTCCTGGCCAGTGTGATCTGTCTGAGGAGGATGGAATGGATAGTCTTTAAGGAAAAGACATAGGATTTGGGCCTCATAATATAGGCTAAACTTTAGGCTTTCAACCTGACTTCATCTTTTGCATTTGTCATGCTGCTTGTGATTTGGAGTTCTGCACCTCACGAGGTATTAGGCAGTGCGATAATGTCGTCATGTCCCCCTGCATCCATGCACAGGAGGATGTGACAATGTCATTGCACCTCATGAGACCCAATGCAGGGGGTCTTAATGATGTCATAGGAACTGCCTGCGCTGGGAAACAGGCAACTCAGGCCACAGGACAGAAGAAGCCTGTGGCATGCAACACAGAGGGAGGCATGAAGCTAGAGCACTAAACAAGGGGGGGGGGGTGCTAAATACTGGGGGCACTACAGGGGGAAATGCTAAATACTGGTGCACCACAGAGTGGATGCTAAATACTGTGGGCAATACAGAGGGTCATTATAAATACTAAGGGAACTACAGAGAGGGACCTTGGTATATATTGGGGGCAATATAGGAGGATCATTATAAATATTGAGGGCACTACAGGTTGGCCATCATAAATATTAGGTGCGTTACAGAGGAGACATTATAGATACTAGGGACACTACGTTTGTCATTCTAAATATTTGGGCACTATAGCGAGGCATTATAAATACTGGGAGCACTGCATCAAGGCACTATAAATACTAGGGGTACGATAGGAACGGCATCATAACTAGAGATTAATGAAAATTTCAAAAATTTTATTTGGTCACTTGAACAAATTTTCCCACAAAATTTGCTTAGATCTGAATTAATTTGTCATGAAGCGAGTTAAATCAGGTCTATTCGAGCCAGCAGTTAAACTTTAGGTTCATGAATGAGGAGGCAGAGGTGGACATTGGCACAGAAATCCCACAATTACAATGTAGAGGCAGCATTGCCATTACCTGGCCAAGTTGCTGGTTTGCCTGGGCCAGAACCACATTTACCCAGTGGGCTATAAAGGACATTTATTGTCCTTGACCATAGTTACAGCTCCACATGTCAGCACTAGCCTGAACTGTACCAGAAACTAACAGGCTCAAAGACTGGCCAACCTTCTGCTCAACATACGCGTGCTGGGCTGGTACAGCTTTATTACAGAAGTGGTACTCCATCTTTTGTGGGCACAAGCTATCAGTTCTCTGAAATGTTCACAATATGGAAAGCGAGTCCACGATATGGAAAGGGAGGGACTGTATTACCAGCAACTTTACCAGGTGCACATTCAGCTTCTGTTGTCTTTTTGCCATCATCTCGGTGATCAATTGTTGGCGAAATACATGACAAGGAGTAGGAGGAGCATCAGAAGCAATAGACAAAGGGAAGGAACGACAGCTCCCTTCTGCTGAGGATGAGGAGCCTTGACTGTGTCACGGACGTACCGAGACATAAGGACGTCCCAGCAACAGTAAGTGGCAGGAGATCTGTGAGACTGACAACACGTGGTTTGAACTGATAGATTTTCCTTGTGAATCAATAGGTGTCTGTGTTGTTTCTGATAATGGCCACACCCCTTGCCTCCAGGTGTTGCTTATGTGGTCATTTAACCTTCCTTATTTATAGTTGCTTCTCCCATTATGCTGTGCGGTTTATAGCTTCTGTGCCTGTGGATTGTTTGTGGTTGGATCTCGGCTGAGTTACTGTTGCTTCCTTAGCCTCTTTAAGTTAAGTCTTTCCTTCCCTTTTGTATTTTGTTTGGGTTCTGTGTGTTGCATTTCCATATTGTTTGTATTAAGCCTGTAGTAGACTCCTGTTCGTCCTTTCTTTTGGAGGAACATGTAGTCTCGTCCCAGCAATTAGTACCAGGGTCCTATAGGACTAGATAGGACTCTAGGTATTCCTGCGTATGAATTCACCTACCTTGCGTGCGGGCCGCTGGTAGATGCAGCAGTTTCTGCATCAGGCTGTACCACTACATTAATGCCACGGTTTTCACAGGCCATGTCATGGTGATGTTCCATGTGTTGCCGCAGGGCTGTGAGGTCAACATTAACACTCTGACCGCACATCACCTTCTGCCTACATAACCTGCATATCGCCACTTTAAAGTCATCCAGCGACTTGGTAAAACATTCGCAGACTCCAGAGTATGGCATTTAACCCCCACCACTCCGTGCTGACTGCCTGCCAGCAGCACCCTGGGTCGGTGTGCTGTAAATGGAAGGATAGCACTGGATTCTTTCATGGCACTCTCAGGTTTACAGGGGTTTTCATGCCAGATGATAGTCAAGGTGCCTTTGATGGTTTGGGTGTAAGTTGCAGGGAAAACAGGGTCCCTGATATCTTTGTCACACCAGCACCCTTGGGTGCAAGTAGGTGAAGAGTTTTCAGAATAAGGAGACCAATTCTCTTACCAAATTCCCAGTACTTTACTGAAGCTGATCCAAAGGTCATCAATGCGCACAAAAATTCATTTACAGCAAGGCAGCTTCTACAATGGTTCAGTTTAGTTCCCAAAACTTGCATAATGGTATGTTTTGCTTTATAGCAATTAATCTTTCTCTCTTATTTCTCCAGGTTGGAGAGATAAACTATCTATGCTGTACTGTATAGTCATATACTTTGATAGCCGCAGTATCCTCTCTAGGAATACTATCTCCTGACAGGTGACCTTTCTGTGTTTGGTTATTGTGGGCAGCTGGTAGCTTGGAATCTCTCCACCAAATGCAGAGGAGGCTAAAGCCTGATAAATGACAATTATCTTCCTTTGCCAATATGTTCACTCCCTCTCTGGGTTGCCTGGATATTCTGTAATCTTTCCCTTCTTGGGGCTGGTACATGGTAGCAAACTCTGGAGTTTAGATAACTCTCCACCATGGCTCCTTAGTTGTTGCTTCTACCTCAGACAACGCTCTACACTCACCTCCTTCTTGGGGGGAAAAGGGTGGAGTCAGTGAGTCCTGGGAGGTTTGTTAGAACCTCCGTCTCCCTTATACAACTTTGTGAGAACCCAGGCACAAGAATATTTTCATGAAACACAATTACAGTGTCTAGCAGTGTGTTTCAGGACACTACCCTGGGTGTGTTTGGCTTGAGATCTCCCACTGCTTCCAGCCTGCTGGTGTGAGATGGGCAAACAGCTCTCATTGTTGAACACTGTTTGTGTGGATCAAATTAAATGTTCTGGATTGACGTTCTGCTATTTGGCTACAAGATGCTGCCATTTCTTATGCACAGCTGACTGACAGCATGTCACGATAGGTAGGTAAGCGGGGAAATAACCAAACACAGGAAAACAAACAGAACAAATGACTAGGCCCAAAAGCTAGGGAGAAAAGGGTCACCTCCTAGTGATCCCTAAAAGTTTTCCCTAAACTGCTGTTCCCATGTGCATACCCTAATGGTGGATATGCACATGCCTTCGTGCCTAAACCTATACACCCTGGGCAAACCCTAAGCTGTCGGAAAAGGGAAGAGGCAACCTGCTTCTTCAAACCTGGAGGAAGCAAGCGTCTCCCTAGATGCCTAGATAAAAGACACAATGTGAAATAATGGAGAGGACTTATCTTAGAGCAGAACTGGAGCAGACGATCCACCATACATCCAGAGCTTACAGGAAAGAACTATAACTCGCACAGCCTCACTAACAATTAAACCAAACCCAGTACACCTGAGGGAAGGTGGATCCAGCTCAAACTCAAACCAAAACAAACAGAGAAGTCAGACATGTGAAGCCAGTCTGACAGACCTCCTCACATTCACTGGGCAAGGATTGACACTGCATATACATAGAGAAAGAAGAAGTCGCCATATTGGAAAAAAACGAGAGACGCAGATAGAAGTGAATCCATTCCCATCCAAGCGTGGGATCAACATTTTGCGACCACAACTACAGTCAAGTTAAGCTGATCACTGTTCAGGACCCAGATTCTGCTCAGGGGACAAAGGAATTCTGCCAGGAGTGCTGATGAGAGCTGAGGAACAAACTATACAGCTCTGCGATACCGCATGTTTGTTGTATAGACTGATTGTTCGGTTTGGAGTCATCAGCGGAGACAGAGCGGACCCGGGTCGGTAAGATCGTGCACGCACCTCATTGCAATATTGATGCCTAAAGACTAGACCAGGCCTGTAGTTATCTAGTTAGGGTCTCTGTTTTGTGTGTCAGGCCAGAAACTGTTTCTGCTGTTTACAAAAGGAATTAATAAAAAAATGAGTCATTGCACAGTTGAGAGCTGATAAACATCTCACTGGCTCAATCCAGCCCAGCGTTTTGCGCAGGAGTAATGCACAGGCTCGTGCCATAGGACCAGTTACAGGCGGGGGAATATTGTAGTTTATTATAAAATTGTAAACTTTTGTGTTGCACCACAGGATAGCCGGTATCATACACCCACATAATCGTTTGTGTAATTTCTAGGGTAATAAAAGGTATGGTGTGGCTGTTTTAGTTGTGCCCGCCAGTAGGCAAACTAGTGCAATTATTTCTGGCATCCATTGAAGGGCGCCGTGCTGTGCAGCACAAGGGTCTCGGACTGCGGGCTGAATGTATGTAAATCCATGTTATGTTCCCATAGGTTGAGGTTTGCGTTCAGTGTCATATTGTAGTAAAAAAGCCTGTTTTGCAAAGCTGGTGTCAGAGTGGACCTCTCCTCCAAGTCTGTGCTGGCCTGTAGCTGCTGACTGTTCTTACAAAGCTCATCTTTACTGAAAAGCGGAGCAGAGCCAGCAGCATGCATTACATCCCAAGCAGAAGGAGCAATAAAAGAAAGAGGCAGTTGTAGGACAGGCGAGGGCACAGAGGTCGTTCTTTGGCCATGCCAACTTAAGTGTGGTGTCACAGGGAACCCACTGATTCCTGGCTGTGTGTATCTGTTGTCACCTGAGATGATGTTGAAAAGCAAGTCAACCATTCCAGTACAGCTGTATTGTTTGTCAAAACATGAACGCTGGATGACACTGGCAGCTCTGGCCTGTTGCTGCGGCTGCTGCTACCACTTCCCTTTCTTCTGCTGCTACTTGTGTCAGCTAAAGCAACATTTTTGCCACTGCCCATTCCTTTTGAGGGCCCAGGCAACTGTCTGTTGGCCGTAGTGTACAGTAACTGAATCAATAGTGTAACAGATTAAGTATGAATTGCGCAAATTGCACGTTTATATATAAGTTGACTTTGAACTTTGCTTGCAACTGTTAGCCTTCAACCCTTAATCTACTAACTCTGGGTGAAAAGTTGTACTATAACATCTGGACTTGGATATAATTCTCACTTGTTTGTTTGACGAGGCCGTATTACTTTGGTTATTGACATTTAAATCCAAAGTTGATAAACCTGGGGTCTGGCCAGGACCAGCTCCAGGTTCATGTGGGCCCTTGGATGATTAAGTCTCAGTGGGCACCCTTACACAGTGATAACTCTCTGAGTACAGCTAATATAGTAGGTATCACCTGCAGTCCTATGTAACAGCGCAGATAACACAGTCATGGCCATCTGAGTACAGAAAATGTAGTAGTGTTACCTGCAGTCCTATGTAAAACCACAGATGAAACTAGTGCTAATAATGTGATAGTGTTACCTGCAGTCCTATGTAAAACCACAGATGAAACTAGTGCTAATAATGTGTTAGTGTTACCTGCAGTCCTATGTGAAACCACAGATAAAACTAGTGCTGATAATGTGTTAGTGTTACCTGCATTCCTTTGTAAAACCACAGATAATACACCCTTAGTGTGCCTCCCTATGTCTCTCCCACGGACTCCATGCTGGCAGCACTGCCTTCTCTTCCATCTTCTTGTTCTTGCTCTGCACAGAACGTCCTGATGCAGCTGCGTCAAGACAAAGAAACACTGTGGGCATGGTGATGGTGACACAGGGAGAGACACAGACACACACAGAGGGAGATACACACACACCCACAGGGAGAGACACACACAGAGGGAGAGACACACACACAGGGACAGACACACACAGGGACAGACACACATACAAACAGGAGCATACACATACATATGGACAGACACCCATGCGTCAACCAACTTCTGTCTAATCTGTGGCCACCTTTAGGTGACATTAAAAGGGAATTCCACCTTTATTTATGCTCCAACCTTTTGTTACCTTCTAATATGACTCTCACTGATTCCCAGTACTAAGGGGACATGGACTAGTCTGGGGTTTAAAAGGGAATTATCAAACATTATCAAAAAATATTAAGTATAAAATATGTTCCCATGGCCCTATCTGACCACTGTGCACTTATAATGGAGGTTGAACTTTCTCCTAGGCAGGGCTCTCTATTGTCCAAATTTAATCCCCGTTGGTGGACATTAAGGCAGAATAAAAAAAAAAAAATTCAAGCAAATAAAGACTCAACTAATAGGCAAGTAGTTTAGGATACTGCAAAAGCTTTTGTAAGAGGTATTCTGATCAATAAAATTAATTTTGGGGGAAAAAAAAAGAAAAAGAGAAAATTAAAACAGTAGATCAGAGGTTGGAAGGAGCAAGAAGGAATTATATAGCAGATCCCTCAGAAGTTAATTTGAATGAATGGGAAGAGGTACAGGAGAATGTTAGAGATATTTATATGGAAAAATCCCAAACAGCTTTGTTTTTTCAAGGGGTCAAGGGGTGAGAAAGTGGGGAAGATCCTATTTAACATAGTGAAAAATCAACAGAAAAAATTATGGGTAGGAATTATAAGAAATAATAAGGGTCATACTGTAAAACCCCAGAACAGATAAGTGAGGTTTTTTTTGACCTATTACCAGAAGTTGCATAGCTCTAAAACATGGATGTCAAACTCATGGCCCTCCAGATGTTGCAAAACTACAACTCCCATCATTCCCTGATAGCTGTAGTATGCCCAGGCATGATGGGAGTTGTAGTTTTGCAACAGCTGGAGGACCACGAGTTTGACATCCCTGCTCTAAAATTTCCTATGATAAGGATACTTTATGTCAATATTTGAACCAAGTCCCCTTTGAAAAATTGACGACAAACCATAGAGATGATCTGGAAAGAGAGATTCAATTGGAAGAATTAGAAAGGGCACTGAGATCTGTCAAGGATAGGAAAGCACCAGGAGGAGACGGAATACCTTTTGAAATCTATAAGGAATTTAGTCAGGTTTTGTTACCAGAATTAAGGGAGACCCTGTGTGAGGCTAGAAACAGCGGAACATTGCCCGAATCTATGGAAGAGGCCATTGTTGTCTTTATTCCTAAAGAGGGAAAAGATAATTATTGCCAGAATCATATAGGCCTATATCTCTATTGAATACCGATATAAAATTGTTAGCAAAAGTGTTAGCGGATAAACTTTCAAGAATAATAAAAACGATAATTCATGAAGCTCAAACATGTTTTATCCCGGGTGATTGATTAATTCTAATATTAGGAGTTTTTTTTTTAATATAGAGGCCAATAGGAAACGCAACTAAAGCATTCGATTGTATTGAATGGGAGTATATGTGGGAGGTTCTTAAGTGCTTTGGCATAGGGGATCGGTTTATAAAGTGGATTAAATTAATATACTTCCACCCTAGTGCAAGGGGAGCTGTGGATGGGGTTATGTCCTGGCCTTTTGCCCTTTCGAGGGGCACTAGGCAGGGATGTCCCTTATCCCCACTGCTCTTTGCAATAGCAATAGAACCATTGGCCATTATAATTCGTGAGAGTATTGAGTTAAAGGGCTTCCAATATGGAAATATTAATGAGAAAATAATCTGGGGCATAATGTAGAATTAAATATAGTTCCACTCTTAAAGGAATTAAGGAAAAAAAATGGAAAAGATTTTATATGTTATGCAAAATTCCCCAATTTGGATTCCAAATAAATTATTTAAAATATTAGATGGATTAATGGGGGATTTTATTTGGAATGGAGGAATATCTAGAATAGAAAAAGAAATGCTTCAACTCCCTATTAGAGATGGGGGTCTCTCTCTCCCAAATTGGTATTTATATTTTTTGGTAGCACAATTAAAATACATAAAAGTTGGGGAAGAGGAGATAATGAATAAGGGCTCATGCACATGACAGTATGGCTTTTTCAGTGTTTTGCGGTCCGTTTTTTTACAGATCCGTTGTTCTGTTTTTTGTTTCCATTGGGTTTCCGTTTTCTTTCTGCTTTTCCGTTCCGTTTTTCCGTATGCCATATACAGTATACAGTAATTACATAGAAAAAATTGGACTGGGCATAACATTTTCAATAGATAGTTCAGCAAAAACTGAACGGATACGGACGACATACGGATGCATTTCCATATGTGTTCCATTTTTTGGCGGACCCATTGACTTGAATGGAGCCAAGCACTGTGATTAGAATAGGACATGCTCTATCTTTTCACTGTACGGAAATACGGAAATACTGAAACGGAATGCACACGTGTATATATATTAGACCGCCTGTTGACAATGAGTGTGATGCACAGTATGTCAATGTGTGCTGTAACTGAACAGATTAATTATGCTTTTCAAATATTCGTTCTCAACACTAGTGATAATTAGTGATGTATTTTAATTGTGATGTCCAAAAAGTCTACTTGTTCTCTACTTGTGTTTACTGTAAAATTCAAATTTCTATTATTGACAATAATTTATTTGATAAATGATTGAAGTGGTTCTTCTGTGTCTTGCCAGATGAAGACAATGTCAATGTCATCAATATATCTCTGCCAGAGCACCACTGAGGAAGGGGCATGTAAGCCCCGAAACGCATCTGGTAATACGTGAACGCAGTTCGAAAATAAGCTTCTTACATTGCAAAAAGGCCATCTCTCCTTTAAGGAAAAGTGTCAGTAACCGCCGGCTGCAGAATACAGCCCAGCTAAGTAATTGGGGTGAGATTCCTACAATCCCTGAAGGGGTGAGATTCCTACAACCCTTATACATAGCCATAACCTGCTGCAACCTAATTACCAGCAAGCGATAAAGCTCACAGCCATAATCCGGGAGTAAAAGTGTGTCAACACGTAGGACGCCAAACCTAATGCAGCGCTGAAAGAATTTAGCCGGGAGGAGATTGCATCAGCGCAACAGTATGGTAATCTAGCTACATATTAGTCAACATAAAAGTATTCAGAATGATATAAAACATTATCATCTGATACAGAGGAACGGTTTTATCATTAAATCTATATCACTATCGTGATACTAATTATCACTATAACAGTACTTGTAGCAATTTCCTCACAATACTCACAGATTACACCTATATTTTCATATATTACTTTTTGAACTATTCCAACCAATTTTTCTCAATCACTGAATCTTAATTATTATTATCTTTGGACCTAGTTCATTTTTCATTAGTTTATATTTTATTCCACAAATTTTTTCTAATTCTTCTTTCTCCTTTTTCACCATCACTGAACTATAATTTACTATTATAATACATAGATATATTTATTACTGTACATGGACTTATTTATTTTTCTATGAATTTAGACACTATTTAATATATTCTAGTAGCCAATACAATTCGACACTGGGATATATATCCTGGTATTATATCTCGATTGTACAATTTATGGATGCAGTTCTGGATGATAGAGTAAAATAAAGGTGTTCACGCTGCCAGAAATTGTCAAGTACAATCAGGAATCGGTCCTCCAGGTCAAGAGTTCCTCACAATGCAACCGCACAATCAGAATCCAGACGTAGGCCGCTCTTTCAAACGCCAAAATCCTGAAAGCAAGTTAGGTGCATAATAGTGAAGTTCCACAAGAGAGCAATTGCAAAATGTCTTTATTGTACTTAAAAGATGGACAATTAAAACTGCGTATAAAAATCTATTTTCTCATGCATTCATCCATAGGGTGGATTGGACTTGACACAGCAACACAAAAAAAGATATTTTTTTTAGTAATCTTTAAGTGGTCATTTTTATGAAAGTGTTTTTTTGAAAGTGATAAAACATAATATATATATATGTACTAACTGAAGGACCCGGCTTCACCTGGGTATATTTAATCTATTTCATTTAATGTTTGTGTGTGTCGTTAAAATATATCGACAATATCCACTATAAGGGCTCATGCACACTGCCATTGCCCCGCCGCGGCCGTATTGCAGCCCGCATATGGCGGGTCCGCAATACATGGGGCATTGGCCGTGTGCACCACTTGAATGGGTCCGTAAACCCGGAGATGCAGTGCGGAAGCACAGATGGGAACCCCAAGGAAGCCCTACGGAGTACTTCCGTGGTGAATGGGGCAACAATCCGCATGTGGCTCCCCACGGTCGGTGCCCATGCATTGTGTGCATGAGCCCTAACAGTGACATCCACCTCCCTCACCCATTAACACAGTGCCCCATCTCCTTAAAATGGGACCTCCACAGCAGTTCACCCCCTTAACTTTGACCTTTGGAGCAGCCTGCCCCTTTAACAGTGAGTTCCACAGCACCCCACCCATTAACACTGACCATAGGTTACAGTCCCCTTCACTGACCTCCACCATTACCTGCCCCCTTAACAGAGATCTCCACATTGACCGCCCCTTTAACAGTGACTGCCACAGCACCCGGATTCCCTTAACAGTGACCTCCACTGTACCCTGCCCCTTAACAATGACCTCCACAGAGCTCCGTTCCCTTAAAATGTGAGTTCCACAACACCCCACCCCCTTAACAGTGACCTCTACAGCACCCTGCCCCTTAACACTGACCTCCATAGCGGACCTTCCCCTTAACTGTGAACTCCACCGTTCCCTGCCCCCTTACAGAGACCTACACAGTGCCTGCCCCTTTAACAGTGACTTCCACAACATCCCGCCCACTTAACAGTGACCTCCCCATCAGCTTCCCCTTTATTAGTGACCTCCACAGTACCCCATCTCCTTAGCAGTGATTTCCACAACACCACGCCCCCTTAACAGTGGCCTCTACAGTAATCTGCCCCTTAACACTGACCTCCATAGCGGACCGTCCCCTTAAATTTGACCTTCACAGCAGCATGAGCTGCATGGTGAAAGTCAACCCTCCCTCCCACCCCTGCAGCTGACAGAAGTTGATTTTTACCTTCATTCTTTCAATACTCGTCCGGTGCGGAGTGGGAGGTGGAGCGGCCTAACCGGGTTGGGCGTGGCTCAGCCAGGCCTGGGGGCAGGGTTTTAAGTCTGTCTTTTGAGGGTGGCCTCAATGGCCATCCTACCTGCCCCCTTAACTGTGACCTCCACAGCACTCCGCTCCCTTAACAGTGTCATCCACAGCTCCCTGCCACTTTAAAGCTACCATACAGCAGTGAAGAAAATTGGCTGGGTTGTTATGGAAACCTGGGGTAAAACTATGTGTATGTGGAGACTAAGTGTCACGAATAATGGGGAGGGGAGGAACACCAGAATAACAACAAAAGGGGAAAGACAAAGAACTAGGCCTCAAGGCTAGGGAATGGGGAAAGGTCCCTTCCTAGGAAACCCCTAGATCTGGACCTGACTACTTTTAGTATGTATAGACTCTGAAGGTGGAAAAAAATACATACGCTGGAACCTAAACCCTTAGGAGCCCTGAAATGCCCTAGAGGTAGTGACAGGGAAAGAGACTACTGGGTCTCCCTGAGGCCTAGTAACAACAAGCACAAGGAAACAACCAAATACAAAGAGCAGTACAACTTATCTTATAGAAAATGGATGAGCAGGAACACACAGGAAAGGTCCACACAGAATATCAACTGCATGGTATGAAGTGTGAGACCAAACTAAATAGGGAAGCAGTAATGACCACAAGCTGCACATGACAAGAGGTATGATCATTACCAAACAACAACACTGAGAATCAAGAGACTGTCAGTTAACCTTACATGCAATCAGTCTCTCAGATCTTCTAACCTCTGTCACAGGAGGTACCATGACAATAAGGACCTGCAAGCTTCTATTGGCTGATTGACATGTGACCGTGTGTATGGCAGTTGGGATATGAAGAGAAAGGGTAAATATGTCCGGGCAAGACAGCTTTTCCAGGGCAAACTCTGCCAGTTGTGGCCACAAATCCAGTTTGGCTGCCCAGTAGTCCAGCGGATCTTCAATGTGGGGTGGTAGGGTGCTGTCCATCTGCTGGTTCAGGTCCTGCTCCAGGTCTAGCTGCTGCTGCTGCTGGTGAGTAGTTTCTTCACTAGGCATGTGAAGAAAGTTGCTAAGCAGCTACTCTAGACTCAAGTTGCTGCTGATGGAGCTGTAACTGCTCCTATCTTCCCCACCCTGCCACAGTAGCCATGGCACAGGAACGTGAGCGCAGAGGGCCCCCCCCCCCAGTCAAACCTGCGAGAGGATGGACGATGGCACAGATAGGCAGCGGCCAACTGACTACATAAGATGTCTCTATAGTAGTTCAGTTTGTCCTCCCTGTCAGAGGGTGTAAAAAGAACCTCCATTTTGGACCGGTAGCAAGGGTCCAACAAGGTGGAGAGCCAGAAGTCATCCCAATTCGGCTGTCACTACGCAAACAAGTGAGCATGCACCGGGCCATTTGTGCAAGTGACTCGGAGTGACTCCTTGCCTCCATCTCCACTGCATACTGCCAAGGTCCTCTGCTTCATCTTCCTCATCACCCTGTAGCATCTCTGGCTGCTCCTGCTCCTCCTCTCCTGTCACCTGTGTAGAAAAAAACACCAACTTTTCTACACATTGCTTGTCCTCCTCCTCCTCCAGTTCAGCCCACACAGGGCTCATGTGGCCGTGAGATCTAGGCTCCACGTCTCGAGTCCCCTGACCAGCCAGATTTACCAGCATCTGTTCCAGGACATGAAGCAGTGGCATGATGTTGTTTATCTCGTAGTCCTGGCAACTGACAAATAACGTGGCATCCTCAAAGGGCCTGAGTAAACGGCAGGTGTCACGCATGAGCTGCCACTGGCTGACATCAAAGTTACACAGGGGAGTATTCCTGTCCGCTTGGATCAAGAAAGCGTTTATGGCCTTTCACTGTTCATATAGTCGGTCCAACATGTGGAGGGTGGAATTCCAAAAGGTGGAAACGTCGCATATCAGCCTATGTTGGGGGATGCTGTTCTGCCGCTGCAGCTCAAGGAGAGTGTGCTTTGCGGTGTACGAGTGGCTGATGTGCATGCAAACTTTCCTGGCCATTTTTAGGATGTCTTGCAGATGGGTGGAAGACTTCAGGAACCGCTTGACAACCAGATTGAACACGTGTGCCATGCACGGCGCATGGCTTAGACCTCCTTGACGCTGCGCCGACACCATGTTCTTCTTGTTCTCAGTCACCATGGTTCTGATTTTGAGTTGTCGAGGAGAAAGACAGGTTTTGATTTCTTGATGAAGGACACTGAGAAGTTCAGCGTGACACCGAGGTGCAGTACAGCATGACACCGCGGTGCCCTGCACATGTGGTATGCTGGAGGGGCACTGTGAATTGTCCCTTCAGTAGAGGCTTTGGACACGGTGGAGGATGAGGAGGCAGAGGCGGACATTATCGCAGGACCAACGGCATGAGAACGTGGAGGAGGAATCGGTGTCACCTGGCCAAGTTGCTGGTGTGGCTGTGCAGGAACCACATTCAACCAGTGGGTCGTAAAGGACATGTATTGTCCCTGACCATAGTTAAATCTCCACACGTCGGCGCTGCTGTGCACTTTGGCAGACACCGACAGGCTCAAGGACTGGCCCACCTTCTGTTCTACATACGTGTGCAGGGCTCGTACTGCCTTTTTCACAAAGAAATGACGACTTGGGACTCTCCACCTAGGCTTAGCAAAAGCCATCAGTTCTCTGAAAGGTGCAGAGTACACCACTTGGAAAGGGAGGGACTGCAGCACCAGCAACTTGGCCCGGAGCACATTCAGCTTCTGCGCCATTGGATGAGTGCATGCATACTGTTGTCTCTTGGAAATTGCTTCAGTGATCGTTTGCTGACGGAATGACTGACATGGAGTAAGAAGAGGAGCAGGAGCATCAGGACCAGCAGATGATGGGAAGGACAGACAGCTCCCTTCAGCTGAGGTGGTGGACTGCCTGAAATTGCGTGTGCGCCACTGGGTGATGCAGAGGTTGCTGCGGCAGGCAGGAGCACCATATAGGAGCCACGGTTCTCCCAGGCCACTTTATGGTGACGCTGCATATGTTGATGCAGGGCCGTGGTGCCAACATTGGCAACCTGGCCACGCTTTACTATCTGCACACAGATTCTACAAATGGCAATGTTCACCTCCTCCGGCGGCTTAACAAAAAAACACACAACCAAATAGGTGATTTTACCCTCAACACTCCGCACTGACTGACTGCTACTGCCACTGCTTCCATGAACCCCTGCACCATTACTTTCCAGACAGGTAGGCTCCAGCGAAGCAAGTGGTCTACCCCGGGCACGTTTGGCTCCTGACCTCCCACTGCTGCCACCCTGCTGACTCCCGGCCACGCTAGTGACTTGCTGGCCCCGCCGCTGCCTCAGGGGCAAGCTGCCACCCTCTTCTCCCGATGATGATGAAGCCCCAAATTCACTAGGCTCCCAAGTGCGATCTGCTACATAATTATCATCGAGTACTTTCTTCACGTTACTGATGTTCTCGAACAGCAAATAGGCCCTTACTTTTTTCCACTTACCGTATACACTCCATAAAAGGCTTTAGAACATATAACTACACCACTGAAGGAAAATAATATATTTTTTTTGCCACTAATACACGCCGAAAAGGGCTTTAGAACATATAACTGCACCGCTGAACGGCAATTATATATTTTTTGCCACTAATACATGCCAAAAAGTGCTGTAATTTTCGCCCTTCACCACACAATTGCCAATAAGCCCTTTTTTCCCTCTAATACAAGCCAAAAAATGCTTTACAACATATAACTGCACCGCACAAGGGCTAAAAAGACATAGAAATATTTCCTTGTAATAAACCCTGTTAATGGCTGTATCAAACAGCACTTGTACCCCAATAACAAGAATGGCTTGCTGAAATTACAGAGCTGTATATTGGCAATTTGGATCCGCAGCCAGTGCAGCAAGGTGTAATAGGATTGTTCCTATTGCCTACGCTGTACACTCCCCTATTGAGCCCTGTTCTGCTTCAATACTGTGGAATGATTCCTCCCTATCCTTTCCCTGAACTTCTATACAGCAAAAGACAGCAAGTCTTTCCTAGCACTTTCCCTAGCACCTGCTGACGTCCCTCCCTTCACTAAGTACACTGGAAAATGGCAGAATCCAAAATGGCTGAGGCTATTTATAGGGCTGTGACATCAATGGCTGGCTGCTGATTGGCTGCATGCATGGTATTATGGGTGATCCCTCATTCCCAGAGTTCCTTGCTCCATGTCCAAACACGTGCAGCAGCCATTTTAGGAAAAAATGCGATTCGTTACCATGAAGTGTGAGGAAATTCGGTGCGAATCAAATTTTTCCTTAGTGCACCCAAATCAATGTGGATTTATCCCTAAGAAGAATACACATTATAACATCAGGTGCCTGTTCATAAACATGCAGCTGGCCAATGAGGGGCTCCAATTGGACAAAATTATTCTATACTTGTCCAACTGCCCCTACTGAAATAAATGGGACAAATTTTGTTCAATTATCAAGAAGTACTCACCAGGGATGCCTCCTGTCTCCTCTATTGTTTGATTTATTCCTTGAACCCCTGTCCCTATTTGTCAGGAAGAACATCTCTATTAAGGGATTTGGTATGAATGGCTCTCCTCAACCTCACTGAAAGTGCGGAAAGGTTTGGATATTTTTCTGGCCTCAAAATAAACTGGTCTAAGACCATCTTACTTTCTCTAGAGGCTATGTTGTTTGTGATTACGGGCGGTATGAAGGTTTTATGTATGCATGAGTCGTTTGAATACTTGGGAGTTAAGATTACATCGTATCTGGGAATATATTCGTCTTTAAATATTCTACCCCTGATCACGAAAATCAAGTCCAATATTGTGATATGGCTGAAGTTACCTTTGTCTAGGACAGACAGAATTGCTCTTATTAAAATGGTCATATTATAATTTCAGTTCTTTTATGTATTTAGAGCATCCCCTACCTGGATTGACAATCATATATTTACTGTGATTGAGAGGCTTATCAACGAGCTAATATGGGGAAGAAAACGGGAAAGGATAAAAATTAAATACTTATATAGACCCGTTAATTGAGGGGAACTTGCTCTCCTTTTCTTCTTTTAGTATCTCAATTCCCAATGCTTATAGACTGATATCCGAATCCAAATCTTAATGAAATAGTAAAAGATTTCGGTTATAGAGACATTTTTGTGTTATTAGAGTTGGGTCAAATACCTGTTGGGGGAAATAAGTCTCCTTGCTATTTGGGTAAATTAATGACTAAATCATGGACCTCTATAAAGTAGTTGCTCGGTATAAGAGAAGCATTTGAACTTTCACTTTTATGGGGGAATTTACATTTAAAAATTTTTTGTTAAAGGAGTTATTGAAGACCTATAATGCCCCCCATATGCCTGGGCCCCTCACACAGAACGTACTTACCTCACTCGCCGGAACCCGCATCCCTTCTGATGCCGGCACAGCCACCGCTGCATCTCCCCATTGTGCGGATGAAAACATCTGGCATCTAGGGGGGCCGGGGGAAGCGTAGCCAATATCAGGCCACGATGGGACGATGGGAACAAGCCTTCCTAGCGTCACTTGTTCCCGTTGCGGCCTGCTATTGGCTGCCCCCAACGCCAGATGTTTTCATCAGAAGCTGGCATCAGAAGCCATATTATTAATTTCAGACAATTAGTGGTGAGAGGGGAATTAAATGGCTTAGATATTATCAGTTATACTTTGCCTTTATTGAAACTGGACAGTCAAAGTAAGGCTACTTTCACACTAGCGTTTTTTGCGGATCTGTCATGGATCTTCAAAAACGCTTCAGTTACAATAATACGTTACAATAATACAACCGCCTGCATCCATCATGAACGGATCTAGTTGTATTATGTCTTCAATAGCCATGACGGATCCATCTTGAACACCATTGAAAGTCAATGTGAGACGGATCCATTTTCTATTGTGTCAGAGAAAACGGATCCGTCCCTATTGACTTACATTGTGTGTCAGGACGGACACCTCCGCATCCCAGGACGGACAGCAAAACATACTTTTTTGGCTCGTATGATTAATGCAAGAGGATGGATGACCAAGGAACCTCCCAGTATACAGTAGATAACTGGTTTCAATTCTTCAATAAAGTAAAGGTCTAAAGTTACAGGCACGTAATAGGCTGGAACTATGGTCTAATAACTGGTCGGATTGAAATTAAGTTTTTTTTCGTTGGTTTTCTTTCCGTTTTTTTCCTTCACCCCCCAACAGGGTATATTCTGGTCTTGACCTAAATTGTATAGGATGTATTATGTGACCGATTATTCAGAGGGTCACTTTTATATAGATTAGTGTATAATCATGAATTGTGATTGTTAAAATAGAATCCTCTTTCTCTTGTTTTTTTATGTATTTGGATTAATATGAAATAAAGAATTCTAAATAAACAATAAATCTTGAAATGAGTCCTAGTAGACTACAGAATGGCATTCAAAGCTTTCCAAGGCAATTGGAGCACCCAATTGATTTAGCCGAATCAAATCCGAACCGAATTTCAAGAAATTAATTCATCACTACTAGAGATGAGCGAAGTTATCAAAAATTAGAATCCGCTGCTTCGTTGAAGTTCACAAAGAAATTAAATTCGTTATGAATTACTTCACGTCATGAATTGCATTTCATTGTATGTAACGTGCGCAATGACGGAGAATGGCGATCGCGCCACCCCCTGTCGTTGAAACCCTCAGATGCTGCATTCAATGCTGATTGCAGCATCTGACAGTCACATTGAGGCCTTTCAGGGGTTAATCAGGGGTAAAAAATGAAAAAATAGATACTCTCCTCGTCCATTTGCTCAGCGCTTTCACGCATTTCTATCAAGATGGCTGCGACAAGCAAATGGATGAGGTGAGTATGTATTTTTTGTTTCTTACCGTCATTTCAGGAATAATTGATTTGTTACCACAAATCGCGGGAAGATTCGGATCTGTGACAAAATTCGGATCGAAGTCCACTTCGTTAACTTTGATTCGCTCAACACTAATTACAGATTATAAGACCTCTTGAAATAATGCATTCATTTTTAGACTTCACTTTGAAAGAAGGATATAGGAGAGCTGGAGAGGGTTCAAAAGCCATTATTCATTATCTCCTATCTAGGGCGCATTCACACGATCATATGTATTTTGTGGTACGCAAAACACGGATCAGCAAAATACAGATGATTTCCATCTGGCGTCCGTGTTGCATCCATATTGTGCAGATTCGTGTTTTGCAGACCACACAATGCATACGCTCGTGTTAATGCACACTTATTCCTGATATGGAAGCAAGGATCCTGCTTTGGGGCAGTGGAGTAGCCAAAGGCTGTCCGGGCATGCTGGGAGTTGTAGTTTTGCAACAGCTGGAGGCACACTGGTTGGGAAACACTGGAGTAGCCGGATACCATATCACCTATGTGAGCAGTGAACTGCTGCCGCTGGATTTAGCACGACCTTGCCAGGAGAGCACAGCTCGCACTCTCTATTTGTTTCTGGTCATGGGAACCAGTTACGATGGTTTATTTCTATACGCGCAATTACATTCTAGTCCAAAGCAGCTGTATCAACATCATCTATGTAATCCTTGTGTCTGCAGAGCAATATACTATCTTAATACTGTATCTCCACATTCAAATACATTGTCAGCATCCTGCCCCCTAGTGGCAATTATTCAAACAACATTTTTGTCTGGCATATGCAAAGTAATTCAATAGTCTTGTGAAGGTATGCTTTCGGTATATCAAATATGTAAGTATATTTCTCAAAATGACATGTGTGTTGTTTATATCTATGTGGGCAGATGTTGAATCAGTCTGTAAGCAGTACAGGATCACTATCATAGGGTCCCCCAGATAATATTTCTCAGATTTTTAAAAGTATTGTACAGTTGTATGTAAAAAAGCGTATGTACCTTTCTGATATACTTGTGAATATGTTTTCAATTCTGCAACATTTTCAAGATGATACGTGTCAATACAGTGGAAATTCATCTTAATCTTCACCTGCTGAGAGTTTGTCGCAGTGTATTAGTGAAGGTAACGTTTCATGACCTAAACAACAGGAGTGCGCATTTATTTTCTGACTGTGACTCTAGGATGGTAACTCTGCACTGGTACCCACACTGATACACTGTAACAAACTGCAGCTGTGTGAAAATGTAAACAATTAAGGCTACTTTCACACTAGTGGCAGGACGGATCCGACAGGCTGTTCATCCTGTCGGATCCGTCCTGCCGCTATTTCGCCGTGCCGCCGCTCCATCCCCATTGACTATAATGGGGACGGGGGCGGAGCTCCGGCGCAGCACAGCAGTTCACTATGAGAGGCCGCCGGACAAAAAAGTTGGACATGCAGTACTTTTAGTCCGGCGGCCTATCACCGTGCACTGCCGTTCTGCACCGGAGCGGCGGTCCGGCGGCACAGCGAAATAGCGGCAGGACGGATCCGACAGGGTGAACAGCCTGTGGGATACGTCCTGCCGCTAGTGTGAAAGTAGCCTAAAATGTTAAAATGTTGCAATACAATACTACAGACAATGCAAATTACATTTTCCAACCATGAATATTCATGGCTTAGGCTATTTTCACACTAGCTGTTCACCCTGTCGGATCCATCCTGCCGCTATTTCGCCGTGCCGCCGGACCGCTACTCCGTCCCCATTGACTATAATGGGGATGGGGGCGGAGCTCCAGCGCAGCATGGCAGTGCAAAAGGCCGCCGGACTAAAAGTACTGCATGTCCGACTTTTTAGCCCAGTGGCCTCTCACCGCAAACTGCCCATAGTCAATGGGGACGGAGCAGCGGTCCGGCGGCACGGCAAAATAGCGGCAGGACAGATCTGACAGGGTGAACAGCCTGTCATATCCGTCCTGCCGCTAGTGTGAAAGTACCCTTATCAACTGGATATACAATAGCTGTTTGGTTGGTGAGGGCCTGGCCCCTTGGAGTCCTACTAATCCCATAAATGGAGTCTTTGAGGGATAGCTGGCCACACATGCCCTAGTTAAAGGGGTTATCTCATGATTAATGTAAAAACTCATTCTAACAAAACAGCCCTGTACCTCACATGAATCCAGAGATCTTCCCGTTCAATGGCTCTGGTAGATTTATTTCAAGCTGGAAGCTCTGAGGCGTGTCCTTATTTCTGCAGCTCTCTACCTATTACAGCTCAGGGTGTGTGTCCTTTCTGCTTCAGCCCTCTCTCTGTAACTGTTACAGTTACAATAGATACAACAGAAGGCAGTTAAAGGATGAAACATGTACGTCCCCCTCAACAATGTTACTGAGATGGACAGAGAAGTAATGAAAAGAACAAACAGCAGGTGGTGCACTACACAAACATTTTATTCAATTACTCAGTGGCTACGCAAAATGCTTTACTAAATACAATTACAAAAATATCTTGATTGAGGTGCTCCTTGAAAAAATGTAGATTTTTTTTGTGCGATAACCTGTTGTATCACCTCAAACATTGAAGCCACCACTCCATTTACCTCTATGGAACTGCCAGAAGTAGCCAAACCAGCTTCTGGCTATTTTCACCACTCCCATAGAAATCAATGGAGGGCGGCCGCATATGCGCTGTGACCTCTTCTTCACTTTGGGAGCTCTGTTCTAGAGATATGACATTGGAGGCATAACCTAGCAATATTCCACCAATGTTTGAGATCAGACAACTTTAATGCCCTTTTACATGAGTTTATTAATAGGCAATGATTGCCTATTTACATTCAGCAATCATCTCCTATGGATGAGGATGAATGATCATGATCACTACTATGATCATTCATTCCCCTAAAGATTCATTATTTGCCAGCACCAGGTCTCTCTGTATGCAAGGCAATTTTCTGAAAGCAATGACTTAATATGCCCAATAAAAGATACGATCACCTGATGAATGTTTCTTGTTCAAGGGCTCATGCACCTGGCCGTACTTTTCATCCACATCAGATATGGACCCATTCATCTCAATGAGGCAGCAAAAGATGCCGACAGCACACTTGTGTGCTGTCCAAGTCAATATGTTCATTCCAATGCCCTACAAAAGATTAGAACAGCTCCTATTCTTGTTTGTTTTGGGGACAAGGATAGGACATTTGTGAAGGCATGAAAAAAATGGCTGCAGGCTCTGAGGCAGTATCTGTGTTTTTGAAGATCCACAATTTGCAGACCGCAAAAATGGCTACTGCCGTGTGCATGAGCCCTTAATTGGTAGTACATTTGCATGAGGCAACTATTTGAAATGAGCATTTGTACAAATGCTCATCCCCAATAATTTCCCCCATCTTCAGGCCGTGTAAAAGTGCTTTTAGTCTACATTACTCATAATGACAGAAACAGCCCCACCATTTGTTTCCAGTCTGTAATGTGACCTCGGAAACAAAGAGGTCTCTACGGGAGCTGTATACACAAACATTAGATGACTTTTAATCAGAGCTATTTGCAAAGTTGCTTAATTTTGTTACTTTTGATGCTTAGGGGAATAAAAATGGCTAGAGGACTAACCAACGGTGGAATGTGCTGCTGCATTACACAAGGATATAATATATCAGTCAACCAGATAGAGTTTAGCTATCACAATAGATCTTTCTAGGAAGGGTGATATACGGAGAACTTCTTTCAACTGGAAAATAAACAGGCTGTGAATGAACCAGATGAGTAACGAAATGGGATCATGGCCCTGATTCATCAAGACGAGTGTCCGCTAAGCAGGTCTTGAAGGGGCCTGATCTGCCGGAGTAGCTATGTTATGACGAGGTGCAGGCCTCATTATAAGTGACAAGGCTCCTCTGACAGTCCATGCTCCAGAATGAAACCTACGGAAGCATAGAGCTGCAGTAGATTTCATTCATTATTTACATCAGTTTTCGGCATAAATAATCATGCCCTCTTTTCATAAAATTGGTGAGGGCAGCGTAAAATACTAGTTACGACTACATCAAAAACCAGTGTAGGAGAAATAATGATTTTCACCCATTGGGTCTTCACTTCTCAGATGAGTCATCACCACCTACAATCTCAGTGCCTACATCTGTTTTGAATGAGATTTGTGCTTCAGCCAAGAGTTTCCTGATCACCAGTAGCCACATTGTATATTTTCATTTGTTTTAACTTCAGTATTAAGTGGTGAGATAAATCCCACTCTGTGCAAATCGCTAATCTCCACTAATAAAGCTCTTCGGTCTCCCACAACTTCTGAGAAGGACAAACCGCACAATGATGGACAACTCCTTCTGGCTTCTTAAGAGGCTCTTGAGGATAAATCTTGAGATGGTAAATGATTACTCCTCCTTCCTTCTGCTAATATCCAGTCTAATTTATGGCAAATAGAGAGGATAGACGATAGTGATAAAATGTGCGATTAAGCCCAGTAGCCAATTAGCGCATTGTACAGTATGAGGCAGGCCATAAGGGTCTCCATTAGCTCATTTAAACCTCAACATTTCTGGAATATAATTTGCAGCTAAAGAGCTTATTTGCCTTCTGTGGGTTTCTTCTAGATGCACATGTTTGTGGATGCTCAGACTTCAGTTTTCTCAAGAAGCTGTGAAAAGGCCACAGTGAAGTTTTACGTGTGAAAGTAGATAGCTACATTGACCTCGCCCAAAGTGCCCTTACAATGATGGACCACTCGAGTGAGCCTGACTCCTCAAGCTTATAGAACAAACACTACAGCCCGGATCTACAATGTATATTTTGGCATTTGGTCCATGCATGAAGAGGGTCAAGAAAAGGTGACATTCCTCTTAGGGTCTCGTCCCACTGAATTATTTCAGCAGTTTATATCCAAGCGCAGATTAAGATGATATTAAAAACAGACCGGATGGAAATGATCCTGTTGACCAAGAAAGATGTCTGTGAACTATTCTATCTTATACAAAATAATTGTCTCAAAAGCATCTTTCTACTCTTTATACATCTGTCTCTCATATCAGGGATGACAGACCTGATCATTTGCACATAAAACTGAGAAATGAAGGTCACTGCCTGCAGTAATTTATGGTTTTAAGGGCATGTATACATATGCAATCATCTTCTCATTACTTCCATGCCTCTAAAATAAAAATAAATTATGCATATGAATGAATGTCTGGTTATTTGTTGTATTTTTTATTTTTTTTTAATCAAAATCTGCTTCTTTTGAATTTTAGATGTATTGGGTAATTAAAAATAGGAGTAGTATATAAAAGTTTGTAATACTGAGCTTCCTAATATTAGGTCTTCAATTATACTCAGCAACAACTGGTAGTTATCAGAGGCACTTATACTCAAAGTAGATTTTGTTGTAAATATATATATAATTTAAGATATTGTTCCATCTTCCCATGAAGTAGTAAATGATAAACAGTGTTCTGTAAATCACTTATCAGTTTTACTGTGTAGACTGGGGCATAATGAGCAGAGTAAAATCATTGGAGGGCTGCCAAAAAACAAATGTGAGGAAAAAATTGGGAAGGGAGGGAATTTGTCAGGTTGAATATCTTGTTTGAGCTGCAGCCAACATGTTATACAGCAGGAGGAGGTTAGAAGATTGGTGAATAGTTTGGTGGGGAAATTTTTTGTAAAACTTGTACACAGGTATCTTTGTATGGACACTCATGCAGTTAAAGTTGTCAATCACTGATAGGACCACCTCCTTGACGTCAAAGCCCAGATAGAGCAGGAATTTAAATGTATAAATTTACTGAATTTTTTCTCATAAAATTATGTATAAATGTTCTCAACTCATCCAGCTCTATAACATGCTGCCTGGCAGTTTACAAAGAGAGGCAATTAAAGCTGAATTAGAAGACAAGGGGTTAATCGAGAGATAAACCATAATCAGCACACTGTAAGGTCCAACAGAAATATGGCATATTTATGAGAAACCAAAACTAATGGGAGCCAGGAAAAATTTACAGGCAATGACAGACAATGCCAGACTAGCTATGACCAGTGATGGTCAGTTCGCAGTATTCGCCAGCGAACAAATGCGGGCTGCCATCTTTAGTAAGGTAGACTCACCTGTCTGGCGATGCACAGGTAAGCTCTTACCTGTGCCTGTGCCGGGAGCCGGTCTGAAATCAAATGCAGTCACCGGGAGCAGGCAGTTCTGAGAACAGCCGTCGGGGGCCTTCATCAGGCTGTTTTTGGAACTGCCTGCTCCCGATGACTGCATTTGATTTCAGACCGGCTCCTGGCACAGGCACAGGTAAGGGCTTACCTGTGCATCCCCGGATGGGTGATTCTACCTTACTAAAGATGGCAGCCGCATGTGTTCGCTGGGGAACACTGTGAACTGACCATTACTGGCTATCACATTGGACACCAGCCAGAAACCAGATTGGCTCGGTGTCTAGGATTACAGATACAGTGTGTTGACTTGGGTTGGCTAGTTATGCTAGCAGCCCTCCTAGAACAACAGTACACTCATGGTTAGGTAAGTTCCTGACAAGGGCGCGTTGTCTCTACATGGAACGCCAACCTCTTCTAATAGCTGATTGTCAGGGCGTCCCAGGTGTCGGAGCCCAACTGATCTGATATTGATGACCTATTCAGAGGATGTCATCAATATAAATTACCGGATAACTCCTTTAAGCATTACACAATGCCAATTAAAATAAATGGGTTGTCTGTGTAACGTTTTCTAAACTAGACAACCTCTTTTAGTATATTTGGATTATTATTAGAATATATTTATGATTAACATTATGATTTTTATGTTTGTCCAGTTTTTGGGACTTATTTTAATAGATTTCCTGTTAAATTCTAACCTATAATTTATTGGATTATATTTCAATCTGATAAACAGTAATAAGTGTATTACTTTAATTTCCCACTATAACAGAACTTTAAAGTGTTTTATTTTTTGGGGGATGGCAGTGCAAACAACTTTTATACTTTTGGCAACTAAAAGGCACATGTTTTCAATCTTAAGTATGGTATCTCTTATCTAGAATACTTAGGACTAGTGTTGAGCACGAATATTCGAAAAGCAAATTTTTATTGCAACTATCGGCACTTCAAGAATTCATGAATATTTTGAATTATAGTGCTATATTCGTAATGACGTTATTTTGTTTTAGTTTTTTTTGTTTTAGTTTTTTTTAACACATACACATCAAGTGATCATCCCTCCCTTCTTCTAGCTTGTGGGCCAATGAGAAGGCTTTGTCACAATAGCAACATCCCTAGAAACCAATAGAAAAGTTGTCTGCCCCTTACTATACAAGTTGCACGAATTGCGAAAAAATATGTGCATCATTAATTGCCGCAAATATATTGAAGCACTCTATCTGCATATAAAGCTATTCTAATGTTTTGCCGTGTCAACCATTTTCTCCAGTCTCAGGAAACTTATACCAGCTTGAAAAAAGCAGCATAAGTGACCCACGCCGGTATTTCGCGCGCATTACGCGAATAATACATTGCCGATTTTCGCAATCAAGAATAGAATCTCAAATTTGCCAATATATGATGAATATTTAGCAAAATATTTACGAAATATCGCAAATTTGAATATTGCCCCTGCCGCTCATCACTAGTTTGGACTTCACATTTTAATTTTTTTTCATAACTTGGAGTGCCATATCTAAAAACATATTGCATTACAGATGTAGAATACCTCTCTCTCTCTATGGTAAACATTAGCATTAGCTAATTTTTCAAAAATTCGATTCGCCTTTTCGCCAATTTTTTTTCAAATATTTGCTTCAATACAAATTTATTTGCGGCGAATCACTTAAAAAAAATGTTATTTCCTAGCTTCAGAGATTCTTTATAGTGGTGTAGAACACTGTGCTTTGCAGTAACATGCATAGGGAGTCTGATTTGGTAGTGAAATAATACTGTGAGTCAGTATAACATGCAGATGACAGGCGTCGCTCTTAGAATCACTGCACGCTTCACTTATTTGGGCCAAAACTGACCAAATAACTCAAGTATGAATTCAGCGTTACAGGTCGATGTTAGCGCCAAGAAGAAGCGCACTCCTTTTACACCATCATCAGCTGATTCCACATAGATGTTTACAGAACCTGTTCTATTAAACGCTTATACAAGTAGAGTCCCCTGACAGAGTGGAGAGGGTGTCAGCAGTAAGTTTGTGCTGACATCACTGATTATTTTGCCCTTCCTCTGATCCGTCAGAACAATAGCCCCCAAAAAACAGATCCTGTCTGTTGAGCATCTGCCTTTATTTGGTCAGCATTTGGTCACTAATCCATCAGTATTGCTAAAGCCCAAAAAAAAAACAGGAGTGGATCCAAAACAGAAATGACACGTGAATGGAATATTTGCATGTCTTCTGTGTTTTGTACCCACTCCTGCATTTGGCTACCAAATCATAAGCCAATTCTGATGGGACCATACAGGCCTTTCAGGATCCATTTTGCGTCTTATTTTTCCTTCCTTCTGACAGATTAGAAGAAGGGTCAACAAAATGATGATGTCATCCAGCCAGAAAGGCAAAATAGTGGCCCAGTCATGAAGTGGGGAGGGTGGGAACAGCATGAGAAGTCTACAGAGCGGCCCTATTACATAGTTGTGAGGAGGAAGCAGCATGAGGAGACCACAGAGTGGCCCAATGTCAGAGTGTGGAGGTAGCGGCAGCATCAGGAGGGGGCCACATAGTGGTACAATGACAGTGTGGAGGTGGCAGTAGCATCAGAAGACCACAGAGTGGCAAGGTGACGTAGTGTGGAGGTTGCAGCAGCATTAGGAGACCACAGTGTGGCAAGGTGACATAGTGTGGAGGTGACAGCAGCATGAGTAGACCACATTGTTGCAAGGTGACAAAGTGTGGAGGTGGCAGCAGCATCAGGAGACCACAGAGTGACAAGGTGACATAGTGTGGAGGTGGCAGTAGCATCAGGAGACCACAGAGTGACCCAGTGACAGAGTGGGGAGGTGATGTGTGGCATTAGGCAGGTGGCAGAATCAGAATAGTAGCTGAGGCAGGTAATTAGAAGAAACCGGTCTCTTTTGTCAAAGTGTTGGTTTGGCACCATGGATGATCTAGTCTGATGCATCAGGTATTGGTGGGTGGAAATCCTGGCTGATCCAAGCCTGATTCATCTTGACAAAGGTCAGCACCACTGAACAGCAAATATATATATTTTTTGCCACTAATACACGACAAAAAGGGCTTTAGAACATATAACTGCACGGCTAAACGGCAAATAGTCCCTTATTTGTTCCACTTATACACGCCACAGAAGGCTTTAAAACAAATAACTGCACCGCTGAACGGCAAATATATTTTTCTTTTGCCACTAATACACAACAAAAAGGGCTGTAATTTTCGCACAAGGGCAAGAAAAATGTAGAAATATTTCCTTGTAATAAACCCTATCAATGACAACAAGAACGGTTTGCTGGAACTACAGAGCTGTATAATGGCAATTTGGCTGCTCAGTCAGTGCAGCAAGGTATAATAGGAATATTCCTATTACCCAGGCTGTTACCTCCCCTACTGAACCCTATTCAACATAAATGCTGTGGAGTGATTCTTCCCTATCCTTTCCCTACACCTTGAATAATCTTTCACTGCACTTGTAGATCTTTTTTTTTTTAACACAATGAAGGTTTTTCTAGCACTGTCCCTACCAATACCCTAGGGGTAGTAAAGGCCATCTTCCATTTGTCCCCCTCCTTGACCCTTACCAGATAATATGCCCCCCTCAAATCCAACTTAGAGAACACCTTGGCACTGACAATCTGATTAAACAAATCTGGGATCAAAGGAAGGGGATAAGGATCATGGACAGTAATGCGATTAAGCTCACGAAAATCCAGACATGGCCTAAGATTTCCGTCCTTTTTCGTATCAAAGAAAAATCCTGCAGTAACTGGGGATTTGGACGGTCTAATATGTCCCGTAGCCAAACTCTCGGTGATATACTTTCGCATGGATGCTCTTTCGGGTTCAGAAAGATTATAAAACTGAGATTTGGGCAATTTAGCTCCGGGAATCAGGTTGATAGGGCAATTATACTTTTGATGTGGGGGTAACTCCTTCTCTACACTCTCAGAGAATCATCAGTAAAATCAGAAATAAAGGAAGGTACAGCTTTAGTGGTTACAACAGAAAGCGATGTGCTAAGACAGTTGTCTATGCAATAATCACTCCAATTAAGAATCTGTCTCGCTTGCCAATCGATGGTAGGGTTATGCTTGCTTAACCATGGAAAACCTAGCACCACCGGAGCAGGCAGACCCTCCAGCTTAAAACACAAAATAGATTCTTGATTAAAATCACCCACCTTTAAACGGATGTCCTGCACAATTTGTGATAAGCATTTTTGAGTGAGTAGAGTAGAATCAATAGCAAACACCGAAATATTTTTGTCTAATGCACTTGTTGTCAAACCATGCATGCAAAGAAACTGACCATCAACTAGGTTAACCCCAGCCCCACTGTCAATAAATACCTCATATCCCATCGTTTTGGAGTCTAGCACCACTTTGGCCGACAGGAGTAATCGGGTACTACCAGTAAATGAAAAAAGTAAGTTTTCTGGCTCCCCACCCACACCCCCAATAGTAAGTTGAGGATTACACTTTTTTTGTTGTTTTCACCTTGACGCTGAACGTACGGACATATATTCACAAAATGTCCCTTCTTTCCACAACAAAAACAGACTCCCTTCATATGACCAAAGCTCTTGCCAGCAGTCTCAGGAGTAAGGTAGCTTCTCCTAACTGCATAGGCTCGTCGCAAGGTGTAACCACAGGTGTCTCTCCACCATAAGTGTCAAAGGAAGCCGCCACATTATTCGACAGTACGTCCTCAGGGTACCTCTCTTTCAGGTGTCTATGAGGACATACAGCAAGGGACATAGCTGCTTCAAATAAGTCAGGATTTTCATGAAAGGCCAACGCCTCCTTCAGCCTCTCAGATAGCCCCTGACAGAATTGGCTATGGAGAGCAGGATTATTCCACTCCGTATCCGTAGACCATCTCCTAAATTCAGAGCAATAGGTCTCCGCAGAGCGCTCTCCCTGCCGTAAACCACTCAATTTGGTCTCGGCCTGAGAGATCCGATCCAGGCCATCGTAAATAAGACCCAAGGCTCTGAAAAATTCATCTAGGGGGCGTGGTTTGCCAGCCGTGTAAGATGGCTGCGTGAAGCGAGCAATCCAGTGAACCTCCAGCGACAGTGGGATAGAACAGACCCAAGACAGACAGACCCAAGACCAGACAGACCCAATGATGACCAGAGGAAAACGGTCGTTCAATAAACAGGGGAAGCTGGACTTTTACTTTGAAAAGAGCCAGGGACAAAATGCGCCGCTTCCCCGACTCTGCCTCGAACATCAGGACCTGATCGCCCACATGTCTGGAATGCTCCTATGGAGAGCCCTGCGGGGAAAATTTCAAGCCCACCTACATCTGGGTCGTCTTAATCCACAACACCGCAAAACCCTATCAGGACCAAAAGAGATCCCCTGACAACGAGCCCAGGGAAGCGCTCTTCCACACCTGTGCCATCTTCCTCTTCAACTCTGGAGCGGGAGACGCTGACTGTGCAGGCTTCGCCTACAACATCAAGTGAGGTGAGCAGACATACTATACTCACCATCCAGGCAATGACCACAAATGATCAACCAGCTTCTGGAAACCTGCTGAAGGACATGTTAATCATTTTCAGTCAATCCATACAAAAACATCTATTTTCCCTTGTCCTCCTACTCCAAACAGCAGTGGAGGCCATAGATGACTGTTAGTTATAAATGTGGAATCTAAAATGGGTGATTTTGCCACCTCACATAATCAGCCCATTGACACACATAATGAGTTTTCAGAGGAACTGAACCACCTCAGAGCCAAATTAGTAGACCTTGAGGATAGGTCTCGCCGGAATAATCTCAAATCCCTAAAGATCTGGCATCCTATCTTCAGGGCCTCATGAAAACCCTGATCCCAGCTCTCTCCTCTCACAACCCGATCCTAGACAGAGCACAAAGGGTAATAAGACAAAAGCATCTCCCAGACTCTTCTCCAAGGGACTTGCTAGTGCGGGTGCACTTCTATATTAAAGAAGCGCTAATGGCTGCAGCAAGGAAACTGGGAACTTTACTTGCCCCATATCACCAGATTAAAATGTTTGCAGACTTGTCGGCTGCCACCCTCCAGCAACAATGGGCATTAAGCGCATTCATCACTGCACTGAGGCAAAACAACATCCCATATAGGTGGGGGTTCCCAACAAAAGTTTTGATACACCACCAGGGGATCCTCCATGTGATAATCTCATTGGAATCCGGAAAGAAACTCCTGGACTCCTGGAACAGCTCTATGGAGGACACTAATCTAGGATCACGCTCACCCACTCATTTGCCTTCTGAATGGCAACTAGTGTCCCAGAAAAAAAAAACTACTCGCTGACTTGTGGATACGAGGTTCTATTATTATAGTAAGGGAGGCGCTGTGTGGCCTCTCCCCGTCCATGAGTCGCAATATTTGCCCAATAGGCTGACTATTAGCATGTTATGCAAATCCGTTATTCCTTTTTTATATAGTTTAACCTTACTGATTTCCTTTCACCTTATGTGAATGGTAGATCTCTCACAGATAACTATCTCGCCAAGGTTCCGAAACTCATATTCCTAGTGAATACCGCCTATTATGGTCTCCCCGCATTGTACTATGCATCTAACAACATTTTATGCGTCCACAGCATAGTTCAGCCCATAAATAGTTCTCAAAGTAGTCGCCCTTAATACTAAGGGCCTGAACAGCCCATTTAAAAGATCTATGCTGTGGAAGGAGGAAGACGCTCACAGGTTGAAGAATATCCATTTCACCCACATTTTCCACTCACATTAACCCAAGAAACAGAGGGGTGTAATGGTAGCAATGAAATACTCGGTAGCATTTCTGTTGAACAAATCCTTGTGGATCAGAATGGCCGATATATCATCCTGGTAGCCTCCATAAATAATGTGACATACACCCTAGTATTTCTATATGCTCCAAATAAACACCAGATTTCCTTTTTTAGGAGAATAATGAACAAGTCTGGTTCTGTGGGGGGGGGGGGAGAGATCATTCCCCTGCTACAGAGATCATTCCCCTGCTATGGTTTCCCTCTTATTGAGAAAAGATCTATTTGATATCTGGAGGATCCGTCATGACAGAGAAAGAGATTATTCATTTTTCTCAAATGCTCATAATTCATATTCCAGAATAGATTCCTTTCTAGCTGACAGGTCCCTCCTACGAAATACAACACACTCCTCAGTTGAACTGATAACATGGTCCAATCAAGCACCAATCACTTTGACTATCAGCGAAAATAATATCAGACCCCCTTACTCTCCATGATGCAAAAACACATACCTAATGGAACACCCTAAATATAGGATCTCACTCTCAGAGGAATTAAATGAATTCCTTCAATTTAATGAGGGCTCTGTATCGAGTCCCTTTTCCTTATGGAATGCCCACAAAGCATTCATGCAAGGAATATTCATTAAAATTGGCTCCAGAGCCAAAAAAGAAAGAGAGGAACGTACATCAAACTTGCTGAGCCAGCTCCAATCCTTAGAGGCACAAAACAAGGCTAACCCTTCAGCCCATATTCAGATTTGAGACTTTAACTAAAAGACTGCCTGTTATACAGACATGAAAAACATATAAAACGCAGCGAAGATACCAAGATAACAAGACAGCGAAACTCTTAGCTCACAGATTAAAAGAAAGGGCTTTTAAAGCTAAAATCCCCTTTCCTTACATCCCCGCAATCAGGACAGAAAATCGCAGAACCTTATGGAATAGCAAATTCCTTTAAAAAGTTTTATGAAACTCTATATAACATATCTCCATTAACAGATCCCTCCCCTCAAATAACAGAGGCTATTGACAAATTCCTTCTTTCATTTAATCTTCCTTGCCTAACCAGCGCTCAGCTAGCAGATCTAAACGGCCCTGTCTTGGAAGAGGAAATTTTAGGAGTCATCAAAAAATGACCCCACAACAAAGCTCCCGGCCCAGATGGATTCTTGAAAACATATTATAAAACATTTCAGAAAGAACTCTCCCCATACTTGCTCCAAATCTTCCGACAAACTAAGAATACGGGTTGTTCCCTTCCAAAAGAAATGTTGGAAGCAACCATAGTAACCATCACCAAAACAGACCCCCCCTCCCCCCCCCCCTCGGACGATACAAAAAAATATTGCCCAATCTCGCTCCTAAATACTGACACAAAAATGTATGCAAAAATACTGGCTAACCGTCTAGCTCCCCTTATCCCTAATCTCACCCACACAGACCAAGTAGGATTTGTCAAGGGTAGGCAAATATCAGAGAATTCTAGACGTATTTTGAATATAATAGATTATGTTCAGAAAACCAGAACCCCGACGCTATTGGTTATTTACTTTTGCGGTCCTGTCAAAGCTGGGTTTCTCTGGGGCGATCCTGTCGGCTATCACTGCACTTTATATCCAGCCTAGCTCCCGGGTTTGGGTCAATGGTGCACTCTCAGACCTCTTTGACATTACTAATGGTACCCAACAGGGTTGCCCTTTATCGCATATGATGTTCACCCTCTCAATCGAACCACTAGCCCAAGCAATTAGACAAAGCTTGGATATCACTGAAGTGTCTATAGGTACTAGGGAACAAGCCGTCAGCTTTTATGCTGATGACATTATCTTGACTCTGACAAACCCCAATACATCTCTCAAATCTGCTATAGATATAATATCCCACTATTGGGATATATAATTTTATAAGCTCAACGCTACTAAGTCCCAAGCGCTTCCTCTTAACATAACCCCCCAACAGGTAAAAGTTTTAAAGGAGTCCTTCACACTAGATTGACAAATGGACCAAATAGACTATTTAGGGATAAAAATGACACCCTCCCTTTCTCACCTTTATAAGGCGAACCATCTTCCTTTCCTGGCCACAATGGAAAAGGAATTACACAATTTAACAAAATACGAAATATCATAGATAGGCCGCATAGCATCTTTCCAGATGTTTACGCTCCCTAAGCTCTTATACCTAATCAAGATGCTACCCATTACTCCACCTAAATCCTTTTTCAATAAGTGCACCAAGCAGCTCAACGCCTTTGTCTGGAATCGATGCAGACCCAGAATAGCCACAAAAATTCAACAAAAGGTCAAATCACGGGCGGTCTAGGCCTCCTTAGGATTTATGACTATTTCCTAACCTCACAAATAACCCAACTAAGAGACTGGTGGCTAGAGGATTACTCCTAGAATTGGGTCCATATTGAGGGCGCTCTATCCCCATTGCATAACTTACAGTCTCTTTTATTAGCGTCCCTCCACCCATCATTTATACCCCGTCTACTCCAACTCTAGTGTCCACTGCACTAACAAACTGGTCTCATTTCTACAAGTTAAGCCAGAACTCTTGCAGACCCATTCTGCCCCTATAACGGTTCTCAATTACCTTATCCCCAGTTTCATCCTGGGAAACCAGGGGATTAGATTCATTGTCAAAACTGTATGAGACAGATAATCTACACACTTTTGAATATTTACACCACATGTTCCAGATACCAAACGCTGATTTCTATAATTATCTATGTATAAGACACTTCCTTAAAACTAACTCCCCTCTAATGACAGTAGCAAATCCAGAACTCGTTAGGATATGGGCACTACCAACCCCAATCAGCACTCGCCTTCGCCCTTTATATAACATACTGAGGGACAAAGAATCATTCACTAAGACAGCCCCCTTATGCACTTGGGAAAAATAACTAGGCTTAACGTTCACAGATAAGCAATGGCAAACAGCCCTAACTTTCATTTAGAAGAATTTCAAGTGTGTCCCTAATGAAAACCATATTGAGATGGTATTACACACCAGATTGCTTGAGCTACATTTTCCCAGGATAACCACACCTATGCTGGAGGGGATGCGGCCAGAGAGGCACATTGTACCACATTCTTTGGTCGTGCCCTCTTTTACAGAATATATGGAGAGAAACCTTCTCTCTTGCTTCTGATTTGCTAGGTAAACAGCTGACCCCTTCACCATCATTGGCTCTACTTCTTATAGATATTAACTATATTTCCCGAAATTTTTGAGTGGTTTTGGGACACCTTTTTTTACCAACCCAACTGGCAATTACTCAGAATTGGAAATCTCCAACTATTTCCTGCCTAACAGAAATACTTACTAAATTAAATTCCACTTATATATATGAGAAAACTATCACGAGAGCCGGGCATTCCTTCTCCAAATTCGGAGGTGTGGAGCTCCTGGAGTAAATCTAAATATACAACACAATCCCTAGACTAAACTTTTCTGTGTCAGGAGAGAATCTTTGTAAGAGAAATTGCTGGACTTCAGAGATGTAAATCCCTATCCCCTACCTGTTTTGTATGTATGTTTGAGGTTCATGACTTTGTGCCCTATGTTACGGACTAAGATCAGAGCTGACAAAGTGGCTTTGTAAATGTGCTGACTGGTCTGTACAACCTATGTTGTATTTGATGTATTTTTGACCAAAACAATAATAAAAACTATTGATAAATAAAAAAATTAATCTACTGACTGGAGGGACTGTGATCCGGTCGGCAGAGAAAATGCCCAAGACTGGGCGTCACCTTTGGAAATGATCATACCCACACGTTGACTCTCATCCCCAGAAGAGCACGAACGTAGTCTAGACTTAAAGTACAATTTACACAACTCCCTGAACCGAATGAAATTGTCGCTACCCCCGGTAAATCTGTCCAGGAGGTCAACCTTAGGTTCAGGGCAGGCCTGGTACCCACCTCCGGAACCTGCTGCCTGTGGTCTCTGGATCTGCAAGACGGTCGCACGGAGGTCAGCTACCTCCAAATACAGACCCTGCAGCTGTCCAACCAGTGCAGACATAGGATCCATAGCTGCACTGATCCAAACAAAATGGCGGTTTTTGGCGGTTGATAATGTCACAAATACAGGAGTGGGGAGGGACACAGAACTAGGCCTCAAGGCTAGGGAGAGGGAAAAGGTCACCTCCTAGGAAGCCCCTAAACCTGGCCCTGACTCATGTCAGTATGTATAGACCCTGAAGGTGGGAAAATACATACGCCGGAACCTAGACCCTAGAAGCCCTGAAATACCCTAGGTAGTGGCAGGGAATAAGACTACTGGTTCCTTCCCAGGTGAACAAACAAGCGTATCCCTGAGGCCAAGTAACAACAAGAACAGGGGAACAACCAAATACAAAGAGCAGTACAACTTATCTTATAGAAAACTCTTCCAAATACAAGCATAGAATATCAACCGCATGGTATGAAGTGTGAGAGCAAACTAAGTAGGGAATGCAGTAATGACCATGGGCTGCACCTGGCAAGAGGTGTGGTCATTACCAAACCACAATACTGAGAATCAAGAGACCCTCAGTTAACCTCACGTGCAGTCAGTCTCTCCGATCTTCTAACCTCTGTCACAGAAGGTACCGTGACAACTGCTTGCAATTTCTAGCACATACACACACTTGGCTATTCCTAGGTGCTATATTCAATTTTTAGCCTATATTGTGGGATCAAACACACAATATCTTAGGAATGTGCAAAATAGCAACACTGAGCACCTATGAAAAACAGTACAGACCAAATTAAGTTTAAAATACAAACTTTATTGGAACCTCAGAATTACACATATAAAATACATAAAATATGGAGGATACAATATCCACAGAAAACAGCGTTTTAGAGCTATTTTTCTAATAGAAATGTATGATTTCAGTAATTATATTGCACAAATGGTCAATCAATGGTCAATATCACTGCCCCTACACACTTCAAAAAAAAAAAAAATTTATAACCACTCCCATGCACTTCTATGGGCCCAACGGAAATAGCCGAGCCAGCACTCGGCAATTTTTGGCGGCCCCATAGAAATGATGGAGGGTGGCTGCGCATGAGCAGTGCACCCTTCACCACTTTTGGGGCTCCAGTGGTGGGACCTGCACCTATCAGAAAATGGGGGCATATCCTAGCAATATGCCCCCATGGTCTGAGATGAGACAACCCCTTTATGGATCACTTCACACTTGTGGCAAAGCTATACAGCAGGCTATTCTGCCAGCAAACAGCCTGCTGGTGTTCTCCATATCCAGCATAGCTGGATAGTGCAGCATGCTCGACAGACTGTATTTATACTGTAGAGGAATCCAATGGAGATCCAGCCGCTTTTCAGCATAAATGGCAGGATTCGGCTGGACAAAAACAGTTGCAGTGATTTTTTTTCAGGCTGAATCCCAGGATTTATGCCGGGAAACATCTGCATCATTAAAAACAAAAAGATGGCATTTAGTAATTTAACCCCTTAAGGACTCAGCCCTATTTCACCTTAAGGACTTGGCCATTTTTTGCAAATCTGACCAGTGTCACTTTAAGTGCTGATAACTTTGAAACGCTTTGACTTATCCAGGCCATTCTGAGATAGTTTTTTCGTCACATATTGTACTTCATGACACTGGTAAAATGGAGTAAAAAACAATTCATTTTTATTTATAAAAAAAATACCAAATTTACAAAAAATGAAGTAAAAAATTGCTAATTTCCAAGTTTCAATTTCTCTACTTTTATAATACATAGTAATACCTCCAAAAAATAGTTATTACTTTACATTCCTTATATGTCTACTTCATGTTTGGATCATTTTGGGAATGCTCTGCCTTCTTTTCACTTTACTCCTCCCCAGCCTCTGCCTTTGCCCTATCGATGAGGCAAGAGACTTGGAGGGCGGGCAAAGGAAGAGGCTGGGGAGGAGTAAAGTCAAAAGAAGGCAGAGCAGCCTGGGCACCTACACACTGAATGCCGCCCCTGGGCACTTACATACTGAACGCTGCCCCTGGGCACTTGCGAGTACCCATTTCCATATGAATTAAACTTCGTTTTTCCTGCTGGTGCAAGTCTAAAGACAAAGACAAAGGTACCGTTACAATCCTGTATAGGTGTGCTACAGAGCCATGTAAGCACTGTATATAACCATATGGAGGTGATAGACTCCCTTTAATAAAATCTGTAAAAAGGAGATAAAATTTGCAAAAATACAAAACGAACAACAGGTGGCAAAACAACAAATCCCAAAAAATTCTTTAAATATATAAATGCTAAAAAAAAAAAAAAAGGTCTGTGCAGGTAGGTCCCCTAAATAATGGTAAAGGGGAGGGGAGGGGTAGTCACTGAAGATAAGGAAAAGGCAGAGTTACTAAATGTTATTTTATTTTTTTAGCTCTGTATATACAAAAGAAGAGAAAGGAGCTGATATCTGTGGTGCTGGGGCTGTTACATCCAGCGATATTCTCAATTGGCTAACTGTAGATATGGTCCAAGATATGTTAAATAAGGTAAATGTGAACAAGACTCCAGGTCCAGATGGATTACACCCAAGAGTTCTTAAAGAGCTCAGTTCAATCATTGCTGTGCCCCTGTTTATATTTTTTAAAGATTCTCTAGGTACTGGTACAGTGCCAAGTGACTGGTGCAAGGCAAATGTGGTGCCCATATTCAAAAAAGGATCTAGGTCCTTCACAGCTTTTATAGACCAGATAGTTTAACTTCTGTTGGGGAAAAAATGTTTGAAGGACTCTTAAGGGACAATATACAGGAGTATGTGACTGTAAACAATATTATAAGTGATAACTTACATGGGTTTACCAAGGACAGAAGTTATCAGACTAACCTGATTTGTTTTTATGAGGAGGTGAGTAGTAGCCCGGACAGAGGGGCAGCTGTGGATGTAGTGTTTCTGGATTTTGCAAAGGCTTTTGATACTGTCCCTCATGGATGTTCAATAGGTAAAGTAAGATCTATAGGCTTGGAAAGTATAGTTTGTAATTGGATTGAAAACTGGCAGAAGGAGCGTGTCAAGAGAGTTGCGGTCAATGATTCGTATTCAGAATGGTCCCAGGTTATGGGTAAGTGGTGTACCCTAAGGTTCAGTGCTGGGCCCTCTATTATTTAATTTATTTATTCATGATATTGAGGACGGGATTAATAGCACCATTTCTATTTTTGCAGATGACAACAAGCTATGTAGAACTGTACAGTCTATGGAAGATGTCCATAAACTACAAGCTGACTTGAACACTCTGAGTGATTGGGCAAATGAGGTTTAATGTAGACAAATGTAAAGTTATGCTTCTTGGTAGCAATAATCTCTGTGCTTCATATGTCCTAGGTGATGTAACACTGGGAGAGTCACTTATAGAGAAGGATTTGGGTGTCCTTGTGGATGGTAGATTAAATTATAGTATACAATGTCAATCAGCTGCTTCTTAGGCCACCATGATATTGTCATGCATTAAATGAGGCATGGACTCGAGGGGAAGAGATGTAAAATTACCACTTTGCAAAGCATTGGTGCAGACTAATCTGAAATATGCAGTTCAGTTCTGGGCACAAGTGCATAGAAAGGACGCACTGCAGCTGGAAAAATACAGAGGAGAGCAACTAAACTGATAAGGAGCATGGAGGGTCTTAGATAGGAAAAAAAAAATGAAAAGAATTGAATTTATTTAGTCTTGAGAAGAGACGTCTAAGGGGGGATATGATTAACCTATACAAATATATATATATAGGCCATACAAAAAATAAGGTGAAAAACTGTTCCATGTAAAATGCCCTCAAAAGACAAGGGGGCACTGCCTCTGACTGGAGAAGAAAAAGTTCAGTCTCCAGAAGCGTCAAAGTTTTTTTACTGTAAGAAATGTGAAGCTGTGGAATCGACTTCCTCAGGATGTGGTCACAGCAGGAACAGTGGACAGTTTTAAAAAGGGTTTAGATTAATTCTTAAAAGTAAACATTTATGCTTATGAAAATGTGTAGAAATCTGAGTCTCACTTCCTTCTGGGATTCGTGTCCAGACCTATCCCTTAGTTGAACTTGATGGACTTATGTCTTTTTTCAACCGCGTCAACTATGTAACTATGTAACGATGTAACAGGGCCAGGTGTGATGATGTTTTCACTGCCTGGTTCTGTCAATCAAAGTGCAGAGGGCACTGCAGTTGCAAAGAGAGGTGTAGGTGTAACAACAACACTCCTAGAGGTTCATTCACATTTAAGTCGCAGATTGCGGCGCTAAGGACTTTTGCACCGTTATCTGTGTCAGAAATACGCCAAATATAGGCGTATTTCTGGTCAATGAATGACCCCTTTTGTCTTTTTGGATGATGGATTTATGCGGTAGATATGTATATTAACTTAGACATCAAATTTGTTTCTTTAACACCATTATATTATACAGTATATAAAATCAATGCATTTTTGTGATATTTATTTGTATATTTGGTCTCATTTCTATTTTTGCTTGTGGATACAGTTTTATAAATATTCTGTCACTTCTTTTTCCCTTGTCACATATTTTCATCTATACTTGGGTAGCACTCTGTTTATTTTTTATCATCTTCTCTTTACTAGTGTTGAGCGAGCATGCTCGGCCGAACTGCTGTTCGGCTCGAGCATCACTATGCTCGGCACATGGCGGTACTTGGCCGAGTACCGCATGTGCTCGAGCGCCATGCTAGAGCCTCCTCCCCGGCATGTTTTCGCGGTTGCTATGCAGCCAATAAACGTGCAGGTAATTACTGCCCGAACTGTAATGCCCTCACTGGCGGCTCTAGTTGAAGGTTCCTAAAAACATTAAGGTTCCTGAACTTTTTTTTATAAAGATTATATTGAAATATACTTACTTCCTGCCGGTCCTGGTCCGTGCTATGTCCACCTCCCCTTGGTGACGCAGAGGTCCTTGAAGACCCGGCAACAGGAGATGGTGCTGTTGGGGTTGAGCTGGTTGATGATGAAAACTAAAACAAAGATACATACTGATTAATGCTATGAATCTTATTGTATTAGAAAATCATATTGTCGCTTGTACTTACCGCTTGCTGAATGCGACGGCACATTCTGTGTGGACATCTAGGAGCACTTTCTGAGACTTTAGACATCTGTAGAGACATAATACAAAAGCAAATAAACATGCTATATGAACAAGTCAATTGAGATATCACAAATATATAAAATGTATTTTAAAAACGTACTTTTTAGAACAAGTTTTGGCTGCTTCGTCACTCGATTAAAAATTTTTGGGTTTGGAGATGCTAAAATAACAAAAAAAAGATAAATTAAAAATTAAAAACATTGTTCACATAGACTTGATTTTGAAGCCCCCCTCAGTGCCATTTGCCCACCCACAATTCCATCTGCCGCCCCGCATTGCCATCTGCACCCCCGTACCATCTCCCCCCTCCCAGTGCCATCAACTCCCTCCCATACCATAATCTGCCAACATGCCAACAGCCCCCCATTGCCATATGCCCCACCCTCAGTGCCATCTGCCCCCTCCATTACCATCAACTCAACCCCCCCTGCCATAATCTGCCCACATGACGTGAGCCTCAAACAGTGCCTCTTCCACCCCCCTGCCATCAGCCACACCTCTCTTCCATCTGCCCCCATTCACTGCCATCCTGGCCCCCCAGTGCAATAATTTTCCCCCTATTCCATGACCCACCAACAGTGCCTTGTTCCCACCAAAATTGCCATCAGCCCCACCTATGTGACATCTTCCCCCCCACCTTGCCATCACCCACACAACAGTGTGCCATCTGTCCAAGCACCCACATCCCAGTGCGATAATCTGGCCCTAATGCCAGGAAGATAGATGAGAGAAAGAAAGAAAGAACTTTCTATACATACCTGTTTACTGTGAACTTCATCCAAGATGGCCGCTATGTTTGCTGGAGTTGGTGACATTTATGGAGCATGCTCAGTTCCTCAGACGGAGCCATTACAGACGGATCCGTCCCAATTGACTTCAATTGTGTGCCAGGATGGATCAGTTTGGCTCTGCATCGTCAGGTGGACACCAAAACGCTGCAAGCAGCGTTTTGGTGTCCGCCTCCAGAGCAGAATGGAGACTGAATGGAGGCAAACTAATGCATTCTGAGCAAATCCTAAATGCACCAGTGAAGTGTGAATATATAGAAAACAGTGGCTCACCCTCTTCCTATATGGATAAGGTGCACACCCCCTGGTCCCACCCTTAGGACCAAATATCAAAATACGTCTAGAGGTGTGGGGGGGCACACTTCAAAAGACAACACTCAATGGGATAGTGATGTTACACTTTAATATCAAAATTAAGTTAAGAACATACCCCTAAAACATACATAAAATATGGCACATCAATTAGGTCTGAACCAATCCAATCCAATGCACACTCAGTTATAGGATGTAATATACCCGCCAGATGGCTGTAAATGGCAATTTGTACTATTGTCCACAATCAGCGATGCTGTCCACAGTGTTATCCAGCAAATGTCCAGCAACTACAAGCATCAGAGAATAGTGTCCCGCAAATATATAGAGCAGATGTATGCGTTTGCGTCCACTAACTACCGAGCTGATAATCGGCCTATTCAATCCAGTGCACTTCCAGTATACTGCCCGTAGTTATGAGCTTGAAAATGCTTTTGTACAATGCGATTTGTGCTCCAAAAACGAGCCCGGTCTTACCCGTCACCGCTGCTGTAGCGTTGGTCCAGGAGGCCGCACACCCGCAGCGTCCCACGTGGTGTGCTTCTGCCTGTACGCGGCGTCCCACGTGACCTGGTAACCAAGGGGACCGGATGCAAGCTCGTATGACGTCAGTCTTGTGCGTCAACTTCCACTCAATGCTGTTTACTCCGTGTCTCTTTCTTTCCTTGCCGGCTTTCTTTCTTTTCTTTACTACTAGGTGGATCAACGCTCACTCTAGACACCGCCAGACGCGTTTCGGGGTCTCAAGCCCCTTCCTTAGTGGCCACTGAGGAAGGGGCTTGAGACCCCGAAACGCGTCTGGCGGTGTCTAGAGTGAGCGTTGATCCACCTAGTAGTAAAGAAAAGTGAAGTGTATATATGTTTTTATTTCTGTACTAAAATAGGCCAGTAAACGCTTTTAACACATATAACTGCAGAAGTGAACTGAAAATATATTTTTCTTTTTGTACTGAAATAGGCCAGTAAATGCTTTTAGCAGAAATAAATGCACCAGTGAAGTGAGTATTGGTTTTTCTTTCTGTACTGAAATAGGGCAGTAAACGCTTTCTAAACATATAACTGCAGAAGGGAACTGAGATTATATTTTTCTTTTTGTACTGAAATAGGCCAGTAAATGCTTTTAGCAGAAATAAATGCACCAGTGAAGTGCGTATATATTTTTCTTTCTGTACTGAAATAGGCCACTAAACGCTGTTGCAACAAATAGGTGCACCAGTGAAGCGTGTATATGTTTTTCTTTCTGTACTGAAATACGGCAGTAAACACTTTCAACACATACCGTATAACTGCAAAAGTGAACTGAGAATATATTTTTCTTTTTGTACTGAAATAGGCCAGTAAATGCTTTTAGCATAAATAAATGCACTAGTGAAGTGCGTATATATTTTTCTTTCTGTACAGAAAAAGGCCACTAAACGCTTTCACAAATAAATGCAACAGCGAAGAGCATTTAATTTTTTTTCCATTTTGTACTGAAATAGGACACTGAATGCTTTCACCACATATAACTGCGGAAGTGAAGTGCGTATATTTTTTTCCTTTTTGTACTGAAATAGGTCACTGAACGCTTTCACCACATATAACTGCAGAAGTGAAAGGCATATATATTTTTCCTTTTTTGTACTGAAATAGGCCACTAAACTCTTTCATAAATAAATACAACAGTGAAGTGCGTATTTTTTTCCTTTTTGTACTGAAATAGGACACTGAACGCTTTCACCACATATACACTGAACAAAAATATTAATGTAACACTTTCGGTTTTTCTCCCATTTTGCATGAGCTGAACTCAAAGATCGGAAACATTTTCTACATACACAAAAAAGACCCATTACTCTCAAATATTGTTCACAAATCTGTGTTAGTGAGCACTTCTCCTTTGCCGAGATAATCCATCCCACCTCACAGGTGTGGCATATCAATGTGCTGATTAGACAGCATGAATATTGCACGGGTGTGCCTTAGACTGCCCACATTAAAAGTACACTCTGAAATGTGCAGTTTGGTCACACAGCAGAATGCCACAGATGTCACAACATTTGAGGGAATGTGCAATTGGCATGATGACTGCAGGAATGTCTACCAGAGCTATTGCCTATGCAATGAATTTTCATTTCTCTGCCATAAGCCGTCTCTAAAGGCGTTTTTCAGAGAATTTGGCAGTACATACAACTGGCCTCACAACTACAGACCACTTGTAACCACACCAGCCCAGGATCTCCACATCCAGCATGTTCACCTCCATGTTCGTCTGAGACCAGCCACCTGGACAGCTGCAGCAACAATCTTGAATAACCAAAGAATTTCTGCACAAACTGTCAGAAACCGTCTCAGGGAAGAACATCTGCATGCTCGTCGTCCTCATCGGGGTCTGGACCTGACTAATAGTGATGGGAGAACATTGGCCGGGATGAATCGCGAACGAGCGTTCGTGATCATATGTTCACGAACCGCGCATTCTCAGCGGGCCCCATTCATTTTAATGGCAGGTGAACCTGAAAAACCTTCAGATCATATTTGCAGCCAGCAATCATTTACTAAAAGTACACAAATAGACCTACAACATGGACAGTTATATACCAGAGGGGGATCATTGACAAAAATTCCCACAAAAAATATGTATTTTAATTAGGGGCCGTTTTATGCATCTTAAAGGGTAACTCAAAAATGTGCCCTGCCAGAGCCTAGAAAAGTTTTGTTTCCTATCAGTTTGATGTATACAAATGTGCAGCACTTCACGTTCCTGCAGAGTCCATAAAAAAATGCATATGTTAACGTAATTTTTTTTTCTACCATAGAACTGTAAAGGTGAACAGACGACACTGTACGGCATCGACGACACTGTACGGCATCAGTCTGAGGCATCTGTTAACGCATACATTTTTGGTATGCATTAAATGGATGGCAAAAATAGGATGTGAACCCAGCGCTAGTGTCAGAATAAGCACCAGTACACAGCAGAGCAGCGTGGTGGAGAGGGCAGGCCGCTATGAATTGACGGAGCGCTACCTGGTCCTGGTGGTCAGGGATGAGGACTGTGTTTCCCAAGGATCATTTTCTACTGGGAAATACAGGGCACAGTATAATACATTAGATGGGGTTGGGTGCACAGTCACATGACCCTGTGACATTAGAAGGTCCTTATGGTGAATACGGTTCATACGCCATCATAATGAGAGGCAGAGGAGTGAGACAGGGGTGTGATTATGTGGCTAGAGATACAAAATTTAACTGTCGGCCAGTAGAGGCCTCAAAAATTTGCCAAAAGGCATTCAACTGACAGCAGAGAACTTTGGATTCTGTGGCTGGATGTGCATTAGGCGGTCACAGGATAAATATGTAACTGTCGGCCAGTAAAGGCCCCAAAAATTAGGCATTCACCTGACATAAAAGGGCATATTTTGTTCTGTGTGGTGGCGGATACGTGTGGGCTGGCATAAGGAAATTCAATTACACGTGGTCATCACAGGTGTTGAATTCCTCCAAGATCCATGTCTCATTCATTTTTAGAAATGTGAGGTAGTACACACTATCCACACTGCCGTGAGCTAGGCGGGTGCGCTTGTCGGTCACAATCCTCCCTGCTGCGCTGAACGTCCTTTCGGACAGGACACTTGACGAGGGGCAAGTCAAGAGTTCCATGGCAAATTGTGCCAGCTTTGGCTACAGGTCAAGCATGCACACGCAGTAGTCAAGGGGTTCCTCACTTCTCAGAGCGTTCACATTGGCAGTTAACCCAATGTAGTCAGACACCTGTCGGTCTAGGCGTTCCGTGAGGCTGGATCCGGAGGGTGGCTGTCGATGGGTTGGCTGCAAGAATATTCTCATATCAGAAGTGACCAACACATCTTCAAATCGCCCTCTTTTTGCAGGCGCGGTAGGATTGGTATCCGCACCTGTTTTGCTGTGGGTGGAAATTCCTCTGCCAGTGCCCGCAACAGCAGTGTAGGAGTCAGCAAGTTACATTGCACTGACATTTTTGGTGATAATGCTTCACACAGGCTGTGAATGATGTCCTCCTCCAGCCACAAGTTGAAGTAAGACAAAAAAAAGTTTCTCCCGTCTGTCTGGAGAGAGAGAGAGAGTCTGCCTGCTGGGAGATCTATCAGAAAGGGAAGATAAAAGTGATCTCTTCCTGTCAGCTGTGGAACAGAATACCAGACTGCAAAGTATGTTCTAGAGGAGTGAGATCATGCCATTCAGAGACCAGTGACAAGACGTATTCCTCCTGTCAGAGCTGAACTAGGTGGATGCCTGCACCTGCTGCAAGCGACCAGATCTGGAGCCAGACTGCACCTTCCGTCACGTACCAGACCAAGGAAAACAGCTATCTGCAGAACTGTGAGTGGCACCGGTGCTAATCTGTGATAGGTCATAGAATAGGGGAATTTATTCAGTGCACTGTAGAAGCGTACCCTGGGTAGCAGGGGTAGATAGGAAACTTTTAGTGGAGAGTAGATTGTACTCATTCTGTTTTTATGCATTACCATTCTTGCCGATTTATGTAAACCTGTTTATACCATTTCTGTCATTTGTCCATTGTGCCTCTGGTGCATTGGTACTATACTGTTAATCCAATTTTCCGGCAGTTACATTTTGTTCTTTAATAAAGCCGGTGTATGCTTCAGCCTCCTTGTCTGCTGTACTGTATTTAAATCCTAACCCTGTGGTCTTTTCCTCTTCAGACCGCTAAAAGTGGCACTGCGCACGGGATACAGTCACAGAGATGGAGGTGGCTGAAGGCAATGTGCATGCTGTTAATGTAAGTAGCTCAAACAATGGTGGAACCCCTGCAAGGGCCCTCCCTATTGGCACATTGTTTAACTTGCTACCCAAATTTGATGGCCAGAACATGTCACTGTCGGACTGTGTGACAAGGATACAGAGAGCTGCTAGGATTTACAATGTCAACCCAGAACTACAAGTAGAAATTGCTTTGGCTGCTCTAGAGGGTGAGGCCCGTAAAAATGTTCTACTACAACCGGAAGCCACGCGCAATTTGTTGAAAGAGATTCCTGGAAGAAATATACGGTAAAACGCCCAGTGCAGGGCACCTCTGGGCGAAGTTTTTTTCACCGGATGCAGCGGGAAAACTAAGGTGTCTGGGACCTGTAGACCGGCATGGGACCTGTAGACCGGATACTGCGGGAACAATTCATTCTGGGGCTCTACAGGACTCCCCTGAAACAGGCCCTGCAGGAACGAGTCAGGGTGGACCCTACCCTATCTTTTTGACAAATATTGGCAGAGGTTGTGCAAAGACAGTTATGCTTCCAGGAGTAATACGGACCCAGACCGTCACACCCCTCGGGGTTACGAAAAATCAAGGAGTCCTGGTCAGAGTGGTGCAAGACTTTTAACGAGCTCCCTGAGTGCTATGCATGAATAGTTGACACACCTGTAAAAACGGATGGAGTCGTGCTATACCCCTGAGGCTGCCTATCTGGCCCGACAACAAACCTATCAGGCGACCCCATGGGTTCCTACACCAGAACATTCTCACCTAGCTTCTCAATATTCTCCACTGAGGCAAGTCACTAGAGTCCTAAGGGCAGCCCCCATATGCAGACAAGGAGAAGGCCGTTAAGGGCCACAGTGTTGGTGGTGTGGAAATTACGGACATTGTACCAGAGAGTGTCGGAGTGATCCGGCTGGACACCCAGAACCGCTGTTAAACTTCCTGCCCCTAGTAGTGGGGCGTACTGCGGGGAAGGTGGAGAGCCAAGATAAACAGCGTGGCTACGAACACCTGGTCGCAGGGTGTCCCACCATACAAGCTGAATTTGAAGGTATTCCTGTCGACTGCTTACTGAATACCGGGTCACAGGTGACGACTATGCCTGATTCACCGTTACTTCCAAGCACTGGCCAAGCCAGAGTGAGAGACGTTGGTCCAGGTTACAGCGGCCAATCAACAACAGATCCCTGTCACAGGAGTCGTGTGGATGAATGTACGGCTATGTGGGCAGGAAGTAGTATGGTAAGGTATTCTGTTGGTCCCCAAGACGTTCAAAGAAGAAGTGCCAGTGATAAAGGGCATGAATATTCTGCAAGAATTGGATCAGATCATGTTCACCAAATGGGGGCCAGGTTATTGGAAGCAAGCCACTCCACACTAATCTACTCAGAAAGCGTTTCAACGGCTGATCAGATTCTGTGGGACACAGAAGAGTGTTCCAGCACACCAGTCTGTGGAAACAATCCGAGCTCCAGGAAAGGCTACCCTCACGCTGACCCCAGAATGGATTGGGAGAACCATCTTGGACCAGATGGAAATAAATGTGAAGGTTCTCAGTTTGGAACAACAGCGAGCAGTTGAAACCATGCTGTGGGAGAATCCATCTGCATTTGCCTGTCACGCCGATGACTTTAGCTGCACGGATGCTATCACACATGATATAGCTTGCTGCATTCTCAAAGTGCTGCTTTTATAAGTGCAGCTGAGATATTCAGGAGATACTCAGGAGGTAATCTGGAGGTGGATCCAATCTAAAAAAGTTAGATTTGTTTGTTTAAAATCTTTCCCCTCTTTAAAATGGCAGACCTGGTTCTGTGCAGGAATTGTTGTGCTTTTATTTCAGGTTTCACTCTTTGGAGGTTTGGATGCTGTTTGATCTGTAGACAGCTCTCCATAATGCAGCAGGAAATTTCATTTTTGAAATCTGAGATTTGTAAATTAACTGTTAAACAAACTCAGGCTGGGAATGTTGCAATGCCACTGCCACAGAGGCCCCCTAGAAATGGAAGATGGGTTACTGCGGGTTCTGGTAGACTGAGAGTTGTTGATAGAAGACATGTCCCACAGTCTGTGGCTCTCCATAATTAATTTGCAGCACTTTCAGAGTGCAAGAGCAACATGGAGGATGGCTCAGGCACAGTGGGTGAGGAGCAATCATCCTCCCATGCCTAAAGTATGCAAGACTGCAGCCAAAGACAAAAGGGATATAGACTGATAGTAAGCAGCTGTTGGTGGGCGATTCTATCATAAGAGGTGTGAAATTGAGGAAAATGGTGTTGTGAGATGTCTCCCTGGTGCTACCGCAAGCAGGAAAATATGACGTATCCTTAATATTGTTAGGCAAGCAAAGAAAGAAAGGGAAGTGGATGTTATTGTCCATCTTGGGACAAAAGATCTGGCTTGCAATGAGGTTTCAAAGGTGAAGGAAGCTTTTCACACACTTGGAAATGATATACGGGAGGTTGCATCAACTGTTTCATTCTCTGCAGTTTTGCCTGTGCATAACCTTCAGCATGCCAGGAATTCAATGTATGGCTTGGTGAATGGTGTCTGAACCAAGGGTTTGGCTTTGTGTCTCATGTTAGCTCTCGTTGGAATGGAAAAGAACTGTACAAGAAAGATGGTTTGCATCTTTCTCTCAAGGGAACGAATGTCCTCAGTGAACAGTTCAAAGTATTTGCTAAGGAGCATTTAAACTAGGAAAGGGGGGCAAAAGGGTGATAATACAGCAGTCCGACTGCCCCCACAGAACAATGCCAGAAGATGCCAGTAGCACATAGGTTAAGAAATGACAAGCTCAGATTCTTGTCTACAAATGCTCGCAGTTTAGGGAATAAGATCAATGAACTTGAGTCTATAATGGCATCTGAGAATATAGATTTAGTGATACTGATACTGGTCTCTATAGGAAGGAGACAGACAGAAATAGTGTGTTACATTTTAAAAGTACCCACCTCATATCTCTAAAAAAGGCTATTCCTAAATGACTGATTCAGCGAGTAAGATGTATTGTTTCCGATCAAGAGGTTAGGAGAGATGGTTGAGAGATTTAAGGTGAGGGGCTAGCCTGAAAAGGTCCTCAAGGAGGCTGTGGTTAACCCGGTTCGGGATAAGATGAAAGGAAAAAGTCCCAGGATTGTTTTTTCACACAAATTTAATCCTTTTAATAAATGATTTGATTACATTGTACGTAAACATTGGCGACTATTAGGGAGATCTTATCCACAGGTTGTGGAATTTAATAATCCTCCACTGATCTGTAACCAATGAAGTAAGACCTACCATGACCAATTGGTGCATGCTGATATTGGCCCCATGAGTGTTATCCCACGACAGAGCTTGCTGAGGCATCAGAGGAATGGTACATATCCTTGTTTACATTGTGCGCAATGTTCGCACATTATTAAAGAATCCTTTTATCATCCGCATACTGGTAAAGCCTTTAGAGTTCAGGGCTATTTCACATGTGACTCTTCTAATGTTATATAATTAATAAAATGTCCCTGTGGGTCAGCTTACGTCAGGGAGACAATGCAAACTGTGAGAGATCGCATTTGTAAGCACAAGTCCATGATACGGACCAGTCATTTACTATTACCTATACCAGCCTATTCATTTCCCAAATAAGGTTTCTATGAGACTCTGAGGTTGTCCATTTGTAGTAGTGATAAAGCTGCGATATATGGAATCAAATGACAGTTTTTTTCTTTGCAGACGGGAAACCTGCGATGAACCACTGAATTAGTGGTATCGTCGGTATTGTTAATTTACTTTTGATATGTTTTGTTTGTTATATGATTGTCTATATGTGTCATATGATTGATTGACATGCGCCTGGGTTCCACCCCTTGGCATTTGACGTCACTACACGTGTAGGACTAACTCTGATATATAAGTGTGTGAGATGTATTATAATACTGAGCTGATGAAAGCTGGACGGGCCAAAACGCGTCCTTCAATTGTTATCTTGTGAATTTATCCAGCTATGGAATAAAAGCAAATGAATTGAGGAAAAGAAACGCCCGCTGAGATTTATTATACTTCCTCTTGGCTGATGGCACGAATATCTTCCCGGGAGAAATGTATTTTATCAAGACAGGAGCCACTGTGATCAATCGGGCAGGATCTACGATGAGGTTCTTATGATCAGTGAAGATTATCACTGGATGTTGGGCCCCCTCTAATAAATAACGCCACTCCTCCAAGGCAAGTTTTATGGCAAGAAGTTCTGTCTCCTATAGAGTAATCCCTCTGAGCAGGTGAGAAGAGCTTGGATGAGAATCCACATGTAAACATCTTGCCCTTGGAACCTTTCTGTAGCAAAACAGCACCGTCCATTTCTAAAAAGAATTGGCGGGAGACATCGGGATGCCGCAGAACAGGTGCAGAAGCAAATTACCTTTTTAATTGGACGAAGGCGGTCTCTGCCTCAGGAGGACAGTCTTTGGCATTCACCCCTTTCTTAGTAAGAGCGGAGATTGGAAAAGTAAGGGATGAAAAATTCGGGATGAACTAATGGTAGAAATTAGCGAATCCAAGGAAGCGCTGTATAGCACAAAGAGCCTAAGGGCGGGGCCAGTCCATTACTGTGTTAAATTTTTCAGGATCAATCTACAACCCGGCATCCGAGATTATCTGAGAAACAGTACATTCGATTTTTCAAAGATGCATTTCTCGAGTTTGGCATAAAGTTGATTCTCTCTCAACCGCTGTGAAACTAAATGTATATGCTTCTGGTGAGTGGTCAGATCTGGGGAGTAGATCAGTATATTGCCCAGTTAAACTATCACGCTGACATAGGGCAGATCCTGGAAGATATCATTTACCAACCCCTGGAATATGGCGGGAGCATTGGATAGGCCGAAAGGCATGACAAGATACTCGTAGTGTCCATAACGAGTGTTGAAAGCAGTCTTCCATTCATCGCCCTTTCGGATGCAGATATGGTTGCATGCACCACGCAGGTCGAGTTTAATGAAGACCTTAGCCTCCCGGATCCTATCAAAGAGTTCAGAGATTAGAGGAAGTGGGTATTGATTCTTGACTGTGACCTTATTCAGACCTCAATAGTCTATACAAGGCTGTAAGGATCCATTTGCACCTGCTGGAGAAGTAGATTTCCGGATAAACCCCCTCTCGAGATTTTCCTTGATGTACTTAGACATCACTTGGGTCTCTGGAAGTGAGAGTGCGTAGACTCGACCACAAGCAGGAGTGGCACTAGGCAAAGGGTCAATCAGACAATCATACGGACGATGAGGAGTTAGGGTCTCGGCCTCTTTCTTACTGAAGACATCCGCAACACTGGCATATTGCTGTGGGAGTCCAGGCAGATCTACAGGTACAGTAAGTGAGGAAGCAGGTCGGACCTCAGATAGAGTGACAAGATGATCCCCAAAGCAGAATCTGACCGGAGTGCCAGTCCACAACAGGAGTGTGCTGAGGCAGCCAGAGGAGACCAAGGATAACCGGATTCACGGAGGCTGGCAGCACATAAAATGAGATCATCTCAAAATGCAGAACCCCAATTTGCAGATTAAGGGGCATAGTGACAGAAAGCACTGGTTCTGGGAGTGGTAATCCATTTACGGAAGCCACTGACAGAGGTCTTTCTAGACAGATGGTAGAAAGCCGGTACTGACGAACCAGAGCTTGCTGAATAAAAATTAGCGGATGACCCACAGTCCAGGAATGCTGGCAAAGACAGTGTGACTCCCTGGAGCGAGAGAGTCACTCAGGGAGGACTCCTTCTTGTCTAGGACCACCTCTCCAACTGATCCTAGAGATTGGCGTTTCCCAACTTCTGTAGGCACTTATGCACAAAATGGCCCTGGCCTCCACAATACAGACACAGGTTCTCTGCTTTGCAGCATAAACGTTCCTGGTCAGACAATCAAAGGCGCTCTATTTGCATGGGTTCTTCAGATGGGGTGGTCTTCTGGTGTATGAGACCTCCTTAGAACATTCCCCTAAATCTATCCTTGTGGCCAAGGTGATCAGGTCATTCAGAGTAGACGGACAGTCGCGACCAGGTAATTCATCCTTAATCCGGTCAGAAAGGCCCTCACAGAACACCGCCAGTTGAGGCTCATTGTTCCATGCAAGTTCGGCAGCCAGGGTACGAAACTGGATGGCGTACTGACCCACAGACGAGGAACCCTGTCATAGATGCAGCAGAGTTGATGCAGCAGAGGACGTGAGGCTGGGCTCTTCAAAGACAAGCTGGAAGGTAGCCAGGAAAGACTGCAGATTGGTGGTGGACCTCCATGTTCCCAAATAGGATTTTCCCAAGCAAGGGCCTCATCAGACAGCAGGGACACAATGAATGCAACCTTGGACCGTTCAGTGGGAAATCTATGCCCATGCAACTCAAAATGGATCAGACACTGGTCCAGGAATCCACAACAGGTTTTTGGATCTCCACCATAGTGGGATGGCAGAGGGAGTTGCACACCAGTGGCACCGAAAGCCGGATTGACCGGTGTGGATATTGCAGGGGTAGCAGTGGCTGAGACCCTGCAGTAGCTGGCATCCAGATGAGCAGCAACATTTTGCATGAACTGCATTATGACATCCTGACGTTCGCTCTGGCGCCTCACTTCATGTAACAATTCCTGAACGACAGGCTTGGGGTGACCAGCGGGGTCCATGACCTCAGTGTACTGTCACAAACCAGTGGGTGTGAACCCACTGTGCCACGTGTCCCGCCTCCTCTAAGAGCATTGTCTAAGTGTACCCCTCGATTCTTCACAGTACCCCTGATGGTGGAGATAGACTTTCCTAAGGGGAACACCAGGTCACTACCTCTTGAGGAGGAAGGCACACGAAGCAGCTGGTCCAGGCGGACCAGGAGATACCTGGGTAGGTACCTGAAGTACAAGCGTAGTCAGGCAGGCGGGGTCCTTACCAGGAGCAACAGAGCAGGACCGAAGAATGAGACAGAGGCATAGTCAGACAGGAAAAAAGGTCAGGGCAGGCGGCACAGAAACAGGTCAGGCAATCCGGATCAGCAACAGGAGAGTCAAGGAAAGCAGGTAGATATCAGATGAGTAGCAGAGCACAAACAAACAAAGTTAAGCACACGAGAGTATCAGGAACTTAGCAAACACAAGGACCTTGACACTGAGGCATCTGGGAAGGAGGCTGAGCCACTTAAGTACCTGCAGGAGAGCCTGGGTTAGTCAGTGAGGTCACATGACCCAACCCATGCAGCCCAGGGAGTGATGCTTGCTGCCACTAGGACAGTGTAACACGAAACCATCAACAAGCATGATGTGGCCAGGGCTAAGTGGAACCTGTGGAGCAGAATCCTCAGCACCACAGCACATACAGCGACAGAGGCCAGGACTGTAGTGGTTGATGAAAGGATCACCGCTGATCACGGTGTCCAGGATCAAAGCGGTAAGCGTGGGAACAGAGGCGTACAGCAGCCACTGTCACACCATCAAACACTGCTTCCTGGCTCCCAACTTGTCAGTGTCCAGTTGTATTAACCCCCTTGCGTGAAACAATGTAGTTACGTTGTCTGCGTAAACAGCAAGCTCACAAGCTTGAACCACGCCATACACAATGGGTGCCAGCTGTGTAATACAGCTGACACTAAACATCAATGCCTGGGATCAGAGGTAATTCTGATGATCCTGTTCATTTAACTCCTTAGATGTCTCAGTCATTAGCGACCATGGCATCTGAGAGTTTAGTCATAGAGGCTCGCACTGATCTCCAATCAGACCTTGGGGTTTGATTGGTTGTTATGGCAGCCTGGTGTCTTGTGAAAGCTGTCAAGCCTGCCACAGTGAAGTGTCTGTTAAGCCATGCCTACCAAAACTTGGTTATGTTGGGTCAGGACAAAGTCATCTCATTGCAAGCGAAAGTGATAGTTAGGGTGGGCTCTCAGCAGTTGGGCTGCTTTCCTCAGTTCACTAACGGACAACATAGCACCCTCTATTTAAACGTCCTTCACTAGTTGTTTCACATTAACAGTCAATGATTTTTTACTTTCTTGACCCACTAGTAGTGTTTGGCGAGCATGCTCGGCCAAACACCAGTTCGGCTTGAGAATCGCTATGCTCAGCACATCGCAGTGTTCAGCCAAATATTGCGTGTGCTTGAGTCGGTGTATTTAAATAAATTTTAGCCTCTACTTCTGAAAAGTTTGACGGGATTCAAACTCATAGCCTTCGCCATTACAGCCAAGAATGTTAACCACTACACTATAGAGCCGCATGGCCAGTTACTAAAATAAATGAAATATGTCACTTCTGCTATATAGGAATACTTACTATTTTTTTTTTTTTACTATTTTTATACTTTACTATATTTTTTTATTTTTTATAATGTAACTGGCCATGCAGCTCTATATGTAGTGGTTAACATTCTTGGCTGTAATTTAGAAGGTTGTGAGTTTGAATCCCCACAGAAACTTTTCAGAAATAAAGGCCAAATTAGATATAAATACACTAGGTGTCCCCAATCACTGACTCCATGTGTACATAGCTATATATGGAGTCAGAGCAGGGACTCCTAAGCTGAACTAGAGTCCCGACACCCTCCCCTCTTCAGAGCAGGGTGTGCCTGGTTTAATGCTCGGGTTATCCGTTTGACTTCCATTGTGTTCGGGGGCTCTGTAGAGGACCCCAGCATCGTGAAGTGTTCTACTCGAGCACCAGAGCACACAAGCACTTTGGTGCTCGACCAACACAACCCACTAGGTCAGCATGTCTGTATCTGTGGGCTCAATCTGCCACTGGGATGACCTGATCTTTTCCAAAACGGAACACCTCTTGCATCAACTCCTTAGTTGCTAGGGTAACACTTTGTTGGCTGACATTCCCCATCCTCAGCAAACTCTTTCCCCTAGCCTAGACAATAAAGGGTATTCAGGCTACAGCTACCCTCTCTCTCTCTCTCTCTCTCTGCCGTGCTGGTTCTATCAGTACAGTAGCCTATCTCAAACCTTGGCTACTGGCAAGGGCAACGATACATCATGATGTTATGACTCTTCTAGTAGACTGGGTAAAGGAACTCTCATACACCCAGCTCTTCCAGCAAGTCTAGATCTAGATCAAGCACTGCTTTAAGGTTCTATGAAAGACCACCTGTGTGAGTTTCTGATTTGGCACATACTTCCAGTGCTTGGATCCCAGTTTATAGGCCATAAGTGTTTTTTAGCACCAGACACAAATACCTCATAGTGGCCATGAATCATAGAACATTAGAGCTCATCACACTGTTCACCACCATTACTCCCTTATTGTTCAATTCCCTTCCCCAAACAACATTGACCACTTACATAAGTCCCACAATTAGAATGGGTACGCTGCTAACTGCCTTAAGGCGCACCTAGATAGTGCTGTCTTCAGGGTGGTGAAGTAGGTTACAAAGCCTGACTTCACCATAGGAGTCACTTGGCATTCAATGTACACTAGACAGGATTATATCAAACTTGCCCACCACCACTGAGCATTCACCCATCAATTCTTTTGCTTCCAACAGGTGGCATAATTCAGCACCTTTCCCTATGGCTTACCACTCAACTGTAGGCTGGAAAAGTTTAAATTCCACTGACTGAAGGTTGTGGGCCACTGTGGGGAACCTCAAGCAAGATGTATTTTTTGATCATACTCCCAGCACTTCCTTTTCAGCAGGCCCCTTCCTGCTTGTCTTCCAACAGCTTGGCATTCTTCTGAACTTGGTACTGTATCTGGGGTGCCATTTTTTTTAGCCACCAACATTTCCCTCAGATCTCTCACTATCTATTCCAGGCATTCCATTCAGGTTTCCATGCTTTTAGCTCTTTGATCTTTACTGGACCACTAAGACCTTCTCGCCTTGCATTTTTTTCTATAAGGTGATGGCTTCCTTCGGCACCTGGTGTATAGTTAGTTTCAGTTCTTGCTTGAGCTTCTCTCACAGGGTGCTCTGCAACATCTGGCTTCTGCTGTCTAGTACAAACTGATCTAGCATCATTATTGCTTACGGCATAAGTAACGGCTATGCCCCCCCATTCCATCACACTTCCTCCAAGTCACAAGAAATATGCTCAAACGTCTGTCTGTCTCTTGCTAGCTGTAATTGTCCTTGCTTTACTCTCTAAGAAAATCACAGAAAAAAGATAATAATGCACTTAGTAAAGTAGATGCAAGCATTATATATGTCCTCACTCTGATATGATAAAATCTGAGACTCTTTTAGCAAATATATTTTGATCAAAACACATCTGTGCCCGCCTACCAAGCGCCAAGGTGGTCTCAGGTCTGGCGGGTCCTACGCTAAACCTACCTAAGCCGTTGGGCTTCTATGTTGAGGAGTGCAGACGCTGCACATATGGTGTGCTGATCCTAGTCACCTCCATGTGCATCAAGCAACCGATGGGAGGAGGAGCAAGCACACTTATATGTACCACCTAATCAAGGCGCTCTATTGGATATCTTGTTTTTTCTGTGATTTTTTTGTCTACGTAGTTTATGCTTGAGGGAGCTCCTATTTTATCTTGGGAGTAGCATTCATTTGCACTTTTGCCCTTCCTATCCAATAGAGCGCCTTGATTAGGTGGTACATATAAGTGTGCGTGCTCCTCCTCCCATCGGTTGCTTGATGCACATGGAGATGACTAGGAGCAGCACACCATATCTGCGGCGTCTGCGCTCCTGAACATAGAAGCCCAACGGCTTAGGTACGTTTAGCGTAGGACCCGCCTGACCTGAGACCACCTTGGCGCTTGGTAGGTGGGCACAGATGTGTTTTGATCAAAATATATTGGCTAAGTGTCTTAGATTTTATCATATTAGAGTGAGGACTTTGTCCATATATAATGCTTGCATCTACTTTACTAAGTGCATTATTATCTTATTTCTGTGATTTTCTTCAATAATATGACCACTGACATCTTTACCCTCTAACATGCTTAGGGCCAGCTCTGTCTCTGTGGAGCCCCATTACACATAGTATGACTGCCTCTTCTAGTCCCTCATGAATATCAGTCCTCATAACTTTGGCAACCCTCCTCTCAGTGCTGGCACTCAGTTTCTGTTGACAATCTTTGCACTTCCTTAAATTAATATAGTCCTTATCTGCAGCACTGGCAATTTCTGACATGCACACATACCTAGCTGCTGCACAGGTGCCATGCTCCCATAGATTTTTTTTTGTCTCTTGTCCCTGTGGTCTGAGGCTGACTCGTAGTTTGCAACACTGTTCTGAGTTGCGGCTGTTTCCTTCTCTACCACATTATTCTGGGCCCTGCCAGACTCTTTGCTTGTGACACAGATCCAGTGTTTCTGTCTGGGCACTATAGAGCACGCTTGGTGTCAGATTCACACCACTACATTCTGCAAGCTCTGGGTCTGTCCCCTTCATCCCTGCAGATTTGTGTCTCTCTTAGTAACACAGTTACCATATTTGTGGACCTTTCTAGCCTGGTCAGGTAACCACAGGTTCTTCAACAACTTTTGCTTGCATTTGTCGGTTGCATCCATGGCCTCCAAAAGTAAAGCAAATAAATCACCAACCAAAGATTATGAGATAACTGCTTCAAATACATTTCAATAAAGGGGCTCATAGAGATCCTCTTTAATATTGATATATACCAATATTAATGCTCAAACACACAAAATTACAAAACTGGGCATCAAGAGATTTTCTACAATGTGTCCAGACTTCAGTTAAATTAACAAATAGGACAAACTATATGCTTCATATACCAAACAACATACTGTATGTATGTATAAGTATATGTACTGATAAGCCATGACATTAAAACCACCAACTGGTAAATAAAATAAAATTCTCATGGCAATGCCACCTGTCAATAGGTGGGATATATTAGGCAACAAGTGACCAATCAGTTCATGAAGCCAAATTGTAATGGCTAGACGACTGGGTCAGAGCATCCAGATGGTGTTACTTACCTGATGAATATGTTGGTACAACCTCAAAACAAGTTGTCTGGGCACCAAATAAAAGTTTATTTCTGAAAAACATTGCAATATCTCCAAACTTGCAATGCCACTTTGAGACTTTTTTTCTTCTTCACTATGAGGTATTTGTGTCTGGCTACGGTTTACATTACTCCTAGAGAGGCTGCATCCAGCAGCAGGGAACTTCACGCTGGGTTCACACCTGAGCGTTCGCGATGGAGCGCTCTGTATGCACGATTGTACGGGCGTTTGCAATCGCGCATACAGAGACAAGCGAACGCCCATTGCCGCGCGTTCCCGGAAGTCTATGTACGGGAACGCGCGACAAGACGCCCCAAAGAAGCTCATGTACTTCTTGGGGCGTCGGGCGTTTTACAGCGCGATCGTACGCGCTGTAAAACGCTCAGGTGAGAACCATTCCCATAGGGAATCATTGGTTCTTGCCTGTTGCACGTTTTACAGCGCGTAGGAACGCGCTGTAAAACGCTCAGGTGTGAACCCAGCCTCAATGCTGTTACATGCTCTTCAAGGATTCTGCGAGCTGTGGTCTCAGAACACCTGGAGTGCCTGAGGTTGCTGATCCCCAGGTTAGGTGATTAGCACCTTCCAGCAGATATTCACGAGAGAAACAAAATGAACTGCAAACATAGTCATGAGTACCCAAGGATCATCTGGTCCAATAAAAGCTATTGTAGCAAAAATTGCTAACAAGTTAATGCAGGCTAAAACAGAAAGGTGTCAGAACACACAGTCCATTATAGTTTGTATGATTGGGGCTTGGTTGTCACAGACTGGTCAGAGTGCCCATGCTGACCCCTGTTGACTGCCAAAAGTTACTACAATGGGCATGTGAGATCAGAACTGGACTTTGGAGCAATGGCAGAAAGGTGCATATACAGGGCCAAGTAGGGATGAGTGAACATCCTAGATCTGTAGACGCTTTGCTCAAAAATTCATTTTAATGCTGTACGGAGTGCTGTCCACATTGGCACTTCTGTTCCACGGCCCCATTGAAAATGAATGGGTCTGCACCGTTCTGCAAAATTGCGGAACGGATCCGGACCATTCATACGGGCATGTGAATGGACCATAACATTATTTAATTGCAGACCAAGTACACCCCGTCATAGCAAAAATTGTTCAGGAATGGTTAGTGGAACGTGAGAAGCAGTTCAAGATGTTGACTTTGCCTCCAAATTCCCCAGATCTAAATCTTATCAAGTATTTGAGGGATGTGCTGGGAAAACTAGCCTGATTCATGGAGGTCTCACTTTGCAACTTACAGGACTTAATGTCTTGTTGGTAGATAACATGGTACACCTTCAGAGGTCTTGTGGAGTCTATGCCTCAATGGTTGAGAGCACTTTTGGCAGCACAAGGGGGACTTACACAATACTAAGCAGGTAGGTGGTTTTAATGTCATGAACAATATGTGTATATATATATATATATATATATATACATATACAGTCATGATCAAAAGTTTAAGACCACTTGAAAAATGGCAAAAAATCATATTTAGCATGGCTGGATCTTAACAAGGTTTCAAGTAGAGCTTCAACATGCAACAAGAAGAAATGGGAGTAAGACAAAACATTTTTTGAGCATTCAATTTAATAAAAGCAACGAATAAACTGAAACAGGCATGTTTTTTAGCTGATCAAAAGTTTAGGACCACACCTCCCAAAAAAAACTAAACCCCCCCAAAACAGAAATCCAACTTCCACACATGAACTCAGTAATGAGTAGCTCCGCCGCTATTGTTGATCACTTCAAAAATTTGTTTCGGCATGCTTGATGCAAGCGTTTCCATGAGGTGAGTAGGAACATTTCTCCAAGTGGTGAAGACGGCCGCACGAAGGCCATCTACTGTCTGGAACTGTTGTCCATTTTTGTAAACTTCCCTTGCCATCCATCCCCAAAGGTTCGCAATTGGATTTAGATCAGGAGAACACTCAGGATGGGCCAAAAGAGTGATGTTATTCTCCTAGAAGAAGTCCCTTGTCCTGTGGGCATTGTGTACTGTAGCGTTGTCCTGTTGAAAAACCCAGTCGTTACCACACAGACGAGGGTCCTCAGTCATGAGGAATGCTCTCTGCAACATCTGGACATAGCCAGCGGCCATTTGACGCCCCTGAAGCTCCATTGTTCCACTGAAGAAAAAAGCACTCCAGACCATTATGGCGCCCCCTCCACTGTGGCGTGTAGAAAACATCTCAGGTGGGATCTGCTTGTCATGCCAGTAACGTTGGAAACCATCAGGACTATCAAGGTTACATTTTCTCTCATCAGAGAATAAAACTTTCTTCCACCTTTGAATGTCCCATGTTTGGTGCTCTCTTGCAAAGTCCAAACGAGCAGTTCTGTGGCGTTCAAGGAAACAAGGTCTTTGAAGACGTTTTTGGTTTTTGAAGCCCTTCAGTCTCAGATGCCGTCTGATGGTTATGGGGCTGCAGTCAGCACCAGTAAGGGCCTTAATTTGGGTCGAGGATCGTCCAGTGTCTTGACGGACAGCCAATTGGATCCTCCGGCTCAGTGCTGGTGACATTTTTTTGTGTCTTCCACTTTTTTGTTCCATAACCCTCAGGATCATTTAAGAAATTCCAAATGACTGTCTAACTGCGTCCCACCTCAGCAGCAATGGCGCGCTGTGAGAGACCCTGCTTATGCAGTTCAACCCGACCACGTTGAAAAAGTGAGAGTTTTTTTGGCCTTCGCCATCACAACGTGTGACTACCTGACAGAAAATGACAATGAGTCCACATCTTTGCACAGATTTGGCCTTTAAGGCATGTGGTCCTAAAATTTGGATCAGCTGAAAAACAGCCTGTTTCAGTTTAATCGTTATTTTCTATTAATTGAATGCTCAAAAAATGTTTTGTCTCACTCTCATTTCTTCTTGTTGTGTGTTGAAGCTCTACTTGTTAAGATCCAACAATGTAAAATGTGATTTTTTTTGCCATTTTTCAAGTGGTCTTAAACTTTTGATCAGGACTGTATATATATATATATATATATATATATAGAGAGAGAGAGAGAGAGAGAAAAAAAAGTCCAGCGGGAGCACCAGCCTGAAGAGTGGGTGCAAAATCCAAGGGGGATAGCGGCAATCCCCAATAATATAATCGAAGAAACAGGACTGCACTCCAGATTGAGATGAAAAAATCAAAGTGGTTTTATTCACCCATATTAGGCATATCTTGCGAAAAGCTTGAGAAAGGCTCGCAAGAGCTGAAACGTCGCAAGATATGCCTAATATGGGTGAATAAAACCACTTTGATTTTTTCATCTCAATCTGGAGTGCAGTCCTGTTTCTTCGATTATATATATATATATATATATATATATATATATATATATTAGCAAGCAGATCATGAATACAAACCAAAAACTGTAAAAACAGTATAAATTAAAGCATTCAACACTAGAACCACAAGATGCAGCTTAATATCATGCAGCTGAAGTAACTCCAAAATGATATACCAAGATCCATAAAACAAAGAGCTAAAAAATAGTTCATGTAAAATACACTGAAGGCAGTTTTCCTGTTCTAGGCAAATACAACTTATAATAAATAAGCAATTTTTGAATATACTTTGCTTTTCAGTTATTCACCATTTTCAAGAGCTCTGCTTGCTGTCAGTGAATGGAGATATACTTGTTCACATGAGGCTGAAAACCCGTCCTAATCATGTTCATCTTATTAGGGTGTTGCTCTGACATACTTAGGGTGCCTTTAAATGTGGCAAATTTGGTTGCAGAAAGTTCTGCAACTGAAAATCAATTCCATTCAACTGAATAGGGCAGCAAGCACATGGATTTCGGCAAGCTTCATTCAGGTGAAGTGAACTGATTTTCAGTTGCAGGAATTTCTGCAACAAAATGTGCCACGTGTGGAAGCGCCCTCTAGGCTCTGTAGCACAAGCTGAGTATTGGGAACAGTCATTGGGGACAAACATTCATACAAACCCCCGTTTCCAATCACTGCACTATAGAAAGGTGCCACCAATCACTCAATGAAACAGGGATGTGCTGCCAATAAATTATGAATGTTTGAGGATGAATGACCATATTATCAGTCATTCATCCCCTTACAGAGAGGATGATTGCTGCATGTAAAAGCAGCTGAACGAGTGGCAATGATCGCAAACAAACGATCACTGCCCTGTGCCTTGGTTTATGCAAATAGGCCCTTAGGGTGTGGTGGTATTTATTTTATCTTGTGTTATTGTTATCTTAGTTACATTGTGTATTTTGCAATTTTGCAATTTTGTAAAATTTGGCACAATGGCAAAGTATTGCTGAACTGGTTGCACTGAATGGAGAATGAGCTTGGAGCCAGGGGTGTAACTACCATAGTGGCAGACCATACGAGTGCTATGGGGCCCAGGGAAAGAGGGGGATCATATGCTCTTCTACTGGGGGTAAAAACTTGGTCAGCACTCTACACTCTAAGGCCTCGTTCACACTTCAGTGTTTGGTCAGTGATTTCCATCAGTGATTTGTGAGCCAAAACCAGAAGTGGAGCCTCCACAGACATGAGGTAGAAGGGAAAGATCTGCTCCTGTTCTGTGTTTAGAGCCGCACCTGGTTTTGGCTCACAAATCACTGATGGAAATCACTGACTAAACACTGAAGTGTGAACGAGGCCTAAAAGGAACAACTTTTAGCAAATGAAGCAGTGGCCCAAGGGTCATTGAAAGGTGTTTAGGCTGAAACCCTTCTGTCCTGTGTGGGGTTAGATCCTTGATATGGGGCCCTTACTTTTCTCCGTATGCCACTGCTTGGCTCTCTCCATTCATGTCTATGGGAATTACACAAACAGTAGACCAAGTCAAAGGCGTTACATCCACCTATCAGACATTTTTGGCAAATACGTTGGTTATATTAATCACACTGCCTGAAGAACGTATTTAAAAGAAAATAATAAAGTATTTATTGATAACTGGTTAAAAGGGGAAAATTCTGTGTATCGCTATCGTGACTTTCAGGCACCAGACTGAGCTGATGTAGTCAGGGATAATTATTGACCCACTACACCTAAAACAGTCTGGACTGGACCCTAATCCTGCTAGCACATTGATGCTAATTAGATGCAGGATAGGGAATAAGGACACGGTCCATGTATTTAAAGTGAGCTATGGTGCACTAATTGCAATAATGCATGTATCAGTGCAGACTGGCAGCTTACAGTGTAGTAATAATGGATGGCCTGTTTTGAGTCTTAGGCCCCTTTCACACGGGCGAGATTTCCGTGCGGGTGCGATGCGTGAGTTGAACGCACTACACCCGCACTGAATCCTGACCCATTCATTTCTATGGGGCTGTTCACATGAGCGGTGATTTTCACGCATCACTTATGCGTTGCGTGAAAATCGCAGCATGTTCTATATTCTGCGTTTTTCACGTAACGCAGGCCCCATAGAAATGAATGGGGTTGCGTGAAAATCGCAAGCATCCGCAAGCAAGTGCGGATGCGGTGCGATTTTCACGCATGGGTTCTAGGTGACAGTCTATTCACTGTATTATTTTCCCTTATAACATGGTTATAAGGGAAAATAATAGCATTCCGACTACAGAATGCTTAGTATAATGGTGCTGGGAGGGTTAAAAAAAATAAAAAAGTTAACTCACCTTATCCCCATGATCGCCTAGTTCCCGGTCGGTCTCTTCTTTAGCTGTGGCTAAAGGACCTTTGGTGATGTCAGATCACATGCTCCATCACCATGGTGATGGACCATGTGATTGGAGCATGTGATCTGACATCACCAAAGGTCATTCAGCCCAAGCCCACAGCTAGAGAAGAGACCGACCGGGAACTACACGATCTTGGGGATAAGGTGAGTTAACGTTTTTATTTTTTTTTAACCCTTCCAGCACTATTATACTAAGCATTCTGTATTCAGAATGCTATTATTTTCCCTTATAACCATGTTATAAGGGAAAATAATAGAATCTTCAGAACATCAATCCCAAGCCCGAACTGCTGTGAAGAAGTTCGGGTTTGGGTACCAAACATGCGCGATTTTTCTCACGCGAGTGCAACGCATGACAATGTTTTGCACTCGCGCGGAAAAATCGCGGGTGTTTCCGCAACGCACCCGCACATTTTTCCGCAACGCCCGTGTGAAACCAGCCTTAGTCTGTATCAATTGCATAAGAGAGAATGGAAGGGAATCAGGCGGCACTGCTTCCACTGATATTGCCGTGATAATGAACCAGACCGTGGTGCGGTACAATGTACTTCGTAGCGTGGTGCTCAGCAAAGAGAGACTGCAGGCAGAAGATCGCAATATGAAGAGGAAACGTAACAAAGTTGCAGCACTCACCGAAGTATGAAAATCTTCTTTATTGAAGCTTCCTCAAAGGGTAGCTGGAGGATCCAGGGGCGGACACAAAGTTGCAAGCGGCGACGGCCGTTTCGCGCGCAGGATCGCGCTTCCTCGGGCCACACCGAGGAAGCGCGATCCTGCGCGCGAAACGGCCGTCGCCGCTTGCAACTTTGTGTCCGCCCCTGGATCCTCCAGCTACCCTTTGAGGAAGCTTCAATAAAGAAGATTTTCATACTTCGGTGAGTGCCGCAACTTTGTTACATTTCCTCTTAGTCTGTATCAACACCAAATCTCACACTCTGCTGTATATGGTGTAGTCCACACATAGCAACAGGACATCCATTACCCTGGGTTCACACCTGAGCGTTTCTGAGACACGCGTTTTACGCGCGTATTTGTTGTGAGTTTTTTGCAATAGTAAACGCGCGTTTGACGCGCGTTTGTGTGATTGACGGCAGTGTTGTCCAAAAAACGCCCCAAAAAAAGCTCAAGAACTTGTTTATGTGTCGGGCGTTTTACAGCGGGTTCAAACGCGCTGTAAAACGCTCAAGTGTGAACCAGGGCCATAGGGAAGCATTGGTTTTCACGTGTTGAGCGTTTTACAGCGCGTTTGAACGCGCTGTAAAACGCTCAGGTGTGAACTTAGGGTTAAGCATGCAGCACCTTAATAAGAGCTACACATTCGGGTACACACTAAGCTGCCTGAATCTGCGTTCCCACTCTTGCGTGAACCGCAGTGGGACTAGGTCTGAGATCACACACACATTTATGTTATGACCAGCTATTGAGCCGCCTCAAACATTCATGCACCCTGCCTACAGAATCGTGTCCTAATCAGGTTCAACGCGTTTCTACATGACATATCATGCCCCATGTCATCAGGAGCAAAAGTCTCTCATTAGGTAGCCTGTGAAGGAAAAAGTGTCCCACACTGTTACGTGTTAAGGCTCCGGCGCTATGACGGCCGTGCGCGGCCGAAAGAACGCCGAGAAGATATCACAAAACCCCCGCCTCAAGGAGGTGTGTGCCAGTGCCTCAGCGAATCAGAGAAGAGCGCATCAGCTGACATCCGCCCTCTGACTCGTCGGGCACCCAGGTAAGCTGTAACAATCCCTGAAGGTTGCGCAAATAACGCTACTGTATGGGGGAATCTAAATCTGCGGCGATATGTCAGTCGCCCAGTGCCTATGTGGATATAATTTCATCGGGGAAGATCAATCAGAAATACCACAACATATATCTATGAGCGGTGCAGAAGACAACAATAAGAGTTGACCACAGTGCACCCTAAAATATCATCTGACCAAGTTGACATGAAACCCCATCCTTAACTCCCTGCGGTCAATTTTTTGGCCACAGGGAGGGGGGAGGGGCTAACAATCATATCTTAGATCACCTCTGTATGTGCATAGAGTAAGTAATATGGAAAAGTGGATAATGGGGCACTGTGCCTCAATTACCTGCCTAAATATAGTATTAGATAAAGCAAGCATACGAGATGTCCTTCTGATGAACAGTTTGCAACTTGAAAATCCACATTGCTTCCTTGCGGAGTAAGAGTGTATCAATATCTCCGCCACAAATGGATCTATTGATCAGTACAATCCATTTAACCCGCAAAATATCAGGGTTCCCACCATGCATGTGACGTGCCACGGTTGTGTCCCACAGGTTGTGAATATCAGACAGATGTTCGCCTATTCTCCTCCTCAGCTCACGTTTGGTTTTGCCTACATATTGCAGGCCACACCTACAGGTGATAAGGTATATTACACGCACTGAGGTACACCTAATAAAGGAACGGATGTTAAATCTATCACCAGTAAAATGACTGGTGAAGAAATCTCCTTTCATGATCTTACCACATATTATACAGGAGCCACAAGGAAAAGTTCCTTTTAGTGTATTTTTTAACCATGTACCAGACGTGGGCCGTGTATACAAGTTGTGCCCCAACAAGTTTACCAACAGGTCAGAGAGATTCTGCAGTGTCATTAGTCAATCCTTCAGTCTGATACAGATATTGGGTTATCTATACCAGACCGTCCCTCCATTACATATCGGCGCAGCTCCAATCTGTGTGACCGGTTGGGGCACAACCTCAGTGGGTGTAATATACCTTATTGCCTGTAGGTGTGGCCTGTTATATGTAGGCAAAACCAAATGTGAGCTGAGGAGGAGAATAGGAGAACATCTGTCCGATATTCGCAACCTGCAGGACACAACCGTGGCACTTCACGTGCGTGACGTGCATGGTGGAAACCCTGATGTTTTGCGGGTTCAAGGGATTGTATTGATCAATAGATCCATTTGTGGAGGAGATATTGATACACTCTTACTCCGCAAGGAAGCAATGTGGATTTTCAAGTTGCAAACTGTTCATTAGAAGGGTTTGAACGAGGACATCTCATATGCTTGCTTTATCTAATACTACTGTATATTAAGACAGGTAATTGAGGCACAGTGCCCCATTATCCACTTCTCCATATTACTTACTCTATGCACATACAGAGGTGATCTAAGATATGATTAGCCCCCCCCCCCCCCTTCTCCGTGGCCAAAAAAAATCGACCGCAGGGAGTTAAGGATGGGGTTTCATGTCAACTTGGTCAGATGATATTTTAGGGTGCACTGTGGTCAACTCTTATTGTTGTCCTCTGCACGGCTCATAGATAAATGTTGTGGTATTTCTGATTGATCTTCCCCGATGGGTTTATACTTATATCCCCATCGGCACTGGGCGATTTCGATTCCCCCAAACAGTAACGTTATTTGCGCAACCTTCAGGGATTGTTACAGCTTACCTGGGTGTCTGACGAGTCAGAGGGCGGATGTCAGCTGATGCGCTCTTCTCCGATTCGCTGAGGCACTCGAGGTAAAGGGGATAAAAAAAGAGTGTTAATCCTGTACTCCTGAGATAGGAGATATGGGATAAACACACAGGGCGCCAGAGGTAAAGACCAAAGTGGAGGAGAAAGTGGGATAGAGTTCAGATTGTAGTGAACAGCGAGACCCAAAAGCAGGGCAGCCTGCGTGATGGACTATATGCAGGAATGCAATATAGTAATACTGGAGTGAAAAAGGGAAAAAAACTGCTAATAAGATATTGTATATACTTAAATAAGATGTACACCAATAGTAGGGGGTTATATATAAATAAATATATATATATATATATATATATATAGATATATAAAACTGTAATCGATATATTAAAAATAGAAGCAATATAAAAAATAGATAAAAAACTAATATATAGTAAATAGGGGACCCTTACTGAAATAGAGGGGCGGGACACAGCAATGCTCATTGCTAATATGATAGAGCCATAAAACAGCTGGTATATAGTATAAAATTAATCACATGAAAGCATATAAAAGGTGAAACAACACCGAAACACACTTCACCAGGGAGGGGTGTAAAGGGATAAAGCTCAAGACACCCAAAAACAACCACCTCCCTCGCCTGGCTCGCTTGTAGAGTGGTTGGAAGATACGGCAGTCCACAACTGGGAACTTCTGGTATAATCCTTTAATTGGCAAATAGGTCAGGTGGGCTCAACGCGTTTCGGGGATATGCAAACCCCTTCCTCAGGAGCAGAGCAAGTAATAGGCTTATACCGCTGAGGCACTGGCACATACCCCCTTGAGGCGGGGGTTTTGTGATATCTTCTCTGCGTTCTTTCGGCCGCACATGGCCATCATAGCGCCGGAGCCTTAACAGGTAACAGTGTGGGGCACTTTTTCCTTCACAGGCTACCTAATGAGAGGCTTTTGCTCCTGATGACACGGGGCATAATATGTTTCTGTAACATGATTCTGTAGGAAGGGTGCATGAATGTTTGAGGCGGCTCAATAGCTGGTCATAACATAAGTGTGTGTGTGATCTGAGACCTAGTCCCACTGCGGTTCACGCAAGAGTTGGAACGCAGATTCAGGCCGCTTAGCGTGTACCCGAATGTGTAGCTCTTATTGAGGTGCCGCATGCTGAATGGATGTCCTGTTGCTATGTGTGGACTACGCCATATACAGCAGAGTGTGAGATTTGGTGTCGATACAGACTAAGACTCAAAACAGGCCATCCATTATTACTACACTGTAAGCTGCCAGTCTGCACTGATACATGCATTATTGCAATTAGTGCACCATAGCTCACTTTAAATACATGGACCGTGTCCTTATTCCCTATCCTGCATCTAATTAGCATCAATGTGCTAGCAGGATTAGGGTCCAGTCCAGACTGTTTTAGGTGTAGTGGGTCAGTAATTATCCCTGACTACATCAGCTCAGTCTGGTGCCTGAAAGTCACGATAGCGATACACAGAATTTTTCCCTTTTAACCAGTTATTAGTAAATACTTTTTCTTTTGAATACGTTCTTTAGGCAGTGTGATTAATGTTTTAAAAGTGAACGTACACCTGAGTATCTTTACCGTGTGAGACAATTTTAAATACGTTGGTTATACAATAAATCTCTAAAATGCAAAAACTACTTAAAGGTGCCCTATGTCAGAAGGGCATGATCAGGGCAGGTTTTCAGCATCTGTTTCTATTCAAGCTGAGATCTTGAAAATAGAGAGGAATTAAAACACACAGCATATTAGAAATATGTAAAGCTTGGTATAATATAATATTTAAGCTTGATTATCATAGTACTGTAAAACTCCTATAGCGTGCCCGTACACGGTGAAGCCAGGCTGGGCTAACCGAACATGAATTACCACTAATTGCCACTCTGCACCTGTACTTGCAACTCAAACCGTAACAATTAGAGAAGCAGCCAGGCAATAAGCAGTAATCCTCATGCAGTTACTGTGGCTTGGGCACCTTAAATTTCGTAGGACATTACTTTCAATTTAAAAGGCATCTATCAGCAGATTTGTAGCTATGACACTGGCTGACCTGTTATATGTGCACTTGGCAGCTGAAGACATCTGTGTTGGTCCCATGTTCATATGTGCCCGCATTTCTGAGAAAAATTATGGGGGTCATTTATTAAGACCGGCTTTTTAGATGCCGGTCTTAAAAAGCCCCTGCACTAGGGGTGGATCCGCAGAACTTATGTAGAGGCACCAGCCTCTACATAACTTTGGCGTATCCAGTGGCGGTCTAAATGTAAGCCAGCTTCCTTGCATACATATTTCCCATGGAATCCATCACATAATTCAATGCTGGCATGCCACATAATGCAAGTGTATGGCCAGATCCGAGGGTTCCGTTCTGCTGGCCATACACTTGTATTATGACGGCATGCAAAATGGAATGCCCCTAAAGGTTTTCCATTTGGCATGCCGGCATTGAATTATGTTATGGATTCCGTGAGAACTGAAACAATTACGTAATTCACTTAAACCCCGATACTTGAATCTGCCAAAAGGCAGGTTCGTTCAACTCTAGTGAGAATATAGCCAGTGTTCCTATTACCCAAATATACCTGACTATGGGAAGATACTACAGCACCCCATAACAGTTGTGTGCCTCCATGTAGAAATGCATAAAAATAAACTAGAAACTTGATTTACTGTATCTAACAAAAATATAGTGAATCCTAGTGAATTATCAAATGTTAATATCTGTCTACAATATATGCAGGCAAAAGCTGCACTGCTAAATATTATACTGCAATATGTTTGGAATGGCTTCAGTTAAGATTCACTGTGATACCAGAAATAAAGTTAGGCCCATCATAATTTACAAAAAAACGGTCCACCATGAAAGTCTAACAAGGCAAATCATCCTGGCAGGAAAGTCTTTATATTGTCTACAAGTATCCTTCAAGGAGCTACTCTAGAATTTCTATGTACAGACGGTCTTCGTCGTCACTGCTGGAATCACTATATTCTACATGGGTTTGTTTCCTCATCAGCTCCAAATTAATCTTCTTCTGTGTTTTATGACTTTGACATAGAGGGACTGAGGGTTCTCCATGGTTTAAGGATAAAGTCCCAGGTTCCAGAGATGATCCGGAACTATGTGTATTTGGAACCATATGGAAACCAAGTGAACTTGTGTTTTGTAAAGATGACTTGCCAATGCCATCCTTTGCTTCTACAGGGAGTCTTGGTTGGGACTCTGAAGATGTTATCCTGGACGTTGACCCTACAGCATCGTCTCCTAAGCTGTGTCCTATTGTCTTAGACCTGTGAAGAATTTTCCTGACATTGTTTCTTGGTGGACAAATGCTTAAATGTTGATGTAATTCAACTTCATTATCTGTTGGAATAGCATTTAAGCAGGACTTTTGCCAAGATAATGATGCTAACCGGGGAGGTCTTAGATCAGTAGTCTTCTCCATAGGTTGAAGACTCTGATTATCTTCCTGAACAGTTGTTGTTGTTATTGAACCTTCATTCATTTGACTGTCCGATGTAGCTTTATCTTCACTCTGGTAAAAGCAAGAAAAATCTTTAGAAGATCTTTTTAGAGAATCAACTCAATAAAAAGGGGCAGTCATTTAGAAGAGACAGCCTATGCTCAGGATAGGCCATCACTATCTGATCGGCAGGCATTCACTTAAATGGCAGCAGCACTGCAGTAACCAGCTTTGTCCACCTCACAACGGACAAAGCTGTTTACTTCTGGTGCTGACTTCCAGCACCAGAACAGCTGATTGGTGGCAGGGTGTGAGATGTGAGAACCCCCTGATCAGATAGTAATAGTTTGTCCTGAGGATAGTTCATCACTTGTGAATGTGATGTGGCAAAAGTCAAAACATGTATGGAAGCAGACCACGCAACTGCTATATGGCTTGGGCGAGGGTAAGTTCCTTCTTCTGTTCCTTACATGAAAACACAGCATTTTCATGCAGCCGTCGCTAGGGCCCTCAATGCAAAGAGGTTTTTACAGCTTCTTTTGTATTCAATGTTAACTGTATAAATTTCTATGCACTAAGCTCCCCCTAATGGTGTCTTCAGCCAAACGGTTTTAACATACTGTATGGGCATATACGTAGGTGCATGAAGACAGTTCTCATTGTACAGTATTTACGCTAGTATTCTGGATGAGAAAACCTATTCCACTATTTCCGATATACAGGGTGGGTTATTTATATGGATACACCTTAATAAAATGGGAATGGTTGGTGATATTAACTTCCTGTTTGTGGCACATTGGTATATGTGAGGGGGGAAACTTTTCAAGATGGGTGGTGACCATGGCGGCCATTTTGAAGTTGGCCATTTTGAATCCAACTTTTGTTTTTTCAATAGGAAGAGGGTCATGTGACACATCAAAATGTCACGGACGGTGTACAGGTAACAAGACAATGCAACATGCATATAATGTCACGGACGGTGTACATGAAACAAGACAATGCAACATGCATATATGACTCACTGGATCCAAAGCTAAGGAACCAAAATGGAGACCCCTGCACAAGACCTGGCACTTTCCCTGGCTGCTCGGCCTATGCAAAAATCCCAAAGGTGGATGGTTGCATATCCACGTACCTCGACTATATAACACCTGAACACCCTACAATAGTGAGGGGACACGACCACCGGCTCCCTACACCAGACACGGAGGGAATCAGGGTCACCTGGGATCCAGCAAACAGAAAATAACAGATAAATGTACAGCACTTAACTTAGTAGCAGACTGGGAAATAGGATCAGCATGCACACACACTCCAGGAAGAAGTATAAGCCGCCCAGTAATGCATTATGGGGAGGAATTTAAAGGGAAGCAATCAGTCCAACTACATGACAGCTGAGAGAGGCTAACGAATGAGGAACTGAACACCACAACAAAGAAAACTCAAGGAGGAGGTTCTGAAAGGCTTCTGTCAGAGCTTCTCAGCTGTCTGGTTGACAGTACCCCTCCCTCTACGAGTGGACTCCGGACACTCAGAGCCCACCTTCTCAGGATGGGACTTATGGAAAGCCCTGATGAGACGAGAGGCCTTAATGTCCGTCACTGGGACCCACATCCTCTCCTCAGGACCATAACCCTGCCAATGAACAAGGTACTGAAGAGAACCGCGGACAAGACGAGAATCCACAATCCTAGAGACCTGAAATTCAAGATTTCCATCAACCATAATCGGAGGAGGAGGCAAAGGCGAGGGTACAATGGGTTGAACATAAGGTTTCAATAAGGACTTATGAAAAACATTATGGATCTTCCAAGTCTGAGGAAGATCAAGACGGTAGGCAACAGGATTGATGACAGACAGGATTTTGTAAGGCCCAATAAACCTAGGACCCAACTTCCAGGAGGGAACCTTCAATTTGATATTCTTGGTAGACAACCACACCAGATCACCAACATTCAGGTCCGGACCAAGCACACGTCTCTTATCTGCCACACGCTTATATCTCTCACTCATGCTCTTTAGATTATCCTGAATCTTTTGCCAAATAGATGACAAAGACGAGGAGAATCTGTCCTCATCAGGTAAACCAGAAGACCCCTCTCCCGAGAAAGTCCCAAACTGCGGATTAAACCCATATGCACCAAAAAATGGTGACTTATCAGAGGACTCCTGACGACGGTTATTTAAAGCAAACTCAGCAAGGGACAAAAAAGAACACCAATCCTCTTGATTCTCCGCCACAAAACAGTGCAGATATGTCTCCAGATTCTGATTGACGCGCTCTGTCTGGCCATTCGACTGCGGGTGGAAAGCAGAAGAGAATGACAACCGAACCCCCAAGTGAGAACAGAAAGCCTTCCAGAATCTGGAAACAAACTGTGTGCCCCTATCAGAGACTATGTCTGAAGGAATACCGTGCAATTTGACAATGTGATCAATAAATGCCTGCGCCAGCGTCTTAGCATTGGGCAAACCAGGAAAAGGGATAAAATGCACCATTTTGCTAAAACGGTCCACCACCACCAGAATCACAGTCTTCCCCGAGGAACGAGGCAGGTCCGTTATAAAGTCCAAGTAGGCCAGATTTTTATGGTCAGTAAATACGGTAATAGGGTGTCTGGCTCCCTCTAGCCAATGGCGCCATTCCTCAAAAGCCAACTTGATGGCCAACAATTCCCTATCTCCCACATCGTAATTTCTCTCTGCGGAGGAGAGTTTTTTCGAGAAAAAGGCACACGGTCGCCATTTGGCAGGAGAGGAACCCTGAGACAAGACCGCCCCCACACCCACCTCAGAAGCATCAACCTCAACTATGAAGGGTAAAGAAATATCAGGTTGCACCAAGATGGGAGCAGAAGCAAAACTCTCCTTGATATTAGAAAAAGCCTTACGTGCCTCTACTGACCAAGAAGAAAATCTACCCCCTTTCTGGTCATATCAGTGAGTGGTTTAACAATATAATTGTTAATAATTCAAAATAAACTTCCTGTAATAATTGGCAAAGCCCAAAAAACGCATCAGCGCCTTCTGATTCTCAGGAAGCTCCCACTCAAGCACAGCGCGGACCTTCTCGGGGTCCATGCAAAAACCAGAAGTGGAGAGAAGAAACCCCAGAAATTGAATTTCTGGAACCGCAAACACACATTTTTCCAGTTTTGCATATAATTTATTCTCCCGCAGGATGAGCAAGACCTGACGTAAATGTTCCTTATGAGTCTTGAAATCAGGAGAAAAAATCTAAATGTCATCCAAATACACTAATACAAATTTTCCCATCAAATGATAAAAAATGCTGTTCACGAAATGCTGAAAAATGGCTGGGGCATTCATCAAACCAAAAGGCATAACCAAATTCTCAAAATGGCCCTCAGGGGTATTGAAGGCCGTCTTCCATTCGTCTCCTTCTCTGACCCTGACCAGGTTGTATGCTCCTCTTAGATCTAATTTGGAAAAGACTTTAGCCCCAACAACCTGGTTAAACAGGTCCGGGATCAGAGGAAGCGGATAAGGGTCACGAATAGTGATACTGTTCAGCTCCTTGAAATCCAGACAAGGTCTTAAAGAACCATCTTTTTTCTTAACAAAGAAAAAAACAGCGGCAACAGGTGACTTCGAGGGTCGTATGTGTCCTTTTCTCAGACTCTCAGAGATATAAGCATAGCGATCCTCTCAGGTTGGGAAAGATTGTATAAATGAGATTTAGGCAGCTTGGCGCCTGGGATGAGATTAATAGGGCAATCGTACTCCCTGTGCGGGGGCAAATCCTGAACTCCACTCTCAGAGAAGACATCCGAAAATTCAGAGAGAAAAGATGGTACAGTCTTAGTAGCAACCTCAGAAACAGATGTTGTGAGGCAATTCTCTCTCCAAAAGTCACTCCAACCATTTATTTGCATCGCTTGCCAATCAATGGTGGGGTTATGTTTAGTGAGCCAGGGTAGCCCCAACACTAGAGGAGTAGGCAAACCGCTAAGGACGAAACATGACACATCCTCAACATGAGCATCACTCACAATTAAACGGATATTGTGAACTATGCCCTTTAATGATTTCTGAGAAAGTGGAGCAGAATCAATAGCAAAAACAGGAATATCCTTTCCCAAAGTGCGCACCTGGAAACCATGAGTTATTGCAAATTGATTATCAATGAGATTGACAGCTGCTCCACTATCCACAAAAATCTCACAAAAAATGCTCTTGCTCTCTAGCGCCACCCTAGCAGGCAGGGCAAAACGGGAACTACAAGCAAACGGAAAACTTTCAATTTCCGCCTCAACCCTGCCAATAGTAACAGACGGAACATTTTAAAAAGATTTTTTCCTGTTTATTTCTTTATTACTCCCAGAAAACTGCCTGAATCTCCTAGAGGGACAAACATTTGCCAAATGATTTATACCTCCACAACAAAAACAAACCCTCCCATGCGAGCTGAATCTTCTATTGTCAGAAGCAATCAACCCCAGCTGCATGGGCTCCTGCTCAGAAGGGGCTGACAGCGACCGAGACCCCTGCGCACAGAATGAGACCGCTGCACTGTCCTGGGACTGAGTATGACAGGAAGGAGATATCTCTCCTCTCTCTCTAAGACGCCTGTCAATACGAACGGCCTGAGACATAGCAGAGTCCAAGGAAATAGGCCTCTCATAAAAGGCAAATGCATCTTTCAATCACTCTGAAAGACCATGGCAAAAATGACTTCGGAGTGCAGCATCATTCCAACCAGTATCAACTACCCATCTCCGAAATTCTGAGCAGTATATCTCTGCGGATTGTTTACCCTGGCATAATAGACGTAGTCTAGACTCAGCCAGAGCAATACGATCCGGATCATCATATATCTGACCCAGGGCTAAAAAGAATTCAGCCACTGAACGGAGAGGCCGTGCCCCCTCCGGCAGCGAAAAGGCCCAAGACTGAGCGTTACCCCTGAGCAGCGATATAATGATCCCCACCCTCCGTTCCTCATCACCAGAGCCTCTCTAAAACGTCTCTCTAAGATCTCGGGAGCGAGATCTTAGGCTCAGAACAAACTCCATGAAGGAAAGCTGAACCGGTCACTTGAAGCTGAGAAAAAGTCTTACGGAGATCAGCTACCTACAATGAAAGACCCTGGAAGCGTTCAGCCAAAAGTGAAACCGGATCCATGCTTGAGACGGTTTTGGCGGCTTATAATGTCACGGATGGTGTACAGGTAACAAGACAATGCAACATGCATATATGACTCACTGGATCCAAAGCTAAGGAACCAAAAGGGAGACCCCTGCACAAGACCTGGCACTTTCCCTGGCTGCTCAGCCTATGCAAAAATCCCAAAGGTGGATGGTTGCATATCCACGTACCTCGACTATATAACACCTGAACACCCTATAATAGTGAGGGGACACGACCACCGGCTCCCTACACCAGACACGGAGGGAGTCAGGGTCACCTGGGATCCAGCAAACAGAAAATAACAGATAAATGCATATATGACTCACTGGATCCAAAGCTAAGGAACCAAAAGGGAGACCCCTGCACAAGACCTGGCACAGATGTATATTGTGCATACGAGAGCCCTATGGCAAATATGATGTATTGATACATTTGTCTTGTAGACCATGTTCATGTTACTTAGGGTTTTTGTGGATTTTATGATTTAGGTTATATTGGTGTGTGTTTTTATATTTAGGCTTCTATATGTGATGATCTAAAACAAAGATCTGTTCTATTTTAATTAAATTGATATATGTTGGAGGTTGCTTGAGTGCCAGTACATATGTATTCCATTTACTTATTATTCTGAAACATTGAACCAAGGGTAGACAAAAAAAAAAAAAAAAACATGAGGTAGAGGCCAATTTTTCTCATTTTAGGGGTAAAAATTCCTTCCGACTCCAATCCGGCAATTTTAAGTATTACTTATTAACCACTGAAATCTGTGGCTGTCCATACAATGCAAATACATTACGTGTCCTCCAGACTCTATGCTCTCGATAATTGATAAGGGCCTTAAATGAGGGTCTTCCCTTTATTATTTCAGTAAAGAGTATTTGAGAATGGGTTTTCTACAAAAGGCAACCCCAAACATACTTTCTAGCAGTCGCTTGCAAATCAAGCCACGTAGAACATTGGAATTGAATTGGAGTGACAGACAACACATCATAAAAAATGGTTTCAATTTTCTGATGCTAATATAAATTCCTCGAAGGTCTGAACTTGCTTTATAGGACATGTCAAATGTTTTTGATCTTTTGTGGTTAGAAACCTGCAGTAATGAGAAGGTGCACAGCATGTGTGAAGAAACAGGGCCTATAACATATGGAAGGACTTAAAAATATCTTAACGGCCAAAATATTTAATGTTTTACTACTATTTACTGCTAGAGTTGCTTAGCATCTAATGGATTATCTTCTGAGTAACTGACTTTATTGTCATTTCAGTTTTCACTGACATTCCTAGACTAAATGACCCTTTATATGGCCCGATGGAACAGGCAATTTTAGGGAAGAAAGTGTTATTTCCTGACAAATGCCTGCTCATCAGTGAAAGAGACAGCTACATTTACATGTAACAATCTCCTCCACCTACACCAATGATCCTATTACCCGATTTACGAGAATTTGCTAGTTCGGGTAATAAGCGGCACAATTACACTGGCAACTACAATTATCGCTAAAGAACGTTCATACAAACACACGTTAGCGATAATCTACCCAAACATTGAGCAGTGTAAAGGGGCTATAAGGCTAGGTCAAGCCACTGCTATTGATTTCCATTGTTCTGCTCCATCATAGAAGCAGAACCACCCAAACAGATCTAAACAGATCCCATTGACCAAACAAGGTGCTAATGTGGGAGATAGCTCATTGGTGACCATTAAGGATGAGCGAACCAGTTCATAATTAACCGAAATCCCAAGTTTGGTATTTTTCGGATGGCAGATAAACCTGGATCTTTTAAGGGTTCCTTTCAGATGAATCTACTAAAACATTGCATAGTGCCATTTTAGTGCACATGTTAGCTGGAAAAAAACACTAGGGAGGAAGAAGAAGAGTTCTTACATGACCAGAAGAGTAAATGGGGGGACTTTCTTTGATTGTCTGCCAGGCCAACAGAAAGTCTGGATGAGCCAATCAGTGCTGCAGTAGAACGAGTAGAATGTCATTCTGTGCTGGGCTGTAAAAATGGGGGTTTGGGTGGAGCAATGTTTGTCAGAAAAATGATCTTAGGGAGTCAAGTTTGTATGCTACTGGCAGGGACAGTGAAGGGAAAGGCTAGAATTACAAAGAAGAAGAAGAATTGTGTGTTTAAAATAGGGAGGGAGGGGGTGTAGCTGGCCTACTAGGACCTGTCCTAGGTTGCTAGTATAGCTTATATGTGTATACAGCTAAACCTGCTAATAACCTTAATACAGTTCCTATGTTTATGTGTTAAAGACAAAAGCAGAGTTATTTACTGTGACATCATGCTTTGGATGCCATATAACTGTTATATATTGTTTTCACAGAAGTAGGAAAAGATAATACGCCTTAAGATTAATTTATAGTGTAAGATAAGCTCATTGACACAGCAAAAACAACAGAGAGCATAGTGTTAATCTGTTGTTGCTGGGCAGAAGTCTAGACCAATCACAGCCAGTTTCTCACACAGCAAGAGTTTTCACAAATCACAGCCAGCCTCACAGACAGCCTGTCTGGGAATTCCCCCAGCTCCTGCTGCTAGAATAATTATTAACCAGAGACAGGAGCTGAAGAGACATTCACTCCACTGAGAGCTGAGTTTTATGGAAACAAGAGGCCAATATAGGTATTTAAAACAGTTATATAATGTTCATATTGTTATTATTGTGTTTAGAACTGTACACTGAACTAGATATATATATGTGTTTACTTACAGTTCCACCAAACTACAATTGCAACCATACAATTGCAAATACAAATTGCAAGCATGCAAACCAGATTCCATACAAATTGCATACAAACTGCGAACTGCTCATACCAGATCATAAGCAATTGCATACTGCAATTACTGCAGTAATGCTACAGCGCAAAAGGCACTTCATAGTGCTGCGCCTCCTACAGTGGAACTATATATAGCCCTCAGAGGGCGAAGCGATAGTGCTCCTCAACTTGCACAGTAAAGAGCGCATTAGAGCAGCGGAGCGCCAGCATATACCGCCGCGCAGCAACTGTTCGCTGAGTGAGCAAACAAAAACAGCTCAGCGGAGCTACCATAAAGGCCATAGAATGTGCGCATTAGTCAAACTGCAGCCAACTCTTAAAGTGGCAGAAAGGCAAAGGCAAGATAGTCAAAGAAAGAGCGCCAACCCTCCTGTGATCCCTAGAGAGAGAAAGAGATGCATGGTGAGAGGCCAAAGTCCAGGGCTAGAGTGCCTGCACCGCTATCCATGGAGAGACCACGTACTGCAGTCAGCTAGTTTCCCGCCACTAGGCCCAAAGCCTGCAGCAGCATATCCAAGCCAGTGCATTGCAAGTCATCACAGATCATTGCAAGTCATCACAGATTACCACAACAGAGCATCGCAAGTCTGCATAGAACATCACAACTCAGCACAGAGCATTGCAAGTCTGCACAGAGCATTGCAAGTCAGCGCAGAGCATCGCATCACATCAAGAAAAGGCAAGTCTCCTTTAAGACAGACATTTGTTCCAGCAACCTTCAGATCACAGTATCCTGCTCTTCAGAATAAGGTCAGAGCTTTCCTTTTATTACTTATTATTGCATATAGGCTTTGGCATAAAGAGACATTTTTGTGTTCAAAGACTTTAAAGTAAAACAAAGGACAGTTTGTATTACACGGACTCTACTGCATTTAAAGTGAAAGTCATTTATTACCTGCATTTATCGATGTTACATTTAAAGTGAAAGTCATTTATTTCTGCCTTTGTCAATATTGCATTTAAAGTGAAAAGCATCCTCTTATTTGTATTGATTGTTATAGAATTTAAAGTAAAATGTCTGAGCCTAGTATTACCATGCCACTGTTAGAGGATACAAAGATAGATAGAGTAGAAGTTGAAGAGCAAGGGAACCTGTCTGAGGTAGAAGATTCTTTTGCAGCATCAGTCTTGCCTCAAATAAATATATCCCAAGCAGATGAATTAAAGGCGGTCATCACATGCCAGAAAACTGACCCCAAAGATGCTGAAAAATTTGGAGCAAGAAGCAGCATTAAAAGGAAAAAAGTCCACTAGAATGTATGACAAGTGGAAATCATATTAAAGACATTCGTAGGAAGCTAAAGGAAGAAAGTAAAAAAAGGAACTTGAGTGATATGGTAGAGACGGTAGAAGAATCTGAATCAGAGTTTATGGCAGCATATGTCAACCTGCGGTCACTTACGACACCTTCCTAGGATATTGTAACAATATGGACACATGTACTGCGGTCACTAAAGATTTAGTAAAGCTCATGAGAGAACTATCATCTGCAGCAAACTATGATGAAGTTAACCACTTCAGCCCCGCTAGGTGAAACCCCCTTCATGACCAGAGCACTTTTTACACTTCGGCACTACACTCCTTTCACCGTTTATCGCTCGGTCATGCAACTTACCACCCAAATGAATTTTACCTCCTTTTCTTCTCACTAATGGAGCTTTCATTTGGTAGTATTTTATTGCTGCTGACATTTTTACTTTTTTTGTTATTAATCAAAATGTAACGATTTTTTTGCAAAAAAATGACATTTTTCACTTTCAGCTGTAAAATTTTGCCAAAAAAACGACATCCATATATAAATTTTTCGCCAAATTTATTGTTCTACATGTCTTTGATAAAAAAAAAATGTTTGGGCAAAAAAAAAAAATGGTTTGGGTAAAAGTTATAGCATTTACAAACTATGGTACAAAAATGTGAATTTCCGCTTTTTGAAACAGCTCTGACTTTCTGAGCACCTGTCATGATTCCTGAGGTTCTACAATGCCCAAACAGTAGAAAAACCCCCACAAATGACCCCATTTCGGAAAGTAGACACCCTAAGGTATTCGCTGATGGGCATAGTGAGTTCATAGAACTTTTTATTTTTTGTCACAAGTTAGCGGAAAATGATGATGATTTTTTATTTTATTTTTTTCTTACAAAGTCTCATATTCCACTAACTTGCGACAAAAAATAAAAAATTCTAGGAACTCGCCATGCCCCTCATGGAATACCTTGGGGTGTCTTCTTTCCAAAATGGGGTCACTTGTGGCGTAGTTATACTGCCCTGGCAATTTAGGGGCCCAAATGTGTGAGAAGAACTTTGCAATCAAAATGTGTAAAAAATGACCGGTGAAATACAAAAGGTGCACTTTGGAATATGTGCCCCTTTGCCCACCTTGGCAGCAAAAAAGTGTCACACATCTGGTATCGCCGTACTCAGGAGAAGTTGGGGAATGTGTTTTGGGGTGTCATTTTACATATACCCATGCTGGGTGAGAAAAATATCTTGGTCAAATGCCAACTTTGTATAAAAAAATGGGAAAAGTTGTCTTTTGCCAAGATATTTCTCTCACCCAGCATGGGTATATGTAAAATGGCACCCCAAAACACATTCCCCAACTTCTCCTGAGTACGGCGATACCAGATGTGTCACACTTTTTTGCTGCCAAGGTGGGCAAAGGGGCACATATTCCAAAGTGCACCTTTCAGATTTTGCAGGCCATTTTTTACACATTTTGATTGCAAACTACTTCCCACACATTTGGGCCCCTAAATTGCCAGGGCAGTATAACTACGCCACAAGTGACCCCATTTTGGAAAGAAGACACCCCAAGGTATTCCGTGAGGGGCATGGCGAGTTCCTAGAATTTTTTATTTTTTGTCACAAGTTAGCGGAAAAAGATGATTTTTTTTTTTTCTCTTTTTTCCTTACAAAGTCTCATATTCCACTAACTTGTGACAAAAAATAAAAAATTCTAGGAACTCGCCGTGCCCCTCACGGAATACCTTGGGGTGTCTTCTTTCCAAAATGGGGTCACTTGTGGCGTAGTTATACTGCCCTGGCAATTTAGGGGCCCAAATGTGTAAGAAGTACCTTGCAATCAAAATGTGTAAAAAATGGCCTGCGAAATCCGAAAGGTGCACTTTGGAATATGTGCCCCTTTGCCCACCTTGGCTGCAAAAAAGTGTCACACATCTGGTATCGCCGTACTCAGGAGAAGTTGGGCAATGTGTTTTGGGGTGTCATTTTACATATACCCATGCTGGGTGAGAGAAATATCTTGGCAAAAGACAACTTTTCCCATTTTTTTATACAAAGTTGGCATTTGACCAAGATATTTTTCTCACCCAGCATGGGTATATGTAAAATGACACCCCAAAACACATTCCTCAACTTCTCCTGAGTACGGCGATACCACATGTGTGACACTTTTTTGCAGCCTAGATGCGCAAAGGGGCCCAAATTCCTTCTAGGAGGGCATTTTTAGACATTTGGATCCCAGACTTCTTCTCACACTTTCGGGCCCCTAAAAAGCCAGGGCAGTATAAATACCCCACATGTGACCCCACTTTGGAAAGAAGACACCCCAAGGTATTCAATGAGGGGCATGGCGAGTTCCTAGAATTTTTTTTTTTTTTGCATAAGTTAGCGGATATTGATTTTTTTTTGTTTTTTTCTCACAAAGTCTCACTTTCCGCTAACTTAGGACAAAAATTTCAATCTTTCATGGACTCAATATGCCCCTCACGGAATACCTTGGGGTGTCTTCTTTCCGAAATGGGGTCACATGTGGGGTATTTATACTGCCCTGGCTTTTTAGGGGCCCTAAAGCGTGAGAAGAAGTCTGGAATATAAATGTCTAAAAATGTTTACGCATTTGGATTCCGTGAGGGGTATGGTGCGTCCATGTGAAATTTTATTTTTTGACACAAGTTAGTGGAATATGAGACTTAGTAAGAAAAAACAAAAACAAAAACAACCAAAAAAATTTCCGCTAACTTGTGCCAAAAAAAATGTCTGAATGGAGCCTTACCAGGGGTGGGGGGGGGTGATCAATGACAGGGGGGTGATCACCCATATAGACTCCCTGATCACCCCCCTGTCATTGATCACCCCCCCTGTAAGGCTCCATTAAGACACCCGCATGATTTTTTACGGATCCATGGATACATGGATCGGATCCACAAAACACATGCGGACGTCTGAATGGAGCCTTACAGGGGGGTTATCAATGACAGGGGGTGATCAGGGTAATCAGGGTGATCACCCCCCTGTCACTGATCACCCCCCCTGTAAGGCTCCATTCAGACATCCGCATGATTTTTTACGGATCCATGGATACATGTATCGGATCCACAGAATGCATGCGGACGTCTGAATGGAGCCTTACAGGGGGGTTATCAATGACAGGGGGTGATCAGGGTAATCAGGGTGATCACCCCCCTGTCACTGATCACCCCCCCTGTAAGGCTCCATTCAGACATCCGCATGATTTTTTACGGATCCATGGATACATGTATCGGATCCACAAAACACATGCGGACGTCTGAATGGAGCCTTACAGGGGGGTTATCAATGACAGGGGGTGATCAGGGTAATCAGGGTGATCACCCCCCTGTCACTGATCACCCCCCCTGTAAGGCTCCATTCAGACATCCGCATGATTTTTTACGGATCCATGGATACATGTATCGGATCCACAGAACGCATGCGGACGTCTGAATGGAGCCTTACAGGGGGGTTATCAATGACAGCGGGTGATCAGGGTAATCAGGGTGATCACCCCCCTGTCACTGATCACCCCCCCTGTAAGGCTCCATTCAGACATCCGCATGATTTTTTACGGATCCATGGATACATGTATCGGATCCACAGAACGCATGCGGACGTCTGAATGGAGCCTTACAGGGGGGTTATCAATGACAGGGGGTGATCAGGGTAATCAGGGTGATCACCCCCCTGTCACTGATCACCCCCCCTGTAAGGCTCCATTCAGACATCCGCATGATTTTTTACGGATCCATGGATACATGTATCGGATCCACAGAACGCATGCGGACGTCTGAATGGAGCCTTACAGGGGGGTTATCAATGACAGGGGGTGATCAGGGTAATCAGGGTGATCACCCCCCTGTCACTGATCACCCCCCCTGTAAGGCTCCATTCAGACATCCGCATGATTTTTTACGGATCCATGGATACATGTATCGGATCCACAGAACGCATGCGGACGTCTGAATGGAGCCTTACAGGGGGGTTATCAATGACAGGGGGTGATCAGGGTAATCAGGGTGATCACCCCCCTGTCACTGATCACCCCCCCTGTAAGGCTCCATTCAGACATCCGCATGATTTTTTACGGATCCATGGATACATGTATCGGATCCACAGAACGCATGCGGACGTCTGAATGGAGCCTTACAGGGGGGTTATCAATGACAGGGGGTGATCAGGGTAATCAGGGTGATCACCCCCCTGTCACTGATCACCCCCCCTGTAAGGCTCCATTCAGACATCCGCATGATTTTTTACGGATCCATGGATACATGGATCGGATCCACAAAACGCATGCGGACGTCTGAATGGAGCCTTACAGGGGGGTTATCAATGACAGGGGGTGATCAGGGTAATCAGGGTGATCACCCCCCTGTCACTGATCACCCCCCCTGTAAGGCTCCATTCAGACATCCGCATGATTTTTTACGGATCCATGGATACATGGATCGGATCCACAAAACGCATGCGGACGTCTGAATGGAGCCTTACAGGGGGGTTATCAATGACAGGGGGTGATCAGGGTAATCAGGGTGATCACCCCCCTGTCACTGATCACCCCCCCTGTAAGGCTCCATTCAGACATCCGCATGATTTTTTACGGATACATGGATACATGGATCGGATCCACAAAACGCATGCGGACGTCTGAATGGAGCCTTACAGGGGGGTTATCAATGACAGGGGGTGATCAGGGTAATCAGGGTGATCACCCCCCTGTCACTGATCACCCCCCCCTGTAAGGCTCCATTCAGACATCCGCATGATTTTTTACGGATCCATGGATACATGGATCGGATCCACAAAACGCATGCGGACGTCTGAATGGAGCCTTACAGGGGGGTTATCAATGACAGGGGGGTGATCAGGGAGTGTATATGGGTGATCACCCGCCTGTCATTGATCACCCCCTGTAAGGCTCCATTCAGACGTCCGCATGTGTTTTGCGGATCCGATCCATGTATCCATGGATCCGTAAAAATCATGCGGACGTCTGAATGGAGCCTTACAGGGGAGTGATCAATGACAGGGGGGTGATCAATGACAGGGGGTGATCAGGGAGTGTATATGGGTGATCACCCGCCTGTCATTGATCACCCCCCTGTAAGGCTCCATTCAGACGTCCGTATGCTTTTTGCGGATCCGATCCATGTATCCGTGGATCCGTAAAAATCATACGGACGTCTGAACGGAGCCTGACAGGGGGGTGATCAATGACAGGGCGGTGATCAATGACAGGGGAGTGATCAGGGAGTTTATATGGGGTGATCATGGGTGATCAGGGGTTTATAAGGGGTTAATAAGTGACGGGGGGGGTGTAGTGTAGTGTGGTGTTTGGTGCGACTGTACTGACCTACCTGAGTCCTCTGGTGGTCGATCCTAACAAAAGGGACCACCAGAGGACCAGGTAGGAGGTATATTAGACGCTGTTTTGAAAACAGCGTCTAATATACCTGTTAGGGGTTAAAAAATTCGGATCTCCAGCCTGCCAGCGAACGATCGCCGCTGGCATGCTGGAGATCCACTCGCTTACCTTCCGTTCCTGTGAGCGCGCGCGCCTGTGTGCGCGCGTTCACAGGAAATCTCGCGTCTCGCGAGATGACGCATATATGCGTGACTGTGCGCCAGCCTGCCACCTCCAGAACGCACATGTGCGTTAGGCGGTCCGGAGGTGGTTAAAGCAAGAAGTAGAATGAACCAGCTTTTTATGAGAGACTATGCTAGGTTCTTAGGAGGAACCACAATCTCAAGTGTGACCTCCGTCACTAGCAGAAATGCCACCCAAATATCAGAGTCCTTAAATACTTCAGCCAAAATAAAGGAATAAGCTGAACAACTTGCTGTCAAGAATGCAGAAATTGAGATGGAAGCTGCCATTGAGGCGCAGCGTCAACTGATGGCTAAAAAGTAAGCTGAAAAGGATGCACAATGCCAACAGATGGAAGCTGAAATGGAGGCACAGCGCCATCAAATGAAAGCTGAATTGAAAAGTCTGGAAAGGTATAAATAAGTTAAGATCATAGAAGCCAGACTCAGAGAATATGAGGAGGATATAAATCAGAGTATTCATAGGTTCAAATCTGTACTAAGTGAAGAAAAAGACTCCTACTTTCCTTCATATGCCCAGGAGAATGGAAGGAAATCTCCAGCATGTAGTGAAGAAATAAGTTATTATCCTTCCATCCCTGCTCATAAAAACAAAGAGAGGCCTAGTCCAGTGTTAGGAAAAAGTTGTGTCAATTTACCCTCTATCTCTACCGGAAAAGTTGAAGAAAAGGACTCACCTAATTCAGAACTAAGTGAGAAAATAGAACCGGATGATTCTATTCCTAGATGCCATGGCAATGCTCAGGAGAATGTTACAACCATTGTCCAAGCAAGACCACAGAGAACAGTGCTAGCTAGACTTCCAATCCCGGAACCTACTGTATTTTCAAGGGACGTACTGAAGTACATACAGGGAGTGCAGAATTATTAGGCAAGTTGTATTTTTGAGGATTAATTTTATTATTGAACAACAACCATGTTCTCAATGAACCCAAAAAACTCATTAATATCAAAGCTGAATATTTTTGGAAGTAGTTTTTAGTTTGTTTTTAGTTTTAGCTCTTTTAGGGGGATATCTGTGTGTGCAGGTGACTATTACTGTGCATAATTATTAGGCAACTTAACAAAAAACAAATATATACCCATTTCAATTATTTATTTTTACCAGTGAAACCAATATAACATCTCAACATTCACAAATATACATTTCTGACATTCAAAAACAAAACAAAAACAAATCAGTGACCAATATAGCCACCTTTCTTTGCAAGGACACTCAAAAGCCTGCCATCCATGGATTCTGTCAGTGTTTTGATCTGTTCACCATCAACATTGCGCGCAGCAGCAACCACAGCCTCCCAGACACTGTTCAGAGAGGTGTACTGTTTTCCCTCCTTGTAAATCTCACATTTGATGATGGACCACAGGTTCTCAATGGAGTTCAGATCAGGTGAACAAGGAGGCCATGTCATTAGATTTTTTTCTTTTATACCCTTTCTTGCCAGCCACGCTGTGGAGTACTTGGACGCGTGTGATGGAGCATTGTCCTGCATGAAAATCATGTTTTTCTTGAAGGATGCAGACTTCTTCCTGTACCACTGCTTGAAGAAGGTGTCTTCCAGAAACTGGCAGTAGGACTGGGAGTTGAGCTTGACTCTATCCTCAACCCGAAAAGGCCCCACAAGCTCATCTTTGATGATACCAGCCCAAACCAGTACTCCACCTCCACCTTGCTGGCGTCTGAGTCGGACTGGAGCTCTCTGCCCTTTACCAATCCAGCCACGGGCCCATCCATCTGGCCCATCAAGACTCACTCTCATTTCATCAGTCCATAAAACCTTAGAAAAATCAGTCTTGAGATATTTCTTGGCCCAGTCTTGACGTTTCAGCTTGTGTGTCTTGTTCAGTGGTGGTCGTCTTTCACCCTTTCTTACCTTCGCCATGTCTCTGAGTATTGCACACCTTGTGCTTTTGGGCACTCCAGTGATGTTGCAGCTCTGAAATATGGCCAAACTGGTGGCAAGTGGCATCTTGGCAGCTGCACGCTTGACTTTTCTCAGTTCATGGGCAGTTATTTTGCGCCTTGGTTTTTCCACACGCTTCTTGCGACCCTGTTGACTATTTTGAATGAAACGCTTGATTGTTCGATGATCACGCTTCAGAAGCTTTGCAATTTTAAGAGTGCTGCATCCCTCTGCAAGATATCTCACTATTTTTGACTTTTCTGAGCCTGTCAAGTCCTTCTTTTGACCCATTTTGCCAAAGGAAAGGAAGTTGCCTAATAATTATGCACACCTGATATAGGGTGTTGATGTCATTAGACCACACTCCTTCTCATTACAGAGATGCACATCACCTAATATGCTTAATTGGTAGTAGGCTTTCAAGCCTATACAGCTTGGAGTAAGACAACATGCATAAAGAGGATGATGTGGTCAAAATACTCATTTGCCTAATAATTGTGGAAGGCAAGTTTTGAAATGATAATTGAGCATCATTGCTTCAGTCCAGTTGACAAGTTATTCTACCTTCAGAGATATTTTGGTGGAGAAGCCAAGGAAGTTCTTGAAGGTAACTCATAAAAGACGAAGAAGCCTACAAACAAGCTTGGGAAAAATTGAATGCAAGATATGGTCATCCTTTCTTAGTACAAAGAGCCTTTAGAGAGAAACTGAATAACTGGCCTAAAATAGGTCCTAAAGAACACTTCAGACTCCAGAAGTATGGTGACTTCCTGTAAGCATTCAGCAATGTCATCCCACATGTTCAAGGACTGGAAGTACTGAACGACTATCCAGAAAACCATAGGATGCTAACTAAGCTACCTGAAGAAGTGGCTTCTAGATGAAATCGCTATGTGACTAAACAGTTGGATCTAGGTAAAAACTTCCCAAGTTTTAAAGAGTTCTCTGAGTTTGTCAATGAGGAAGCACGGATAGCATGTAATCCAGTAACATCATCATCTTAAAATCGTTAGAAGAAAGGCCTGCAAGAGAAATAAGACGTGCAAGAGCAACTAGCTTTGCAACCAACACAGCAGCTAAAGGTTCAGATACCTACGATAGCAAGTTCAAAATCACTACTGGGATCAGTAGAGAGACAGAACCGACAAATCTTCAGACTACCTTCAAGTGTATGTTCTGTGGAGAGAACCACTCCATACACAATAGCCAACAATTGAAGGCAAAGTCCCCAGTAGCAAAGAAAGAATTTGTGCTGGATAACCAACTGTGTTTTGGATGCCTAAGAAAAGACCATGTTACTAAGGAGTGTAAGAAAAAGGCCACATGCACCACTACATGAAGAACGTCCAAAGAAAGATAAATCCTCAATACCTAAAGATACTAAGAAAGAAAAGAAAGTATCGGTATTCTCTTGCAGAGTGAGGGAGGGAATGGAAATCAATGGCACATCAATGGTTGTACCAGTGTGCATATTAAATGCCAAAAGGAGAAGCAAGAAGTTATACGCCTATGCGCTACTGGATGCCCAGAGTGATGTCACCTTCATTGATCAAGAAATCTGCAAGAAATTACAAGTGGCTAAGGAACCAGTAATGCTCAAACTCACCACAATGACGGGGAGAGACACATTAGTGAACAGTCAAAGGGTGAAAGGACTGAGAGTTAGAGGAGTTCATTCAAACTGCACATTAGATCTACCTCCAGCTTATACAAAAGACGATATACCTCTAGATCGAGATTGCATACCTACCTGTGAAACAGCCAATGAATGGAAACCCCTATCTGACATATCTCATGAAATATCCCCGCTGAAGGAGTTTGGTGTTGGACTGTTGATAGGTAGAGATGTCGCGAACATAAAATCTTCCATTCGCGAGCGGCGAACGAGAATTTCTGCAAATGTTCGCGAACGGGCGAACCGGGCGAACCACCATTGACTTTAATAGGCAGGCGAATTTTAAAACCCACAGGGACTCTTTCTAGCCACAGTAGTGATGGAAAAGTTGTTTCAAGGCGACTAACACCTGGACTGTGGCATGCCGGAGGGGGATCCATGGCAAAACTCCCATGGAAAATTACATTGTTGACGCAGAGTTGGATTTTAATCCATAAAGGGCATAAATCACCTAACAATCCTAAATGTTTTTGAACAACATGGTTTAAAACATCCAGTGTGTATATACGATCAGGTATGATGTTGTATCGATCAGGTAGTGTAACGGTTACGCCTGCTTCACAGAGATTGACAGACCAAACTCCCCTTTTAATGCACCGCAAACAACCGCAAACAGTCCATTTGCCCAACTGCAAACTTTCCATTTGCACAAGGTTGGATACCAAGCTAGCCATGTCCCGTTGATGTCATTGAAGGTTTCTTCCTCCACCCAGCCACGTACAACACCAAGGGTCCCCGAAAGGTGAATTGAATAGATTTTTCGAACGGGGAGATGGTTAAAAAAACGCTGGCTCCCTCCCCTTTGTTTGAATCCACGCCACGGGCACTGCATCTGCGCCGTGCAATTTACTTTCACACCCGATATGAGTGGTATTTTCTGTAGTACTATTCTCATCAGTTTAATCCCTGTTACGTGACGTCCCCAACCTGGGGTCCATTTATTAAATAGATTTTTTGAACGGGGAGATGGTTAAAAATAACGCTGGCTCCCTCCCCTTTGTTTGAATCCACGCCACGGTCACTGCGTCTGCGCCGTGCAATTTACTGTCACACCCGATATGAGTGGTATTTTCTCTAGTACTATTCTCATCAGTTTAATCCCGTTTACGTCCCATATCAGGGATTGCCTTTTGTGAAAAAGAATTTGGGCTTGGTACCTTCGACTGCCTTCACAGTGACAGACCAAACTCTGCTACACCAAACTGAACTGATTTTAGGAACCGGGAGATGGAAAAAGCAGCTTGGTCGGTCCTCTTACTCCCAAGTTGGGGCACTGCGCGTGCACGGAGCAATGTGCTGTGACACCCTATATGATTGGTGTCTTAACTAGTTCTATTCCTATCAGTTTAATCCCTGCTACGTCCCCTATCCGGGGACGTGTGTTGAATGAATTAATCATTGTCGAATTAACGACATCCTGAAATAATTTTGTTCTGAGCTCTGTACTTGCTTTGTGTTGGACTTGATGGGGATTTTTTAAATTGTCTGCATTATTTTAGAGAGACTTTATTATGATTTTTTTATTTTATGTATTAAAAAACCCATACAACTTTAAAAAAAACAATACAACTTAAAAAAAATAAAAAAATAAAGAAAAATAATGTTTTTTCTATGAAAAATTATCCAGCCGATCGCTTTTAGTCTGATCATAATGAAGCAACGGCCTTATCTGGGGTGTGGCAACATTGATAACACACAGGGCCGGCGCCACCCATAAGCAGAGTAGGCCACCGCGTAGAGCGCACTCTGCCTGGGGGCGCCGGCAGGAGTCTGAATGCCAAGCAGTAGCTCCCTACCGCCGCCTACTGACATCATCTCCTTCACTTCACTCCTTCTGTTCTTGCCGGCCAGATGCGCTGCGAGTATGTTCAGTCACTTTGGGCAGAGCGTTCGCATCAGCTGACACATAGCTACGAGATCATTTAGAATGCCTTTCAGAAAAGTTTGTCCTGGGATTCAAACTCATGACCTCCACACATGAGAGGCAAACCATTCGCCCTCACAGCCATGAAAGCTGTATAGCTAGTCGCTTAAAAAAAATAAAAAATAAAAATATCTATATATCTATATATACTGATACCTAGTGTACTGATACCTAGTGTACAACCGTACATGACAGCTGCCCACTGTGTATGGATGTAGCAGAGCTGGGTGTGTTGGGGCAGCTGTCCTGTGTATGGTTGTCGTGAGTTCGAATCCCTAGGCAGACTTTTCTAAAAGTGTTTTTTTTTCTATAAGACTTCTACTGATACCTAGTGTACTGATACCTAGTGTACAACCATACACATGACAGCTGCCCCAACACACCCAGCTCTTCTACATCCATACACAGTGGGCAAAGTTACCTACCGTAGAAGTCTTAGAAGTCTTTTTTAAGCAACTAGCTATACAGCTTTCATGGCTGTGAGGGTAAATGCCTTGCCAGTGATGTGTAGAGGTCATGAGTTCAAATCCCTGGACAAACTTTTCTAAAAGTGTTTTTTTTTATTTTTTATACCGGACTGTTACTTTACTGCCACGGGGGAGGGGGGCTATTGGCGCCATGATACTGGCACATGAAGGGGGGAGGAGAGAGGCACTTGATACTGGCACATTAGGGGACAGGGGGAGAGGATGGCACTATGATATTAGCACATGGGGGGCAAGAAATGGACATGAATCATGAGGGGCAGAAAATGGACATGAATCATGGTGTCAGAGGCTGCAGGACAGTGACTGGCAGCAGGGTGGCACACACTTGTGTACAGGGGTCAGGGCACACCTGCTGCTTGACTAGGGGCTATAGATTCTGACTGGCACAGGGTGCCCAGCAGTGGCACGTGGAGCCTAATAGGTGGCACAGACTGTCTAAAGGGCTATGAATGGTTCAGGGTGCAGGACAGTGCCAGACTGGCAGAGGGCACAGGGCAGCATACTGTTTTATGTTGAACTGGTGGCACAGGATTTCAGACAGTGGCTGAATGGTGCCTGGCAGTGAATAGGTGGCACTGCTCGTGTTTGGTGTGCCAACCTGCTGAACAGCGCATCACTGGGATGGTACTAGGTGGCAGACAATGGCTGGATATTACATATACATGACCATAGTCAGACTGGCACAGGGTACACGACCATAGTTAAATGTTACATGCAATAAGTGGCTAAAAAAGGGGCGGGTAAAGCGGTGTGGTCAATGGGTAGAGTCAAGGGGGCGGCAAAATTAGCTTTTGCCTAGGGTGGCAAAAATCCTTGAACCAGCCCTGATAACACACTCATAGAAGTGATGATTGCTTCATTGTGATACGCAAGCCCCTTCACCACAACAAGGTACCGATCACGAAGGGGAATTGACACATGTATGTGCCTTTTTTTTTTTTTTGCAGCCACAGGCAGCACTAGAGGCCAGAAAAATAATAGGTATTGTTGCAGCCGCTGCTGTAGGAGCGGCCGGAAAAATTGATGTTTTCCAGGCAGAAAGGTGACAAACATTGCGGCTTGAACCCTAGTTGGTGGCGGAGAATTCAAGAAAGTCATCCGGTATGCAGACATTAAATACAGCAGCGTGGGAACCATTTGGAGGTCAAGGCATGTGATCAGGCCTTTTGTTAGTCAAACGTATCCCCCACTGTCAGTCTCTTCGGGATCCATGCCTCATTCATCTTAATGAAGGTGAGGTAATCAACACTTTTTTGACCGAGGCGACTTCTTTTGTCAGTGACAATGCCTCCTGCTGCACTGAAGGTCCTTTCTGACAGGACACTTGAAGCGGGGCAGGCCAGAAGTTCTATCGCAACTGGGATAGTTCAGGCCACAGGTGAAGCCTGCACACCCAGTAGTCAAGGGGTTCATCGCTTCTCAGAGTGTCGATATCTGCAGTTAAGGCGAGGTAGTCTGCTACCTGTCGGTCAAGTTGTTCTCTAAGGCTGGATCCCGAAGGGCTGTGGCGATGTGTAGGACTGAAAAAGCTCCACACGTCCTCCATCAACAACACATCTGTAAAGTGTCCTGTCCTTGCCGCCGTGGTCGTGGTAGGAGGAGAATTACTTTCACCTCTTCCCCTGTTAGATTCCCGTTGTGCTGTGACATCCCCCTTATAAGCTGTGCAAAGCATATTTTTTAGTTTGGTTTTGAACTGCTGCATCCTTTCTGACTTTCAGTAATTTAGTAACATTTCCGCCACTTTCTGCTTATACCGGGGGTCTAGTAGCGTGGCCACCCAGTACAGGTCGTTCTCCTTCATCTTTTTATACGAGGGTCCCTCATCAGACATGACAGCATGAAAGACCCCATTTGCAAAAGGTTGGATGCCGAGCTACTCATTTCCCGTTCCTCATCCTCACTGATGTCATTGACAGTCTGTTCTTCCCCACAGCCACGTACAACACCACGGGTCCCAGATAGGTGACAACAACGAGCACCCTGGGATGCCTGCTGTGGTTGGTCTTTCTCCTCCTCAAAGCCACATTCCTCCTCTGACTCCTCTTCCTCATACTCCTCTTCCAGCGTTGCCGCAGGTCCGGCAAGCGATGATGACAAGGCTGTTTCTGGTGGTGATGGTGACCACAACTCTTCCTCTTCACGCTCATCTACAGCCAGATCCAGCACTCTTCGCAGGGCACGCTCCAGGAAGAAAACAAATGCGATGAGGTCGCTGATGGTGCCTTTGGTGCGACTGACTAGGTTTGTCACCTCCTCAAAAGGACGCATGAGCCTACAGGCATTGCGCATGAGCGTCCAGTAACGTGGCAAAAAAATTCCCAGCTCTGCAGAGGCTGTCCTAGCACCCCGGTCATACAAATACTCGTTGACAGCTTTTTCTTGTTGGAGCAGGTGGTCGAACATTAGGAGTGTTGAATTCCAACATGTCGGGCTGTCGCAAATCAAGCGCCTCACTGGCATGTTGTTTTGACGCTGAATGTCTGAAAAGTGCGCTATGGCCATGTAGGAAGGCCTGAAATGGCCACACACCTTCCTGGCCTGCTTGAGGACGTCCTGTAATCCTGGGTACTTAGACACAAAGCGTTGTACGATGAGATTCAACACATATGCCATGCACAGCACATGTGACAACTTGCCCAAATTCAATGCCGCCAACAAATTGCTTTACATTGTCACACACCACTTTGCCGATCTCCAGTTGGTGCGGGGTCAGCCACTGATCCACCTGTGCGTTCAGGGCGGACAGGAGTGCTGGTCCGGTGTGGCTTTCTGCTTTCAGGCAAGTCAACCCCAAGACAGCGTGACGCTGTCATATCCGGGATGTGGAATAGCCCCTGGGGAGCTAGGGGATTCAGTTGATGTGCAGCCAGACGCCGCAGCAGAAGAGGAATCAGCCGAGGAGGTTATGGAAGAGGATGGAGTAGGAGGAGTAGAGGAGGTGGCAGTAGGTCTGCCTGCAAGTCGTGGCGGTGTCACCAACTCCGCTGCAGAGCCACGCATTCCATGCTTGGCAGCCGTTAGCAGGTTGACCCAATGCGCAGTGTAGGTGATATACCTGCTCTGACCGTGCTTTGCAGACCACGTATCAGTGGACAGATGGACCCTTGCCCCAACACTGTATGCCAGAGATGCCATGACTTCCTTTTCAATTACTGAGTAGAGCAGGCATGTCCAAACTGCGGCCCTCCAGCTGTTCCAAAACTACAACTCCCAGTATGCCTGGATAGCTTACAGCTATTAGAGCATGCTGGGAGTTGTAGTTTTGCAACAGCTGGAGGGCCGCAGTTTGGACATGCCTGGAGTAGAGGTTTGGGATTGCCTTATTTGAAAAAAAAATTGTTCGGGTACCTTCCACTGTGGTGTCCCAATAGCGATAAATTTTTTGAAGGCCTCAGACTCCACCAGCTGGTATGGTAAAAGCTAGCGGGCTAAGAGTTCCATCAAGCCAGCTGTCAGACGCCGGGCAAGGGGGTGACTCTGTGACATTGGCTTCTTACGCTCAAACATTTCCTTTACCGACTCCTGACTGTGGGCAGATGAGATGGAACTGCTGAAGGTGAGAGGCGGAGTGGCGGGTGGTTGAGAGGGGGCAAGGAGGACAGCAGTGGTTGACGTGGCTGAAGATGCTGGACCAGGAGGAGGATGGTGGCTTTGAGCTTGTGTGCTGCTTCTACTCGTCATCATGTGTTGATCCCATAGGCGTTTGTCATGTGCGATCACGTGCCTTCGCAAAGCAGTTGTACCTAGGTGGGTGTTGGATTTCCCACGACTCAGTTTCTTTTGGCACAATTTGCAAATGGCATAGCTGTTGTCAGAGGCAGAAACACAAAAAAAATGCCACACTGCTGAGCTTTGCAATGACGGCATTCTGGTGGTGGCAACAGCATGCATTGATTAGCGTGCTGTCTGGCTGACCCCGGGTACCGATACATGCTGTCTGACTGTGCCACTAGCTCCTTGCGATGACCTCCCCCTGCTTCCAACTCGTCTCCTCCTTCTCTCTGTCTCCCCTTCTGAACTTTCCCCCTCTTCTTCTTCTCTTCGAGCAGGCACCCACGTGGCATCCATGGCCACATCGTCATCATCAACCACTTCACTTGTATCTGACACCTCAGCAAAGGAAGCAGCAGCGGGTACAACATCATCATCATCACACTGTATGTCCATGTGTATAATGCTGCCTGACTGAGATATATCCCTGTTATCTACATCCTCTGGCAATAATGGTTATGCATCACTAATTTCATCCAACTGATGTATAAATAACTCCTCTGAGGGATCAAGTGAAGCGGCTGTGGTGGCTGTGGTGGTAGTGGTGGTGGTGGCGGCGGGCGGGAGAGTGGTAACTTGAGAGCAGGTGACCAAAGCTGAGCTGGAGGAGGATGGTGCGTCAAGGTTCTTAGCGGAAGCTGTTGAAGATTGGGTGTCCTGTGTAAGCCAGTCAACTATTTTCTCCGAATGTTTTGGGTTCAGGGTACGTGGCCTCTGAACACTGGGCATTATTCCAGGGCTAGTGGAAATCACAGCACCACGACCACGACCGCCTCTTCGGGGTGGCCTGCCTCTGCCTGTCATTTTTTTTTTAGATAAGTGGTACTATGCGTGCAAGGTATTTTGCCACCCTATATAAGTGGTGGGCAGTGGGCACAGTACAGTCTGTGTGGGCCTGACACAAACCAAACGGGCTTGCAACTGTGATTATATCACAGAAATTTTTTAAATATAATTTTTTTTATCTGCAAGGTATTTGAGTGAATTACACCCTGTAACGGTATTAGTGGAGGCATAGCCAGTGGCCACAGTACAGTCTGTGTGGGCCTGACACACATGGGCTTGCAAATGTGATTATATCACAGAAAAATTTTACATAGAATTTTTTTTTATCTGCAAGGTATTTGAGTGAATGACACCCTGTAACGGAATGAGTGGGGGCCTAGCCAGTGGCCACAGTACAGTCTGTTAATTTTTTACCCATAATACCGTGTGTGTTTAAACATCATCTACCCCCGATAAACTTTGGAATGTGAAAAAGCATAACACATGTGCCCATACTCTGTGTTTTTAAACATGCTGTACGTTAAGGGCTGTCAAACGTGCATTTACCCATAGCTATTTACTATTGTTGTCATTCAAGAGCTTGGGGAGGGAAAAAGAAAAAATTCATAAAAAAATAGATTCTTTCCTAAAAATTGTCCCAGGAGGCTAGAGGGTTTATATACCATTTTCAATTGGAGCAACTTTGGTTAAGCCCGACTCGATTTGGGTCCAAATCAAATTTTTTTAAAAATTTGGCAAACCTGAACTAAACTGAACCTCGAGTGGTTCGCTCATTTAGTGACCACATAATCCAATACAATTTCGCAAGTCACTTCCAGATGCTCTGGAACCATTTACAACACAGTACTAAAATAAGGTACGCGTATATCACAAACTATTGTACTCATAATTCAATTTCTACAAACTGTTGTCTAACTTTCTTAACTTGACCACTCACTCAAAAAACAAACTCATAAGAAGCATTTCCTTCAGTAATCATGCTTATGATAGCAAGAAATCAGAGGTCATAAAAAACTCCATGAAGCTGTTGCATGGTGGTACTTGCACCAATAGCTCCACATATGAGAGGCAACTATAGCTTTCATAGAGTCAACAGATGCAATGTCAGGTTGTTTAAAGGGTAAAGACGCACAAACCTAATCACTGTTTCCATCAGAGGCAGACTGGGAACATAAATTGGCCCTGGAAAAAAACACTAAAAGTGGCCAAATGTTGTAGGCAGGTCCAAATTAACACAAGGCAGGGCCAACATAAATAGGTGGAACCAGCAATACTGTAGCACAGCACAAAATACTGATGCAGCAGAACCAAATATACAGTGCAACACAAAATACTGACGCCCCTGCCACAGCATTCAACGCTATCAACATCCTAACAACGGTAATACAGTTGAATGCAGGAGGGCACTTTCTTCTGCCAGCCAGGTGCCTAAGTACCAGATGCTCCTAGCATTAGATTGCAATGTACCCGACCGGCAGCCCCCTGGGCATTGGCTCACAGGGAGACTTCCCTGTAGGGTCTATGGCCAGTCTGCCGCTGATTTCCATAATCCATTAATTTCATGTACCAATGCATCCCCACCATGCAAATACTGCCATCACTGCACAATAAATGAGGCAATAGTTAGAAAAGTAGCTGGACCACTGTGATGACCACTCAACCAGAACCTGATTTTATTTTGAGTATAATATGAAGGTTGCTATTTATTTAATTCTTGACCAAACTGTGATCATAATGTGTGTCCCTTCATTGTACCCATGTGCCTGGAAATGGAATTTAGACTTTTAAAACAAGAGTGGAGCAAACTCTCACCTTCTGACTCAGGTCACCTCCCGGATGAAATGTTGGATGATGGATCCTGGCCTTGCTGCCTTCTTTATTACTAAGCTCAAAGTTAGCAGTCCTCAGTAATATTTCCCCTGAAAGACAGAAGGATGACAGATCTTTGGTTACAAAACCACAAAAAAAACCATCAGTGCTTAGGTGGTGAAAACAAGGTATACCATTTGTAATGCAGTCTCGGTATACAGTATATCTCATGAGTGATACAATTCATTACATTTGGTGGTGGCATCATCAGTGGTTATGTATACAGCAGCTCAAAAATATGTATCTGGAATATTAATATACATATGGTGGACATCAGAGGTAAATTGGATGGTTTGGTTATAGTATCTGAAACACAGCCTCCGTGTATGCATCTTATATGGTGCAGTTTTTGACATTTGGCTGTGGAATCAGCAGTGATAAGTTAGTGGGTCCAAGTTTAGCATTTGCACCTGGGGTTCCATATCCCGAATCCCCTCATGTTATCTCACCCATGTTATCTCACCCACCCAGTCATGATGGTGGCACCTGTTTTCCATTCTTTTTGCAAGCTAATGCACCTGTTTCACCCTGATGCCAAAACTGTATTTTCTTGTGAATGAACATCTTCTTCTATGTTTTATCTCCATTTCTAATTTTACTGTTTATATCCAGGAGCAGTTTAAGGTTGTCTCCCCATGTGTAGTTTTCACAAAAAAAGCAAGATATTCCCCACAGAGGTAAAAGCTTCTTAACTTAACCTCTTAGTGACCAGCCTGTTTTAGGCCTTACCGAAAAAGTTTTTTCCATTTTTCGCCTTCCAAGAGCTACAACTTTGCTATTTTTCCGGCTATTTAGCTGAATAAGGGCTTGTTTTTTACGGTTGTAGTTTTTAATAGTGTTATTTTAGGGCACACATAACTAAATCACTGGAGTCAGTGTTTGGGGACACCCAGTGTATTTAAATCTAATTTAGCCTCTATTTCTGAAAAGTTTCTGGCAGGATTCAAACTCACAACCTTCTACATTCCAGTCAAGAATATTAACCACTACACAATAGAGCTGCATGGTCACTTACTTTAATAATAAAGAAATAAATAAAAATAATAAATAAATACATTAAAAAAATATGAGACTTCTGCTGTATAGGAATACTTACTAGTAGTAAGTATTCCTATACAGCAGGAGTCTCATATTATATATATTTTTTTTAAGGAACTGGCCATGTAGCTCTATAGTGCAGCGGTTAACATTCTGGGCCATAATGTAGAAGGTTGTGAGTTTGAAACCTTTCAGAAATAGAGGCTAAATTAAATTTTTTAATATTTATAAGTTTTTAGCCATAATATATTTACATATTTAGAATATATTTTATATTATATATATATATATATATATATATATATATATAATATGTAAATATATTATGGCTTAAACATCAGTAGTAGTTTCCCACATATTATGAATTCATATATATCAGAAGTGTGAATATATATATATATATATATATATATATATACAGTGGATATAAAATGTCAGGTTTCTGTGATGTAAAAAAATTAGACAACGATAAATCATTTCAGAACTTTTTCCACCTTTAATGTGACCTATAAACTGTACCACCCAAAAAAAAACTTAAATCTTTTAGTTGGAGGGAAGAAAACAAAAAATAAAATAAAATAATGTGGTTGCATAAGTGTGCACACCCTCTTATAAGTGGGGATGTAGCTGTCTTCAGAATTAAGCAATCACATTCAAAATGTGATCGTGTTAAATAGGAGTCAGCATACACCTGCCATCATTTAAAGTGCCTCTGATTAACCCCCAAATAAAGTTCAGCTGCTCTAGTTGGTCTATCCTGAAATTTTCTTAGTCTCATCCCACAGCAAAAGCCATGGTCCACAGAGGGCTTCCAAAACATTAGAGGGATTTCATTGTTAAAAGGTATCAGTCAGGAGAAGGGTACAAAAGAATTTCCAAGGCATTAGATATACCATGAAACACAGTGAAGACAGTCATCAAGTGGAGAAAATATGGCACAACAGTGACATTACTAAGAACTAGACGTCCCTCCAAAATTGATGAAAAGACGAGCAGAAAACTGGTCTGGGAGGCTACCAAGAGGCCTATAGCAACATTAAAGGAGCTGCAGGAATATCTGGCAAGTACTGGCTGTGTGGTACATGTGACAACAATCTCCCATATTCTTCATATGTCTGGGCTATGTGGTAGAGTGGCAAGACGAAAGCCTTTTCTTACGAAGAAAAACATCCAAGCCAGGCAACATTTTGCAAAAACACATCTGAAGTCTCCCAAAAGCATGTGGGAAAAGGGGTTATGGTCTGATGAAACCAAGGTTGAACTTTTTGGCCATAATTCCAAAAGATATGTTTGGCTCAAAAACAACACTACACATCACCAAAAGAACACCATACCCACAGTAAAGCATGGTGGTGGCAGCATCATACTTTGGGGCCATTTGTCTTCAGCTGGAACTGGGGCCTTAGTTACGCTAGAGGGAATTATGAACAGTTCCAAATTCCAGTCAATATTGGCACAAAACCTTCAGGCTTCTGCTAGAAAGTTGAACATGAAGAGGAACTTCATCTTTCAGCATGACAATGACCCAAAGCATACATCCAAATCAGCAAAGGAATGGCTTCACCAGAAGAAGATGAAAGTTTTGGAATGGCCCAGCCAGAGCCCAGACCTGAATCCGATTGAAAATCTGTGGGAGATGTGCCATGCTGATAGACTTATACCATAAAGGATTGAGTGCTGTAATAAAATTAAAAGGGGCTTTAACAAAGTATTAGTTTAAGGGTGTGCACACTTATGCAACCGTATTATTTTATTTTTATATTTTTTCTTCCATCTACCTAAAATATTTCATTTTGTTTATCCAATTGAGTTGTACAGTTTATAGGTCACATTAAAAGGTGGAATAAGTTCTGAAATGAATCTTTGTCTCATTTTTTTTTACATCACAGGAACCTGACATTTTAACAGGACTTTTTATATCCACTGTATATATATATATATATATATATATATATATATTTTTGTAATTACACATTTTCTTTAAATTAAATTTAGCCTCTATTTCTGAAAAGTAAGTACGTAGTAACTATTCCTATACAGCAGAAGTCTCATATATTTTTTTCTTTTTTTAAGTAACTGGCCATGCAGCTCTATAGTGTGGTATTTGGACTCTAATTTGTGGTATTTGGACTCTTGACCTATACCGCATTCTAGAAGAGAATGTGTCTATTCCCTGCCACTAAATTGTCAGTTAAACTGTCATGAAAAATGATATTTTCCAATATAGTGCATGCAATGAATTACATTCTAACCCTGTTACGTATTGCATGTCTCACTGCCCGCGACAACAGGGACACTTGTAGTGTGGGAACACTCAAAGTAATGCAGATGAATTTTCCTGTAGGCAAAGGATTGTTTGCAATGGGTCCCAGAGGTATAATCCTGCATGTATTTTTTACTGTACAAGCAATGTCACAGTAAAAATGAATATGAATCACCATACTCTATATGGAGATTATCTACAATGACAAATACTTGCATAGGAATACTATAGGGTCTGCATTAGGGCTTGCTGTAGAGGTAGATGAAGATGTGACTAAGCATTATTCCTTTCTATTGTGGGCTGGTGTCACGGTGGGGAGTGGGGGAAACCCCCCGGCGTACAAAGTAGAGAAAATAAGGTAGCAGCTAGGCCTGCAAACAGGGGAAAGGGAGCTGGAAACTAACTAAGCATCCCTAAATCTTATCTCTGACCTACTGACTGTATGAGGCACCCTCAATGGTAGTGGGGGGTGCTCATACTCTCAAACCTGGGCCCTACTGACCCTAATAGTCCCTACAATATGGCCTCAGAAGCTGGAGACAACCGATTCCTCCACGACACGGAGGAACTGGAGTCTCCAACAAGCCTAGCAACAAAGGGGAAGAAAGCAGCCAGCAGTGGACAACACGACAGGTAAGTCTCCAGAGGCAGAAACATCACTGCCAACAGGACCAACATGGACACCTTCCTGACACAGCAGCAACAGGAACACGAGCCATCCACGTCGCTACCACTGGATCCTGGTAATGTGCATAGTCCCAAACACACACACCAGGCGGGACCCAGTACGAACACCAAACACAGAAACTAGTAGTAACAACCTGGACCACCATGCGACATGAACCATGGCGGCACCAGGTTGCGCTGCTTGTAGTTCCCCCTCCGGGGAAATCCAGGGACCCCCTTTTGGAGGTATAGGACATACAAAGGATATGTCTGGCATCCATGCTGACCTGAAACACCAAACCTCAGACTCACAACTCAGAACAATAAGAGCAAAGAGGCCACTCCCAGCTCTACCTTGCACACACCTTAACCCTATACACACCGGAAATGGGAGGGGAAACAGCCTTAAAGGGGAAGTGCACACGCATGTATAACAAACAACACGTTGCCACCAGCAACCATCATGCGTGGCAAAAGTGTACGCATAATGGTTATAGGAAGTACCACTTGGACCAGATCCTGGCTAAAATAGACCCAAAGGTCAAAAGGTGACAACCCCCATTGGAAATTGATTTGGAGCCAATTACTTGTTGAGAGGGACAGTATTGGTTATCTTCCCAAAGTTCATTATGTCAGAGGAAGACACAGCCAATAAGACATTTTTCTAATGTATCTGTGCCAAAAATCTATCTCCAAAAGTGGTGCAAAATGGTTAGTGATGAGCGAGTATGCTCGGCCGAATACCGGTTCGGCTCGAGCATCGCTATGCTTGGCACATGGCAGTACTTGGCTGAGTACCGCATGTGCTTGAGTGCCATGCGCGAGTCTCCTCCCTGCACGTTTCGCGGCTAAGCAGCCAATAAACGTGCAGGTAAGTACTGCCATCACTGTAATACCAGTAGCCATGTTGGCTGCTGGCATTACAGTGATTGGCTGTCCGGAACGCGTCATCGGATGCTGTATAGCACTCGATGACGCATAATCGGCTCAGATGTAGACAGGGAGAGTTATTATTCGCTGAAAGCTTTTCAAAGACCCAAAAGTCCTTTAAAGGACTACTGTGTGTGTGTTTTAGAGCAGCAATATATTTAACTGCGCTAAATTGATTAGTCTCAGGGACATCCATGCTGAGGAAGGTACAGATAGTGCTGTTTTTACTACCAAAAGCTTTTCAAAAACCCCAAAGTCCTTTTAAGGACTACTGTGTGTGTGTGTGTGTTTGACAGCAGCAAGATATTTTTCTTTAATACCTATTAGTGACATATACAGTACACCATCCACAGACTGTCTTTTTGCATAAATTCAAATAGCCAACGCCACATTTATTTTCTCTAGTGTGCATTTAATACACATCTGTGACATATACAGTACTCCATCCGAAAACTGTTTCTTTAGCGTAAATTCTAATAATCTGGACCTAATCTAGTGTCCATAGGGTATTGTTTTCTTTGACATATACAGTACGCTATCCGAAAATTGTTTCTTTAGGGAAAATTCCAATAATCTGGGACTAATATAGTGTCCATATTCTGTGGGTTTCTGGGACATATACCGTCCTGCATCCAAAAACGGTGTCTTTAGCGGACAGTAAAACAATCTGTGCCACATCTAGTGACAAAACCATTAATATGAAGGAGACGGGGAAGTGGGCATGATGCTGATGGTGCACGCAGAGGCCGTGGCCCTGGGTGCAATGAAACTGTGCCTGCTGCCAGTGCACCAGAAAAAAAAAAAAAAAAAACATCCAACGTACCCAGCTATCCAATTTAGCTGGGCGGTGCAGGACAACAATGTCCAAGTCAGAGCAGTGTGAACAGTTGGTCGGTTGGATTGCTGAAGATAATGCTTCCAGTCGGTTAAGCACCATCCTCTCTTCCACCAAGTCCAGTCTCTGTAGCCAAGAGTCTGGTCAACTGAATCCTCACTCTGATCATCCTTTGTCCCACCATGGAGAGGCTTGCCAAACGAATTATAACACAACTCTGATATTCCGAGCAGCTCTTTCCAGCACCATTATTACATTTGGCCCTTGAGCCCAGCACTCTTGAAGAGGGACCTGAGATATTGTGCCCTGATTCCCAACCTCTTGAGCCTTTACAGTCTCAAGAAGATGACGGTGGTGAACGGCAATCATTTCTTCACAAAGTGGATGATGATGAGACACAGTTGTCAATCACTGAAGTTGTGGTTAGGTCAAGTCAGGAGGATAAGCAGAGTGAGGAAGTGTAAGAGGGGGTGGTTGAAGATGAGGTCACTGACCCAACATGGGAAGGTGAAAAGCTGAGCGAGGACAGCAGTACAGAGGGGAAGGGATCCACAGCACCGCAACAGGCTGGAAGAGGCAGTGGGGTTGCAAAATGGAAAAGTCGGCCCACACCAAACAGGCCCGCAACCATTACACCAAGCACCCCATGGATAAATCTACCTTGCCATGGGGTAGGTGTTCCGCAGTATGGTGCTTTTTCGATGAAAGTGCAGACGACAAAAGAGTGGTAGTTAACAACCTGTTCCGTACCAAAATGAGCTCGGACGTGAACACAAGCAATCTCACCAGCATGATCTGCCACATGGCATCCAAGCACCCTAATAAGTGGTCCGAAAGCCTGGGTCCACAATCTGGGTCTGCGGGTCACACCACTGCCTCCTCTTTCCCTGTGTTATGCACTGCTGGCTAATCCCCTGTCGAAGGTGCAGGCCCGGATGCCCCTCGCACTGCACCTGGACCTTCGCATGAACCATCAGCAACAACATCCACTTCCCTGTCCCAGTGCAGTGTCCAAATGTCCATAACACAGTCATTTGTACATAAGCGTAATGACCCACCCACCCACAGGCCATAGCCCTAAATGAGCAACTTTCGGAATTACTGGCCCTTGAAATGTTGCCATTTAGGCTTGTGGACACTGAGGCCTTCTGCAGCCTGATGTCAGAGGCCGTCCCTCGGTACTCAGTCCCCAGCGACTATTTTTCACGGTGTGTCGTGCCTGCCTTACACCAGCATGTGTCCCAGAACATCACCCGTGCCCAAACCAACGCAGTTAAGGTCCACTTAACCACAGACACATGGACAAGTGCTGGTGGCCAGGGACGCTACATTTCACTGACCGCACACTGGGTGAATGTTGTAAAGGCCGGGAGTGAGTCGTACCCTGGGATCGCCCATGCCCAGGATTGTCGGCCCTACGTCCATAAGGGTCTCCGCCAGCAGCTATGTTACTGGCTCCAACCCCCACTTCTCCTACTCCGCCTCCTCCTCCTCCACTTCCACCACCATCAGTCGCTAGCTGGAAGCAGTGTAGCACTGCTGTGGGTAAGCGTCAACAGGCTGTGCTGAAGTTGATCTGCTTAGGGGATAAATCAGCACACCGCCGTAGAGCTGTAGCAGGGTATAAAGGACCAGACCGAGCTGTGGCTCTCGCCACTCAACCTACAACCAGGCATGGTTGTTTCTGACAATGGCCTTAACTTGGTGGCGGCTTTGGAGCTCGGCAACCTGACACACATCTCATGCCTAAACTTAGTGGCTCAGTGGCTTATCAAAACCTACCCCAATTTCCCAGAGCTACTAGTGAAGGCGCGCTGCGTGTGTGCCCATTTCCACAAGTCGTCCACATGTTGGCAAGGCTTTGTAAGCAGCACAGGGCAGTTGTGGAATACCAGCTGCAACATGGTTGTCGCCTTTCGAGTCAACTGCCACTATTCACAAGTGAGGAGTGGGCATTGATGTCAGACCTCTGTGAGGTTTTAAAAAACTTTGATGAATCCACACAGATGGTTAGTGGCAATTAATCTATTATCAGCGTAACCATCCCACTGCTGTGTCTACTCAAACGATCGCTGCTCACAATTAAGGATGACGCTCTGAATGTGGCAGATGGGGAAATGGGGGAGGACATTACACAGGGTGATAGCCAGCCCACCCTCATTTCATCTTCTCAGTGCGAATTGGACCCCAAGGAGGAGGAGGAGGAGGAGCTGGAGAAAGTTGCCTCTGCTACAGAGGGTAGTACCCATGGAACTTTAATTCCATCTGTTCAGAAGAGGAGGAGGAGGAGGAGATGGAGAGTCATCCTGATGTCGACATCGATGTCTTGCCTGTTGGTACTCTGGCACACATGGCTGACTTCATGTTAGGCTGCCTTTCCAGCGACCTTCGCGTTATACGCATTTTAGATAACACGGATTACTGGGTGTTCAAAGAGAACTTCTCATCTCTCATTCCAGTGGTGGAGAGGACGAGTAAAACGGTGTAATACCAAAATGTACTTGTTGAGAGATTGCTCCAAATCTGACAACGCTGGCGGCAGAGTCTGTACTTTCTTAGGCAACTGAGGAAGGGAGACAAGGGGAACACACAGCAGTTCCAACAAAGGCAGGGCAACACTCTCCAAGGCATGGGACACTTTCATGACACCCCGCCAGCAACCTCACCCTAAAGCGCAGCCTAGTGGTACAACGAGGGAAAAGTTTTGGAAGATGGTGAACAAATACATAGCAGACCGTGTCAGCGTCCTCAATGATCCCCCAGTGCCTTACAACTACTGGGTGTCCAAGCTGGACACGTGGCACGAACTTGAGCTCTACGCTTTGGAGGTGCTGGCCTGCCCTGCCTCCAGCGTTTTGTCTGAGCGTGTATTTAGTGCTGCTGGTGGCATTATAACAGATAAGCGTATCCACTTGTCAGCTGGCAATACTGACAGGTTGACTCAGATAAAAATGAACAAGGCCTGGATTGCCCCTGACTTCTCAACTCCACCAGAGGAGAGCTGAGCTGATAAAAGGCAATTTCAATCTATCATTTATAATGTACTCAATCTACTGTAGTGTATTCCCATGCACCTTTTCCACCACAAAAAAAGAGAATATGGTTGAATCTTGTTTTCTCCTCCTCCTCATCCAGATTGTATATATTCCCTCCACTCTAATTTTTTCAATAGGGTCAGCTCAACTGCAGGCCATCAACTCAGCAGGCACTCGCATATAATGTTTTAGAGCATCAGCTCAGCAGCAGGTCCTCGCATATAATGTTTTACAGGGTCAGCTCACCTGCAGGCCCTCACCTAAAATCTTTTACAGGGTCAGCTCACCTTCTGATTATGACAGCGAAGTCTTGCCTGTTGGTACTCTGGCACACATGGCTGACTTCATGTTAGGCTGCCTTTCCCGCAACCCGTGCGTTATATGCATTTTAGACAACATGGACATGCGATCGCCTAGAAGTTATCTAGCGTCAACAAAGCAGCAGCAGGCCCTCACCTACAAGTTCAGTCTCAGTAGCCAAGAGTCTGGTCAACACAATCCTCACCATGATGGATGGCACACTGGGCGAATGTTATGGAGGCCCGGGAGAAAGTTGGCTGCTGGCAACAGACTTGCCCAATAGATCCTTGTTAACGGAAATTGTACTCATTCCAAAAACAGGGCTGCTTAGGAGTGCTGTATTGTTATTTATCGTCACTACCTCTACGAGTCGGGAGTGGCTAATTGCCACGCTCCTGCTGCCTTCCTTGGAATCTTGTGCTTTAATAACTTGACCCATTCACAATTAGGAAAAAAAAGTGGCAAGGCAAAAACAGCCAATAAGATTTCAGCCATTGACCTCCCTTGGATGTGGTATTTCTCAAGCTCCCTCTCCGGCATCGAACCCTGATTCCCCGTTACCTGTGATCCCCATGGTAGGCGCAGAAAAGAACATCGAAAGTTGATATGGCAGACATCCAAATGGATTATTGCCGTCACGGGGACTTGCAATCGCCCAGAGGTTATCTAGAGTCACCAATGCGGCAGCAGGCCCTCACCCCTAAGGTTTTAGATGGTCAGATCAGCAGGCCCTTGCTCCAAATGTTTTAAGGGGCACCAACAGGCCATCAATCATAATTTTTTTTTAAGGTTGTGTATGATGTTCTCCTTTATGTGTAACAAAGGTTGTTTTCGAGTGCCGGTTCCTTGTAATTTTTGGAAGCCCTTTCACTTAGTGCATAGGCTTTATGAGTGTAGGCGTCCCACTACCTGAACAATTGTACCATAATGTGAATGAGGCCTTCCTTTATGTGATATACAGGCTGTTTCGGAGTGCCTCTTGCTTGTAATTTTTTGCAGCATTTGCACTTTATATACAATTGAATATACAGGAAAGAATGTTTCCTAACAATTTATCCTGTAAAATTGATTTTTTTTTGGGAGGGAGGGGGTTTGTGAGTATTTTTGTCAGTCTGTAAATGTGGCAACATGGTTCCGAGCAGCGACCCAGGAGTCCAAGATGCATCCAGACATCGTCCCCATGCTGTTCCCAATCCATTTCGGTGGTGTTTCTGTCACTTTCTGACTTTTTCCAATGGACCAGGCACCCTCCCGTCTTCAGAGCAGGGGGTGCCTGGTTGTCTCCCATTGACTTCCATTATACTCGGGAGCACACAAATATAGCAATGTGTTCAGACCGAACACCTGAACACCAGAATACTGTGGTGCTCGATCATCACAAAAAATTGTGTATCTACACTTTTTTCCAACTTGCTTCACAAGCAGAGCAGGGTTTAGTGTAAAGTGGGAAGAGCTTTGTGTAAAATAGGCAAGACTAAGATGTACCAATTTGTGCCAAAATTTTGGCGCAATTGTGGCGTAAAATCGATCTAAAAGTAAGCCAACCAATAGTTGGTATAGAGTCAGAGAAAAGTGGCTATCCCTGCACCAGTTTACTCCATCTTTACAATTAGTAAATCTGAGCCATAGCATTACATGGCAGTCATTCAGTTGAAGTCCACCGGGGTGGTTCTCCACTCTGGTTCACAGGAGAGGGTCCCAAGAGAGGGTTTCCCCCTCCTTCTTCTATGATAGGCATGTGTCCTAATTGGGAATATGGAGATTGGTTGTCATGATGACACAATCTCTTTCATGATTGGACTGGGTGTGCAAATGTTTTTTTGGTGTAATTTTTATATGTGCCCTGAAAAAAGATCAAAATGTGTTTTATTATGTAATCATGTATATTCCTGTGAAAACACAGTTAATAATCAATAGGCTGCTACTATCAGTCACAAGTTACAGCTGTATACCTCTCCCCATAGGGAGTAGGAGGTGGGTAAACACATGAGTCAGTGTAGAGACAGTAGATGTCTGGACATTGAGGACTGCAAATGCAGGGAACCAGCTCTAGGGAGAAAACTAGCCAGAAAAGCAAAAGTGGAGAAAGAATTTATATATTTGAAAAGCATTCCAGTATTAACAGGAGGTGCCTGTAGAAGCTCCCTGGAGATAAGCTGCTTAACAAGAAGTTTATAGACGGTATATCAAACATTGTCCATCAATAGAAAGGCTTTCGGCCCTGGACAAACCTAAAAGACAGAATCCAGATATGCCCACAATAAAACTTTCTGCATGGGAGACGTATGGTAACAAGCATTGTGAGTACAGCGACCTGTAAAGAAGGTGCAGAGCTTAATATGACATTGGGGTCAACCCTATGGTTGCATAGTGAGTGTTGCACCCCTATTCTGTTTGCTTATGCTTGAGAAAGAAGTGCAGTGTGAGGAAATTGCTTTTAAGAGACATCTTGGCCTATTAACTACCGTATTACTGCAGTTATGTAACCTGAAACTGTGGAAATTGCACTTGTGTAATATCTGCCCATCCATGCATGCTAAGAACTGTGGCTAATGCATAAGAACGTAATTGCTTCCACAAAGAACTGTTGTGCTGTTAACTTGGCCTTGTTATTTTCTGCACTGCCACACTGCACCAACATTATTACCAGCTACCGGGGGAACCTGCCTTGCACCTCCCAATTTATCACCAGCAAGGGTACCCTAAGCCACCATCAAGCTGGAGAGTCCCCAGAACCAGGGTGTGCCCTGAAGGGAGTAAAAGGCACACCTTTCCTATAACTGCATAGCCCAGAGAGAGTCCAAACTACTCCCTACTACTACTCCCATCCCCTTTGGCTTGCTTTAAATGTTTTACCTTCTAGTTTACTTTTATGGACAGATATAGTGCCAGACAAAAGCCCTATATGGTGGAACATGTTTTTATGGTGTCTAGAGATTCCATGTGTACCACCTAGGCTCTGTGTACTCGAGGGTGCTACTCTTACTTACTACTGTTTATTTGCATCTTGACCAATTTTACCACTACATACTAATGAGGTTCTCCAGGTTTTGAACCAATTGCCTATCCTTAGCATAGGTCCTCGTTGTTTGTTCTGTGGGGGTCAGACCTATGAGACTTCTGTGGTTCAGCACAATAAACCCTTTACTGTGTCAAGTACCACAGCTCATCCATTTCACTCCCATTACTAAGCACAACTCATTCCCCTCCCACACACCAATAATGATTGTCATGTTGGTGGACCCCCAGTTATCGAAGATTGTTGTCACATTCAAGGTCCTATTATTCATACAAAAAAAACTGATCATTACCATTTATAAGTGTAGATTCCTGAGTCAAATACAAATGTTGCTTTGGACTTTACTGTACTGTAACATATCATCAGGTCTTTGTACAGACTATAGGAGACACATCTGGAAACGTGCAGCAAGAAATATTCAACCATCATTTAGAGTAATTCACATGACACTGAAAGTGGCAACCAGTGTTGAAGATCCATGTATCTGGATAACAAACGGCCCTTGAACAGAGGCCCCTATGTTTGATAGACTCAAAGCATTTGAGCTTGTTCTTTTTCTCAGCACGCTACGCTCTGGACAGCTGCCAGTCCATGCAGCTGTTTCATGGTGAGGATCTGATTTCCCCCTTGTGTCGACTCTTCAAGCAGCTTATCAACATACTACTCTGAATACTCTGACATGTGTTTCTCCTGCAATCTCTTTAAGTTCAATTATTCATAAATACTGTTGACCTTCACTCAGACCCAGGATATTTATGGTTAAGATCATCTGCTTAGTGATCTATATGTTGGTGTGGACACAGGCACATTTTTACTATGCCTAGAAGCAACTGAATAAATGTGATAAAGCATGCCTGCCTTAAGAATATCTCATGCACACATGGACAAAATTGTTGGTACCCTTCTGTTAAAGAAAGAAAAACTCACAATGGGCACTGAAATTACTCGAAACTGACAAAAGTAGTAATAAATAAATAAAAAATTATTGAAAATCATCTCATGAAAATCAGACATTACTTTTGAAAGGTGGTTCCACAGAATCATTTAAAAAAACTGGCCTGTACAAAAATGATTGTACCCCTAGAAAAGATTGAAAATAACTTGACCATAGAGATCACAGGTGTCTTCAAACTTGTAAATGTGCTTCCCAAAAAGTGCTGTCCAGTATCAGAAGGCTTGGACTCAGTCATCGCAGGTCATGGGTAGGGTTGAACAAACCCTAACTGTAAAGTTCGGGTTCGTATCGAACTTTAGGATTTTTGGACCCCGGACCCGAACATTTCAGTAAATGCTCGGGTTCGGTGTTCAGTGAATTCCTGGTGCTGTTTGAAAGGCTGCAGGGCAGCCAATCAACAAGTGTTTAAACTGTGTGACCTTAGAAGCCATCACAGCCCTGCCTACTAATGGCATGGCTGTGATTGGCCAGTGCAGCATGTGACCCAGCCTCTATATAAGCTGGAGTCACGTAGCGCTGCACGTCACTCTGCTGTGCTTAGTGTAGGGGGAGAAGTGGAAGAGATTGAGTGCACCGATGCCCAACCACTTATGTTTCAAGATGAGTATATGGGAGGACCATCACAGCACGTCTCGGATGATGTCGAAACACAGGTGCCAACTGCTGGGGCTTTCGAAAGTGTGCAGACTGACAAGGAGAGCAGGGGTGAAGACTGGGTGAAAGATGATGTGGAGGACAATGAGGTCCTCGACCCCACATGGAATCAAGGTCATGCGAGTGATCTATGTAATTCGGAGGAAGAGGCGGTGGTCGCACAGAGCCACCAGCACAGCAGAAAAGGGAGCAGGGTGCAAAAGCAGAGAGGCCATCCCCTAGACAGTATGCCTGCTACTGCCCACCACAGCAAGGGACCGAGCACACCAAAGCCAGCTCCAAGGAGTTCCCTGGCATGGCAGTTCTTCAGACAATGTGCTGACGACAAGACACGAGTGGTTTGCACTCTGTGCAATCAGAGCCCGATGCGAGGCATAAACGTTCTCAACCTGAGCACAACCTACATGACCAGGCATTTAGGTGCTAAGCACGAGCTGCAGTAGAGTAGACACCTCAAAAACCAAAAAAGGTCTCTGGATCCTCCTGCTTCCTGTTCTGCTGCAGTCTCGGTCTCTTCATCCACCTCTGGATTGACAGTGCCGTCAGCCACCCCGCAAACAGAGGATCTGCCAGCAACACCACCACCTGGGTCACCAAGTATCTCCACAATGTCCCACGGAAGCGTTCAGCTCGCCATCTCAAACACTAGAGAGGAAGAGGAAGTACCCCCCAACCCACCCGTGATCCCTAGCCTTGAATACCAGCATTTCTAAATTACTGGCCTTTGAAATGCTGTCATTCCGTCTGGTGGAGACAGATAGTTTTAAAGGCCTTATGGTGGTGGCTGTCCCACAGTACGTCGTGCCCAGCCGCCACTACTTTTCCAGGCGAGCCATCCCTTCCCTGCACAACCAAGTTGGGGACAAAATCAGGTGTGCACTGCGCAACGCCATTTGTGGCAAGGTGTACTTCACTACGGATACGTGGACCAGTAAGCATGGTCAGGGATGTTATATCTCCATAAAAGCACACTGGGTAAATGCAGTGGCGGCTGGGCCTGAGGCGGATAGCAGTTTGGCTCATGTCCTTCCATCACCGAGGATTGCAGGGCGCTTTAGTTTGCCTCCTGTTGTCAGTCATTCCCAAGTGGCTCCGAGGGTGGGTTCCTGCACTCACGAAAACACCAGGTACACAATTGTCCAGCCAGGGCACAGTTCTGGAGGATGAGGAACCTTGTTCACAGCAGGGTGGCACCCAGACCAGCTCGTGGCCATCACTGGTGCATGGCTGGGGGGATACAGAGGACACAGACGATACACCTCCCACAGAGGACAGCTTTTCGTTGCCTCTGGGCAGCCTGGCACACATGAGCGATTACATGCTGCAGTGTCTCCGCAACGACCGCCGAGTTGCCCACATTCTAACTTGTGCTGATTACTGGGTGGCCACGCTGCTGGATCCCCGTTACAAGGACAACGTACCATCCTTAATTCCCTCACTGGAGCGTGATCGCAAGATGCGTGAGTACAAGTGCACACTGTTAGACGTGCTGCTGGTGGCATTCCCACCTGACAGCGGGGGCACAGTGGAAGCACAAGGCGAAGGCAGAGGAAGAGGTCGCCAATGCAGCTGGGGCACTGCCAGCACCTCAGAAGGCAGGGTTAGCATGGCCGAAATGTGGAAAAGCTTTGTCAGCACGCCACAACAACCAGCACCACCAGCTGATATGGAACGTCTTAGCAGGAGGCAGCATTTCACCAACATGGTGGAGCAGTATGTGTGCACACGCCTACACATACTGAATGACGGGTCTGCCCCCTTCAACTTCTGGGTCTCCAAATTGGGCACATGGCCTGAGCTTGCCCTTTACGCCTTGGAGGTGCTGGCCTGCCCTGCAGCCAGTGTATTATCTAAACGTGTGTTTATCATGGCAGGGGGCGTCAACACAGACAAGCGCAGATTCACCAATTTTTGGGTGTGATGTACCACTGCTATACCTAGTAGACAGGTTAAAAAGCTTCACAAATTTGTCTGTTACATTTTCAGGTGAAATTCACCAATATTTGGGTGTAATATACCCCTCCTCCAACTAGTTGACAGCTTAATAAATTTTACTAATTTTTCTTTTACATTTTCGGGTGACATTAAACAATTGTTTTCTGTCATAGACCCCTGCTCTACCAAGTAGACAACTTAATACATTTCACTAATTTTTATGTTACATTCTTGGGTTGACATTTTACAATTTTGGATGTGAATAAACCCCTGCTCTGCATGGGTAACATGAAATAAAATTTCTGAAATTCTTCTTTAATTGATGCGCGCCACCTCCTTTCATTCAATGCTTAAACTTTAATAAATTGTCCCACATTTGCGCTTCAATTATTTGTCCCACATTTGCGCTTCAATAACTTTTCCTATATTTCCACTCGATCAAAAAAAAATATAATCCATTTATCTCCCTTGGATGTGGCCTCTCTTTCTCACGCTCTCTCTCCGGTGTGGAACCCTGATTCGCCAATAACCGTGATCAACATGGTAGGCTCTGAAAAGTACATCGAAAGTTGATATAGAAGATATCCAAATGAATGGTGGACGTCACTGGGGCACCTCTGCATAGGTGACAGGAACATAAATTTAAAAAAATCGTCTGTTATATTGTCAGCTAACATTTTTCAAATTTTGACGGATAGAAACCCCTGCTCTGCATAGGTGACGGGGAATAAAATGTCAGAAATTCTTCTTTAATTCATGCGCACCACCTCCTTTCATTCAATGCTTAAACTTTAACAAGTTGTCCCACATTTGCGCTTCAATACTATGTCCCATATTTCCACTCTATCATATTTAATTTTAAACAATTAAACTCCCTTGGATGTGGTCTCTCTTTCTCACGCTCCCTCTCTGGCGTGGAACCCTGATTCGCCGATAACCGTGATCAACATGGTAGGCTCAGAAAAGAACATCGAAAGTTGATAGAGAAGATATCCAAATAGATGGTGGACGTCACAAGGACGTGCGATCAGGCAGAAGTTATCTAGAGTCAACAAAGCGGCTTCTCCTGGCTAACATTTCCAAATCCAAAATAACACAGTAACATTCCCTATAATTTTATATTAATCATTCCAATAATAGGGCATCTTAAGAGTCCTGTATTGTTATTTATCATCACAACCTCCCCGAGTCGGGAGTGGGTAATTGCCGCGCCCCCCCCCCCCCCCCTCCTTAACTTGGAAGCTTATGCTTCAATACTTTGTCCCACATTTCCGTTCAATTAAATTTAATTTCATCCATTGACCTCCCTTGGATGTGGTATCCCTTTCTCAGGCTCCCTCTTGGGCCCGGAACCCTGAATCCCCGCCACCCGTGATCACCATGGGAGACGCATAAAAGAACATCGAAAGTTGATAGAGAAGATATCCAATTGGATCGTGGACATCACGGGGACGTGCGACATGGTGCAGCAGTATGTATGCACACGCCTACACGTACTGACTGATGGGTCTGCCCCCTTCAACTTCTGGGTCTCCAAATTGGGCACATGGCCTGAGCTTGCCCTTTACTCCTTGGAGGTGCTGGCCTGCCCTGCAGCCAGTGTATTGTCTGAACGTTTGTTTAGCACAACTGGAGGGGGTTATCACAGGTTATATTTCCCAATGTTTTGGGGTGTACCCCAATTTAAAAAAATTAAAAAAAAATTATAACAAAAAAACTGTGTAGGCTACCTCCTCCACCACCGTCCCTTCCACCTACAGTGCCACATCCACAGCCTCCTCAACCTCCTACTCCATATGGACCTCGTCCTCCTAGATCAAGATTATTATTTTTTATTTTTACGTATTTTATGTTATTTAAAGTCATTTCCCTATACATTTGCCATGCTCTTAACCACATTTTGCTGGCATTTGCAGCCCTCTAGCCCTTTCCATGACATTTTTACAGCCATTTTAGTGCTCAAAAGTTCGGGTCCCCATTGACTTCAATGGGGTTCGGGTCAAGTTCGAGTCAAGTTCGGGTCCCGAACTCGAACTTTATGAAGTTCGGCCGAACCCATCGAACCCGAACATCCAGGTGTCCGCTCAACTCTAGTCATGGGTCCTCCAACAGGATAATGACCCAAACACACAGATAAAAACATCCAATTGTCGCTAAGAGCAAAAGCATTGGATTATTCTGAACATCTGTGGAAGAAGCTGAAACATGAAGTCTGGAGAAGGCACCCTTCAAACCTGACACAGCTGGAGTAGTTAGCTCATGAAGAGTGGGCCAAAATACCGGTGGACAGGTGCAGAAGTCTCAGTCTTGAGAGTTACAAAAATCGCTTGATTGCAGTGATTTTTTTCGGTCAAAAATGTTGCACAACTATTATTGACTACAAGTTTTGATAGACACTTTGTTATGAATTACTTATTGCATTTCTGTTCCTGTAAAAGAAGATCATCATAGTATAATTATAGCCCAGTGTTGAACCTGGGTTACTTAACCTCACCAGGGGAGATGATTCTGAGGGTCCATCCTCAATCTTAACAGAACATATGAAAATCCAGCATCTTTGTTGTTATTAGTGCTGAGCGCGAATATTCAAAAATAATTTTTATCGTGAATATCGGCACTTTGAGAATTTGCTAATATTTAGAATATAGTGCTAGATGTTTGTAATAAGGAATAATAGTTTTTTTTGTTTTTTTTTAACACAGTACACATCAGGTGATCATCCCTCCCTTCTTCTAGGTTGTGGGCCAATGAGAAGGCTTTATTACAGCTTAGCGACATCCCTAGCAACCAATAGAAAAGTTACCTACCCCTTAGTATATAAGAACCTCCCCAGCAGCTATTTTCTAAAGTTTATTGCAGTTATAAAAGAGACAGCAGTGTCATTGCTGTGCTCTGTGACAGTTAACTTATATATATTATTCAGATAGTTAGGGGAAGATAGTCAGTGTAGGTTAGATTGATCTATAGTGTAGTCCTACCCTGCTGTAGCCTGTTACATACAAGGATATTAATGTGTACTATGATTCCTCAAACAACACCAATTTTTGCAATTGACTTAAAAACATTTCCAGCATGCTGTGGAGCTCATAAAAGAAATTATGCCTAAAAGAGCAATCAGCTGAATGTTTAGAACAGTAACACAGTAACAATAAAGACATCCTAAATTGTATGTAGCACAGAGGGAGCCAATGCAGGATAGAGGGAGGGGGCCCATTTCTGTTTAAACTAATTGAAATTTTAATTAAATACCGTAGTTCCAAAATTTAAATGGTATAAAACAGGATAGGGTATAACTGCCTAATCCTTGGAAACCAACCGCTGAGACTACTACTCAGGGATCAGGGATTCTGGCTGTGTTTCCTATGGCAGTTCAGCATGCCAGAAGGGCGTGTAGACCCTCTTCTCACCTCTATGGGACTGCCGAAGAGAAGCACCGCACAGTATTAATAATCATTTTTCTCCTGCAGTCTACCAGAAATGAACGTAAAACACTTATTCTATATCCTGATATACCAGCACTGATATACCAGCTTCAACTAACAACTGATTGAGTACTGCCATATATCAGCTTCCACAAAATAGTGATAGAGGTTTTCCATATACCTATGTCCACAAAATTACTGCTTGAGGGTGATATACCAGCTTCAACTAATAACTGATTGAGGCCTGCCATATATCAGCTTCCACAAAATAGTGATTGACATTTTCCATATACCTGCGTCCACAAAATTACTGCTTGAGGGTGATATACCAGCTTCAACTAACAACTGATTGAGGCCTGACATATATCAGCTTCACAAAATACCTAAATAGTGAAAGAGGCTGCCATATATCAGCTTCCACAAAATAGCGATAGAGGTTTTCCATATACCTACATCCACAGAATTACTGCTTGAGGGTGATATACCAGCTTCAACTAATAACCGATTGAGGCCTGCCATATATTAGTTTCCACAAAATTGTGATAGAGGTTTTCCATATACCTACGTCCACAAAATTACTGCTTGAGGGTGATATACCAGCTTCCACAAACAACTGATTGAGTTCTTCTATATATCAGCTTCCACAAAATAGTGATAGAGGTTTTCCATATACCTGAATCCACAAAATTACTACTTGAGGGTGATATACCAGCTTCAACTAACAACTGATTGTGGCCTGCCATATATCAGCTTCCACAAAATAGTGATCGAGGTCTTCCATATACCTGCGTCCACAAAATACAGATTGCGGATTTTGATATACCTGCTTCAACTAACAACTGATTGAGGCCTGCCATATATCAGCTTCCACAAAATTGTGATTGAGATTTTCCATATACCTGCGTCCACAAAATTACTGCTTGAGGGTGATATACCAGCTTCAACTAACAACTGATTGAGGCCTGACATATATCAGCTTCACAAAATACCTAAATAGTGAAAGAGGCTGCCATATATCAGCTTCCACAAAATAGCGATAGAGGTTTTCCATATACCTACATCCACAGAATTACTGCTTGAGGGTGATATACCAGCTTCAACTAATAACCGATTGAGGCCTGCCATATATTAGTTTCCACAAAATTGTGATAGAGCTTTTCCATATACCTACGTCCACAAAATTACTGCTTGAGGGTGATATACCAGCTTCCACAAACAACTGATTGAGTCCTTCTATATATCAGCTTCCACAAAATAGTGATAGAGGTTTTCCATATACCTGAATCCACAAAATTACTACTTGAGGGTGATATACCAGCTTCAACTAACAACTGATTGTGGCCTGCCATATATCAGCTTCCACAAAATAGTGATCGAGGTTTTCCATATACCTGCGTCCACAAAATACAGATTGCGGATTTTGATATACCTGCTTCAACTAACAACTGATTGAGGCCTGCCATATATCAGCTTCCACAAAATTGTGATTGAGGTTTTCCATATACCTACGTCCACAAAATTACTGCTTGAGGGCGATATACCAGCTTCAACTAACAACTGATTGTGGCCTGACATATATCAGCTTCACAAAATACCTAAATAGTGAAAGAGGCTGCCATATATCAGCTTCCACAAAATAGTGATAGAGGTTTTCCATATACCTACGTCCACAAAATGATTGCTTGAGGGTGATATACCAGCTTCACCAGCGACACCACTTGCCCGCCGACATCAGGCTGTGGAAGGCCTCAGTGTCCACAAGCCTAAATGGCAACATTTCAAGGGTCAGTAATTTCAAAAGTTGCGCTTTTAGTGCTATGGCCTGTGGGTGGGTATTTGCGCTTGCGTTTAAATGACTGTGTTGGGATGAAGTGGATGTTGTTGCTGATGGTTCATGCAGAGGTCCAGGTGCAGGGCGAGGGGCATCCGGGCCTGCGCCTTTGACAGGGGATTGAGGAGTACGTAACACAGGGAAAGAGGAGGCAGAGGTGTGACCCGCAGACCCAGATTGTGGACCCAGGTGTTCGGCCCATTTGTTAGGGTGCTTGGATGCCATGTGGCAGATCATGCTGGTGGTGGTGAGGTTGCTAGTGTTCACGCCCCGGCTCATTTTGGTACGGCACAAGTTGCAAAGTGTAGGCAACGTAGTTGCCGTATTTGTGGGAGGGAAGGCTCCCGCACATTCTATGTAAAGCACCGCTGCGCCCTCCCCCCTTTCAGCTTCCTTCGTTGTGCGCAGGCGCGGCGTTACTTCCGGGTCGCGAGCAGGGTCAGCGTCCTCTGCGCTCCATCGGACGGCCGCAGTGTTCCCACATCGTTCGTCGGCGTGCGTGTCCAGTCCGGGTAGGGTAAGTACGGCACTCGAGTGCTCCTCCTTCTTGCAGCCGGGCCCCACGTCTGGGCAGCGTTGACTCCGTTACAGGCGGCTTGGCACTTTTGCTGTGTTACACTCGTTACATTCCCAACCCTAAACGAGAGATGTCATTGGCTTTTCAGAATTTGCTGTCATAACATGTTTTCAATACAGTTCTTTGTCTTCACACTACCGTGTCTTGTATGTTTGGCCTCTTTAGGCTACCCTTTACAGCAGTTCCGCCACTACTCTACTGCTATGCTTCAGGTTATTGTCACTCTGATAGTCGATCCAAGCACAAGTGTAGGCAACGTAGTTGCCGTATTTGTGGGAGGGGAGGCTCCCGCACATTCTATTTAAAGCCCCTCCCATCCTACCCTCATATCATCATTACTTACAGGGTGGCCCCCTTTAGGCTACCCTTTACAGCAGTTCCGTCACTACTCTACTGCTATGCTTTATAGTCGATCCGAGCACAACTACCACTCTTTTGTCGTTTGCACTTTCCACAAATAAGAACCATACTGTGGAACACCTACCCCTTGGCAAGGTAGATTTACGCATGTGGGTGCTCGGTGTAAAGCCGAGCGAGGACAGCAGTACAGCAGGGGGAGGGATCCGCAGCACCGCAACAGGCTGGAAGAGGCAGTGGGGTTACAAAAGGGAGAAGTCGGCCCACACCAAAGAGGCCCTGATTTTGGGAATTTAAGAAACTGTTTTCTGATGCAGGACAGTATATGTCACAGAACCACACAGAATATGGACACTAGATTAGGCCCAGATTTTTGGAATTTGCCCTAAAGAAACAGTTTTTTGATGCAGGACAGTATATGTTACAGAAACACACAGAATATGGACACTAGATTAGGCACAGATTATTGAAATCTGCGGTACAGACACTGTTTTCTGATGTAGTTTATATTTATATTTTTCACTATATCTGGCCCTGACAACCATACAATGTATTGAAGCGCAGATCACACAATTCACGGATTGCACCGATGACAGCAAAAATGTGGATAGATTATGGGAAAAAAACTGTGTTTTCTGTATTCAATTTTTTTTCCCTATATCTGGCCCTGACAACCCACAATGTATTGAAGCGCAGATCTGACAACTCACGGATGACACAGTTTACAGCAAAAATGTGGATAGATTATGGGAAAAAAAATATTGTTTTCACTAATATTCTTCCTATCTCTGCCCCTGACACACAGAAGGTATTGCACAGATGTCACAAGTCACTGCAGACACCCTCTATATAGAAAAAGAATTGCTATTACGCAAAGTATGTAAAAAAAATAATTTTTTTAACTACTTGAAAATACGATTGCAAACTCCCTACACTATCTGTCCATTCCTAAGCACAGCTCTCCCTGACTCGCAAAGAGCCGAACCCACATCATCGGGTGTTATATAGCACCCAATGACGCGTTCCGGCCAGCCAATCACTGTAATGCCAGTAGCCAACATGGCTACTGGCATTACAGTGATGGCAGTACTTACCTGCACGTTTATTGGCTGCTTAGCAGCCACGAAACGTATTGGGACGCATGGCGCTCGAGCACATGTGGTACTTGGCCGAGTACCGCTATGTGCCGAGCATAGCAACGCTTGAGCCAAACAAGTATTCGGCTGAGCATGCTCGCTCATCGCTAATCCCTGGTGTTGTCCGTGGCTGGGGGGAGGAGACCAAGGATGACATTCTCCTGGGTGATGAGCAGAAGCCAGCGCGTTCCACCTCTTTCAATTTAGTGCAAATGGGGGCTTTGATGCTCCAGTGTTTGAAGAGGGACCCCCGCATAAAAATCATTAAGGGCAAAATGGACCTGTACTGGGTGGCAACGTACTTAGACCCCCAGTACAAACACAAAATGGTGGACATGTTACCAGCATCACAGAGGGCTGTCAGAATGCAGCATTTCCAGGCCTTTCTGCGACAGATGCTGCATTCTGCTGTTGCGGGCTCTGCAAAAAGAGGGCGGTTTGAAGATGTGTTGGTCACTTCGGATATGAGATCATTCTTGCAGCCAACCCATCGACTGCCCCCCCCCCCCCAGAGGTCCTGAAAAAGAAGGGCCAACACTGCAAATACTGACTCTTTGCATAAATGTCATGTAATTGTCGATAAAAGCCTTTGAAATGTATGAAGTGCGTGTAATTATATTTCACTACATCACAGAAACAAATGAAACAAAGATCTAAAAGCAGTTTAGCAGCAAACTTTGCGAAAACTAATATTTGTGTCATTCTCAAAACTTTTGGCCACGACTGTATTTTTGCCATGCATTTAAGGCATACCAAAAATGTATGCGTTAACAGATGCCTCAGACTGATGTGGTACAGTGGAGTCCTGTTCACCATACAGTTCCATGGTAGAAAAAAAATGTACGTTAACGTATGCATTTTTTTAATGGACTCTGCATGGAGTGTTGCACATTTGTATACATCAAACCGATAGGAAATAACATTCCTCTAGGCTCCAGCAGGGCACATTTTTGAGAGTTTGCCTTTAAGACGTATAAAAATGGCCCCTGATTAAAATACATATTTTTTTGTGGGAATTTTTGCCAATGACCCCCCTCTGGTATATCACTGTCCATGTTGTGGGACTATTTGTGTACTTCTAGTAAGTGTTTGCTGGCTACAAATATGACCTGAAGGTTTTTCAAGTTCGCCTGCCATTAAAGTGAATGGGGCCCGCGGTTCGCGAACATCCTGGTCGATGTTCTTCCATCACTACTTGCGTCATGAAAATGGGATGAAGGCACCAGTACCTCCTGTTGAGGTTAGTTAGGAGTTTAGTGTGTCAAGCAGCACCTAGTAGAGGCCAAATACCCACCCCCTCTTCTATGCATTTTACAAATTCTGGTTTTGAGTAATCATCCATTAGATAGGAGAAAACTTGGGATATCCCTGTCTTGTGATGCTTCATATTACTATATATATATATATATATATATATATATGTTCCTTTACAGATGGAATGAATTCTGAGACATACCCTTTGTAATTAATGGCGAGGGTTGTGTACAATATATACCATATGTACCCCCTAGAATCATTTGGTTTTAAGGTCAGACTCATTTTGCAAAGTGTTCCTCCCACCTTTAACAGGATCAAGATTTTGACATTGCAACCTTGCAAATCTGTTTTGGAGTTAGCTGGGCTGCTTACACGATTTCATGCTAATATATCCGCACATTATCATGAATAATGCCTCCTGCTTGCAATCATTTATACACCATTGTAATAGGAAAAACACGGAAAGCAGGGCTGTATAGTGGAAGTTATATAAATGCTTAGACTACCTGGCAACTAGGATTTATGTAGAAATTGCTTAAAAATGTCTGTTGTAATGCGACTATAATTTAAAGGCTATGTACAAGGATGAGCGAACCCAAACTATACAGGTTCAGCGTTCGGGCAGTGGAGGAATGGAATATAACAGAATTCTATGACGGTTGCAAAACCGAAGCCTGTAAGAGGCATTCCGTTTTGAATCGTCATAATACAAGTTTATGGTCAAGCATAACGGATCCATCTTTCCGTTACACAGGACTTTGTAGTTACATGTAAGGAGCTGTGTTAGGGCACATTTCTTGAAGGGTGATCTGTACTTTTCACTGATGCTATTTTGGGGTATGTATGGATTTTTGATCACTTGTTATTCCATTTTTTGGGGGGTGAAGTGATCAAAAAATGGCAAATTGGCCATTTTGCCCTTTTTTCCATTTCGCCATTTGAGGCATGGAATAAATGTCATATTTTAATAGTATGTGCAATTTCATATGCAGCGATGCCAATGATGTTTACTTTTTTTATTGTTTATCTATTTTTATTTGAGGGGAAAAGGGGGGTGATTTGAATTTGAAATTCAATTTTTTTATTTTATTTATTCTTTACACTTTTTAATAGTTCTCATAGATTGCGTCTCTTATAGCTCCCAATGCATTAGACTATGGGGGTCATTTCTTAAGACCCGTGTTTTAGACTCTGGTCTTAATAACCTCTTTACGCCACAATCTGTGACAGATTTACGCCAAAAATTGTCGTATATCTATTAATAAATGACCCCCTATAATCCAATGGCAATCCTGCCTATGGGGGACTATAGGGGGAGCATATGTAACATAGCTGCGGGAGCCCCATATAATTCAGGAATATAGAGGCTGCCATACGAACCACCTGGCTCCCCCCAATCCTCACTAGGGGGATGCATGCTGCAGTATTTACTCTGGCCAAATACCGTAAAAGTGACTGAACTGAAGACATCCTGATGCATACTGAACAGATTGCTTTCAATTCAGAATGCATTGGGACAAAACTGAAGCATTTATTTCCCATATTGAGCCCCTATGACGGAACTCAATACCGGAAAACTTTAATGCTAGTGTGAAAGTACCCTAACTCTCCCAATTTTATTATAGCAGATTATCTAAGGCTGCATCAGAGGCTTCGGTCTTAGAATTAATTAAAAATAGCAGAGAGAAAAGTCCTCATTATAGTCAATAGGATCTATTGGGCTCCATTCCTGTCAGCTATGTGGTAAATCCGGCATTTCTGTTATTTAAGTGCTGATGTGAAAGCAGCCTAAGCTGTCAGGGGGGTGTCTTTCAATAGACTTGCTGACTGTTTTCAGTGGCAGCCATCCTTTAGCTCCATGTTCTGCCACTTACACTTAGGTCATAGGCCAATTTAGGCCTATATTCTAATGCTGGGTTTACAGGGCCCAATTATCGGGCAGATTATCAGGGAAAACGTTCCTATGAACACCCATTCCCAACAATCTGCCCGTCTAAAGGTGCAGCCAATCACCCAATGGGCGAGTGAAACACTCGGTTGATCCTGTGGTGTCTCGGAAGGTGTACAGGAAACAAGACAATGCAAAATGAACATATGACTCACTGGATCCAAAACTAAGGAACAAAAGGGAGACCCCTGCATCAGACCTGGCTCTCTCCCTTACTGCTCAGCCTATGCGATAATCCCAATGGTGGACAATCGCATATCCTCGTACCTCGACTATATAACACCTGAACACCCTACAATAGTGAAGGGACACAACCACCTGCTCCCTACACTAGACACGGAGGGAGTCAGGGTCACCTGGGATCCAGCAAACAGAAAATCACAAATTAATGTACAACACTTAACTTGTAGAAGACTGGGAAATAGGATCAGCATGCACACACACTCCAGGAAGCTGTATAAACCGCACACTAATGCATTATGGGGAGGAATTTAAAGGGATGCAATCAGTCCAACTACATGACAGCTGACCGAGGCTAACGAGATGAGGAACTGAAAACCAAAACCAAGAAAACTCAAGGAGGAGGTTCTGAAAGGCTTCTGTCAGAGCTTCTCAGCTGTCTGGTTGTGACATGTGGTTCATGCAGGCAAGTAAATTATAATTTCTGGGCAGCAGGATTGTGATGTTTCAACAGCGATCTCCAGCCCAGAAATAATGCAGCTATATGGGGACAAGCAATAGCGGTAGTGATTGCTCATTCTCGTACTGTGGAAGTGATCGCGGCATGTAAATGCGGCACTTCACCCCCACTGAACTAGCAGTTGGAAGCGTTCTTGAAAATCGGGCCATGTAAATCCAGCTTAACAGAGGTCAGGAGCACACAGGGGACATCTAGGTGCAGGCAGTTCTAATGAGATCACTGTGTTACACCACCTACACTGGGCCACAGAGAGCAGGAAGAAGAAATAAAAGGAGCACTAATACTGTTTGGAGCACCTACTATTATTGTGTGAGATATTATGAATATCGAGGGCACTACAGGTGGTGACTTTTTGTAGAGGTAAGGATGGCGCTGGAAAAAGGAAGAGCCAAAGATGTCTGTGTGTCAAATTCTAGAGAAGCAAAGGCAAAGACTCAGATCAGAGAAGACATCACCTGTTCTGTATTCACTTATAAAGCCTGCGCAGGGATGGTACCTACCAATAAATGGCCACTATGTGGGAGCAATATTGGCTTTAGTATTCTGGTTTCAATTTATTAAAAGGTTTTTCCAAGAGTTTACATCTGATGACCTATGCTCAGGATAGGTGGGTGTGGGACACCCGGGCCCCTGCCTACCAGCACTCTTGTTAGCGCTGCTGACTTCTCCAAGCATCCCAAGCTGTCATGGGAAGTACGGGAAAGGAAAGACAACCTAAGGGAATCACTACTAAACAACAATAGACTAGGCCCCAAACCTAGGGAATAAAGAGGTCCTCTTCTAGCAATCCCTAATACTCTCCCTAAGCTGCTAACAACGTGTGCAAATCTCAATGGTATAAATGCACATGCACAGGAACCTGAGACCAAACCCTCAGCTTAGGAAACGAGGCAACCATCTCCTTCCAAACTGAAGGAGCTGTCACACTGCGCTGTCACACCTGGAGCAGAGAGACAGCTATGTGCGGATGCTGTTCATTGATTACAGCTCGGCCTTTAACACCATCCCTCCCAACAAGTTGGCATCGAAACTGAACAACTTGGGTCTCAGCTCACATCTGTGCAACTGGATACTGGATTTTCTTACAAAAAGACCACAAATCGTACGCATGGGCAAGCACTTTTCTTCATCCTTAACACTAAACACTGGGGTACCGCAAGGCTGTATGTTGAGCCCTCTCCTTTACTCCCTCTTCACAAATGACTGTAAACCTATTCACAATACCAATACCATTATAAAATTTGCAGATGACACGACCGTGATAGGCCTAATCTCCAACAATGATGAAACAGCCTATAGGAAAGAGGTTGAGAACCTAGAGAGATGGAGTAAGAACAACAACCTCATACTCAATACCAAGAAAACAAAGGAGCTAATTCTGGATTTTAGGAAGAAGAAACAAAATGGACACCATCCCATTAACATTAATGGTGGAAACGTGGAGATAGTTCAAAGTTTCAGATTTTTGGGAGTTCATATTAGTCAGGACCTGTCATTCATGAAAAACACAACAGAAATTACCAAAAAAGGCCTTCAGAGGCTTTATTTTCTGAGGAGTCTGAAGAAAGCACAACTCCCAAAACAGCTGCTAGTCAATTTTTACAGGTGCACCATAGAATCTGTTATCACATATTGCATTACAGTGTGGTACTCCGGCTGCTCTTCTGAGGACAAGAAGACCGTCACGTGCATCATCAAAATGGCTGGCAGAAACACTGGTACTCAGTTACCATCACTGGATGACATCTTCACTGCTCGCTGCAGCAACAGGGCAAAAATTATCTGTGGGGATCCAACTCAACCCGGCCTTTTCATTCCCCTACCCTCTGGTAGGTGTCTTAGAGCCCTACATGCCCGCACCACTAGGATGAAGAACAGCTTTTACCCCAAAACAATCAGTCTCCTAAATGATCGGAGATTATTGCCCCTTCCTAAGATAGAAACTACCACAGACTGAAAGTGACTGCTGCATTCATGACCCCATGATGATCTCTTGCCTGCAGTGGTGTCTGAATCAGTGTGTGTATATACTCATAAGCACTTCCTACTTTGCTCTTGCTACATATATGCTGTGAACTGTGAATAGTAATGCCTTCTAGTGCAATGTTTTGTTTTTTTCTAGTGCAATGCTTTAGTTTAAATGTCAGTTCTTGTTCCTCTGTCCATGGCATCTAGGATTGCTCCAAACAACATTTCATTGTATTGTACATTGTATTACATTGTATTGTACAGTGACAATAAAGGCATCTTATCTTAGTGTCTCCCTGAGGCCTAGTCAGGACAGACACACCAAGAAAAGGGAAAGGACTTAGCTTGAGATGTAACTGGAACAGGAGAATCACTACACAAGCAGAACACTCCACAGAAGAACTATCAGCCACAGGGAAACAAGTGAGAGGCGGAACATATAAAGAGCCACCTGACTGATAATGAGCAGCATCTGCGAAGGGGTGGAAACCTGCCAGCAACAATGAAAACAAGAGATATCTGTCAGATAGACTCCCGAGTCTTCCGTCTATTTGAACTTCTAAGATCTCTCCCAGAGCCGGCGGTGACAATACCCCCCTTCTACGGGTGACCTCCGGGCACCCAGGACCAACTTTATCAGGCTGGGCTCTGTGAAAGGCCTTCAGAAGCCGGCTGGCATTTACATCAGTTACTGGGACCCACATTCTCTCCTCCGGACCATAACCCTTCCAATGAACGAGGTATTGAAGGGAACCCCAAAGGACACGAGAGTGAACAACTCTGGAAATTTGAAACTCCAGATTCCCGTCAACCATGACAGGTGGAGGGGGCAAGGAAGATGGTACAGCAGGTTCCACATAACTCTTTAAAAAAGATTAGATTAGATTAATAATGGCAGAGATCTTGTATGGACCAATAAATCTTGGACCTAACTTCCAGGATGGCACCTTCAACTTAATGTTCTTAGTTGACAACCACACCAAATCACCCACATTCAGGTCCGGAGCAGACACACGTTTCTTGTCAGCCATACGTTTACACCCATCGCCCATCTTTTTTAAATTGATTTGAATTTTCTGCCAGATAGATGATAAGGAAGAAGCAAATCTCTCCTCATCAGGTATACCAGAGGAACTATTCCCAGAGAACGTACCAAACTGAGGGTGAAACCCATATGCACCAAAAAATGGTGACTTATCAGTGGACTCCTGACGACAGTTATTCATAGCAAATTCAGCCAAAGACAAAAATGAGGACCACTCCTCCTGATTCTCAGTAACAAAACACCTCAAATATGTCTCCAGATTCTGGTTAGTGTGTTCAATCTGTCCGTTCGACTGAGGGTGAAAAGCCGAAGAGAAGGACAAACGAATCCCTAGGCGTGTACAGAAAGCCTTCCAGAATCTGGACATAAATTGAGTCCCTCTATCAGGCACCACATCTGAGGGAATGTGTAATTTCGCAATTTTATCAACAAATGTCCAAGCCAGAGTTTTGGCATTGGGTAAACCAGAAAATGGAATAAAGTGTGCCAACTTACTGAAGCGGTCGACCACCACCAAAATCACTGCCTTCCCCGAAGAACTGGGCAAATCGGCGACAAAATCCATGGACAAGTGCGTCCAGGGATGGGATGGGATGGACAAAGGAAGAAGAGATCCTGAGGGCCGAGTATGAGTCACCTTGGCACGTGCACAGGTCTCACAAACTGCCACATAGCCCTCAACACTCTTACGTAAACCCGTCCACCAGAATCTCTGAGAAATGAGATCAACAGTGGATCTGCTCCCAGGGTGTCCAGCAAGGACAGTATCATGATGTTCCTTAAACACCTTGTGACGAAGCTCAGAAGGAACAAACAACCTCCCTGGGGGACAGGAATCAGGTGCCTCTCCCTGAACTTCCAACACCTCCACCTCCAGTTCAGGATAGAGGGCGGCTACAACTACCCCATCAGCCAAAATCGGACCAGGATCCTCAGTATCACCCCCCCAGGGAAGCACATTTTGTACAAAATGCATTTGCCAAGCATCTCACTTTATAAATAAGCGCAGAATTATCACTATAATTTTTGTGATTATGGCATTATTGTACTTAATCTGATTTGCAGGGTGCTGTTGCATTGTCTTTATTTCTCTAGGTCTTTGCCATGGCAGCCTGTACCTGCGCACTGGGAAGTATTGACTAACCCCCTTTTTTTTTCAGATTTGCAATGCTGAAGATGTGGCACTCCAGCGAGTCGTGCACTGCTGATTAGCATGCTCCATAGGCTGATTTTACTTAGTTTCAGTATAAAGCTGTGGCCTGCTCTCGCTACATTAACTGGAAGCTGTCTGGCACAAGGAAAGGTATAGAGTGGGCTCTGCATGCATGTTGGTACCTGCATCCCTTGCAATGGAGGCCATTATGGCACCAAAAATGGTAAAAGGCAGAGTGGACCCAGCATGCATGTGGATCCAACACTTCCTAAACTTTATGGTGGCCATTATGGTGCATAACAGGTAGTATTTAGTGTTAGGACCCGTTTTACAGAGATCGCCTTGACGTACGGCAGACGGGCTCAGATGGTTTTGTACAAAATGCATTTGCCAAGCATCTCACTTTATAATTAAGCGTATTATTAGCACTATAATTTTTGTGACTATGGCATTATTGTACTTTATCTGATTTGCAGGGTGCTGTTGCATTGTCTTTTTTTCCCCCCAGGGAAGCTAGGCGACAAGGCATCCGCCTTGACATTCTTGACCCCAGGGCTAAAAGTGACAACGAAATTAAATCTGGTAAAAAACAAAGACCAACTGGCCTGCCTTAGGGTTGAAACGTTTATCAGACTCCAGGTAGGCCAGATTTTTATGATCGGTAAATACAGTAATGGGATGAATCGTTCCTTCTAACCAATGACGCCATTTCTCAAAGGCCAACTTAATGGCCAGCAACTCTCTATTGCCAACATCAACATCATAATTTATCTCGGCAGAAGAGAGTTTTTTTGAAAAAAAAAAAAGCACAAGGGCGCCATTTGCCAGGAGAAGGACCCTGCGACAGAACTGCACCAACTCCTACTTCTGATGCGTTCATCTCAACAATAAATGGCACATCAGGCTGCACCAAAATGGGATCAGAAAAAAATAACATTTCTTTATATTGGAAAAAGCATGTAACACCTCTTCAGACCAGACAGAGAAATCCACCCCTGTCAGTCAGAGGTTTGACAACAGTGGAATAATTTAAGATTCATTTTCTGTAGTAATTGGTAAACCCCGAAAACCTTATAAGCTCTTTCTGATTCTTGGGCAGATCCCATTGCAAGACCACATTGACTTTTTCGGGATCCATGCGAAAGCCCGAAGTGAAAAGCAGGTAACCCAGAAAAGGAATCTCTTGAACAGCAAACACACATTTTTCAATCTTGGCATATAACTTATTCTCCCGGAGGATCAGCAAGACTTGTCTCAAATGATTCTGATGACTCTCTATCTCGGGAGAGTAAATCAAAATGTCATTGATGAAATGCTGAAATACTGCCGGGGCATTGGTCAAACCAAAAGGCATGACCAAGTTCTCAAAATAACCCACAGGAGTATTAAAAGCTGTCTTCCATTCATCCCCCTCTCTGATTCTTACCAGATTATAGGCCCCTCTTAGGTCTAATATAGAAAACACCTTAGCTCCATCAATCTGGTTGAACAAATCTGGGATCAGGGGAAGGGAATAAGGATCACGGATAAAGATGCAATTCAACTCTCAGAAATCTAAAAATTAACCCTGCCGCCATGGGTGACTTAGATGATCTGATGCCAAACTCTTAGTAATATACTTTCACATACCAACTCTTTCGGGTTCAGAAAGATTATACAACCGAAACTTTGGCAATTTAGCTCCAGGAATCAGATTGACAGGGCAATCATATTCTCTATGAGGGGGCAACTCCTGATCCACACTCTCAGTGAACACATCAGAGAAATCAGAGAGAAACAGGGGCAACATCTTAATGGATATCCCAGCAAGAAATGTGACGAGACAGTTGTCTATACAGTAATCACTCCAGCCCTTGATCTGTCTCACTTGCCAATCAATGGTAGGGTTATGTTTTGTCAACCATGACAACCCTAGCACCAGAGGAGCTGGCAGACCCTTCATTATAAAACAAGAAATACCCTCAACATGAGAATCCCCCACCCTTAAATGCATATCCTGCACCATGTGAGTCAAAGATTTTTGAGAAAGGGGGGCAGAATCAATAGCGTACACTGAGATCTTTGTCCAGTGCATTAGATTTAAAACCATGCATCAGGACAAACTGGTAATCCACAAGGTTAACCCCTGCCCCGCTGTCCAAAAATACCTCCACATCAATATTTTTGGAATCTAGCGCCACCCTGGCAGGCAGGAGAAAACGGGTACTACCAGTAAAAGACAAGAGCATGTTCTCAGATTGCCCAACTACTCTGCCAAGAGTTAGAGAACAAAACTTATTGGTATTTTTTTTTTTTTATATTCTCGCCTTGATATTTTACAAAGGGACAAACATTAACAAAATGACCCTCTTTACCACAAAAAAAAACAACAGAGTCTCTTTCTAGCCCTGAAGTTCTTATCACCAGGGTCTGGAGAGACTTGTCCCAATTGCATAGGTTCATCTCCAAACATGGGCTCAGAAGCTCATGTGTCAGAAGGGACTGACCTCCCTTCAGGTAATACGTCTCGAGAGAACGGAGTCTTGCAGCTTCTAATTAAACAGGATTTTCATGGAGTGCTAGGGCATCTTTTAGTCTCTCAGATAGCTCCTGACAGAACTGACTCCAGAGAGCAGGGTCATTCCACTCAAAATCAGTTGCCCACCTCCTGAATTCAGAGCAATTAGACTCAGCAGACCGATTTCCCTGTTGCAAGCTGCGCAACATAGATTCAGCCAGAGAAACTCGGTCTGGGTCATCATAAATAAGTCACAAGGCTCTGAAAAAATTATCCACCGACCGCAGGGACTGGGATCCGGTCGGCAAAGAAAAGGGCCAGGATTGAGCATCACCTTTCAATAAAGAAATAACGATCCTCACCTTTTGGATTCTCGTCACCAGAGGAGTGAGGGGCATAAGCAAAAATAAAGTTTGCAAGACTCCCTGAACCGAACGAATTTGTCACTTCCTCCGGAAAATCGGTCCGGGAGGCCGATCTTAGCTTCAGAGCAGGTCTGGACCCCACTGGCGGAGACAGACGCCTGACACCTTGCAACAGATTCACGGAGGTCTGCTCCCTCCAGCGACAACCCCTGCATGCGATCCACCAGTGCAGAGACAGGATCCATGACAACACAGAGCAGGGGAAACAGTAAAGGTATTCAGCAGCTGATAATGTCACGAGAAGTACGGGGAAGGAAAGACAACCAAAGGGAACAACAACTAAACAAAAATAGAGTAGGCCCCAAACCTAATAAAGAGGTCACCTCCTAGCAATCCCTGAAATACTCTCCCTAAGCTGCTAACAACATGTGAAAATCTCAATGGTAGAAATGCACATGCACAGGAACCTGAGACTGCTGAAACACTGCACCAAACCCTCAGCTTAGAGAACAGGGAAAGAGGCAACCGGCTCCTTCCAAATTGAAGGAGCTAGTGTCTCCCTGAGGCCTAGTCAGGACAGACACACCAAGAAAATGGAAATGACTTAGCTTGAGATGCAACTGGAACAGGAGAACCACCACTCAAGCAGAGCACTCCACAGAAGAACTATCAACCGCAGGGAAACAAGTGAGAGGCAAAACATATAAAGAGCCACCTGACTGATAATGAGCAGCATCTGCGAAGGGGTGGAAACCTGTCAGCAACAATGAAAACAAGAGAGATCTGTCAGATAGACTCCTGAGTCTTCCGTCTATTTGAACTTCTGAGATCTTTCCCAGGGCCTACAGTGACACATGCACAGCGCCGTACATTGTAAAGCAGCTGTGCTTGGTATTGCATCTAGTCCCATTCATTTCAATGGGGCTGAGCTGCCCCTAGGCTACATGACCGATGGACGTGTCATCACATGGGAAAGCTGAGAGCTGTGGCACTACTCCAAGTGCCGCTGCCTTCTCAAACAGCTGATCAGCAGGGTTCCCAGGTGTCGGTCACCCACCAATCAGATACTCATGACCTATACAGAGGATCATCATCATTAAAGTCTCAGAAACTCTTTTAACAGTATGGTCATATTGTTAAGACACTATGTGGTGGTAATATGTATTGATGGTTTGGCAGTATTATTGTGTAGTTGTATTTTTTGTAATATTAGCCTTGATATATTGGGTTTTGTTCACTAACAGTACGGTGAATATATTTGTTACTTATATGGTGGTATAACATGGCAACTGTATGTCTGTATTATTTAGAGGTGTATATAAATATACTGTATATGTATATGTTTATATACAAAAAAAGGAAACGAGCAGCATTACTCCAATGTCCATAAAGCTATGGGTGCAAGTGTATACAACCTTTACCAAGGAACTATCTAAAGAAGCTCTACGGCACTCTTAAAAATCCAGTTAAATAAGTGTATATTTATTCACCCATGTCGATGCAACATTTCAGTCCTCTGCTTGACAAAAGTCCTGAGAGAGGATTGAAACGTTGCATTGACACGGGTAAATGAAGGTACACTTTTTTCATTGGATTTTGAGGAGAGCCTTGGAGTTTCTTCAGATATATATATACATCAGTACTTCCACAGCCGTAGATATATGGATAGATATGCCTGGATATAGAAGCATAGCAGATAATATCAGTATCAAATACAGCAGTATTAGATACTCAGTAGAGCAGGCAGTATTGCACACAAAAGACTATGTTTAAATATTGGCAGACTTAGAAATAGACCTAGTTTAGAAATAAATCTAAATAGTGAGGTAAACAGGAAGTGCTAGATGTAAACATTCCTGCTAACTGCTCTGATGCCGAGACAGGGGAAAGGAAAGCATAGACATGAATAAGAGGCATTGGGGGTATAAATATGCATTGTGAGGAGTGTTATGAGCACATTTAAAAATATTGATTTTGGGATCGGAATACCCACAGGTATCCAGATATTGGCTGGCAGAGACTGGAGCAAGAAGTGCACTGGCCCTGTAGGAACCAGGATGCATGCGCATTCCCTGTGGAAGATAAGAAGAGTCTTGTAGCCTGATGCAGGCTGTGGCCTCCAGCTTGGGACAAAGGACTTTGGTGGCCATCCCTGCCTCTGGAATGAAGTGGAGACTCAGCTGGGCTAGATGAGTGGAGAAGCAGCCGTGCCCGACCCGGATAGTGGCATGGTGGTGGGCACTGACATTTGAAGCTCGAAAGTAGAGCTCTGCCTCTATAAAAACATATCAAGAAAAATCATCACACTGTGGATTTATCGAGATCAAAAAAAAAGAAAATTGTTTTCAAGGTTAGACATTCATCCAGCAACAGTAACCATGCTTGCACATTATAGGAACAAGCGTCAGCCCCTCTGGTGGCTGGGACCATGCATAGGCATGCATGCGCAGGAGCTCCAATCCTGGTCACCTAAATAGATGTGCTGCAGCAGTGCCATCAACCTCTGGAAACAAGCAGCGCATAATGTGATGAAAAATGAATCCAGCCAGCAAAGGAGGCAATATGGACAATCACAATACATTAGTAAGTGTCTGGTATTAACTTTCTCTACATAATAAATGTCATTTGCTGAAGTGAGGCAATGCCTTTAAGGCTCTGTTCACATCTGCACTGTGTTTTCCCTTGTAACCAAAACCACAACCACAACGCAACGTCAGACACCAACAGCCCCAAATAGACTCCACCGACTTAAAATGGGTCTATTTTGAAGAAAATCTGTCACTACATACCTCAATATTAAACCAAGTTGTGCTGTTAGATTTATTATGGTCTCCAGATGAAAACGTTTCTCTCCCTGTCTAGATCTGCACCTCCATTTCAGTGTTGGTTTATTATCGAGGCGCGTGGTAACAGATTCACTTTACCAGAAAGGAAAGCACTGATGTGAACATAGTCTACGGCTCCCATTCCTACTTTAGCACCAGGGGCATAGCTATAGGGGGTGCAGAGGTAGCAGTCGCTACCGGGCCCAGGAGCCTAAGGGGGCCGACAGACCCTTGTGCTGCATAAGAAGACACCGGTATTATAGAAAGTGCCTGCTGGTCAAGTTACACCTCTGGCTGGAGGGAAGGGGTTAGGTTGAGAATTTGACATGGGGGGAGGTGCTGTTTCAATTTTTGCCTCAGGCAGGACGTAGGCTATGTGCTTCCCTGCCCTTGCCCACAAAGAGGGAAGGGGACCCAAGCTGAACTCTTGCACCAGGTCCCATGAGCGCACCAGGGCCCATGAGCCTTTCGCTACGCCCCTGTTTAGCACGTACGGTATATGTCATTCTTTCTCAGTTACAGTGTAACTCCCTTTTGACTAATTTACCAACAACTGTGTTGTATGTTTCTCAGGGAAGGAGCAGGTCCTAAACTGGAAATGGAGAGGAAAGGAATCTTCAAAGAACGGCTACGAACAATTCCCAGTGGTATCACAAATGAGATGATAAACTTCTTCAAATACTGCCTCATAAAATCTTTAACTAGGCAGACTACCAGAAGTTTAACTATGGTCTAGATACTCCATTTACAAGGCAAATATATTGTACACATGTACAGTATGTACAAGATGTTTAGGATAGGAATGTATGACAAAGATATCCTGCTGGTTGTACATCCTGTGCACGTATGCAAGATACTGCCATAATCATATCCAGGATTAAAGCGGTTTTTCAGGATTTTAATATTGATGACCTACCCTCAGGATAGGTCATCGATATCAGATTTGCGGGGGTCCGACACCTGGCACCCTTGCCGATCAAAGGATTGAGGAGAAGGCTAAGCTCCTTGCGAGTGCTGCCATCCCTTCATTGTTAACCTGCTCGCCGTGGACATCGCAGCGACGAGCAGGTGCAACTACAAGCCGTCTCATTCATTTCAATGGGACAGCTCGTTCCTATACACTTGAATACTACAGAGCAGTCCCATTGAAGTGAACGGGACAGCTTGTAGTTACACCTGCTCACTGAAGCGATGTCAACCACAAGCAGGTAAACAATGAAGGGAAGAATGCGCTCACACTCCGCGAGGCTGTCTCTTCAACCAGATGACTGGCGAGGATGCCGAGTGTCAGACCCACGCCAATCTGATATTGATGACCTATCCTGAGGATAGATCTTCAATCATAAAATACCGGAAAATACCTTTAACAGGACATGCAGAATTGTTCACCCATTATAGTTGTCAGAGCATTAGGTCCTTCTGCCTTCAACGATGAATGAGTGTCCCCACATGTGGAAGTGGTTGAGGTGAGTATTTTTTTTTCAGCATTAAAAAATGAGGGCTACTCTGGGGGGACACCATTACTGCTGGGGGCCATGGTGGGTGACATTATTACTGCTAGTGGCCATTCTGGGGGCATTATTACTGCTGGGGACCACTATGAGGGACATTATGTATACTGCAGGGGCTGGGATTTAAATAAATGAAAAGCCAAAGAAAATCATCCATTTTTAATGGCCATTAATAACGGATGCAAAATGGCTGTTAAAATAACGGCCAGATGGAGAAAGCCACTGTTACTACTCTCCTAGGAGAAGACAATGATTGTGAAAAAATTCAGTTTGCTTCTTCCCCCCAACGTCATCTGTCGGGAGCTCACCATACACAATAGACTAATATGATTGGGGGGCTTAATATAAAGGCACTGACTATGTAGCTTAGATAAACTCTCCATTACATCTCTTTAAGGCTGAGTTCACACGGACGAGATTTCCGCGCGGGTGCAATGCGGGAGGTGAACACATTGCACCTGCACTGAATCTGGACCCATTCATTTCTATGGGGCTGTGCACGTGAGCTGTGATTTTTACGCATCACTTATGCGTTGCGTGAAAACCGCAGCATGCTCTATACTGTGCGTTTGTCGCAGGCCCCATAGAAGTGAATGGGGCTGAGTGAAAATCGCAAGTATCCGCAAGCAAGTGCGGATGCGGTGCAATTTTCACGCATGGTTGCTAGGAGACAGTCTATTCACTGTATTATTTTCCCTCATAACATGGTTATAAGGGAAAATAATAGCATTCTGAATACAGAATGCTTAGTAGGTGATCAATTGAGGGTTAAAAAAATAAAAAAATTAATTCACCTTCTCTTGATCGCGTAGTTCCCGGTCTCTTCTTTACTTCTTTAATGATGAACTACCGGCTAGAGGACCTGTGGTGATGTCATATCACATGCTCCAATCACATGGTCCATCACCACAGTGATGGGGCCTCATGCTGCATATGGGTCTAGTGCAAAAACCCAGTGTCAGGCAATACTGGAGTGGGGATGTCTTATACCAGACCCCACTGTACAGTATGGTCATGACACGTCCCCGGTTTGAGGCCATCCGGAAATGTCTGCATTATTCCGATAATGCGGCATGTCCCCCCCGAGGTGATCCTGCCTATGACCGGCTGTATAAGATACGGCCGGTCATCGATCACTTTGGGGCCAAATTCATGGATGCCTACGTACCTGGAAGGGCGGTCGCGATTGATGTGTCTCTCGTTGCGTTCAAGGGGAGACTCAGTTTCCGCCAATACATTCCCACAGAGCGGGTGAGGTATGGCATGAAGCTATACAAAATTTGTGAGAGTACCTCAGGGTACACTTACAAATTTCGTGTGTACGAGGGGCGAGATTCCCGCATTCAACCCCCAGAATGTCCCCCCACTCTGGGTGTTAGCGGGAAACTCGTGTGGGACCTTATGTACCCACTGCTGGATAACGGTTACCACTTGTACGTGGATAACTTTTATACCAGCATTCCCTTGTTCAGGTCCCTTGCCGCCAGATCCACGTTCGCTTATGGGACCGTGCGGAAAAATCAACGCGACCTCCCTGCCCACCCCCTCCAGGTACCTATCCCCAGGGGTGAGACCCGTGCCCTTACCAGTGGAAACCTGTTGCTGGTTAGGTATAAGGACAAAAGGGATGTCCTTATGCTGTCCACAATCCACGGTAACAGCACCACCTCCGTCTCTGTGCGAGATACCGCGGCAACGGTCCTCAAGCCCGATTGTATCGTCGACTACAATCGGTATATGGGAGGAGTTGATCTCTCTGATCATGTCCTCAAGCCATATAATGCCATGCGCAAAACCCGGGCATGGTACAAAAAAGTTGCAGTCTACTTGGTACAGGTTGCAATTTACAACTCTTTTGTACTATCCCGAAGCGCTGGCAGCACAGGGACATTCCTCCAGTTCTATGAGGCAGTCCTCAAGGCCCTGATCTTTTCGGACCAGGAAAGAGCAGGCCGGAGTACCTCGGGAACTGGAGGCGCCCGGATCGTCCCTGGCCAACACTTTCCAGGTGTGGTCCCCCATACTGGAAAGAAGGGACGAACCCAAAAAAAGTGCAGAGTGTGTCGCAGGAGGGGGATACGGAAGGACACCACCACTCAGTGCGACACGTGCCCCGATCATCCGGGCCTCTGCGTTATCGATTGCTTCAGGGAGTATCACACTTCTATGGAGTACTACATTTTTATAATCCCCAACAGTCCCCTAGAGACTTTGGAGACACGGAAAAAAAAAATTTTCCCCAAAAAAGATTAGTTTTAGTGCAGGCATCCTCAAACTGCGGCCCTCCAGATGTTGTAAAACTATAACTCCCAGCATGCCCAGACAACCTACAGCCATCAGCAGGGCATGGTGGGAATTGTAGTTTTACAACATCTGGAGGGCCGCAGTTTTAGGATGCCTGCTTAGTGTCTCCAAAGTCCGAGAGCCATACATATTGGGCATTGTCGCGTGCGTAAAAGTCGTCGCTATAAAAATAACTTTTGACCAAACCCCTCGGATGAACAGCGTTAAAAATATAAAATAAAAACGGTGCCAAAACACAAATTTTTGGGCAAAATTTCCATTTGAATCCTTTTTTCCGGTAATAAAGCAAGGGTTAACAGCCAAACAAAACTAAATATTTATTGCCCTGATTCTGTAGTTTGCAGAAACACCCCATATTTGGTCGTAAATGGCTATATACCCGCACAGCAGGGCATAGAACGAAGGGAACTCCATATGGTTTCTGGAAGGCAGATTTTGATGGACTGTTTTTTTTTGACACCATGTCCCATTAGAAGCCCCCCGATGTAGCCTAGACTAGAAACTCCCAAAAAGTGACCCCATCTAAGAAACTACACCCCTAAACAAATTTAGAATTTAAATTTTTTGTTACCTTGACTCAAAAAATAGTAATATCCATATGGTGTTCCCCTCCTTCTATGTCCTCCCGTTTGGCCAAACAGTAGTTTACGACCACATATGGGGTGTTTATACAAACTACAGAATCAGGGCAACCCATATTGAGTTTTGTTTGGCAGTTAACCCTTGTTTTATTCCTGGGAAAAAATTATTATATTGGATAATTTTCCAAAAAATTGAAATGTCTAAATTGTTTCTCCATCTGCCATTAACTCTTGTGGAACACCTAAAGGGTTAACAAAGTTTGTAAACCCAGTTTTGAATACCTTGAGGGGTGTACTTTCTTAGATGGAGTCACTTTTTGGAAATTTCTATTCTAGGGGTGCAACAGGGGGCTTCAAATGGGACATGGTATAAACAAAACCAGTCCTGCAAAATCTGCCTTGCAAAACCCATATGGTGTTCCCCTCCTTCTATGTCCTCCCGTTTGGCCAAACAGTAGTTTACGACCACATATGGGGTGTTTATGCAAACTACAGAATCAGGGCAACCCATTTTGAGTTTTGTTTGGCAGTTTTTCCTGGAAAAAATTGATTATATTGGAAATTTTTACAAAAAATATCAAAATTCTTAAAATGTATGTCCATTTGCCATGAAGTCTTGTGGAAGACCTAAAGGGTTAACAAAGTTTGTAAAAACAGTTTTGAAAACCTTGAGGGGTTTAGTTTATAGAATGGGGTCATTTTTGGGTGGTTTCTATTATGTAAGCCTCACAAAGTGACTTCAAACCTGAACTGGTCCATGGGATTTTGAAGATTTCTGAAAAATTGCAAAATTTGCTTCTAAACTTCTAAGCCTTGTAACATCCCCAAAAAATAAAATATCATTTTATTTGTATCATCATCATCAAAATGCTACAAACATGAAGTAGACATATGGGGAATGTAAAGTCATCACAGTTTTTGGGGGTATTACTATGTATTACAGAAGTAGAGAAACTGAAACTTTGAAATTTGCTAATTTTTCCAGATTTTTGGTAAATATGGTATTGTTTGATGCAAAAAAATTAACTTTTTTGACCCAATTTTAGTAGTGTCATGAAGTACAATATGTGACGAAAAAACATCTCAGAACGGCCTGGGTAAGTCAAAGCGTTTTAAAGTTATCAGCACTTAAAGTGACACTGGTCAGATTTGCAAAAAATGGCCAAGTCCTTAAAGGGGTTATCCCATCTTAGACAATGGGGGCATATCGCAAGGATATGCCCCCATTGTCTGATAGGTGCGGGTCCCACCTCTGGGACCCGCACCTATAACGAGAACGGAGCCGGGGAGAGTTGTGGCTGGAGGACCCCGGGTTTCCCAGGGTCCGACCACCACCAGGCGCAGCTCCCCGCCTCTCCCATTGAAGTGAATGGGAGCGCACCGCACATGCGCGGCCAACGCTCCCATTCATTTCTATGGGGCCGACGGAAATAGCCGAGCCAGGGCTCGGCTATTTTCGGCGGCTCCATAGAAATGAACGGAGGGCGGCTGCGCATGCGCAGTGCGCCCGCCTCCACTTTCTCTGCTCCGTTCTCCTTATAGGTGCGGGTCCCAGCGGTGGGACCCGCACCTATCAGACAATGGGGGCATATCCTAGCAATATGCCCCCATTGTCTAAGATAGGATAACCCCTTTAAGGTGAAATAGGGCTGAGTCCTTAAGGGGTTAAGCTCTTCCAAGCCACGGTAGTCCTTAGGATCGGTGATAACGCCTGTAGGGAAACACCATAAACCCATTCACTAGTCTAGATTCAATAGGGATGGTGGCGGCCAGTATATGGAATGGAGACAATAATATGTGGGTATTACATAGCAGCAGTATGTACCTACTATGTGGCAGTATCATGTTGGTGTTATAAATATGGCAGTATTATGTGAACACGTCTGTATGGGGTTATATGTGGACATTGAGCAGCAGTAGTGTATGGTTGCAATTTGGCAATATTATTTAGGGACTGTATGATGCACTTGCTCTCAGGAGTCGACACCCCTGCCTCGTAGCCTCACAGGACCAGTATGTACACATCGGGCAGTCAGATGAGAGATGACAGAGGTCTTTTCCAGAAGATGCAGTATATGCCACGACAGCCATGCCATTCCGTCAGAAAAGCGTGCCCGCCACTGCCAGCACTCCAGTGACTTCCATAGAGGTGACTGGTGACGCAGCCTCGCTTACCTTTGCAAGTCGAGGTGGGAGAATGTGGCGCGGGCGAGGCGTACACAAGGGCAGGGAGCAGGGAGGTCAGGAGGAGGAGGAGCAAGTAGGGGCAAGTAAGTCCTTCATTACGCGAGCGATGCCGCTCGCATAGTGAAGGATAGGATCGGGAGTCGGGACACGAAGCTGCCTTGGGCCCCCCAGGAGCAACTAGGCCCGGGGCAGCTGCACCTTTTGCCCCACCTTCAAGACGGCCACCACTGCTGGATTGCATTGGTGGCCGTAACCACTGGAAATCAGCAGTGTATAATGCAAATAAAAAATTAATCAAACCAGCAAAGGAGGCAATCACAATACATTAGTGCCTTATATAAATGCCATTTGCTGGTGAGACAACCCTTTTAACCCCTTAGTGACCAGCCTGTTTTGGGCCTTACTGACCAAGCGTTTTTCTACCTTTTTTCATTGTCGCATTCCAAGAGCTATAACTTTTTTATTTTTCTGTCTATATAGCTTTATGAGGGCTTGTTTTTTGCTGGACAAGTTGTGGATTTTAATGGCACCATTGTGGGGTACACATAAATTTCTGATTAACTTTTATTAACTCTTTCTGGGAATGAGATGGGAAAAACAGCAATACTGCCACTGCGTTTTTTTATGTTATAAATTTTACAGCGTTTATTTTTTTAATACGGTATAATGTTCCTATATTAATGTAGTGATTATAGTAATATGTTTGTTCACAGTTCCACTAAACTACAATTGCAAATTGCATACAATCTGCGAATAGTTCAAACGAACTGCTCATACCAGATCATACTCAACCAATCTGCAAATAGTTGCTGCTAACTGCATACTGCAAACTGTAAAACAAGTTGAGCAAGTAGAACTATTAGTTAGACCACAGATATACCTGATATCATTATATCAGAGAAAATATAAAGTGCTTAAATAACTTAAAGTGACAGTACAGATACTGAAGAGAGAAATATATCCACCATTGTATGTTGAATGACAAGATTGAACAGTTGAATCACCAGCTTATGCATACCGCCATTTGTGATATGTTATATACATGGACTATCTGCTGCGGAGGTGGCAGTGTTATATATGAAGAAAAGTGGAAGTTAATAAAGAAGTTATTTCAAGCATTTGGTGTGCTCTTTAAACCTACTGTTTCCAAAGAATGGAGCTAGAGGAATTACAGAGTAACAGTCTGATTGGACTAAAAAGTTAGAGATATCAAAATTCCTCTAATGCCACAGCGCAAAAGGCACTTCATAGTGCTGTGTCTGCCACATTATTAGCCGTTGTGTGGTGAAGCGAGAAAATTACAGCCTTTTTGTCATGTATTAGTGGAAAACGTAGGCCCCTTTCACACGGCGAGTATTCCGCACGGATGCGATGGGTGAGTTGAACGCATTGCACCCGCACTGAATCCTGACCCATTCATTTCTATAGGGCTGTTCACATGAGCTGTGATTTTGACACATTGCAGCATGCTCTATTTTGTGTGTTTTTCACGTAACGCAGGCCCCATAGAAATGAATAGGGTGTGTGAAAATCGCAAGCATCCTCAAGCAAGTGCGGATACGGTGCGATTTTCACGCACGGTTGCTAGAAGATGATCGGGATGGAGACCTGATCATTATTATTTTCCCTTAGAACATGGTTATAAGGGAAAATTATAACATTCTAAATACAGAATGCATAGTAAAATAGCGCTGGAGGGGTTAAAAACTCACCTTAGTGCACTTGATCGTGCAGCCCGGCTTCTCTTCTGTCTCCTTCTTTGCTGATTGCAGGAACAATACCTGTGTTGACGTCACTCCGGTCATCACATGATCCATCACATGATCTTTTACCATGGTGATGGATCATGTGATAGATCATGTGATGACCGGAGTGACGTCACCACAGGTCCTGTTCCTGCAATCAGCAAAGAAGGAGACAGAAGAGAAGCCGGGCTGCGCGATCAAGTGGACTAAGGTAAGTTAAATTTTTCATTTATTTTATTTAACCCCTTCCAGCGCTATTTTACTATGCATTCTGTATTCAGAATGTTATTATTTTCCCTTATAACCATGTTATAAGGGAAAATAATACAATCTACAGAACACCGATCCCAAGCCTGAACTTCTGTGAAGAAGTTCGGGTTTGGGTACCAAACATGCGCGATTTTTCTCACGAGAGTGCAAAACGGATTACAATGTTTTTCCCCGAACCCGCACATTTTTCTGCAACGACCGTGTGAAAGGGGCCTAAAAGTATTATTTGCAGTTCATCGTGCAGTTATATGTTCTAAAGCCATTTTTTTGCGTGAATAAGTGGAAAAAATAAGGGCTCATTTGGTGTTCAGCTGTGCAGTTATATGTTCTAAAGCATTTTTGAGGGTGTATTATAACACTTTAAATTCAGTGCATATAACCAGTTCCAATTTCTACACAATAACTTTCCCACAAAGAAAAAAGTAAAGAAAATGTATAGACTGCCGTCATTAAAAACATAGTATATAAATAAAACACACACACAAGACCATATCTTGAGTATACTCGTGTGTAGCAAGTTCAGGAAAACCGCATTGCATGAACAGCATACTGGACCCTGGTCTGAACAGAGACCAATAAATGGTGTTCTCCTGACAAGTGCTGTAATGTTGGATGACTAAGTTTTTAATCCGTGTATATGTAGATCTTATAAAACAGATGGCCCTTGCTGACAATACACCTCCTCCTATTAATATATATAAAATAGAGACAAGTGTGCTAGGCATTTTAAATATGAAGAGTAGGGTTGAGCGAACCCGAACTTTAGGATTTTTTGACCCAGGACCCGAACCCAAAAATTTCTGTAAAAGTTCGGGGCTCGGTGTTCGGCGCTTTCTTGGTTCTTTTTCAAAGGCTGCAGAGCAGCCAAACAACAAGCGGTTAACTGTCTGACCTTAGAAGCCATCACATCCATGCCTACTAATGGCATGGCTGTGATTGGCCAGAGCAGCATGTGACACAGGCTCTATATAAGCTTGAGTCACGTAGCGCTGCACGTCACTCTGCTGTTACTAGTGTAGGGAGAGGATGCTGCTGGACTTGTGATTTCAGGGAGAGAATAGGAAAGAATCTAACTCAGCGATCTACAGATAAATAGTTGTATGGGTGCAGGGCACAATCGTTTTACCCTGCCCTGAGCCCATTGACTAAAAAAAATAACTTTTATAATTCTGTTAGTTAGGTGGGCGGTGGCGGCGGCCATTTTATACAAGCTCAGTGCACCAGTACTGCATCTGAGCTTTTGGGACATTGCAAATCACAATTTTTTGAGCAATCTACAACATCTGGATTAGTCAGTGTGCAATTTAAGGAAGAAATGCACCCATCATTTTCTGGGGTTTTAAAAACGCACTATTTTGCCCAAAAACTGTATTTTCCTGATCTGCAAGTGTTAAATTCAAGTTTAATATATACAGCTTTCATATTCTGTTACCAAAAAAACACTTTTTTGGCAATCTACAACATCTGGATTAGTCAGTATCTAATTTAAGCTAGAAATACACCCATCATTTTCTGGGGTTTTAAAAAAACACTTTTTTGACAAAAAACACAATTTTCAGGCCTTGCAGCATCAGCATGTGTGAAAATGCAGGCTTATATACTGCTGTCAAATTCAGTTGTTAAACATACACTCGTTTGGGCAACAAAAATGTTGTTGTCAGCCTTTGATGCAGATGTCATTGTGAGATACACCCTTAATATATTTGGGTTAGATTCAGATTTGAAATACCGCCATTTAGTGCACCAATATTGAATTCCGGCCTACACTGGTTCAGGCCGTGTGAGATACACCCTCTACATACAGGGGTTTGATTCAGGCATTTGAAATACAGCCATTTTTGGCAAAGAAATCTTTCATTCAGGCCTACACTGGTTCAGACCATGTGAGATACACCCTCTACATACAGGGGTTTGATTCAGGCATTTGAAATACAGCCATTTGAAATACAGCCATTTGAAAAGTTACCAGCGTAACACCTCCACCACCAACTTCAGCACAGCCAGGGGTAAACGACAGCAGGCAGTTTTAAAACTTATCTGTTTGGGGGGCAAACCCCACACTGCGCAGGAGCTGTGGACGGGCCCTGAACAACAGACCGATGAGTGTTTTTTTGCCAGTCAGCCTCAAGCCCGGCCTGGTGGTGTGCAATAATGGGTAAAATCTCGTAGCAGCTCTGGGACTAGCCGGTTTGACGCATGTGCCTGGCGCATGTGCTGAATTTGGTGGTGCAGAGATACCTTAAAAATGACCCCGATATGTCAGAGCTGCTGCATAAAGTGTGGGCCGTCTGTGCGCGCTTTTGGCGCTCTCACCCTGCTGCTGCTCGCCTGTCAGCGCTGCAGCGTAACTTCGGCCTTCCCGCTCACCGCCTCATATGCAATACTTTGTTTCGAGTACTCCACCAACATGGCCAGTGCCGATAACGCCGTTCTCAGCGTTACTATCCCGCTTCTATGCCTCCTTGAAAAAACACTTCTGGCAATGATGGAAGAGGATGTGGATTAGGAGGAGGAAGAGGGATCATTTCGTAGGGTTTCTGGCCAGTCATTCCCAAGTGGCTCCGAGGGTTGGTTCCTGCACCCACAAACCCAAGGTACACAATTGTCCAGCCAGGGCACAGCTCTAGAGGATGACGAGGCGGAGGATGAGGAGGAAGAGATGGAGGAGGAAGAACCATGTTCACAGCAGGGTGGCACCCAGACAAGCTCATGGCCATCACTGGTGCGTGGATGGGGGGATACAGAAGACACAGACGATACACCTCCCTCAGAGGACAGCTTTCTGTTGCTTCTGGGCAGCCTGGCACACATGAGCGATTACATGCTGCAGTGTCTCTGCAACGACCGCCAAGTTGCCCACATTCTAACTTGTGCTGATTACTGGGTGGCCACGCTACTGGATCCCCGTTACAAGGACAACGTACCATCCTTAATTCTGTCACTGGAGTGTGATCGTAAGATGCGCAAGTACAAGCGCACGCTGGTAGACGCGCTGCTGGTGGCATTCCCACCTGACAGCGGGGGCACAGTGGAAGCACAAGGCGAAGGCAGAGGACGAGGAAGAGGTCGCCAAAGTAGCTGGGGCACCACCAGCACCTCAGAAGGCAGGGTTAGCATGGCCGAAATGTGGAAAAGCTTTGTCAGCACGCCACAACAACCAGCACCATCAGCTGATATGGAACGTCTTAGCAGGAGGCAGCATTTCACCAACATTGTGGAGCAGTATGTGTCCATACGCCTACACTTACTGAATGACGGGTCTGCCCCTTAAACTTCTGGGTCTCCAACTTGGGCACATGGCCTGTGCTTGCCCTTTACGCCTTGGGGGTGCTGGCCTGCCCTGCAGCCAGTGTATTATCTAAACGTGTGGTTAGCATGGCAGAGGGCGCCATCACAGACAAGCGCAGGCATGAACCAGGCATGGATCCCTCAGGACTTGTCCGTACCTTGTCCAGAACAGACATGTATACAGACACTAACCAGCCATTGTTATACTGCAGCGCAATTGCTCATGTTTGTATTTTGGATATTTCACACTCTTTTGGAGTGTACCCTAATTTAAAAAAATTTAATCAAAACCAAAAACCTGTTTTGGCTACCTCGTCCTACTCGACCGCCGCTTCCACCCACACTGCTACGTCCACAACCTCCTCAAACTCCTACTCCATATGGAACTCCTCCATATGGAAAAAATGTACGCATTTTATTTTATATAATTTCACTACTTTGTCATTTACATTTTCGGGTGAAATTCACCAATCTTTGGGTGTATAGTACCACTGCTATACCTAGTAGGCCGGTTAAAAAAATTAAAATAAATTGTCATTTACATTTTCAGGTGAAATTCACCAATTTGTGGGTGTATATTACCACTGCTATACCTAGTAGGCCGGTTAAAAAAAAAATTGTCATTTGCATTTTAGGGTGAAATTCACCAATTTTGGTGTGTATAGACCACTGCTATACCTAGTAGACCGGTAAAAAATAAAAATAAATTGTCAGTTACATTTTCTGGTGAAGTTAACAAATTTTTGGGGGTATAGTTCCACCGCTATACCTAGTAGACAGGTTAAACAAAAAATATATAATTGTCAGTTATAAATTCTGGTGAAATCCACCAATTTTGGTGTGATGTACCACTCCTATACCTAGTAGACCAAAAAAAATGTCAGTTAAATTTTTGGGTGTAATATACCCCTCCTCTACCTAGTTGACAAGCTTAATAAATTTCAATAATTTTTCTGTTACATTCTTGGGTTGACATTATACAATTTTAGACGTGAATAAACACCTGATATGTATAGGTGACAGGGAATAAAATTAAATAAATTATTCAGTAATTAATGCACGCCACATCCTTTCATTCAATGCTTAAACTTTGAAAAGTTTTCACACTTTTAAGCTTTAATATTTTCTCCCATATTTCAACTCTATAATTTTAAATTTGAAAAAATGTATCCTCCCTTGGATGTGGTCTCTCTTTCTCACGCTCCCTCTCTGGCCTGGAACCCTGATTCCCCGCCACCTGTGATCACCATGGTAGGCGCATAAAAGCACATTGAAAGTTGATAGCGCAGATATCAAATTGGATCGTGAATATCACGGGGACGTGCGACATGGTGGGGCAGTAAGTGTGTAAGTGTGCACACACCTACATGAACTGACTGACAGGGGTCAGCCCCTGCAACTTCTGGGTCTCCAAATTGGGCACATGGCCTGAGCTTGTCCTTTACCCCTTGGAGGTGCTGGCCTGCCCTGCAGCCAGTGTATTGTCTGAACGTCTGTTTAGCATGACTAGAGGGGGTTATCACAGGTTATATTTCCCAATGTTTTGGGGTGCACCCTAATTTAAAAAAATGCACATACATTTAAAACCAAAAAGAAATGTAGGCTACCTCCTCCTCCTCCACCGCCACTTCCACCTACACCGCCACATCCACCGCCTCCTCAACCTCCTACTTCATATGGACCTGGTCCTCCTAGATCAAGATTATTATTTTATTTTTTTATGTATTTTAGGTTATTTTAAGTCATTTCCCTATCCACATTTGCTTGCAGAGCACTTGCCATGCTCTTAACCACATTTTGACAACATTTTCAGCCCTCTAGCCCTTTCCATGACATTTTTACAGCCATTTTAGTGGTCAAAAGTTCGTGTCCCCATTGACTTCAATGGGGTTCAGGTTCGGGGTCACGGTCAGGGTCAAGTTGAGTCCCAAACTCAAACTTTTTTCTCAAGTTCGGCCAAACCCGTCGAGCCCGAACATTCAGGTGTCTGCTCAACTCTAATAAAGAGCTATTGGTATAGATACATCAATTCTCTTTTCAGATTGAGTCCCAAAGAAAAGCGGGTACCCAATCTGAATATCCAATAAGCTTCCTGTGACAATATATTTTTCTTTAAATTTCCACCCCTAGGGGGAAGTGACACTTTCTCAATCACGTATGCTCGAAAGCTATCCACATTTCGGTTATGTCTATAAATAAAATGGTTTGCTGCGCTTGATATTCCTATAGCTCTGGGATTGGCTATGTAATTTAAATGTTCACGTATCCTAGTTTTGGTCTGCTATGGCAGATACATCGACGATTTGCTCATCATGTGGAGTGGTGATGTGTCTGCCATACCAGACTTTGTTGAATTCGCCAAAATGAATGCGTACAATATGCGTTTCACACATAATATGGATATGCATAATATGTGCTTTTTGGATCTGAAATTAATAGGTATTCCAGATGCAATTATTTATATGAAGACTTATAGCAAAGAGATATCTGGAAATACTATCCTTCAGGGCAGTAGTCATCATCCAGGTCATACTACAAAAGCCATTCCAGTAGGGGAATTTATTAGAGCGAGAAGAAACTGTAGTACAGATTTGGGGTTTGAAGAGGAGAGTAATCTTATATGGGCTAGATTAAAAAACAGGTGCTATGCTGATTGGATGCTCAGACGAGCTAAAAATATTAGCCAAAAATAAAAATAGAAATGATCTCCTCTTCAAATCCCATAGGTATGATTCGAAAAGTGGAACTGTGAATAAGAATAAACCGACATTAGTACTTACCTACAGTCGACAGTTTCCTCTCATAAAACAAGCGGTACACAGGTGCCTTCCAATCCTGTTTGAGGACAACATGGTGTCATATGTTCCAGAGTTTACCAATTAGCGACTCCATACACGATATTGTGAATTAATAATTTTCTTTTATTTATTTAATGGCATATTATAAGCCGCAATGTTCGTTATTTACTAAAATTAACCAATTAACAAATTAATCATAACTTAGTGTAACTTAAATCCAACTTGTCCACTCAAACCTTTTGAGCGACTTACCCCATAATGAACATCGAAACATCTTAAATGTAGGGCAGGGGGGAGATGATTATCTGCCCTGTGTGAGCGCATTAACAGTTTGTTTTTTTCTGTTATAGGTCTCCCCCGCCTTGACCGTTAGGCTGCCATCCAATGATAGTGAAGATGAGGATAACAGCTCCAAATCTTCCGTTGGGCTCCGTGGATGACACCTATCATCAGGTAACACAACTTTATTGACTACATAACCAATACAATAAACGGAACCATGACACCATGCGTTCCCTTCATTGTATTACTCAACGAGTTAGGGCTCTTTCATAGTGTCATATGTTCCAGAGTTTACCAATTAATGACACCATACACGATATTGTGAATTAATACTTTTCTTTTCTTTATTTAATGGCATATTATAAGCCGTGATGTTCGTTATTTACTAAAATTAACCAATTAACAAATTAATCATAACTTACTGTAACTTAAATCCAACTTGTCCACGCAAAATTTTGAGCAACTTACCGTATAGGCCATGTAAACTACATGACATCCCCCAAACATCGCAGGCCTGTTTCTATGATGTTTTGAAATCCTACATTCACAATGTCGTTGCCAATGTCAGACAGATTCATCAAATTGTCTGAGTAAAGCCCTTTTACAAAGCCTTCCATTTCTGTATGTCTGTATGTATTCACTCTACATTCATATTTTTTGGAATTGTTTATTTACTTTTTTCTAATTTTTTCCATAAATCACAGATCCTTATGTGGCCAGATCATCTTGGGAATCATCTCCGAAAAGGTAATTAATGTTTTGGGGGAAGCTAAACTCAGATTACTTCAAATTGATCTAAATTCAGAAATCAAATCTATTGACTTAATACGGCCCATGTAATTTTTGCCTATATGTATAACTAAGTCAGGGTGAGGTAAGTTATTGGACATATTTTTACATTCATACAGTAAATCTTTCATTCTGAAGTCCCATTTTCCATTCCAGTGAATGGTAATCTTGTTATTCAAACCTAACGTGGTTGTATAGTTACGTTCCGCTGCACGTTTTTTTGTTCCGACCACAATGGCGTTTCCCACGATCCATATTGTGCAGTTTATTCCTATAAAATAAAAATTACTAAGCTAAAATTAAATGAGGTCTTACATAAAATTTGAATCTATTCGATTTCCATCCACCAATGACCTTTGAATCAAGGTTGAGTTGGGCCGCTAAAGTAGCTGCTCCTATTCAACTTCAAGTTATCATATCCTAAATGGCTAAAACATTTTTTAAGAATATAGTTGAATTGGAATTTTGTAACCGGGGTATGATCTAAATGCATAAATAACACACAATGTATTTTAGGTCTGAGAGTAATCCATCCAAGAATTTAGATCTATCCAGTGACCTTTGTTATATTGGTCTGTTTTTGATCTTTTAATGTAAATTTTTAACTGAGATGTATGTAATTGTATGTCAGAAATTAGAATAGGTGATGTTTCTCTCTTATTTTCAGCAGCTAACTCACTAATGCGGAGAGCAGCTTTTAAGAACACCGTTCTGAAAAGATGAGCTTTGAAATTGGAAGAACAAGTTAATAGTAAACAGTTGTAAATTTTTAATGAATTATGTACTGATATTGGTCTTGTTCTTTCTTTGCTTATAGATGTCCTTTTTAGACCTTTCAGCACTTGGTTTATTAAGAAGGCCGAACGAATAGATTCATATTTGTTTATTTTGCGAAAGAAAGAAATTCTGGCTAATAATTTATAAATAGAGTTGATGGAAGAATTTTTTCCATAGACTCTATTATAAATTGGAACATGTTCAGCGTGTTAATACATGTTGTAAATAAACCTATCTAAGTTATGGAGATCACAAAATTCTGTCCATTTCTTCCAAGCCGTTTCTTCCAGTAAGCTGTCCAGGTGTTAGTGGCTAATGAACTTCTTAAGCGATCTTCCAAAATTTTTAAATTTTGTTCCAAAGATGAGGTGGACATGGCAAGTTCTGTGCAGTAGCGTCTGGAACTAATTTTCTGAAGTATTCCATGTTCTGGCGAGATAAAGAATCGGCTATTAAATTACTTTTACCTTGCACATATTTGGCTTTGATCCAAATGTTGTTAAACAGGCAAAATAACACCACCTCTGTAAGTAATGTAATAACCGGTTTGGATTTTGAAGATAAATAATTTAATGCGAATACAACCCCTTTGTTGTCAGCTGAGAGGAGTATTCTTTTGCTTTTGAAAGGAGTTTTCCAGATATTCAGCGAAACCAGAAGAGGGAATAATTCAATAAAAACAAAACATTTTGTAAGGCCATTGTTTGTTTAGTCGTATGTGAAAAAATGGGGATGTTTTTCCTTGAATTGCTCTGTATAGGCACTTTGAAAACACCCTACCCATCGGTATCACTCTGGAAATAAAATCTAGTGAGCCCAGCAAAGATTGAAGATTGAAGCGTTGTCTTTCTTTTCTTTAGAAGGTTGGAAATAGCAATTACAATTTTTTTGATCTTTTTTTGGGGAATAGAAAACTGCATATTAATTGTGTCTATATCAATGTTAGGCTAGTTGTAGGGAAAACAGTCTTTTCTTCTACAAGTGGAATATTAAATTCCTTTTCTAAAGGGAACCTGTCATGTGGATATTTGATTATAATCTAACTAATTATATACAATCATTAACTACTAAAAAGTGCCTTAGATGTATTCACTTACTGGTGTGATAGATGGTTACCTGTCATGTTACTTGATATGAGTCCAGCGTGATGTCATTGAGTCCAGCGTATATTTAATTCAGAGCTATAGCCACTCCCCTGCCCACCTGCTGCTGATTCATATGGAAAAAAAACTGTCAATCTGCAGCCGGCAGGCGGGGAGAGTCAGGAGCTCATAAATATTCATGACTCATCATTATCAGCTGGAGCTTTTCAATACAAGATGTTTCCAGATTGACTGGGTCAATTAAAGAAAGTGATCCAGCATTTTGCTAAGAGAATCAGTCACTTATTTATGTTGCCCTTAGTTAGGACACCATAAAACTGGTGACAGGTTCCCATAAGGATATAAATAATTTTTAATAATAAAAGACAATCATCAGTATTTCTCTTTCCAATGAATAGAAAGTAATCTAGATAATGAATTACTCTTCCTGTATGCGGAGGTTGTTCTAATACCCACTGTGAAAATGTAGAAAACGCTTCAAAATAGTGAAGCTCATGGGTAAGGCCTGGAGAAAAAGGCTCCTTGGAATTGGAATCCCAATGAGTTGAAGACATTTGGATGAATAGGTAATAATCTAAAAGCAGACTTTATGTCTGTTTTTGCCAGGAGAGCATTATTGCCCATTTCATTTAATATTTTCAGTGCAGAGTCAAATGCGGCATAAGACACCGAAGTGGTGTTTTTGTCAATCTCATCATTTTTTTTTTAGGATAAGAAAGATTAATGGATGAAGAGGAAGGAATTATTTTCTTTCTTTGGTACAATACCAATTGGATATAGAAGAAAGTTAATGAAGGGAGGGGCAGATAGTTCGATTTCTTTATATATTTATTCTTTTATAATGTTTGGGTTTAAATTAACTTATTTTAAATTATTTACCCATTGGCAACCTAATCCTTTGGCACAAAATAAAACTTTTGAGAATCCAGTGTATAGGAGTTCAGCTATCCGTTTGTCTGGATAGCATCTTAGCCATGGGGTTAATTTTGTTAAACTCACTGGGGGTCGTGATTTTTTCCGTATCTTTAGTATTGGCATTTCCCATAATCCTCATTTTTTTGTAACATTTAAATACTGGGTGGGAACCATTGCAGAAGGTGCATTTGTGTTGATATTTGCAATTGATTGCCTATCTGCATTGGTTCTCATTAGAGTTGAGCGAACACCTGGATGTTCGGGTTCGAGAAGTTCGGCCGAACATCCCGGAAATGTTCGGGTTCGGGATCCGAACCCGATCCGAACTTCGTCCCGAACCCGAACCCCATTGAAGTCAATGGGGACCCGAACTTTTCGGCACTAAAACGGCTGTAAAACAGCCCAGGAAAGGGCTAGAGGGCTGCAAAAGGCAGCAACATGTAGGTAAATCCCCTGCAAACAAATGTGGATAGGGAAATTAATTAAAATAAAAATTAAATAAATAAAAATTAACCAAAATCAATTGGAGAGAGGTTCCATAGCAGAGAATCTGGCTTCCCGTCACCCACCACTGGAACAGTCCATTCTCAGATATTTAGGCCCCGGCACCCAGGCAGAGGAGAGAGGTCCCGTAACAGACAATCTGGCTTCATGTCAGCAGAGAATCAGTCTTCATGTCATAGCAGAGAATCAGGCTTCACGTCACCCACCACTGTAAGAGTCCATTTTCATAAATTTAGGCCCAGCACCCAGGCAGAGGAGAGAGGTCCCGTAACAGACAATCTGGCTTCATGTCAGCAGAGAATCAGTCTTCATATCATAGCAGAGAATCTGGCTTCCCGTTACCCACCACTGGAACAGTCCATTCTCAGATATTTAGGCCCCGGCACCCAGGCAGAGGAGAGAGGTCCCGTAACAGACAATCTGGCTTCATGTCAGCAGAGAATCAGTCTTCATATCATAGCAGAGAATCAGGCTTCACGTCAGCCACCACTGCAACAGTCCATTGTCATAAATTCAGGCCCAGCACCCAGGCAGAGGAGAGAGGTCCCGTAACAGACAATCTGGCTTCATGTCAGCAGAGAATCAGTCTGCATGTCATAGCAGAGAATGAGGCTTCACGTCACCCACCACTGCAACAGTCCATTTTCATAAATTTAGGCCCAGCACCCAGGCAGAGGAGAGAGGTCCCGTAACAGAGGATCTGGCTTCATGTCACCAGAGAATCAGTCTGCATGTCATAGCAGAGAATCAGGCTTCACGTCACCCACCACTGCAACAGTCCATTTTCATAAATTTAGGCCCAGCACCCAGGCAGAGGAGAGAGGTCCCGTAACAGAGGATCTGGCTTCATGTCACCAGAGAATCAGTCTGCATGTCATAGCAGAGAATCAGGCTTCACGTCAGCCACCACTGCAACAATCCATTGGCATATATTTAGGCCTAGCACACAGGCAGAGGAGAGAGGTCCCGTAACAGACAATCTGGCTTCATGTCAGCAGAGAATCAGTCTTCATATCATAGCAGAGAATCAGGCTTCACGTCAGCCACCAATGCAACAGTCCATTGTCAGATATTTAGGCCCAGCACCCAGGCAGAGGAGAGAGGTCCCGTAACAGAGGATCTGGCTTCATGTCAGCAGAGAATCAGTCTTCATGTCATAGCAGAGAATCAGGCTTCACGTCACCCACCACTGTAAGAGTCCATTTTCATAAATTTAGGCCCAGCACCCAGGCAGAGGAGAGAGGTCCCGTAACAGACGATCTGGCTTCATGTCAGCAGAGAATCAGTCTGCATGTCATAGCAGAGAATGAGGCTTCACGTCACCCACCACTGCAACAGTCCATTTTCATAAATTTAGGCCCAGCACCCAGGCAGAGGAGAGAGGTCCCGCAACAGAGGATCTGGCTTCATGTCAGCAGAGAATCAGTCTGCATGTCATAGCAGAGAATCAGGCTTCACGTCAGCCACCACTGCAACAGTCCATTGTCATAAATTCAGGCCCAGCACCCAGGCAGAGGAGAGAGGTCCCGTAACAGACAATCTGGCTTCATGTCACCAGAGAATCAGTCTGCATGTCATAGCAGAGAATGAGGCTTCACGTCAGCCACCACTGCAACAATCCATTGGCATATATTTAGGCCTAGCACACAGGCAGAGGAGAGGTTCATTCAACTTTGGGTAGCCTTGCAATATAATGGTAAAATGAAAATAAAAATAGGATTGAATGAGGAAGTGCCCTGGAGTCCAATAATATATGGTTATGGGGAGGTAGTTAATGTCTAATCTGGACAAGGGACGGACAGGTCCTGTGGGATCCATGCCTGGTTCATTTTTATGAACGTCAGCTTGTCCACATTGGCTGTAGACAGGCGGCTGCGTTTGTCTGTAATGACGCCCCCTGCCGTGCTGAATACACGTTCAGACAAAACGCTGGCTGCCGGGCAGGCCAGCACCTCCAAGGCATAAAAGGCTAGCTCTGGCCACGTGGACAATTTAGAGACCCAGAAGTTGAATGGGGCCGAACCATCAGTCAGTACGTGGAGGGGTGTGCACACGTACTGTTCCACCATGTTAGTGAAATGTTGCCTCCTGCTAACACGTTGCGTATCAGGTGGTGGTGCAGTTAGCTGTGGCGTGTTGACAAAAGTTTTCCACATCTCTGCCATGCTAACCCTGCCCTCAGAGGAGCTGGCCGTGACACAGCTGCCTTGGCGACCTCTTGCTCCTCCTCTGCCTTGGCCTTGGGCTTCCACTTGTTCCCCTGTGACATTTGGGAATGCTCTCAGTAGCGCGTCTACCAACGTGCGCTTGTACTCGCGCATCTTCCTATCACGCTCCAGTGCAGGAAGTAAGGTGGGCACATTGTCTTTGTAGCGTGGATCCAGCAGGGTGGCAACCCAGTAGTCCGCACAGGTTAAAATGTGGGCAACTCTGCTGTCGTTGCGCAGGCACTGCAGCATGTAGTCGCTCATGTGTGCCAGGCTGCCCAGGGGTAAGGACAAGCTGTCCTCTGTGGGAGGCGTATCGTCATCGTCCTGCCTTTCCCCCCAGCCACGCACCAGTGATGGACCCGAGCTGCGTTGGGTGCCACCCCGCTGTGACCATGCTTCATCCTCATCCTCCTCCACCTCCTCCTCATCCTCGTCCTCCTCGTCCTCCAGTAGTGGGCCCTGGCTGGCCACATTTGTACCTGGCCTCTGCTGTTGCCAAAAACCTCCCTCTGAGTCACTTCGAAGAGACTGGCCTGAAAGTGCTAAAAATGACCCCTCTTCCTCCTCCTCCTCCTCCTCCTCCTGGGCCACCTCCTCTTCCATCATCGCCCTAAGTGTTTTCTCAAGGAGACATAGAAGTGGTATTGTAACGCTGATAACGGTGTCATCGCCACTGGCCATGTTGGTGGAGTACTCGAAACAGCGCAACAGGGCACACAGGTCTCGCATGGAGGCCCAGTCATTGGTGGTGAAGTGGTGCTGTTCTGTAGTGCGACTGACCCGTGCGTGCTGCAGCTGAAACTCCACTATGGCCTGCTGCTGCTCGCACAGTCTGTCCAGCATGTGCAAGGTGGAGTTCCACCTGGTGGGCACGTCGCATATGAGGCGGTGAGCGGGAAGGCCGAAGTTACGCTGTAGCGCAGACAGGCGAGCAGCGGCAGGATGTGAACGCCGGAAGCGCGAACAGACGGCCCGCACTTTATGCAGCAGCTCTGACATGTCGGGGTAGTTGTGAATGAACTTCTGCACCACCAAATTCAGCACATGCGCCAAGCAAGGGATGTGCGTCAAATTGGCTAGTCCCAGAGCTGCAACGAGATTTCGCCCATTATCACACACCACCAGGCCGGGCTTGAGGCTCACCGGCAGCAACCACTCGTCGGTCTGTTGTTCAATACCCCGCCACAACTCCTGTGCGGTGTGGGGCCTGTCCCCCAAACATATGAGTTTCAGAATGGCCTGCTGACGTTTACCCCGGGCTGTGCTGAAGTTGGTGGTGAAGGTGTGTGGCTGACTGGATGAGCAGGTGGAAGAAGAGGAGGAGGAAGCCGAGAAGGAGGAGGTGGCAACAGGAGGCAAAGAATGTTGCCCTGCGATCCTTGGCGGCGGAAGGACGTGCGCCAAACAGCTCTCCGCCTGGGGCCCAGCTGCCACTACATTTACCCAGTGTGCAGTTAGGGAGATATAGCGTCCCTGGCCGTGCTTACTGGTCCACGTATCTGTGGTTAGGTGGACCTTGCTACAGATGGCGTTGCGCAGTGCACACTTGATTTTATCGGATACTTGGTTGTGCAGGGAAGGCACGGCTCTCTTGGAGAAGTAGTGCCGGCTGGGAACAACATACTGTGGGACAGCAAGCGACATGAGCTGTTTGAAGCTGTCTGTGTCCACCAGCCTAAATGACAGCATTTCATAGGCCAGTAGTTTAGAAATGCTGGCATTCAGGGCCAGGGATCGAGGGTGGCTAGGTGGGAATTTACGCTTTCTATCAAATGTTTGTGAGATGGAGAGCTGAACGCTGGCGTGTGACATGGTTGAGACGCTTGGTGACGGAGGTGGTGGTGGTGGTGTTGGTGGTACATCCCCTGTTTGCTGGGCGGCAGGTGCCAACGTTCCTCCAGAGGCGGAGGAAGAGGCCGAGGCGGCAGCAGCAGAATAGGCCGAGGCGGCAGCAGCAGAAGAGGTAGCAGGGGGAGCCTGAGTGACTTCCTTGGTTTTAAGGTGTTTACTCCACTGCAGTTCATGCTTTGCATGCAGGTGCCTGGTCATGCAGGTTGTGCTCAGGTTCAGAACGTTAATGCCTCGCTTCAGGCTCTGATGGCACAGCGTGCAAACCACTCGGGTCTTGTCGTCAGCACATTGTTTGAAGAAGTGCCATGCCAGGGAACTCCTTGAAGCTGCCTTTGGGGTGCTCGGTCCCAGATGGCGGCGGTCAGTAGCAGGCGGAGTCTCTTGGCGGCGGGTGTTCTGCTTTTGCCCACTGCTCCCTCTTTTGCTACGCTGTTGGCTCGGTCTCACCACTGCCTCTTCCTCCGAACTGTGAAAGTCAGTGGCACGACCTTCATTCCATGTGGGGTCTAGGACCTCATCGTCCCCTGCATCGTCTTCCACCCAGTCTTGATCCCTGACCTCCTGTTCAGTCTGCACACTGCAGAAAGACGCAGCAGTTGGCACCTGTGTTTCGTCATCATCAGAGACATGCTGAGGTGGTATTCCCATGTCCTCATCATCAGGAAACATAAGTGGTTGTGCGTCAGTGCATTCTATGTCTTTCACCGCTGGGGAAGGGCTAGGTGGATGCCCTTGGGAAACCCTGCCAGCGGAGTCTTCAAACAGCATAAGAGACTGCTGCATAACTTGAGGCTGAGACAGTTTCCCTGGTATGCATGGGGGTGATGTGACAGACTGATGGGGTTGGTTTTCAGGCGCCATCTGTGCGCTTTCTGCAGAAGACTGGGTGGGAGATAATGTGAACGTGCTGGATCCACTGTCGGCCACCCAATTGACTAATGCCTGTACCTGCTCAGGCCTTACCATCCTTAGAACGGCATTGGGCCCCACCATATATCGCTGTAAATTCTGGCGGCTACTGGGACCTGAGGTAGTTGGTACACTAGGACGTGTGGATGTGGCAGAACGGCCACGTCCTCTCCCAGCACCAGAGGGTCCACTAACACCACCACGACCATGTCCACGTCCGCGTCCCTTACTAGATGTTTTTCTCATTGTTATGGTTCACCACAACAACAAATATATTATTTGGCCCAATGTATTGTATTCAAATTCAGCGGGATATAAATTTGAGGCCTAGTATTTAGGCGCTGGGTGACCGGTATGGATTTAGTGACAGAATTAGACTTGGAAATGCACAGAAGCGTGTGTGTGAAGTTATTCTGAATGACCCTATGTGCACCTTGAATATTATATACCCTTTTTGGGATAGATTTCAAATAGCTCTGATATAGCAGGAACCACTAAATTATGAAATTGCTAAATTGGGAATTGTATTTCAACCCAGAACAAAAAATGTGCTTTGACGGACACTAAATATCTTGCCCAGCAACAACAGTACAGCGGTAACGAGAGATTTAGCAGGATATAAATTTGAGGCCTAGTATTTAGGCGCTGGGTGACAGGTATGGGTTTAGTGACAGAATTAGACTTGGAAATACACAGTAGCGGGTGTGTGTGAAGTTATTCTGAATGACCCAATGTGCACCTTGAATATTATATACCCTTTTAGGGATAGATTTCAAATAGCTCTGATATAGCAGAAACCACTAAATTATGAAATTGCTAAATTGGGAATTGTATTTCAACCCAGAACAAAAAATGTGCTTTGACGGACACTAAATATCTTGCCCAGCAACAACAGTACAGCGGTAACGAGAGATTTAGCAGGATATAAATTTGAGGCCTAGTATTTAGGCGCTGGGTGACAGGTATGGGTTTAGTGACAGAATTAGACTTGAAAATACACAGTAGCGGGTGTGTGTGAAGTTATTCTGAATGACCCAATGTGCACCTTGAATATTATATACCCTTTTAGGGATAGATTTCAAATAGCTCTGATATAGCAGAAACCACTAAATTATGAAATTGCTAAATTGGGAATTGTACTTCAACCCAGAACAAAAAATGTGCTTTGACGGACACTAAATATCTTTCCAAGCAACAACAGTACAGCGGTAACGAGAGATTTAGCAGGATATAAATTTGAGGCCTAGTATTTAGGCGCTGGGTGACAGGTATGGGTTTAGTGACAGAATTAGACTTGGAAATACACAGTAGCGGGTGTGTGTGAAGTTATTCTGAATGACCCAATGTGCACCTTGAATATTATATACCCTTTTAGGGATAGATTTCAAATAGCTCTGATATAGCAGAAACCACTAAATTATGAAATTGCTAAATTGGGAATTGTATTTCAACCCAGAACAAAAAATGTGCTTTGACGGACACTAAATATCTTGCCCAGCAACAACAGTACAGCGGTAACGAGAGATTTAGCAGGATATAAATTTGAGGCCTAGTATTTAGGCGCTGGGTGACAGGTATGGGTTTAGTGACAGAATTAGACTTGAAAATACACAGTAGCGGGTGTGTGTGAAGTTATTCTGAATGACCCAATGTGCACCTTGAATATTATATACCCTTTTAGGGATAGATTTCAAATAGCTCTGATATAGCAGAAACCACTAAATTATGAAATTGCTAAATTGGGAATTGTACTTCAACCCAGAACAAAAAATGTGCTTTGACGGACACTAAATATCTTTCCAAGCAACAACAGTACAGCGGTAACGAGAGATTTAGCAGGATATAAATTTGAGGCCTAGTATTTAGGCGCTGGGTGACAGGTATGGGTTTAGTGACAGAATTAGACTTGGAAATACACAGTAGCGGGTGTGTGTGAAGTTATTCTGAATGACCCAATGTGCACCTTGAATATTATATACCCTTTTAGGGATAGATTTCAAATAGCTCTGATATAGCAGAAACCACTAAATTATGAAATTGCTAAATTGGGAATTGTACTTCAACCCAGAACAAAAAATGTGCTTTGACGGACACTAAATAACTTTCCCAGCTACAACAGGACAGCGGTAACGAGAGATTTAGCGGGATATAAATTTGAGGCCTAGTATTTAGGCGCTGGGTGACAGGTATGGGTTTAGTGACAGAATTAGACTTGGAAATACACAGTAGCGGGTGTGTGTGAAGTTATTCTGAATGACCCAATGTGCACCTTGAATATTATATACCCTTTTAGGGATAGATTTCAAATAGCTCTGATATAGCAGAAACCACTAAATTATGAAATTGCTAAATTGGGAATTGTACTTCAACCCAGAACAAAAAATGTGCTTTGACGGACACTAAATATCTTTCCAAGCAACAACAGTACAGCGGTAACGAGAGATTTAGCAGGATATAAATTTGAGGCCTAGTATTTAGGCGCTGGGTGACAGGTATGGGTTTAGTGACAGAATTAGACTTGGAAATACACAGTAGCGGGTGTGTGTGAAGTTATTCTGAATGACCCAATGTGCACCTTGAATATTATATACCCTTTTAGGGATAGATTTCAAATAGCTCTGATATAGCAGAAACCACTAAATTATGAAATTGCTAAATTGGGAATTGTACTTCAACCCAGAACAAAAAATGTGCTTTGACGGACACTAAATAACTTTCCCAGCTACAACAGGACAGCGGTAACGAGAGATTTAGCGGGATATAAATTTGAGGCCTAGTATTTAGGCGCTGGGTGACAGGTATGGGTTTAGTGACAGAATTAGACTTGGAAATACACAGTAGCGGGTGTGTGTGAAGTTATTCTGAATGACCCTATGTGCACCTTCAATATGATCTACCCTTTTAGGGATAGATTTCAAATAGCTCTGATATAGCAGAAACCACTAAATTATGAAATTGCTAAATTGGGAATTGTATTTCAACCCAGAAGAAAAAATGTGCTTTGACGGACACTAAATAACTTTCCCAGCTACAACAGGACAGCGGTAACGAGAGATTTAGCAGGATATAAATTTGAGGCCTAGTATTTAGGCGCTGGGTGACAGGTATGGGTTTAGTGACAGAATTAGACTTGAAAATACACAGTAGCGGGTGTGTGTGAAGTTATTCTGAATGACCCAATGTGCACCTTGAATATTATATACCCTTTTAGGGATAGATTTCAAATAGCTCTGATATAGCAGAAACCACTAAATTATGAAATTGCTAAATTGGGAATTGTACTTCAACCCAGAACAAAAAATGTGCTTTGACGGACACTAAATATCTTTCCAAGCAACAACAGTACAGCGGTAACGAGAGATTTAGCAGGATATAAATTTGAGGCCTAGTATTTAGGCGCTGGGTGACAGGTATGGGTTTAGTGACAGAATTAGACTTGGAAATACACAGTAGCGGGTGTGTGTGAAGTTATTCTGAATGACCCAATGTGCACCTTGAATATTATATACCCTTTTAGGGATAGATTTCAAATAGCTCTGATATAGCAGAAACCACTAAATTATGAAATTGCTAAATTGGGAATTGTACTTCAACCCAGAACAAAAAATGTGCTTTGACGGACACTAAATAACTTTCCCAGCTACAACAGGACAGCGGTAACGAGAGATTTAGCGGGATATAAATTTGAGGCCTAGTATTTAGGCGCTGGGTGACAGGTATGGGTTTAGTGACAGAATTAGACTTGGAAATACACAGTAGCGGGTGTGTGTGAAGTTATTCTGAATGACCCTATGTGCACCTTCAATATGATCTACCCTTTTAGGGATAGATTTCAAATAGCTCTGATATAGCAGAAACCACTAAATTATGAAATTGCTAAATTGGGAATTGTATTTCAACCCAGAACAAAAAATGTGCTTTGACGGACACTAAATAACTTTCCCAGCTACAACAGGACAGCGGTAACGAGAGATTTAGCAGGATATAAATTTGAGGCCTAGTATTTAGGCGCTGGGTGACAGGTATGGGTTTAGTGACAGAATTAGACTTGAAAATACACAGTAGCGGGTGTGTGTGAAGTTATTCTGAATGACCCAATGTGCACCTTGAATATTATATACCCTTTTAGGGATAGATTTCAAATAGCTCTGATATAGCAGAAACCACTAAATTATGAAATTGCTAAATTGGGAATTGTACTTCAACCCAGAACAAAAAATGTGCTTTGACGGACACTAAATAACTTTCCCAGCTACAACAGGACAGCGGTAACGAGAGATTTAGCAGGATATAAATTTGAGGCCTAGTATTTAGGCGCTGGGTGACCGGTATGGATTTAGTGACAGAATTAGACTGGGATATGGCCAAAAAATAACCACACTATTGCTGGTTAAATGCACTTGGTGACGGGCGCAGCTTGCCCCTGATGTAGTATATGGCCAAAAAATGAACAGACTATTGCTGGTTAAATGCACTTGGTGTCACAGCTTGACCAACCACACTACTGAGGGTTAAATGCACTTGGTGACGGGCGCAGCTTGCCCCTGATGTAGTATATGGACAAAAAATAAACAGACTATTGCTGGTTAAATGCACTTGGTGTGACAGCTTCACCCTGATGTAGGCTTTAGCCAGAAAACAACCACACCATTGAGGGTTAAATGCACTTGGTGACAGGCGCAGCTTGCCCCTGATTTTGTATATGGCCAAAAAATGAACAGACTATTGCTGGTTAAATGCACTTGGTGTGACAGCTTCACCCTGATGTAGGCTTTAGCCAAAAAACAACCACACCATTGAGGGTTAAATGCACTTGGTGACAGGCGCAGCTTGCCCCTGATTTTGTATATGGCCAAAAAATGAACAGACTATTGCTGGTTAAATGCACTTGGTGTGACAGCTTCACCCTGATGTAGGCTTTAGCCAAAAAACAACCACACCATTGAGGGTTAAATGCACTTGGTGACAGGCGCAGCTTGCCCCTGATTTTGTATATGGCCAAAAAATGAACAGACTATTGCTGGTTAAATGCACTTGGTGTGACAGCTTCACCCTGATGTAGGCTTTAGCCAAAAAACAACCACACCATTGAGGGTTAAATGCACTTGGTGACAGGCGCAGCTTGCCCCTGATTTTGTATATGGCCAAAAAATGAACAGACTATTGCTGGTTAAATGCACTTGGTGTGACAGCTTCACCCTGATGTAGGCTTTAGCCAAAAAACAACCACACCATTGAGGGTTAAATGCACTTGGTCGCAGCTTGTGCTGGCGCACCACAAGACACAAAATGGCCGCCGATCACCCCAGAAAAATGTGACTGACAAACGGTCTGGGCAGCCTAAAAACAGTGAGCAATTGAGGATCAGCAGCTCAATGATCCACAGCTGCAGATCGATCAGTTAATCAAGTCCTTTGGAGGAGTTAATCTGCCTAATCTCGCCCTACTGTCGCAGCCGCAACCTCTCCCTACGCTAATCAGAGCAGAGTGACGGGCGGCGCTATGTGACTCCAGCTTAAATAGAGGCTGGGTCACATGGTGCTCTGGCCAATCACAGCCATGCCAATAGTAGGCATGGCTGTGATGGCCTCTTGGGGCAAGTAGTATGACGCTTGTTGATTGGCTGCTTTGCAGCCTTTCAAAAAGCGCCAAGAAAGCGTCACAAAAGCGCCAAGAAAGCGACGAACACCGAACCCGAACCCGGACTTTTACGAAAATGTCCGGGTTCGGGTCCGTGTCACGGACACCCCAAAATTCGGTACGAACCCGAACTATACAGTTCGAGTTCGCTCATCCCTAGTTCTCATTAAAGGTGAAAGAGATGCCTCTTTTTGAAAGTTGTGTGTTAGAAAATTGACGAAAATTAGAGGTTCTTTGTGGTAGCATTAAATTGAGCCATAGACCCACGTCTTTGGTAACCCACTGAATGTGCGGGTTTTTGTCTGAACATTTCATCATATGAATTCCATGCTTTACCGCCAAAATTGCGATAAGCCTCAAGAATTGAATCCATATGGTAAAAAAGACTGCTACATAGTTCGGGGTGTTTTTCACCCATAACCGCTGAATATATAGCAAATGCCTGAATCCAATCCAATCCAAAATAGATGTTTTTTATTTTTTTGTATCCTCATCGTTTTTTTACTTTCTTTTTTTTTCTTTTTTTTCTCTTTAGCTGATGGAAGCAAATGATATACATCAATAAATTCCCAAATCAATATTTTTTCCTTAATGGATGGGGGAAGGTGGTAACCCAGGGGAGAAATGTGACAGATCATGGCTTCTTTTAAGCAAGAATCTAATATTCCATTTGTAATTTGAGGTAATTGCTTAACGGTTGAGCCATCTGACCCAACATAAACTGGGTCAGATATGACATGAATTTTAGGATTTGGAATGTTTATTGATTTATCCGAATCAATTGATTCGGAATTTAAGTGCAAACGATGGATAAAGGGGTTACATTTTTTATTTCTTTTCTAGACATAAAATTTATGAATTCGTTAAATAAATTATTTTTTCCCTTGGAATTTTTTTGAGTGGTAGAGGGAAAAGGTGAGGTGCACAAATCAGTATTGTCACCATAACTGGTAAAATTGATCTCACCCTCTTGTTGAAGTCCTATGGAAGTGATAGGGAGAGGGGTTGGTTCGGATGGCTCAATCAGATGGTCCTTCTGAGAAGAGGATCTGAGATGATCCGATGGGGATTTATGGATCCTAGACTTCTTGGAAGGTGGAGGAGGTGTATATGCGATCCTGTCCCGGCGATTCCTCTTTCTTCTGTCCGATAAGCTTTAATCGTCACCGTGCATGTGAGCGTCTAGATTGATCTTCTCTGGGCTCGCGCTTTGTACTGTGCAGTAGCCCAAATGAGAAGATCCTGGAGCATCTTTTGTCGGGTAAGTGACCTGCGATAAACATTTTCTCAGCCACTCTTCGCCTCCTGCTTCCTCCGCCTTGTATATAAGTTGTTTTAGCAAGTCTTCCATGCTGCCGAATGGCATAGTGGTGCTCAAATGATTATCTGCGCATTAACCATTTGTTTTCTTCTTTTATAGGTCTCCCCCACCTTGACTGTTAGGCTGCGATCCAATGATGGTGAAGATGAGGATAACGGCTCCAAATCTTCCGTTGGGCTCTGTGGATGACACCTATCACCAGTTAAGACAACTTTATTGACTACATAACCAATACAATGAACGGAACCATGACACCATGCGTTCCCTTCATTGCATTACTCAATGAGTTAGGGCCCTTTCATTCTGTATGATCCCCTTAAAGAAGGATGTAGGATTGTCTCACGTCGGTCCCGTACACTTGCTGACATGTTGTCCCCTTCATTATTTACAAAAACCAAACAAATTAATAATACCTGGTTGAAATAACAGGGGTTTACGAAATGTGGGGGACATCCATGCAAAACTTTGCCCTAGTACTACGACCTTTAACAATGCTCTGCATACAGAAAGTTTTAAAATAAAAAAATATATGAACTGTAATTCTACAGGGGGAATATATGTTGTAAGATGCATCAGTTGTGATTTGATGTATGTGGGTAGTACCGGAAGGCAATTCAAAACTAGGATACGTGAACATTTAAATTACATAGCCAATCCCAGAGCTATAGGAATATCTAGCGCAGCAAACCATTTTATTAATAGACATAACAGAAATGTGGATAGCTTTCAAGCATAAGTGATCAAGAAAGTGTCACTTCCCCCTAGGGGTGGCAATTAAAGAAAAATATATTGTTGCGGGAAGTTTTTAGGATATTCAGATTGGGTACCCGCTTTCCTTTGGGACTCAATCTGAAAAGAGAATTTATGTATCTATACCAAGCATCCTCAAACTGCGGTCCTCCAGCTGTTGTAAAACTACAACCACAATGCTGTAGGCTGATACCTGTAGGCTGTTCGGGCATGCTGGGAGTTGTAGTTTGGCAACAGCTGGAGGGCCGCCGTATGAGGATGCCTGATCTATACCAATAGCTCTTCATATATAAATGCCTAGCACACTTGTCTTTATTTTATATATATCTATATATATTAATAGGAGTAGGTGTATTGTCAGCAAGAGCCATCTGTTTTATAAGATCTACATATACAGTACACGGATTAAAAACTTAGTCATTCAACATTACAGCACTTGTCAGGAGAACACCATTTATTGGTCTCTGTTCAGACCAGGGTCCAGTATGCTGTTCATGCAATGCGGTTTTCCTGGAGTTTCTACACACGAGTATACTCAAGATATGATCTTGTGTGTGTTTTTTTATATATATTATGTTTTTAATAATGTCAGTCTATACATTTTCTTTCCTTTTTTCTTTGTGGGAAAGTTATTGGGTAAAAATTGGCACTGGTTATATGCACTGAATTTTAAGTGTTAAATGCCATGGTGGTGGTAGCAAGTAGATTGTGAGGTGTGTAACCTGGAGCTGATTTTTCCTCCGTCCACAACACCTGTTGTCCCCCTTCCCCTTTTTTTCTTTTCCCTTTTCCCTTCCCTATTGGTGGACGTGGCTTACTTCTACCCAGGTGTTACACACGTCAGAAGGTTATGATTAAGAACATTGCGTTTGAAACATGTTAACCTGCGGTGGAGGGTGGTGAAGTCTTATACATGTACTTTTAACCGGTAACAAAATAAAGACGACATTTTATTCGGATGATGGAGAGCTTCAAATTTATTCAGTTGTGGACAACAAAAAGTATTATTTGCCGTTCAGCGGTGCAGTTATATGTTCTAAAGCCTTTTTTAGTGTGAATAAGTGGAAAAAAATAAGGGCTTATTTGCTGTTCAGCGGTGCAGTTATATATTCCAAAAAAATTTTGGGGTGTATTAGTGGGGGAAAAAAGGTGTATTAGCCGTTGTTTGGTGAAGTCAGACAATTACGGCCTTTTTTGGCATGTATTAGTGGAAAACAAAAAGTATTATTTTCCGTACGCCTCCCACAACGGCACTTCAGCAGGAGGGAACCCCGCCCCCAGGAACAGGAAACGACGTAGAAAGCAGAAGAATAAATGCCTCCTCCCCATTACCTTCTCCAGTCGTTTCCTGTCCCTTGAGATGAGTGGAAAGCGGGCAGGTTCTCTCCTGCCGAAGTTTCATGCGCCCAGCCTGCGGTAAGTATTCCCTGCTCGGCAGGAGGGCTGAGGCAGAGCAGCGGACGCTGGGGGCGAGATACGGCTCCCTCCGCTTGCTTTCGGCGTAAGTCCTTACTTTAGGCAGCCCCGGACGGTGCACCGGCTCAGGAGGTAGCCACTTGCAGGGCTGGAAGGCGCGCGAGATCTCTGGGCCGGGATCTCGCGAGACCCGGTCACGTGACTCCGGCTGGACATGTGACGCGCCGGCAGGTCATGTGACCCGGAAATTATTCAAATAGCGGCGGGAAATGAAGAAAACGCCGCTCAGTGTCTCCAGCAGAGCAGCAGTGGGATCCCTCAGCATGTCTCTGCAGCAGGAGAAGCCTTCTGATGCCCCTAAGGCCCCCAGTCCGGTAAGCCTCCTCCGCTGGAGTGATTTTATTTTTCTCTTCACCTGAGGGTTTATCCTGGTGACGGTTGCCCCACTCCTTCCCCTATAATAAAAGGGAGCCCTTGCCCCTTTTTGTGTTTTTTCTTCAGAATAGAGAATCTGGAAGGAGTGGGGAATCTGCACAGAAGAAAAAATGTGCTATTTGCAAAAAGCATCTGGCAGCACATAGTAAAAAACCTATCTGCCAGAAATGTACGGACAAAATAATGATCGAGGATTCCCCTTCTCTTGTGGAGAATTTACGATCCATTAAAAGAGAGGAAGTGAGCTCAGCAGTGGAATCAAAAATGGCATCCCTTTCCCAAAAACCCTCCACCTCTAAGGTGGTTTCGGAGCCCCAGATAGAATGGGATATGGAGGACGACGATGTTAACGATTCGTCTGACTCAGGATCCTCCTCTGATGAAGAAATCAGTGGTCCGTTATGCTCAGTAGAGGACTCTGACGCCCTCTTGAAAGCGATAAGATTAACTCTTTATATCGAGGAAACTAGACAGTCACAGTCAGTCCAGGATCAGATCTTTAAAGGGCTGGGTGATAGGAAGAGGAGAGTATTCCCGATCCATGACAGGATCCGTAAGCTTATACGGGATGAATGGAAGGACTCAGAAAAAAGGGCTGGTACTTCAAAAATCTTTAAAAGAAAATATCCCTTTAGCGAGGAAGATTCGGCTCTTTGGGATAAAACTCCAAGGGTTGACGCCCCTGTTGCCCGAATTTCTAAAAAGGCAGCCTTACCCTTTGAAGACGTCGGCTTATTGAAGGACACTATGGATAAAAAATGTGAATCCGTACTTAAAAAGGCTTGGGAATCCAATACCGCCATGTTGAGACCTAGCATAGCTGCTACCTATACTGCTAGATCCCTGTCTCTCTGGCTCTCCCAGCTGGAGGAACACCTGGTCTCTGACACCCCCAGAGAGGATCTCCTGGCCTCCTTGCCGATTTTGAAACAGGCCTCTAATTTTCTGGCAGATGCTTCTGCCGACCTGGTAAAGTTATCAGCTAGGTCAGCGGCTCTTTCTAATACGGCAAGGAGATCAATTTGGTTACGCTCTTGGTCAGGTGATACTGCTTCTAAAAATAAACTCTGCAGTATCCCTTGTGAGGGAGATCGTCTTTTCGGTTCTGTCTTAGATGACATTTTGGAAAAGGCCTCTGATAGAAAAAAGGGGTTTCCACCAGAGTCCAGGTTCTTCCAACAGCGTCGTTCCTTTCGCCCCCAAAGAAAGGGTAGACAGGACCGTAGGAAGAAGCTCTTGGCAGTCTTCAAAAGGGAGAGGTAGAAATTTCCTCTTTAATCAGGATAAATCCACAAAACAGTCCTCCCAATGACGCCAGCAGTCCGGTGGGGGGGAGATTGAAGGAGTTTGTCCCGGCTTGGGAAAAAATCTCAAATTCAGCCTGGGTCCTAGATGTAATCCATTAGGGATACCAGCTGGAATTTTGCACTCTCCCTCCAGACAGATTTATTTTGAACAAAAGGTTAAAATCAGATCACAATCTTTTAGAGTCTCAGATTGCCCTTTTGTTAGAAAAAAGAGCAGTAGTTCCAGTTCCAGCAGACCAGGAAAGAAGGGGATTCTATTCCCCAATTTTTCTCATAAAAAAACCCAATGGCTCTTTCAGAGCAATTATCAATCTAAAAGGCCTCAACAAATACATAAGATACAAAAGGTTCAAGATGGAGACAGTAAAATCTACAGTGAACCTTTTAACCCAGGGCTGCTCCATGGTAACGCTCGACCTGGCGGATGCATATTACCATGTTCCAATTCATCAGAAACATCAAAAATAGTCAGGCTTCGTCTGACTACCCTGCTGGTTCCTGATCCAGGCTTCGTCTGACTACCCTTCTGGTTCCTGACCTCTGGCTTCGCAAGACCCTGCTTCGGTTTAGCCATCCGTTTGGACTTTTGCCTGACAGCTTGATTTTCAATAAAGCCTTCTTATTTCCACTTATCTCTTGTTGTACGTCTGGTTCATGGTTCCATGACACAAAGCCTTTTTTAAGGTGTATTAGTGGAAAGAAAAGGGCTTATTAGCCACTCAGCAGTGCTGTTATATGTTCTAAAGCCTTTTTGGGGTGTATTAGTAAAAAAAAAAAAGGGCTTTTTAGCCGTTGTGTGATGAAGTGAGAAAATGACAGCCTTTTTGGAGTGTATTAGTGGAAAACAAAAAGTATTATTTGCTGTTCAGCGGTGCAGTTATATGTTCTAAAGCCTTTTTTGGCGTGTATAAGTGGAAAAAAATAAGGGCTTATTTGCTGTTCAGTACTGCAGTTATATGTTCTAAAGCCTTTTTTGGGGTGCATAAGTGGGAAAAAGGGGGCTTATTAGCCATTGTGTGGTGAAGTGAGAAAAATACAGCCTTTTTTGGGGTGTATTAATTTCCTTTTTTTTTATTATTTGATCTACCAGTATGTCAGACAGAGAAGTGACAGTCTGTGCACAGGGGATGGGCAGAGGCCTAAATGTTTCTGTGCAGGCACAGGTTGCAGCAGAATAAGGGGGCGTGGCGGCAGGGGTCACTTTGAGAGGCCTGAGCTTCCGGTGTCATCTAGCAGTCGTGTCTTGACCAGCAACCCAGCAGTTCTTGAAGGGTTGACTCGGTCGTCTACTTTGTCCCAAGTGACATCAGACACCCCCAGCCAAGAGTCAGTAGGTTTGCCAGACACAACACTTAGTTGGCATGGCCCAGGAGCAGGCCCTGTGCCTTCACCTGTCCTCAACCTGTCTCTGTCATTTTCTGTTCCCTCAGCCAGGGAAGTATTATATGCTGTGGGCTCAGCTCCACTATACAGCGAGGACAAGCTACTAGAGGTCAGCAGCTACTGCCCAGCCAAGATCTGGAGGAGACATCCACCGCTTCCTCCAGTAGTGATGAGGAGAGTGGCATGGGAGCTGGTGTTGCGAGTGATCAGGCTCCTGGCTCAGAAACCGTTGAGTACATCAGTGACATGCAGACAGTACTCGATGATGATGTAGCCAATCGCAATTGGGAACCGGGTGATGAAGGGGCTTCATTATCATCGGGTGAAGAGGGTGGCAGCTTGCACGTGAGGCAGCGGCGGAGACAGCAAGTCAATAGCTTGGAGTCAGCAGGGTGGCAGCAGTGGGAGGTCGGGAGCCAAACGTGCCCGGAGTAGTCCACCTGCTTCGCAGGCGCCTAGCGCCCTGGAAAGTTGTGGTGCAGGGGTTCAGGGATGAAGTGGCGGTAGCAGTCAGTCAGTGTGGAGTGTTGGGGGTAAAATCACCTACTCAGCAGTGTGGCAGTTTTTTGATAAGTCACCAGAGGAGGTGAACATGGCCATTTGCCGAATCTGTGGGCAGAGGGTGAAACATGCCCAGGGTGGCAATGTTGGCACCACGGCGCTGCGTGAAAATATGCAGCATCACCATAAAGTGGCCTGGGAGAACCGTGGCTCCAATGTGCTGGTCCAGCCTGCTGCAGCAACTGCTGCATCACCCAGTGGCACACACCTGATTTCAGGCAGTCAAGGCTCCACCACCTCAGCCGAAGGGAGCTGTCTGTCTTTCCCATCATCTACTGGTCCTGATACTCCTGCTCCTCGCCCTCCTACTCCTCATCAGTTATTCCGTCAGCAATCGATCACTGAAGCGATTGCTAAGAGACAACAGTATGCGTGCACTCATCCAAGCTAAACGTGCTCCTGACCAAGTTGCTGGTGCTGCAGTCCCTCCCTTTTCAAGTGGTGGACTCTGCACCTTTGAGAGAACTGATGGCTTGTGCCGAGGCGAGGTGGAGGGTCCCAAGACCTCATTTCTTTGCCAAGAAGGCAGTACCAGCCCTGCACAAATATGTAGAACAGAAGGTGGACCAGTCCTTGAGCCTGTCAGTGTCTGCCAAAGTGCACGGCAGCACTGTGTAAACTACCGTTTACGGCCCACTGGGTAAATGTGGTTCCAGCAAAGCCACACCAGCAACTTGGCCAGTTGACGCTGCTTCCACCTCCACGTTCTCACGTCGTTGGTCTTGCGACAATGTCCACTTCTGCCTCCTCATCCACCACCATATCCTCAGTCTCCACTGCAGGGACAATTCACAGCATACCACATGTACAGGGCACGGCGGTGTCATGCTTTTCTACACCTCGCTTGCCTGGGCAAACAGAGTCGCACAGGGGAGGAACTGCTCCATGTCCTTCATCAAGAAATCGAATCCTGGCTTTCTCCACGACAACTTAAAATCGGAACCATGGGGACCGATACCGGGAAGGAGGGCTGCGTCAAGCACTGCGTCAAGGAGGGCTGAGCCATGCACCATGCATGGAGCACGTGTTCAATCTGGTTGTCACGTGGTTCCTGAATTTTTCCACCCATCTGCAAGACATCCTAAAAATGGCTAGGAAATTTTGCATGCACTTCAGCCACTCGTATACCGCAAAGCACATCCTCATCCTCCTTGAGCTGCAGTGGACGCCATCTAGTGGCACAAAAGAAAGGTCCAATGTGTCCTGGGAAAAGGAATTTCAAATACATGTAGGTTGGCTCAGAAATTAAAACAGTTGTTTGCAGATAGTCCTAAATAAATGGCGTGCTAAGAAAGGGAAGTAAACACTCTGGTAATTAACTGGTTAAGCAACAGAAAATGTTTTCCCATTAATGTTATTTCCTTCTTAAACAAAGCATGACATTTCAGCACATGTTCCATCTTAAGAGAAAAGAGGTAATCACGAGCAGCTGTCCTGCCCAGCAACCAACACCCCCTATCCACATGAACTCTAGTAAGATATGAATGACTTGAATAATGACATGTACTGTAAATAATCAGATAGTATGCTACAGGTGTCCATAATTGTAGACTGCGGTGGAATCTATGTCTCACATTACACGGTAAGGTTACTGGGGTGGAAGCTGACATGCCATGGTGAACCTACTGTACATCTAACATCTTTGTGCTAACCAGAAGCAGAGGAGTCTCTAATAGCTTCAAGATAGAAGAAGACATCAGGAAGCTTCAATAAATCTGTGAAGTGGTTATATATATTGGTGCTATCTATGGCTACTTTCACACTCGCATTTTGGCTTTCCGTTTGTAAGATCCGTTCAGGGTTCTCACAAGCGGTCCAAAACGGATCAGTTTTGCCCTAATGCGTTCTGAATGGAAAAGGATCCGCTCAGAATGCATCAGTTTGCATCAGTTCAGTCTCCATTCTGCTCTGGAGGCGGACACCAAAACGCTGCTTGCAGTATTTTGGTGTCCGTCTGATGAAACTAAGCCAAACAGATCCGTCCTGGCACACAATGTAAGTCAATGGGGACGGTTCCGTTTTCTCTAACACAATCTGGCACAATAGAAAACTGATCCGTCCTCCATTGACTTTCAATGGTGATCAAGACGGATCCGTCTTGGCTATGTTACAGATAATACACACTGATCCGTTCTGAACGGATGCAGACGGTTGTATTATCTAAACGGATCCGTCCATGGCAGATCCTCACAAAACGCGAGTGTCAAAGTGGTCTAAGATGGCTACAGCTCTGCTCCTCTTATCACTCATATTAACCCCTTAGTGACCACCCATATGCCTGTTTACAGCGATCAGTAAGGGGCATTGTGCTAGCCCAGGTTAGCACTAAAAGAAAGTACTAAAGCTCTGGGCAATGATCATAATAAGCGGTCTCTGATCACGTGATCTATGTGATACCACTGTATCACAGCGCTCTCTGTCCGCTTCTCTCAGATAAGAGAGGAGATAGAACGCCTCAGAGCTTTCTTTCAGAGAGAGGAGATCCAGAGAAAGCTGGATCCCGATAACCCCACCTCTGTTGCACCCCCCTTCCCGGTTAAAGAAAATGGCAAGCACACAATGTTACTGTGCACAGGCTTTATTTGTAGCACAGTAACAATCAAGGACTATTGGTCCCTGATCATGTTATCTCCAGAAGCTGAGCTTCTCTCTTCTCTCTTGTTCTGGGAGGAGAGACATCAGACTTCTGTCCTGGCTTCACGCCTTACTGTAGGAAAAGAATCACACAAATCACTTAATAAACTGTCTGTCCCTAACTGTTTGTCAGTGGTTGTCCATTACTAGATGTCTATTACTGCCCATCGCTTTCTGTCTATCAGTGGGAGTCCGTTAGGGTCCATCCGTAACTGTCGGTCAGTGGGCATCCATTACTAGACATCCATTAGTGTCTCTCCATAACTGTCAGTCAGTGGGCATCCATTACTGTCCGTCCATACTTGTTGGTCACTGGGTGTCCATTATTAGGCATTTATTACTGCCGATCAGCAGGCATGCGTTACTAGGAGTCCATTACTGTCGGTCAGTGGGCGTCAATTACTTGGCATTCTTTACTGTTTATAACCGGGCGACAGTTACTTCTATCACACCATTTCTATACCTCTTTGTTAAAAAAGTAAAAAAATAAAAATAAAAAAAGGTGTGGCTTGAAGGGTATAGTGCGGAGCAGGCATATAGTTTTTAGGCCGAGAGTTCATATAGTGAAGTGGACACCACTTCAGAAATGGAAATATACTCTAATAGTGATGACTCAAGATCTGTGTCTATCACTGGACCACATAGTCCTATGGTGATAGAAGAAGTAGCCACTGAGTAATCATATTCATGACTCAGTGTTTCTCTCCCCTTACTTTCTGGAATAATTTTACAGCAGACTAACCTGCATGTTATACGGTTTACTGTGCAAAAGCCCACATCTGTGTACTTAACCCTTTCATGACCAAGGGTCATTGATGCCCCAGTGTCCAGGTCAAAATTTACAAATCTGACATGCGTCACTTTATGTGGTAATAGCTTTGGAACACTTTTACTTATCCACGCCATTCTGAGATTGTTTTCTCGTGACACATTGTACTTCATGATAGTCATATATTTGAGTCCATATATTTCACCTTTATTTATGAAAAAATCCCAAATTTACCAAAAATTTAGAAAAATTCACAATTTTCCAAATTTCTATTTCTCTGCTTCTAAAACAGAAAGTCATACCGAATAAAATATTTATTACTTAACATTACCCATATGTCTACTTTATGTTGGCATCATTTTGGAAATGTCATTTTATTTTTTTAGGACGTTAGAAGGCTTAGAAGTTTAGAAGCAATTCTTACAATTTTTAAGAAAATTTCCAAAACCCACTTTGTAAGGACCAGTTCAGGTCTGAAGTCACTTTGTGGGGCTTACATAGTGAAACCCCCATAAATGACCCCATTGTAGAAACTACACCCCTCAAGTTACTCAAAACTGATTTTAAAAACTTTGTTAACCCTTTAAGCGTTCCACAAGAATTAAAGGAAAATGGAGATGAAATTTCAAAATTTCACTTTTTTGGCAGATTTTCCATTTTATAATTTTTTTTTCTTTAACACATTGAGAGTTAACAGCCAAACAAAACGCGCGTCTGCTTTATGCGCATGCGGGGCGCTGCTGTGCCCGGCGCATGCGCATAAAGCAGACGCGCGATGCAATCCCGGCCAGTGAGGGTGCCGGGCGCATGCGCTGAAGATGGCCGGGGACACTAGTACAGCGCTTCAGAGTAGCCGCCCAGCTCAGTGAATATTGATGAGCTGGGCGGTGCTTCAAACGACAGTTGTGGCGAGGCTGGCTGGGCGCAAGTTGATATGAAGCACCGCCCCTTGGGCAGATTGAACACCAGGAAAGCAGGTTATAAAACTTCAGATTACTGTATTTATGAGGTGGACAGGGGGGATACTTAGATGATTCTAATACCCTTTATAAGACCTATACTGTCATATATACCCCTAAATATGCTTTTTGGGCCTGTCAGTGTCCCTTTAAATTGAAAGTCAATGGGGGACAGATCCGTTTTCAACTGCACCATATCTGCCCCCATTGACTTACATTGTAAGTCAGGACGGATCCGTTTGGCTCCGCATCGCCAGGCAGACACCAAAACGCTGCAAACAGCGTTTGGGTGTCCGCATCCAGAGCGGAATGGAGGCGAAACGGAGCCTAACTGATGCATTCTGAACGGATCCTTATCCATTCAGAATGTATTGGGGCTAAACTGATCCATTTTGAACCGTTTGTGAGAGCCCTGAAACAGATCTCACAAACAGGATAAGCTAACCTTGCTTAAGGCCTCATGCACACGACCGTTGTGTGCATCCGTGGCCGTTGTGCCGTTTTCCGTTTTTTTTTGCGGACCCATTGACTTTCAATGGGTCCGTGGAAAAATCGGAAAATGCACCGTTTGGCAGCCGCATCCGTGAGCCGTGTTTCCTGGCCGTGAAAAAAATATGACCTGTCCTATTTTTTTCACGGCCAACGGTTCACGGGCCCATTCAAGTCAATGGGTCCGTGAAAGAACACGGATGCACACAAGATTGGCATCCGTGTCCGTGATCCGTGGCCGTAGGTTGCTTTCATACAGACGGATCTGAAGATCCGTCTGCATAAAAGCTTTTTCTGATCTAAGTTTTCACTTCGTGAAAACTCATTTCCGACAGTATATTCTAACACAGAAGCGTTCCCATGGTGATGGGGACGCTTCTAGTTAGAATACACTGCAAACTTTGTACAAGACTGCCCCCTGCTGCCTGGCAGCACCCGATCTCTTACAGGGGGATATGATAGTACAATTAACCCCATCATATCCCCCTGTAAGAGATCAGGGCTGCCAGGCAGCAGGGGGCAGACCCCCCCCCCCCTCCCCAGTTTGAATATCATTGTGCGCCCCCCCCCCCCCTGTTGTTAACTCGTTGGTGGCCAGTGTGTGCACCCCCCTCCCTCCCTCCCTCTATTGTTTTAATACATTGGGGCCAGTGTGCGCGCGCCCCCCCAACCCCCCCTCCCTCCCTCTATTGTTTGAATACATTGGGGCCAGTGTGCGCGCGCCCCCCCCAACCCCCCCCCCCCCCCTCCCTCCCTCTATTGTAATCATCATCGGTGGCAGCGGAGTAGAAGATTTTCATACTTACCTGGCTGCTGGCTGCTGCGATGTCTGCGTCCGGCCGGGAGCTCCTCCTACTGGTAAGTGACAGCAATGCGCCGCACAGACCTGTCACTTACCAGTAGGAGGAGCTCCCGGCCGGACACAGAGATCGCAGCAGCCAGCAGCCAGGTAAGTATGAATCTTCTACTCCGCTGCCACCGATGATGATTACAATAGAGGGAGGGAGGGGGGGGGGGGGGAGTTGGGGGGGCGCGCGCACACTGGCCCCAATGTATTCAAACAATAGAGGGAGGGGGGGTTGGGGGGGCGCGCGCACACTGGCCCCAATGTATTCAAACAATAGAGGGAGGGAGGGGGGGTTGGGGGGGCGCGCGCACACTGGCCCCAATGTATTAAAACAATAGAGGGAGGGAGGGAGGGGGGTGCGCACACTGGCCACCAACGAGTTAACAACAGGGGAGGGGGGGCCCACTGGCCACCAATGAGTTAAAAACAGGGGGGGGGGGGTCTGCCCCCTGCTGCCTGGCAGCACCTGCCAGGCAGCAGGGGACAGTCATGTACACAGTTTTTTTGTATATTCTAACCTGAAGCGTCTCCATCACCATGGGAACGCCTCTGTGTTAGAATATACTGTCGGAAATGAGTTTCACGATGTAGCTCATATCCGACAGTATATTCTAACATAGAGGCGTTCCCATGGTGATGGGGACGCTACAAGTTAAAATATACCATCGGATTGGAGAAAACTCCAATCCGATGGTATAACAGAACTCCAGACTTTACATTGAAAGTCAATGGGGACGGATCCGTTTGAAATGGCACCATATTGTGTCAATATCAAACGGATCCGTCCCCATTGACTTGCATTGTAATTCAGGACGGATCCGTTTGGCTCCGCACGGCCAGGCGGACACCAAAATGACTTTTTTTTCATGTCCGTGGATCCTCCAAAAATCAAGGAAGACCCACGGACGGAAAAACGGTCACGGATCACGGACCAACGGAACCCCGTTTTGCGGACCGTGAAAAAAAACGTCCGTGTGCATGAGGCCTAAGTTCCAGGAAAAGGTACTTGATAATCTCCTGTTTGAGTCCCCCACACCTGGACAATCCTTAGAATCTGAGGATGTTTGAAGGTGTCACGAATCAGTGGGTGTGAACCCACTGTGCCACGGTCTGATGGCAGGAATAGACTTTGCCGAGGGGAACACCAGGTCACTACCTCTTGAGGAGGATTGGCACACAAAGCAGCTGGTCCAAGCCGACCAGGAGGTACCTGAGCAAGGTACCAGAGGTACAGACGTAGTCAGCAGGCCGAGTCGTAACCAGGAGCAACAGTGCAGGACCGAAGGATGAGGCAGAGGCAAAGTGAAACAAGCAATAGGTCAGGGCAGGTGGCACAGGTACAGGTACAGGTCAGGCTATTCCAGTCAGCAGCAGGAGAGTTAAAGCAAGCAAGCAGGGATCAAACAAGTAGCGGAGTCCAGAAACACAAACACAAGTCAGAAACATGGGCAGAGATATCAGCGATCCTTGTAGGACACAAAGGCCTGCTGTGTGCCAAGACATAAGGTTTACACCCCTAGATGAAGACCTTAAGAGATCTAGTTTTCTATAGTTTGGGCAGCTCAATGCCTCCACAAGTGTGCAATAGTGCCTAAAACATTTTCAATTTATGTTCTGAAAGCCAGTGGATGCTCCTGGCCCTGCCGTGTGTCAGGATATAAGATTAGGGCCACAATGAAGATATTTCTGAAGATAGGAGAAATGTGTCAAATCTCTTTTTATTATAGTTTCATGCAATACAATGGATCAGGAACAGATACCGAAATATACAGGGCAACTACACAGACACTATGCTTAAAGGTCCATTCACACGTTCATATTCTTTTCAAATGGTCAGCTAAAGATGTGCTGTCCGCATCTGTAGGTCCGTTCCGTGGCCCCACAAAAAAATAGACCATGTCCTATTCTTGTCCTCAGCCAAGGACAAGAATAGGCATTTCTATGACAGGGCTGGCCATGTGTGGTCCGCAAAATGCAGAACGCACATGGCCCTTGTCAGTGTTTTTACGGATCCAAAATTTGCAGACCACAAAACACTGGCGGATGTGTGAATTGACCCTTAGTCTACAAGAATAATTCTTGAGTGAAAGACAAGTCTCATGAGAGACTGTGAAGATAGCTGAAACATACAAGCTCTGCAATAGCAGATATAATTAGAGATGAGCGAATCAAAGTTGACGAAGTGGAATTCGATCCGAATTTCAGGAAAAATTTGATTTGCACCGAATCCGAATTTCCACAGGCTTCGCGGTAGCAAATTGAATTTTTTCCTAAAATGGCTGCTGCACATGTTAGGACATGGATCAAGGAACTCTGGGAAAGAGGGATCACCCACAATGCCATGCATGCAGCCAATCAGCAGCCAGCCAGCCCTGTGATGTCACAGCCCTATAAATATCCTCAGCCATCTTAGATTCTGCCATTTTTCAGTGTACTTAGTGCAGGGAGAGACGTCAGCAACCGCTAGGGAAAGTGCTAGGAAAGGCTTGAAAACTTTTATTTTGCTGAATAGAAGTTCAGAGAAAGATTATTAGAAGTGTAGGGAAAGGATAGAGAGGAATTATTCCACAGTATTGAAGTAGAACAGGGTCCAATAGGGGAGTGTACAGCCTAGGCAATAGGAGCAATCCTATTACACCTTGCTGCACTGACTGGGGATCCAAATGGTCATTATACTGCTGCTCATTTCAGGTTTGCAATAGATGATACAGCTCTGTAATTCCAGCAAACCGTTCTCTTTATTGGGTTGCAAGTGCTGTTTGATACAGCCATTAACAGGGTGTATTACTAGGAAATATTTCTACATTTTATTAGCCCTTGTGCGGTGCAGTTATATGTTCTATAGCCTTTTCGTTGTGTATTAGTCGCAAAAAAAAAAGTATTATTTGCCGTTCACGGACGCAGTTATATGTTCTAAAGCCTTTTTTGGCGTGTATTAGTGGGGAAAAAAGGGCTTATTAGCCATTGTGTGGTAAAGTGAGAAAATTACAGCACTTTTTGGCTTGTATTAGTTGCAACAAAGTATTATTTGTTGATCAGCTGTGCAGTTATATGTTCTAAAGCCTTTTTGGTGTGTATTAGTAAGAAAAAAAGGCTTATTAGCTGTTGTGAGGTGAAGTGAGAAAATTACATCCCTTTTTGGCATGTATTAATTTCCTTTTTTTTTTACTTATTTGATCTAACAGTATGTCAGACAGAGAAGTGACAGGCCCTGCACAGGGGAGGGCAGAGGCCTAAATGTTTCTGCGCAGGCACAGGTCGCAGCAGAGTAAGGGGGCGTGGCAGCAGTGGTCACTTCGAGAGGCCTGATCTCCCTGTGTCATCTAGCGGTCGTTTCTTGACCAGCAACCCAGCAGTTCTTAAATGGTTGGCTCGATCATCCCTTGTGTCCCAAGTGACATCAGACACCCCCATCCGAGAATTGGTTGGTTTCTTCAGACACAACCCTTAGTTGGCATGGCCCGGGAGCAGGCCCTGTGCCCTCACCTGTCCTTTTTTGTTCCCTCAGCCAGGGAAGTCTTATATGCTTTGGGCTCAGCTCCACTATACAGCGAGGACAAGCTACTAGAGAACCGTCAACAGCTACTGCCCAGCCAAGATCTGGAGGAGACATCCGCCGCTTCCTCCGGTAGGCGGGCAAGTAGTGATGAGAAGAGTGGCGTGGGAGTCAGCCTTCTGGCTCAGAGACCGTTGAGGAGGACATCAGTGACGTGCAGACAGTATTCGATGATGATGTAGCTGTCACGTTCGGGTGTGGTAGGGAAACACCACACCAAAGATAGAAGGGAAAGGGGTGAGGGAATAAGGCCTGGAAACTAGGAAAAGGAGAAGGAAACTTCCTAGTAAAACCCTAAACAAAGTCCTGACCAACTGCCAGTATGAACAGACCCCAGAGGTAGGTAAGTTCATACAGAGGAATACCTAATGTCCTAACTCACCCTATAGGACCCTGGTACTAATGTCAGGACTAGTGTTGGGCGCGAATGTCGCCACTTCGAGAATTCACAAAGATTTAGAATATAGTGCTATATATTCATATTCGCGAATATTCAAGATTTTTTTTCATCTGAACCCATGATCCCTCCTTGCTTCTTGCTTGTGGGCCAATGAGAAGGTTGTAATGTCTTTGTCTGAGCTTAGCAACATCCCTAGCAACAAATAGGAAAGTTGCCTACCCCTTACTATATAAGAAACTCCCCAGCAGCCATTTTCTATAGTTTTATGGAGTTCTGAGAGAGACAGCAGTGTCATTCCTGTGCTCTGTGCTTTGCTGTGTCATTACATTAGAAAGTTAGTTAGTTAGTTACCTTACATATATAATACAGAAAGTTAGTGGGAGATAGTCAGTGTAGGTTAGATCGTGATATAGTGTAACTGATTCCAGTGCAGGGTGTTAGGTAGTAGTATGATAGGACATGCTACAAACATACTGTAGTGCTGTGATGTCACAAGTTGACAACAATACTTAGTGCACCAATCAGTAATATGTAGTCAGACATGCTAAAATGTGAAGTTGCACATATTGCGCCAAAATATGCGCAACATTAATTGTTGAATTGCTCAATCGCAAATATATTGGAGCACTCTATCTTCATATAAAGCTATTGTAATTCTGCGTGCCAAGCTTCTCAGGAAACTTTGAACAGCTTGAAAAATGTGGCAAAAGTGACCTACGCATATTACATTGCCGATTTTCACAATCAAGATAATAATGGCGAATTCTCAATTTTTTTGACAAATATTCACCTAAATGTTCGCGAAATATCGCAAATTCGAATATTGGCCCTGCCGCTCATCACTAGTCAGTCTGAGACAACCTGTTCCTTCAAAAGGGAGGACAAACAGGAGTCTTCCTCAGGGAAATACAACACACAAAATAACCCAAACAAAATACAAAAGGGAAAGAAAACACTTAACTTCAAGTGGCTATGGCAGCACCAGGAACTCAGCCGAGATCCACACACCAGCTATCCACAACTCAAACTGAAGCAATAAACGACATAGAATAGTGGGAGAAAGAAGAATAAATAGAGAAAGTTAAATGATCAGAACAGCCACACCTGGGGAAAGAAGGTTTGGCAAGCACCAGAAACAACACCGAAGTCATTTGATTCAAGCAGAAAACATGTCACATCAAACCACGTGTTGCCAGTCTCACTGATCTCCTGCCACCTGTCGCGTGAACGTCCGCGACAGTAGCCGATCGCAGTTGGGAGCTGGGTGACGAAGGGGCTTTATCGTCATCTGGAGAAGAGGGTGGCAGCTTGCGCGTGAGGCAGTGGCAGAGCCAGCAAGTCTGTAGAGTGGTCGGGAGTCAGCAGGATGGCAGCAGTAGGAGGTCGGGAGCCAAACATGCCCGGGGTAGACCACCCTCTTCGCAGGACCCTACCTGCTCGGAAAGTTGTGGTGCAGGGGTTCACTGAGTCAGAGGCGGTAGCAGTCAGTCAGTGCGGTTTGTTGGGGGGTAAAATCACCTACTCGGCAGTGTGGCAGTTTTTTGTTAAGGCCACCGGAGGAGGTGAACATGGCCATTTGCCAAATCCATGGGCAGAAGGTGAAGTGTGCCCAGGGTGCCAATGTTGACACAATGGCCCTGCGTCAACATATGCAGCATCACTATAAAATGGCCTGGGAGAACTGTGGCTCAAATGTGGTGGTCCAGCCTGCCTCAGCAACCGCTGCCATCACCCAGTGGCACGCACCCGGTTTCAGGTAGTCACGGCTCCACCACCTTAGCCGAAGGGAGTTGTCTGTCCTTCCCATCATCTACTGGTCCTGCTGCTCCTGCTCTTTGCCCTCCTACTCCTCATCAGTCATTCCATCAGCAATCGATCACTGATTGCCAAGAGACAACAGTATGCGTGCACTCATCCAACAGCGCAGAAGCTCAACATGCTCCTGGCCAAGTTGCTGGTACTGCAGTCCCTCCCTTTCCAAATGGTGCACTCTGCACCTTTCAGAGAACTGATGGCTTGTGCCAAGCCGAGGTGGAAAGTCCCAAGCCGTCATTTCTTTGCCAAAAAGGCAGTACCAGCCCTGCAAAAATATGTAGAACAGAAGGTGGGCCAGTCCTTGAGCCTATCAGTGTCTAGTGCACGGCAGTACCGATGTATGGAGCTGTAACTACAGTAAAGGACAATATATGTCCTTTACGGCCCACTAGGTAAATGTGGTTCCTGCCCAGCCAAACCAGCAACTTTGTCAGGTGATGCTGCTTCCGCCTCCACATTCTCAAGCCGTTGGTTCTGTGACAATGTCCGCCTCTGCCTCCTCATCCACCACCGTGTCCTCAGCATCCACAGCAGGGACAATTCACAATGCTCCTCCAGCATACCACATGTGCAGGGCACGGCGGTGTCACGCTGTTCTACACCTTGTTTGCCTGGGCGAACGGAGTCACACAGGAGAGGAACTGCTCTGTGTCCTTCATCAAGAAATTGAATCCTGGCTTTCTCCGCGACAAATCTGAACCGTGGTGACCAACAACGGGAAGAACATGGTGCCGGTGTTGCATCAAGGAGGGCTGAGCCATGCACCCTGCATGGCGCATGTTTTCAATCTGGTTGTTATGCGGTTCCTAAAGTCTTTCACCCATCTGCAAGAAATCCTAAAAATTGCCAGGAAACTGCATGCACTTTATCCACTTATACACCGCCAAGCACACCCTACTTGAGCTGCAGCGGCAGAACGGCGTCCCCCAACATAGGCTGATATTTTGGACTGACTATATGAACAGAGAAAGGCCATAAATGATTTCTTGATGATCCAAGCGGACAGGAATACTCCCCTGTGTAACTCCAATGTCAGACAGTGGCAGGTCATGCGGGACACCTGCAATTTGATCAGGCCCTTTGAGGATGCCACATTATTTGTCAGTCGCCAGGACTACGAGATGAACAACGTCATTCCACTGCTTCATATCCTGGAACAGATGCTGGTGACATCTCACGGCCACATGAGCCCTGTGGTGGCTGAACTGGAGGAGGAGGAGGTGGAGGACATTGGAGCACAAGCAATGTGTAGCAAAATGGGTGTTTTTTCTCCACAGGTGACAGGAGAGGAGGAGCAGGAGCAGCTGGAGGAGCAAGAGGGAGATGAGGAAGACGAGGCAGATGACCCAGGCACACCGTGGCAGTATGCAGTGGAGATGGAGGAAGTACCTCTGAGTCACTTGCGCAAATGGCCCACTGCATGCTCACTTGCTTGGGTAGTGACAGCCAAATTGTCCCTATTTGGCAGAGGGATGACTTCTGGCTCTCCACCTTGTTGAACCCTCGCTACCTGTCCAAAATGGGGCCTTTTTTACACCCGCTGAGAGGGAGAACTACTATAGAGACATCCTATGTAGTCAGTTGGCCACTGCCTATCTGCGCCAGGTCAGTGGGGGCCCTCTGCGCTCTCGTTCCACTGCCATAGCTGCTGTGGCAGGGTGGGGGGGTAGGAGCAGTACTAGCTCTATCAGCAGCAGCTTGAGTCTAGAGTTGATGATGAGCAGCTTTCTTAGCCTGCCTAGTCAAGAAACTACTCACCAGCAGCAGCAGCCGCAGCAGCAGCTAGACCTGGAGCATAACCTGAACCAGAATGTGGTGGCATACTTGGACAGCACCCTGCTACCCCACATTGAAGATCCGCTGGACTACTGGGCAGCCAAACTGGATTTGTGGTTGCAACTGGCCAAGTTTGCCCTGGAAAAGCTGTCCTGTCCGGTCAGTAGTGTGGCATCACAGCAGGTGTTTAGTGCAGCAGGGTCCATAAGTACCCCAAGGTGAACTCGCCTGTCCACCCAAAATGTGGAGAGACTGACCTTTGTCAAGATGAATCAGGCGTGGATCAGCCAGGATTTCCACCCACCAATTCCTGATGCATCAGATTAGATCATCCATGCTGCCTCATCCACATTTTTACAAAAGAGACCGGTTTCTTCTGCCTACCTGCCTCAGCTACTATTCTGATGCTGCCACCCACCTTCTTCTTACACCCATCATCATTAGCAGGTACTGTTATTGCGGATACTGTTATACCCACCCCCCCACTCTGTCACCAGGTCACTCTGTGGTCTCCTGATGCTGCTGCCACCTCACCACTCAGGTTTCCTCATGCTGCTGCTGCCACCTCCACACTATGTCACCTTGCCAGTCTGTGGTCTCCTCATGCTGCTGCCGTTACCACCTCCACACTATGTCGACATTGCAAATCTGTGGCCTCCTCATGCTGCTGCTACCTCCACACTATGTCACCTTGCCACTCTGTGGCCTCCTGATGCTGTTACCACACTCTACACTCTGTCATTTTGCCACTCTGTGACCTCCTCATGCTGCTGCCACCTCCACACTATGTCACCTTGCCAGTCTGTGGCCTCCTCATGCTGCTGCTGCTGCCACCTCCACACTCTGTCATTGTGCCACTCTGTGGCCTCCTCATGCTGCTGCCACTACCACCTCGCAACTATGTCGACATTGGCAATCTGTGGCCTCCTCATGCTGCTGCTGCACCTTCACACTATGTCATTGTGCCACTCTGTGGTCTCCTCATGCTGCTGCCACCTCCACACTCTGTCATTGTGCCACTATGTGGTCTCCTCATGCTGCTGCCACCTCCACACTCTGTCATTGTGCCACTCTGTGGTCTCCTCATGCTGCTGCCACCTCCACACTCTGTCATTGTGCCACTCTGTGGCCTCTGATTCTGCTACCAGCTCCACACACTGTCATTGTGCGACTCTGCTGCCTCCTCATGCTGCTGCCGCTACCACCTCCACACTATGTTGACATTGCCAGTCTGTGGCCTCCTCATGCTGCTGCTGCACCTCCACACTCTGTAATTGTGCCACTCTGTGGTCTCCTCATGCTGCTGCCACCTCCACACTCTGTCATTGTGCCACTCTGTGGTCTCCTCGTGTTGCTGCCACCTCCACACTCTGTCATTGTGCCACTCTGTGGCCTCCTCATGCTGCTGCCGCTACCACCTCCACACTATGTCGACATTGGCAATCTGTGGCCTCCTCATGCTGCTGCTGCACCTTCACACTATGTCATTGTGCCACTCTGTGGTCTCCTCATGCTGCTGCCACCTCCACACTATGTCATTGTGCCACTCTGTGGTCTCCTCATGCTGCTGCCACCTCCACACTCTGTCATTGTGCCACTCTGTGGCCTCTGATGCTGCTACCACCTCCACACTCTGTCATTGTGCCACTCTGTGGCCTCTGATGCTGCTATCACCTCCACACTCTGTCATTTTTCCACTCTGTGGCCTCCTCATGCTGCTTCCACCTCCACACTATGTCACCTTGCCAGTCTGTGGCCTCCTCATGCTGCTGCCGCTACCACCTCCACACTTGGAACCCTGTTCAAAGGCTGGAGACCCACAGTCTGTAGCTCAGTAGTCATGGTGGCTCCTTGGTCACAGTGGTGGTGACCCATGGTCTGTGGCTCAGCATCCCCATCTCAGAGCCTTCTTCCTGTCACTCATGGAGACTGGCACGAGTCTCCCACTCCAAGCACTGGTCCCTAATGTCAGAACACTAGGGGCTCTGACTTCTCTCCTTATATACCATTTGTAGCTAGACTGGAACCTTCTTGTGGGAGGGGTGGAGAAACTCAGCTCAAACAAATACAAAGTGACCACTCCTGTCTGGCATAGACTTACATTAGAGCTTCAATGATAATCAATGGCAATGACACAGCAGTTTTTCCAGACAAAAAAAAGTTTCCAGACATAACAACAGAGCTAAAACAAACAATAAAAAATGTCAGTCTGTCTGGTTTTGGTGGTAAATAATTGTGCCCCCTTCATAGTAGTAAAATCCTTGTGCCCCTTCGTAGTAGTAATGCTCTCTGTGCCCCATTGTATTAGTCATGCCTGTTGTGCCCAATTGTAGTAGTAATGCCCTATGTGCCCCTTTGTAGTAGTAATGCCCTCTGTGCCTCCTTCATAGTAGTAATGCCCATTGTACCCATTAATAGTAGTAATGCCCATTGTGCGCCTTTACAGTAGTAAAGCCCTCTGTGCCACCTGTGTTAATAAAACAAACACACAGTAACTCCTCACCTAGTCCCGTTCCTGAAGCTCACATCCTGCTCCCCCCTGCAGACACAGATTGATCTGCAGCACTGTGTGGGAGGAGCACAGGCAGATTCCTAGGCTGCAGGCTCTTCCCACACAAGCCAGCAGTGCGATCTGTGCCTGCAGTTTGAATGGTGGAGCAAGGGGCAGAAGAAACCCATGGTATTAGATCTACAGTATAGTTCCTATTGAGGCCTAAGGGGTGGCGGGGCTACATAGGGAAAGACTGAATTCATCATATTATGCTGTGTAAAATCCCACCAGAATATGAAAAATGCAATCTAAAGATTGCATATTCAGGAACCCTAGAGAGAGGCTTAAAAAAAAGTTTAAAACATTTTTTTTTAATATAAAAATTCAAAGGACTCCCTTTCCTTACTATTGGGCAGCTCAGTGGTTATAGCAATGGTGCCTTGCAGCATTGGGGTCCTAGGTTTGAATCTGACCAAGGACAACATCTGCTTGGAGTATGCGTGTTCTCCCCGTGTTTGCATGGGTTTCCTCCGGGTACTCCGGTTTCCTCCCACACTCGAAAGAGACATACTGATAGGGACCTTAGATTGGGAGCCCCATTGGGGACAGCTTGTTACTGATGTCTGTAAAGCACTGCGGAATATAGTAGCGTTATATAAGTGAGTAAATAAAAAATAAACATGTTGTATTATGGTAATGGAGGCGTTTTTGCAGATCCATGAGACTGATCCGCAAAAAACGCTATTGTGAAAGTAGCCTTAGGCGTTTGTTTGTTTTCAGCTTCCCACTACATTGTATAAAATATTAAATGATGCCACTTTTCCCGCACAAAAAAACCTTATAGGACTATGTGACTGTAAGAATAAAAAGTTATGGCTCTGAGAAGTCAGGGAGTGAAAAACGAAGACTCAGAAATGTAAAATCACGTGGGACTGAAAGAGATTATTATAAAATGGGGCACAGCAATAACTTAGCTCTTTGGTGTAAACCATCTAGAGCCTTATTCAAATTTGCTTTATTTAACTTAGCTTGGACCATATCTACATTCAGCCAATTTTGGATATTACTGGATGATTTAACAGCAATATATACAGAGCTATTGGAATATATCTATTAGAATTTTTATTCTGTGCATTCATGCAGGGGTGATAAATATCTGCTGCTAGTAAAGGTACTGAACGTTCTTTGACTTGATTTCCTTGGTGCAGTTCATATTTTTCTACACATTGTGACAACATAGATATAATTACAACAATATACTTCTGTATAACAAGGCAAGTATCCATGGGGCTCCTAATAAAATTTGAAATTGTTCATTCAGGAAAAACTATCGCCAGGACAGATAGTCTATATACCCTGTTAGGATATGTGGACATCGTAGAGGGGGGTCCTTTGCATAGAAGTGTTGTCTACAAGCCAGGACTGATAACAAACAGCAGCTCTTCCTCTGGTGGACAAGCTTATCATATATAACATGGAGGGCCAATCATTTGATACTATTGCATTTCCCTTGCAGTGGCCAGGAAACAAGTACACGTAACATAGTAACATAGTTTGTAAGGCTGAAAAAAGATGCACATCCATCCAAATGTTCGCGAACCGCAAGTTTGCGGCGGGTCCCATTCTCTTTAATGACAGGCGAACCTGAAAAACCTTCATCTCCTATTTGCAGCCACCAAATACTTAGTAGAAGTGCACAAATAGTCCCACAACATAGACAGTGACATACTAGAGGGGGATCAATGACAAAAATTCCAACAAAATATATGTGTCTTAATCAGGGGACATTTTTATGCGTCTTAAAGGAAAATTCTCTTAAAGGGAGTCTTTCACCTAATCTGAGCGTTTTAGACCGCTCAGATCAGGTTATAGACTCTTTAACCCTCATTACGATCATACCCTTCTCTTATGTGTCCCTCGCCCAGATAATGAAAATAACACTTTTTAAACTTATGCAAATTACCTTCTGAAGGTGCCCAGGGGCGGCGTTACTGTGCGATGTGCCCAGAAAAACACACCTCCAGCCGGCGGACGTCACGAGCGGCACCAGAGGACGGCGGGCTGGGAACTGGCCCGCACCTGCGCACTGCTCTGCCCATTATGGGCAGAGGAACATCCTTTCATATTGCGCATGCGCCGGCCAACTAAAGACAGCCGGCCGGCGCATGCGCAATATGAAAGGATGTTCCTCTGCCCATAATGGGCAGAGCAGTGCGCAGGTGCGGGCCAGTTCCCAGCCCGCCGTCCTCTGGTGCCGCTCGTGACGTCCGCCGGCTGGAGGTGTGTTTTTCTGGGCACATCGCACAGTGACGCCGCCCCTGGGCACCTTCAGAAGGTAATTTGCATAAGTTTAAAAAGTGTTATTTTCATTATCTGGGCGAGGGACACATAAGAGAAGGGTATGATCGTAATGAGGGTTAAAGAGTCTATAACCTGATCTGAGCGGTCTAAAACGCTCAGATTAGGTGAAAGACTCCCTTTAAATGTGCCCTGTTGGAGAATAGAAATTTTAATTTTAGGCCACGGGAGTATGGGCCTTAAAAATTAGGCATTCACCTGACATAAAATAAATTCTGATTATGTGGCTCGAGGTACATTATGCGGTCAATGGATAAAAATTTTGCTGTTGGCCACTGGACTACAGGCCCCAAACATTAGGCATTCACCAGACATAAAAGATCAAGTAAGTATGTGGCTGGAGGTAGATTACACGGTCAATGGATATAAATTTTACTGCAGGCCATTACAAATACAGGTCAAATACATATGTTAAGAAGAACTAAAAATTTTAAATTGAATTAAAAACATGGCTAATGAAATCCCCCCTCTTGAAAAAAAAAACTAATGATAATAGTTGAAATTCGATAACATGTGGTCGTCACTGGTGTTGAATCCCTCTGAAGCTGTAACAATTATGCATTCGGCATACAGAAAAGAACAAGTAAGTATGTGGCTGGAGGTAGATTATACGGTCATTGGATATCAATTTTACAGCAGTCCAGTGTACTACAGGTCCCAAAAATTATGCATTCAGTGGACAGAAAAGAACAAGTAAGTATGTAGCTGGAGGTAGATTACACGGTCATTGGATATTGATTTTACAGCAGGCCAGTGGACTACAGGCCCCAAAAATTATGAATTCAGGGGACAGAAAAGAACAAGTAAGTATGGACTGGAGGTAGATTACACGGTCATTGGATATCAATTTTACAGCAGGCCAATACGAATACAGGTCAAATACATACAGTGGATATAAAAAGTCTACACACCCCTGTTAAAATGTCAGGTTTCTGTGATGTAAAAAAATGAGACAAAGATAAATAATTTCAGAACTTTTTCCACCTTTACGTGGTCGTCACAGGTGTTGAATTCCTCTGAGGCTTAAAACATTAGGCATTCAATGGACAAAAAAGGCTTTTTATGCCGCTGCATTTACCTAAGACAGGGACCATTATTTGTTCTGCGTGGTGGCGGATATTTGTGGGCTGTCAGGAGGAAATTCAATTAAACATGGTCGACTCGTCACATGTGTTGAATTCCTCAGAGATCCATGCCTCATTAATTTTTAGAAATGTGAGGTAGTCCACGATCCCCCCCTGCTGCGCTGAAAGTCCTTTCGGACAGGACACTGGACGAGGGGCAAGCCAAGAGTTCCAAGGCAAATTCTGCCAGCTGTGGCCACAGGTCAAGCCTGCACACCCAGTAGTCAAGGGGTTCCTCGCTTCTCAGAGCGTCCACATCGGCCGTTAACCCGATGTAGTCGAACACCTGTCAGTCTAGGCGTTCCCTGAGGCTGAATCCAGAGGGCGGCTGTCGATGGGTTGGGTGCAAGAATTATCTCATATCTGAAGTGATCAACACATCTTCAAAGCACCCTCTTCTTGCATGCGCTGTTGGATTGCAACTGTTTCTCTGTGAGCGGAAATTCCTCTGCCAGCGCCCGCAAAAGCAAAATGCAGCATTTCTCGAAGCAAGGCCTGGAAGTGCTCCATTCTGACAGCCCTCTGTGATGCTGGTAACATGTTCGCCATTTTATGTTTGTACCGGGGGTCTAAGTAGGTTGCCACCCAGTACTGGTCCTTGCCCTTTATGCTTTTTATACGGGGGTCCCTCTTCAAACACTGGAACATAAAGGCCCCCATTTGCACTAAACTGGAAGCGGTTGAGAGGCCTTGCTCCTGCTCATCGTCTAGGATAATGTCGTCCTTGGTTTTCTCCCCCAAGCCACGGACAACACCAGGGATCCCAGAAAAGTTTAAAGCATGCTCTTCTTGCTCCTCCTCCGCCCTGGCACCATCCTCGTCTGACTCCTCTTTATACTCCTGTTGACTTGTCTCAGATGGAGTAGCCCCCCTGGGAATACATCCAGCATTGCGACTTCCTCATCTTCCTGCTCCTCGACGGCTTGATCAATGACACGATGCAATGCACGCTCCAGAAAGAAGGCGTAAGGTATTATGTCACTGATTGTGCCCTGGCTGCGACTGAAGTCTGTATGTGTCGCACATGAGCAGCCACTGGCGCGGAGAAAAAAAAAACAGCTCCCCAGAACCTGTCCTGCCGCAGAGTTCGTACAGGTAGTCGTTAACTGCACATTTCTGCTGGAGCAGCCTATCAAGCATATATAAGTTGGAGTTCCATTGCGTCGGGCAGTCACAAATCAGATGTCTGACGGGAAGGTGGTGTCGCCGCTGAACGTCAGCAAGGCGAGCCATGACCGATCTTCTAAAATTGCCAGAGATTTTCCTGGCCTGCCGCCAGACATCCTGGACCCCGGGGTATTTGGCAATGAATCGCTGCACGACTAAGTTCAGAACGTATGCCATGCATTTTGCCCTGTATCAGAGCACTCAGCAGATTGGCACCGTTGTCACACACCACTTTACCAACTGTCAAATTGAGCGGGGCGGGCCACTGATCGGCCTGTGACCACAAAGTTGAAAGGAGTGCAGGTCCGGTGTGGCTTCCAGGCACAACAGCCGCAGTACAGCATGGCAACATCTCACCTGGCACGTCGAAAAGGTCCTGGGGAGCTTGGGGGGCGCAGCGGAAGAGGCGGTAGCAGTGAAAAAAGGAGGAGATCAGCCTAGAAGGAGACGGAGTATGGAGTAGGAGGAGGAGAAGAGGCAGGCCTGCATGCAATCCGTGGTGGTAACATCAAATCCACACGCACAGTTATGTACTTCCCTGCCAGTGTTTGCTAGACCACACGTGTGCCAGAGAAACATTCACTTGCCGCTGAACGTGGCTATATAGCTCCGGGATGTCCTTCTAGGAGAAATATTTCCTCCCGGGGACCTTCCATTGCAGTGTGCCAATGGCCACAAATTTTCTAAAGGCCTCCGAGTCCACCCGTTTATATGGCAGTAGTTAGCGGGCTAGCAGTTCCGACAAGCCAGCGGTCAATCGTTGGGCAAGAGGGTTATCCGGCGTCATCATCTTTTTTCGCTCAAACATTTGGGCCACGGAAGCCTGCCTTTTGCCAGATGAACGCAACGACGGCACGGTGGAAGGTGGAGTGGGAGGAGAGAGGAGAAAAGGCAGGACGTGGAACACCGGGAGTGTGGCTTTGTGGGTTCTGACGGTGTTGCTCCCACTGGGCTCGGTGATGGGAGGCCAGGTGCCTTCTTAAGGCGGTCGTCCCTAGGTGAGTGTTGGGCTTACCGCGACTTATGCGTTGACAGCACAGGCTGCAGATGGCAACACTTATTGTCAGCAGCGGACACAATAAAAAAAGCCCACACTGCGGAGGCATGTGCCGGTGTTCTGGGAGCACCAGATGTGACCGTCCATGGTGGATGGCTCGTTCCAGATAAATTAGCAGTCTGCTTTTTGTCTCTTGTGCACTGTAAGTTCTGCCTGCTTTTCATCCGTCTCCTCCCTATCTGCTGCTCTGTCTCTCCCTCTGAACTCCCCTCCTCTTCCTCTCTTGTGGGCACCCATGTGACGTCCATCAACACGTCAACATCGTCACCTTCACCACCACTGACATTAGAGATCTCGGAGTAGGCAGCAACAGCGGGGACTAACCTCCTTGGGCTGATCTGGGTACTGTCGTCAGACTTCTGGGTGGCGACCGTTGATACATCCTCTTCCTGATCCGATGCCAAGAATGGCTGCACATCGGTAAGGTCTTGGAATAAATTGGAAAATAATTCCTCTGACTCGAGTGGAGGGGTGATGGTGGTGTTTTTGGGGGTGCACACAGCAGAGAGTGAAAAGGGTGCAGATAGAGAGGACAAGGAGGGTGCAGAAGCGGAAGGCTGAGTGAGCCACTCAACCAAGTCTGGTGCATCCTTTGACATAATCGCACCCACCTTCTGCAACTTCCTACTTAGGATCCGGCCTGGTGTCATACTCAAAATTACCCTGTGAAAAAAGTCCCTATAGAAGAGCAGTATTTGTGGAAGAAGGTATATCACACCACTGCCTTACTCAGTTTTGGGGTATATCACACCAGTAGAAATTATTTGTTCCAATAGCGTTTGTAACTCTGTGTAGTTGTGGTAACACAGCAAAACCGCAAACAAATGCTGCACTACCCAAATGCACTATAAAGAAAGTATATTATTGGTATATCACAACCCTGCTTCAATCAGTTTTTTTTGGGGGGGGGGGGGAAAACTGGTATATCACACCAGTTGAATTTATTTGTTCCAATAGCTCTTGGAATAAATGATTTCTACTGGCGTGATATACCATTTGCCTCCAAAAAATCTCATTGAAGCAGGGGTGCGATATACTAATAATATACTTTCTATATAGTGCATTTAGGTAGTGCAGCATTTAGTGACAAATGCTATTGGAACAAATAATTTATACTGGTGTGATATACCAGTTGCCCCCTAAAAAAACTGATTGAAGCAGGGGTGTTATATACCGATAATATACTTTTTATATAGTGCATTTGGGTAGTGCACTATGCTGCACTACCCAAATGCACTATATAAAAAGTATATTATTGGTATATAACACCCCTGCTTCAATCATTTTTTTTTGGGGGCAACTGGTATATCACACCAGTATAAATTATTTGTTCCAATAGCATTTGTCACTTTGTGTAGCTGCGGTAACGCAGCAAAACTGCAAACAAATGCTGCACTACCTAAATGCACTATATAGAAAGTATATTATTAGTATATCGCACCCCTGCTTCAATGAGATTTTTTGGAGGCAAATGGTATATCACGCCAGTAGAAATCATTTATTCCAAGAGCGTTTGCCCCTCTGTGTAGCTGCAGTATCGCAGCAGAACCGCACACAACTGCTGCACAATACAAATGCACTATAATATACTTTCTATGTTAGAAAGTATATTATAAGTATAATACACCTCTCAATAAGTCACACCAATCGATAGCACACCTATACCAGTCCTTAAAAGGACTTTTGTGGCCCTATTAGCTAGCGTTTGGTGTCCCTAACAGTCTGTCCCTGCGCCACACAGCAACCTCTCCCTACACTGGCAAAAGACGGAATTTAAAATGGTGGCCAAATCTGGTTTATTCATAGGGTAGGGGGTATGTCCATGTGCTGAAACGTCTCAATTGGCTGTTCTGTACCACCTGATGGATGCATTATGGGTCAAAGTTTTTTACAATGTAAAAGAATATGGCGCCAGCGGACATTGCCATATGTTCGCCTGTTCGGTGAACCGTGAACAAGCGGCGTTCGCCGCAAAACGACCTCCAGGCGAACCGCAAGGCCATCTCTACTCTTGAACTCTTTTAGTGAATTCCCCATCAGCACCTCCTCAGGCAGAGAGTTCCGTAGTCTCACTGTCACGAGGGTGTCAAGAGCCACATCTGACTCCGTTATACCCGGGGTCAGGAAGTCGCAGCGGGTGGCTGCGCGCTCTATGTCTAAAGATCACGTCGTTTCTTAGTGATTGTTTTCTGTGTTTGCCTTGCAATCCTTTTTGTCTCACTCAGGGATCCGTAGCTTCTCCTCCTCAGCTGTTTCTTGTCTGCCACTCCCAACCTCCTTATATTCTCCTCTCACACTTCTCTAGTTGCCAGTTATAGATCTTCCTGCCTGGACTTCTATACTGACCCACTGGAGCTGTGAATCCTGGTTGTTGTTCCAGAGTGCTACCCTCCGGATCCCTGTTGGGCTTTTTGTTGTCTCCTGTTGTCGCCCACCTGGGATTATATGTTGAGTCTGTATTGTCTGTCCTCCCCTTGGTGTTTTCCTTTAGAGCTAGTGGTGCGGACTAGTGTTCCCACCGCCCTGTTCACTATCTAGGGCTCATCTTAGGGAAAGCCAGGGTTTTAGGCACGTGATCGGCGTACGGGTGAGGAACCCGTCTAGGGACGTCAGGGCAGCCAGGTGCCAGCCGCAAGGTGAGTCAGGGGTCACCACCTTCCCTCTCACTTGGGCAGGGCCTTCCTCTTTCCCTCCCTCTGTGTCACGTATGTGATAGTCACGCCGATCGTGATACTCACTGCTCTTACCATAAAGAATCCTCTTCTATGTTTGTGTAGAAACCTTCTTTCCGCCAGATGCAGAGGATGTCCCCTCGTCACAGTCACAGTCCTGGGGATAAATAGATGATGGGAGAGATCTCTGTACTGACCCCTGATATATTTATACATAGTTATTAGATCTCCCCTTAGTCGTCTTTTTTCTAAACTGAATAACCCAGGGTTTTATCATTCATCATTTACTGTAGTATGTACAGGTCACTTGCATTAGTCCTTCTCATGTGCATAACTTTACATTTGTCAGTGTTAAACCTCATCTGCACTTCTCTGCCCAAGCCTCCAATATATCCAGGTCCATCTGTAGTAGTATACTGTCCTCTGTAGGGTAAATTACTTTACACAGTTTATTGTTATCTTCAAAAATTGACATTTTACTGTGCAAGCCTTCTACAAGATCATTAATGAATATATTGAAGAGAATAGGGCCCAATACTGACCCCTAAGTTACTCTACTAGTGACAGTGACCCAATCTGAGTGTGTACTGTTAATAACCACCCTCTGTTTTCTATCATTGAACCAGTTACTTATCAACATACAGACATTTTCTCCCAGTCCAAGTATTCTCATTTTACATACTAACCTTTTATGTGGCATAGAATCAAATGCTTTGGAGAAGTCAAGATATATGAAATCCATTGACTTGCCGCAGACCAGTCTAGAACTTACTTCCTCATAGAAACTGATTAAATTAGTTTGACATGACGGATTCCTCATCAAGCCATGCTGATATGGCGTTATTCGCTTACTTTCATTGAGCTATTGCAAGATAGCATCTCTTAGAAAACCATTCAACAGTTTACCCATGATAGCTGTTAAACTTACCGAACTATAATTTCCAGTCTCTGTTTTTGGACCCTTTTTGAATATTGGCACCACATTTGGCATGCGCCAATCATGTGGAACACTCCCTATCAGTATAGAGTCCTTAAAAATCAGAAATAGGGGTCTGGCTATGACATTACTTAATTCTCTTATGATTGGGTGTGTATACCATCTGGTCCTGGCGATTTGTCCATTTTAATATTTTTAAGATGCCACTGTACTTCTTCCTGGGTCAGACAGGGCACTTTTAATGGGAAATAAACTTTTACATTCTGCACTTCATCTGACAGTTTAGGCTACTTTCACACTTGCGTTCGGAGCGGATCTGTCTGGTGTCTGCACAGACAGATCGCTCCTATAATGCAGACGATGGGATCCGTTCAGAACGGATCCGTCTGCATTATATTTCAGAAAAATTTCTAAGTGGGAAAGTTAGTCAGACGGATCCGTCCAGACTTTACATTGAAAGTCAATGGGGGACGGATCCGTTTGAAATTGAGCCATATTGTGTCAACTTCAAATGGATCCGTCCCCATTGACTTACATTGTAAGTCTGGACGGATCCGTTTGCCTCCACACGGCCAGGCGGACACCCGAACGCTGCAAGCAGAAATCGGGTGTCCGCCTGCCGAGCGGAGCGGAGGCCAAACGGTGCCAGACTGATGCATTCTGAGCGGATTCGCATCCACTCAGAATGCATTGGGGCAGTACGGATGCGTTCGGGGCCGCTTGTAAGAGCCTTCAAACGGAACTCACAAGCGGAGCCCGAACACTAGTGTGAAAGTAAATTTTTCTTAGTAAATACAGTGGAGAAAAACATATTTAATAGCTTTGCTTTCTCCTCATCACTGTCTGCAACTGTCCTCTCATCACTTTGCAAAGGGACGACACCTTCAGATTTATACTTTTTACCATTTATATAATTGAAGAACATTTTAGGGTTAGTTTTACTCTCTTTGGCAATTAATCTTTCTGTCTTTAATCTATCTTTGATTGCTTTTTTTTTTTTTTTTTTTTTTACATATTCTATTTGTTTCCTTATAGTGTTTCCATGCTTCCTTGCTACCATTGGCTTTTTCCTGTCCGTTACACATTGTCCCTTATTCCTATAAGGTATGTAACTCTCACAATTAGAGTTTTAGGATGTTTTTAAAATAACTCATTTTGTCTGTATTTTTATTTTATTTAGAGGACATTGTCCGAGTTAGTTAGGCCTGATGTCAACTCTAAGCTGGTCAAATTTAGCTTTTTTTGAAGTTTGGTATTTTTGTGCCTGAAGAAACAATCTTTTGAATGAAAATTGGAAAGTTATTGTATAGTCACTATTTCCTAGGTGTCCCCCAACCTGCACATCTGTCAGGTCTATTGGTTTATACTAAGTCCAGTACGGCCGTCCCTCTAGTTGGGTCCTAAACCATTTGGGAAAGGTAATTGTCTTTGGTTGTTGCCAAGAACATGTTTCCTTTATGAGATCTACAGCTTTCAGCTTCCCAGTCTATATCTGGGTAGTTAAAGTCCCCCATAATTACGACCTCATGATTTGCTGCCTCGTCTATCTCGTTTAGTAGTAGATTTTCTGTGGACTCTGGTACATTAAGTGGCTTATAATAAACACCTATCAGTATTTTATTATTGTCTTTTCCTCCATGTATTTCTATCCACAGTGACTCCGTATGTTAATTTCTCTCACTTATATCTTCCTGGAGTGTAGGCTTTAGACAGGACTTTACATAACAGATAACCATTCTCCCTCTCCTGTTTTGACTATCCTTTCTAAACAGTCTGTAACCCTATACGTTAACTGCCCAGTCATAGCTATCAATCAGCCATGTCTCAGTTATTCCCCCTATGTCTTAGGCTACTTTCACACCCGCGTTTTGTGCGGATCCATCATGAACGGATCCGTTCAGATAATGCAACCGTCTGCATCCGTTCAGAAAGGATCTGTTTGTATTATCTTTAACATAGTCAGGACAGATCCGTCTTGAACACAATTGAAAGTCAATGGAGGACGGATCCGTTTTCTATTGTGCCAGATTGTAGCAGTGAAAACGTTTGGCTCAGTTTTATCAGACGGACACCAAAACGCTGCAAGCAGCGTTTTGGTGTCCGTCTCCAAAGCGGAATGGAGACTGAATTGATGCATTCTGAGTGGATCCTTTTCCATTAAGAATGCATTAGAATGCAAACTAATTCGCTTTGGACCTCTTGTGAGAGCCCTGACCGGATCTCACAAACAGAAAGCCAAAAACGCCAGTGTGAAAGTAGACATAGTCCTCCTCACACATCACTAATTCCAGTTCCCCAGTTTTATTAGTCAGGTTTCTGGCATTAGTATACATACAATTGAGAAGTTTATGTATATCTTTTACCCTACACCTTTCCTTATGAGCACTCCTCCAACCAGTGTTGGACTGGGGTGCCTAAGGCCCACCAGTAAAATTTATTTTGGGGGCTCACCCTACGGATATATTCAAATATTTCCTACTCATACAGCAGCAAGATGCAGCAACTTTGACAAGGTAGGTCCTTGGGAAAAGAGGATACCGGCTAGCTTTCCTCTATACTTAGAATTATCTCAGCTCTGATCGTGTCTAGAATAATAAACTGGGGAGTTTCTTTAATAATCTATCAGGTTTTTTATATGAACATAGGCTGGTTGAGGTGCTGTACATTGAATATATGTATGGAGTGCAGCAAGTCTACTGTGTTATGTGCCACTTGTGCAGGGGGTGGGAGACTAGGGGCCCACCTTGCTCATGGGCCTACCGAGGGATTCACCAGTACCCCTGTGGGCCAGTCTAATCCTGCTTCCAAACGTTTAGCCATCTCCCCCCGCCAAAACAGCTGCACCTTCCCGATTGAGGTGCAGCCCAACCCTAGGATAGAGTCTGTAGCCAAGAAATTAGCCCAGTTCTTTAGGAACTCAAACCCCTCCTTACTACACCAGTTGTTGAGCTACTTGTTAACCTCCCTAATCTCCCACTGCATTTTTAGTGTGGCTTGTGGTAGAGCAACTCTGGCAAAAGCAGCTCCAGGGCCAGAGGCAGTGGCGTACCTCCAATAGAGGCAGACCATGCAGCTGCTATGGGGGCCTTGGGGCCCGCAGTGGAGAGTAGGCCACTCCCACTAATTACACTGGCTATGGCTACCTGTGAGAGAAGAATATATGACATGGAGAAGGCCCTTTAGTGATGTCATCAGCCTAGACATATAAGAAAAGTGAAGTCTGACGGACCTTTGGTAATGTCATCATCATGTGATCAGTGCAGAGGACTGGTGAAAGACCTGTGGGATGTCACTGTGAGGGGGCGGAGCTTCTGTGTTGTGCCTGAGGAGAGGTTAGTGGTGTCCTGGAATAACTCATACAACATCCTAGAAAAGCTGGGAGTAGTAGTCCTGTCCTATTATATGCCACTCCATATAATTTCAACTTATGCCCTAGTACAGTCTGGCAATGCTGGGAGTTGTAGTTCTCTTCTCTTATACCCCCTCTCGGTAATGTATACTGATGCCCCATAATAAGTCTGGCCATACTAGTATAACTGGATTATGCCCTATAATAATCTGGACATGCTGAGAGTTGTAGTTCTCTCTTTTTAGGCTGGGTTAACACCACTGTTTCGTTTTTTGTTTTGCGTGCAAGACTTTTTTCCGTCTAAAATAACGGATCTCCGATGGAAATTACTCAAATGTGCAGAACTGATGCTTGAAATACAGGATCAGTTTTTTTCTTAATTTTTCTGGTTTTCTGTCAGAAGTACGGAAAAATATACAGTGATGTGAACCCGGCCTTATACTCTCTCTGTGTAATATTCAATGGTATCTATTATTAACAGCCTGGACATGCTGGGAGTTGTAGTTCTCTCCACTTATACCTCATCCTGTATTGCTCCCTAATTTCCAATAATAACAATCTGGTTCTGCAGCAGCTGAGGTGTGTATTAGGCTTTGTTCACATCTATGCTGGCACCAGGGGCGTCGTTAGGTCAAAACATTCGGGGCTTGAGCCCCGGATGTTTTGACCAGTGCCCCAAATGTATTGCTGGCAGTGCACTGGCAGGGCCGGCCAGCGCTCTGACTCTCCTGCGCTACACCGGCCCTGCCGCTCATGTCCTAATCCGCCTGCGCTGTGCCTGCAGAGTGCAGACTTAACTTGAAAAATCATCCCCAGATTCTGCAGCCGGCCGCTCATCTCGGCGATTCCTACTGCAGCTCCGCCTCCGGTAACAGCAGGCAGCGCGGGGCGTCTGCTCCTCCCACTAGGCGGTGGGAGGCACAGTTATGGAGAGGGCTGGGGGATCTTTGGATGGCACAGTTATGGGGAGGGCTGGGGGATCTGTGGATGGCACAGTTATGGGGAGGGGGGATCTGTGGATGGCACCTTTATGGGGAGGGGGGATCTGTGGATGGCACCTTTATGGGGAGGGGGGATCTGTGGATGGCACCTTTATGGGGAGGGGGATCTGTGGATGGCACCGTTATGGGGAGGGGGGGATCTGTGGATGGCACTGTTATGGGAGGGGATCTGTGGATGGCACCGTCATGGGGAGGGGGATCTGTGGATGGCACCATTATGGGGAGGGGGATCTGTGGATGGCACCGTTATGGGGAGGGGGATCTGTGGATGGCACAGTTATGGGGAGGGGGATCTGTGGATGGCACTGTTATGGGGAGGGGGTCTGTGGATGGCACTGTTATGGGGAGGGGGATCTGTGGGGTTGCCCAGACGGCTAGGCCTTTCACTGTAGTTATTAACCCCATTCAGCAGTCCCCCATTCACTGAAGGGGGGACTACTGAAACGGGTTATTATGACCACTGTGAAGGCCCCTCATCCTTTTGGTGGCGATGAGGGAGTGGCTTCATGGGATGGGGCGTGGCTTCATGGGATGGGGGCGTGGTTTCACGTGGGCTTGTGCCCCGGATGTCTTCAGACCCTAGCAACGCCCCTGGCTGGCACAGTCGCTATTCTGCCCTGTCATAGGAGCACAACGAAAATCCTCACAGTTCCGGATCTGGCACTTCATGGACGACAACACCTGATGGATCCCGCTGACTACGATGAGATCTGACGGATTTCCATCTGCCAGGCTATAAAATTGTGTCCAGCATTTACTTGATCTATGACTCAGCCCCCAACACAGATGTAATAAAAGCCTTATATGTTCTCTAGCATCAGATTATGATGCTCTTCAACAGGTGTATATTAGGAGGTTCTGCAGCAACTGAAGTGTGTATTATGAGGTTCTGCAGCAGCTGAGGTATGTACTGTGAGGTTCTGCAGCAGCTGAGGTGTGTATTATGAGGTTCTATAGCAGCTGAGGTGTGTATTAGGAGGTTCTGCAGCAGCGGAGGTGTGCATTAGGAGGTTCTGCAGCAGCTGAGGTGTGAATTACGAGGTTCTGCAGCAGCAGAGGTGTGTATTAGGAGGTTCTGCAGCAGCTGAGGTGTATATTCTGATGTTCTGCAGCAGCTGAGATGTGTATTATGAAGTTCTGCAGCAGCTGAGTGTGTTAGGAGGTTCTGCAGCAGCTGAGGTGTGTATTATGACGTTTTGTAGCAGCTGAGGTGTGTTAGGAGGTTCTGAAGTAGCTGAGGTGTGTGTTAGGAGGTTCTGCAGCAGTCAGAGACACATCAGTTGTGACTGGATTAAATCCTTTAGTTTTATGTGTCTTTACTTTGTAAAATGTCCCTGTCCTGTTCCTCTGCTAGCACGCTTCGTACTGTGACCTAACTGATCAGTCTGGACCTGATCTGATCTAGAGGCTCCGTTCTCCCACCTTTGTCGCCTCCCTCCAAGTCCCCTGAGCTCTAGTGAAATCTCGCGCCGTTCACTATTTGGCGCTGGTGCGGTGAGGAAGCTGGCAGCCTGCGAGCGTCTTTACCTCACTGCGCCTGCGCTGAATAATAAACAGTGCGAGATTTCACTAGAGCACAGGGCTGGCAGACAGATGCAAGCACTGCCTGGCCCTGTCAATCAGGCTTTGGAGTGAGGCGCAAAGGTGCGAGAACGGAGCCTCTAGAAGCAGGAACAACGCCCTCCCCCCGCTCCTAGAGGCTAATTAGCATATTATAAAAGTTAGATTTCTGTCATAACGGGGGCATAGATAAAAGTAGGAATAGGCTAGTTAGGTTTAGCTGACATTAGCACATCGCTATTGTCAGCTAGCTTAATAGGGTTAAATCTGGTGACAAAATCCCTTTAAATCCGAACTGCCATTTAGGTCACATGTCCCTTATTAGCCAATAGAAGCTCACAGGTCCTACTCCAGGTTGCCATAACAACTGATCACAGGTTTTAGCAGTTTGCAGGTCCTTAAATATTCCGTCATATGACGTATGACGGCACAACTACACTGCTACATGCATGGAAGGCAGGGGCCACTATTAAATGGACGGACGCTGTGGAGTTCACTGTTAAAGGGACGGGCACTGTGGAGGTCACTGTTAAAAGGGTGGGCACTGTGGAGGTCTCTGTTAAAAGGGCGGGCACTGTGAGGTCATTGTTAAAGGGGCGGCCAACTGTGGAAGTCACTGTTAAAGGGGCGGGCACTGTGAAGGTCATTGTTAAAGGGGTGGTCAATGTTAAAGGGGCAGGCACTGTGGCGGTCACTGTTAAAGGAGCGGGCACTGTTAAAGGGGCGGGCATTCTGGTGGTCAATGTTAAAGGGGCAGGCACTGTGGAGGTCACTGTTAAAGGAGTGGGAACTGTTAAAGGGGCGGGCACTGTGGAGGTAACTGTTAAAGGAGCGGGCACTGTGAAGATCATTGTTAAAGATGCGATCACTGTTAAAGGGGCGGGCACTGTGGAGGTCAGTGTTAAAGGGGGGCCACTATGGAGTTCAATGTTAAAGGGCGGCCACTGTGGAAGTCACTGTTAAAGGGGCAGGCACTGTGGAGATCACTGTTAAAGGGGCGGGCACTGTGGAGGTTGTAGAGGTTACTGTTATGGGGATACTGGGGATACTGTCGTACCAATTCCCGTGCCTGCGCCGTGCGCTTCTGTATTCTCCCGACGCCGACTTCCTCACTGCGCCTGCGCCAACTACATTACAGTGAGGAAGCCGGCACCAGGAGCGCGGCATTCACTCACTGCGCCTGCGCCGAATACAGAAGCGAACGGCGCAGGCGCGGGAATTGGTACGAGATACTGAGAAGTTTCAAGTCAATCAACAGGAGCGGGGCGGGCTGGAGGGCTGAAATGGTTAGTGGACGGAGCCCTCTAGGTGCTAATGACGCCCACATAGCACCTAGGGGCTCATTAGCATATCTATAAAAGTAAGTTTTTAAGGTGAACGGCAGCAGACAGATGATAAGTAAGAACACTGTTATGGACTGCTGACACTAGCACATCGCTAGTGTCAGTCAGCTAAATAGGACCAAATCTGGTGGTAGAAACCCTTTAATACTTTTCCTTATTACTCTGTGCACCTAAGTGAGGTTACTGCACATGCTCAGTTCCATACTTCAACTGCCACCAGCAAGATCTTCTTTTAAAAGCTGTTACAGTTACAGAAAGAGAGTTGCAGCAGAAAGGACACACGCCCTTAGAAAAGACACACCCACTGAGAAAGGACACCACCACCTTCCCCCGACATGGCAGCTTGAAATAAATCTAGCAGAGCAATTGGAGCAGGATGGATGTATGAGGAGATCACTCATGTGAGGTACAGAGCTGGCTGTAGCTTTGTTACTAATAGTAAAGGGGTGGCACAGAAAGTGGAGTAACATCTCAAATATTAGACTTATAGATGCACTAACTGTATCAAATATCATGACACTAATGACGAATGATGCAAATTACAGCAACACAGATTATTTCAAAATTGGCTTTAAAAAATTCCCCTCATAATTACGGCTCATGCATACGATCGGAAGGGCTCAATGCCTGTATTACGGACTGGAAACAGCAAGTCCGCAATATACAGGCACTGGCCGTGTGCACTCCGTGGTGTGGATGCCCATTGACTTGAATGGGTCCACAATTCGCAGCATACGACAAAAGATAGGACTTCACCTGTCTTTTGTGAAGCAAAGGCACAGATGGGAAGCCCACGAAAGCCCTACAAAGAACTTCCATGGGCTTTCGGGTCGGTGCCTCCACACCGCAAAAGACAGGACATGTGTCTTTGGCCATAATTCGCGTATCGCAGACCCATTCAAATCAATGAGTCCACAAATGGAATGCACATGGCTGTTGCGCATGCATTGTGGACGGTTATTTGTTTTCCGCAGCATGGACGGGGGCCCTTATGCTCGTGTGCATGAGCCCTAAATCATCTCCTATATGTTCTCCCTGTGCTTGTCCTGGTCTCTTACACTGAAGAAAGACACTGAGGGGCTACTTGGCTGACTGCCTCAGGTGCAAGCCTAAATGAAATGGGTCGCCAATAAATAGTCATGCCACAAAACAAACTACTGAATTTGCAACACAGGACAGAGATAAAAAATAAATAAAATAAAAATTATTTTACAAACCGGATTCCAAAAAAGTTGGGACACTATACAAATCGTGAATAAAAACTGAATGCAATGATGTGGAGATGGCAACTTCTAATATTTTATTCAGAATAGAACATAAATCACGGAACAAAAGTTTAAACTGAGAAAATGTACCATTTTAAGGGAATAATTTAATTTCATGGTGTCAACAAATCCCCAAAAAGTTGGGACAAGGCCATTTTCACCACTGTGTGGCATCTCCCCTTCTTTTTACAACACTCAACAAATGTCTGGGGACCGAGGAGACCAGTTTCTCAAGTTTAGAAATAGGAATGCTCTGCCATTCTTGTCTAATACAGGCCTCTAACTGTTCAATCGTCTTGGGCCTTCTTTGTTGCATCTTCCTCTTTATGATGCGCCAAATGTTCTCTATAGGTGAAAGATCTGGACTGCAGACTGGCCATTTCAGTACCCGGATCCTTCTCCTACGCAGCCATGATGTTGTAATTGATGCAGAATGTGGTCTGGCATTATCTTGTTGAAAAATGCCGGGTCTTCCCTGAAAGAGATGACGTCTGGATGAGACCATATGATGTTCTAGAACCTGAATATATTTTTCTGCATTGATGGTGCCTTTCCAGACATGCAAGCTGCCCATGCCACACGCACTCATGCAACCCCATACCATCAGAGATGAAGGCTTCTGAACTGAGCGTTGATAACCACTTGGGTTGTCCTTGTCCTCTTTGGTCCGGATGACATGGCGTCCCAGATTTCCAAAAAGAACTTCGAATCGTGACTCGTCTGACCACAGAACAGTCTTCCATTTTGCCACACTCCATTTTAAATGATCCCTGGCCCAGTGAAAACGCCTGAGCTTGTGGATCTTGCTTAGAAATGGCTTCTTCTTTGCACTGTAGAGTTTCAGCTGGCAACGGCGGATGGCACGGTGGATTGTGTTCACTGACAATGGTTTCTGGAAGTATTCCTGAGCCCATTCTGTGATTTCCTTTACAGTAGCATTCCTGTTTGTGGTGCAGTGTCGTTTAAGGGCCCGGAGATCACGGGCATCCAGTATGGTTTTACGGCCTTGACCCTTACGCACAGAGATTGTTCCAGATTCTCTGAATCTTCGGATGATGTTATGCACAGTTGATGATGATAGATGCAAAGTCTTTGCAATTTTTCGCTGGGTAACACCTTTCTGATATTGCTCCACTATCTTTATGCGCAACATTGTGGGAATTGGTGATCCTCTACCCATCTTGGCTTCTGAGAGACACTGCCACTCTGAGAAGCTCTTTTTATACCCAATCATGTTGCCAAGTGACCTAATTAGTGTTAATTGGTCTTCCAGCTCTTCGTTATGCTCAAATTTACTTTTTCCCGCCTCTTATTGCTACTTGTCCCAACTTTTTTGGGATTTGTTGACACCGTGAAAATTTGAATCAACGTATTTTTCCTTTAAAATGATACATTTACTCGGATTAAACGTTTGATCTGTCATCTACGTTCTATTACAAATAAAATATTGACATTTGCCATCTCCACATCATTGCATTCAGTTTTTATTCACAATTTGTTTAGTGTCCCAACTTTTTGGGAATCCGGGTTTGTACTAGAATATATCTCATTAAAGGGGTTGTCCCACAAAAAATATTCTACAGTTTTCAAACCGGCACCTGGATCTGAATACTTTTGCAGTTGCATGTAATAAAACTTTTTGCATAGCCACTGAGTTATTCAATAAAATATATCTGTATAGAGCCTCCTGTTTTTTCTTATTTCTTTGACCTGTTCACTGAGAAGGCCGCACATGCTCAGTTTCACCCTTTAACTGCCTCCTGAGCTGTGATAGGGAGAGCTGAGACACGCCCCCTTAGCTGCAGCAAAATAAGACACTCCCCTTGAGCTGTCAGCTTGATATAAATCTAGCCGAGCAATGAATTGGGAGATCTCTGGATCCATGTGAGGTACAGGGCTGGTTCCAGCTTTGTTAGAAAGAGATTGTCATGTACTATATCATGGCCAACCTGCGGCTCTCCAGCTGTTGCAAAACTACAATTCCCAGCATGCTCAGACTGCCCATAGCTATCAACCTACAGCAGGGCTTGGTGCGAGTTGTACAACAGCTGGAGAGCCGCAGGTTGGCCATCCCTGTACTTAAATGATGTCTGATTTTCATTTTTTAGTCATAAAATAACCAGTTTAATATATTAGTTAAAATTTAAATACATCCCACACACATACATACTTCGCAGTAGTGGGCATAATACCAAAACAACAGACCACTTATAGCAATTACTCACAGTGGCCTGGTGATCAGTACCTCCTTCTATGCAATTTGCATTTATATAGTGCTCCCTAGTACTATTTACTGCTGCAATGTATAATATGCAGATCTCGTGGTCTCCATTTCTGTGTGTGATATTTAAAGAATATGGACACCTTCGTAAAAAAACATATTTTTTACACAAATTCATTTATTGGTTGTATTTATTTTTCTTTTATTGTTTTGAGTCTACAGCCCGCTGTGCTTCCTATGTACAGCAGGCTGCCCTCAGTGCTTCCTATGCACAGCAGGCTGCCCTCAGTGCTTCCTATGCACAGCAGGCTGCCCTCAGTGCTTCCTATGCACAGCAGGCTGCCCTCAGTGCTTCCTATGCACAGCAGGCTGCCCTCAGTGCTTCCTATGCACAGCAGGCTGCCCTCAGTGCTTCCTATGCACAGCAGGCTGCCCTCAGTGCTTCCTATGTACAGCAGGCTGCCCTCAGTGCTTCCTATGCACAGCAGGCTGCCCTCAGTGCTTCCTATGCACAGCAGGCTGCCCTCAGTGCTTCCTATGCCAGCAGACTGCCCTCCGTGTTTCCTATGCCAACAGGCTGCCCTCCGTGCTTCCTATGCACAGCAGGCTGCCCTCAGTGCTTCCTATGCACAGCAGGCTGCCCTCAGTGCTTCCTATGCACAGCAGGCTGCCCTCAGTGCTTCCTATGCACAGCAGGCTGCCCTCAGTGCTTCCTATGCACAGCAGGCTGCCCTCAGTGCTTCCTATGCCAACAGGCTGCCCTCAGTGCTTCCTATGCACAGCAGGCTGCCCTCAGTGCTTCCTATGCACAGCAGGCTGCCCTCAGTGCTTCCTATGCACAGCAGGCTGCCCTCAGTGCTTCCTATGCACAGCAGGCTGCCCTCAGTGCTTCCTATGCCAGCAGGCTGCCCTCAGTGTTTCCTATGCCAACAGGCTGCCCTCAGTGCTTCCTATGCACAGCAGGCTGCCTTCAGTGCTTCCTATGCCAACAGGCTGCCCTCAGTGCTTCCTATGCACAGCAGGCTGCCCTCAGTGCTTCCTATGCACAGTAGGCTGCCCTCAGTGCTTCCTATGCACAGCAGGCTGCCCTCAGTGCTTCCTATGCACAGCAGGCTGCCCTCAGTGCTTCCTATGCACAGCAGGCTGCCCTCAGTGCTTCCTATGCCAACAGGCTGCCCTCAGTGCTTCCTATGCACAGCAGGCTGCCCTCAGTGCTTCCTATGCACAGCAGGCTGCCCTCAGTGCTTCCTATGCACAGCAGGCTGCCCTCAGTGCTTCCTATGCACAGCAGGCTGCCCTCAGTGCTTCCTATGCACAGCAGGCTGCCCTCAGTGCTTCCTATGCACAGCAGGCTGCCCTCAGTGCTTCCTATGCACAGCAGGCTGCCCTCAGTGCTTCCTATGCACAGCAGGCTGCCCTCAGTGCTTCCTATGCACAGCAGGCTGCCCTCAGTGCTTCCTATGAATTTTTTTCGCGAATATCGGAACTTCGCTAATTCGCGAATATTTCGAATATAGTGCTATAAATTCGCAATTTCGAATATTCGTTTTTTTTTTTTTTTTTTTTTTTTTTTTTTTTATTGTTATATTTTTTCCTTTCCCACTTCCCTAAAGTTGTTCTTACCTGTCCTTTGGATTCCTGGCTTCCTGGCTGCTCCAGTCAGTGCCCGTTGCCGCTTCTGCCGCCTTCCGTGCTCATGGAGCGTCCCCATCTCCATGGGAACGTCTCCATATACTAGAATGTACTGTCGGATTTGAGAATTACGTTGAAATCGCAATTGCGATTAATATAACACGAAATAATCGCATTTGCGATTTCAACGTAATTCTCAAATCCGACAGTACATTCTAGTATATGGAGACGTTCCCATGAGCATGGAATATAGCATTACTAAGTTAAAAATCGCAAATGCGATTATTTCGTGTTATATTAATCGCATTTGCGATTTTTTTTTTTTTTTTTTACTATGGTTGGCTTCAATGGTAGAATTAGCGAATATGACGAATATATTCGTTATATTCCACAAAACGAATATACGAATATATTCGTTATATTCCACAAAACGAAGATAACGAAGTATTCTGCATCTCAGTTATATCTACCTATTCATCAACTTCGCTAATTCTAGCAATCATATAGGACAGTTTACTATAAAGACAGATAAGTATAATTCGCTATGCGATTATATTACTTTGCTTTTTTATATAAATAGATTATAATAATTATCAGGTATTATAATTATTCTATTTATATAAAAAAAAAGCAGTCATATAATCGCATAGCGAATTATACTTAGCTGTCTCTATAGTAAACTGTCCTATATGATTGCTAGAATTAGCGAAGTTGATGAATAGGTAGATATAACTGAGATGCAGAATACTTCGTTATCTTCGTTTTGTGGAATATGACGAATACATTCGTATATTCGTTTTGTGGAATATAACGAATATATTCGTCATATTCGCTAATTCTACCATTGAAGCCAACCATAGTAAAAAAAAAAAAAAAAAAAAAAATCGCAAATGCGATTAATATAACACGAAATAATCGCATTTGCGATTTTTACTTAGTAATGCTATATTCCAGGGATCAGCAACCTCCGGCACTCCAGCTGTTGTCAAACTACGACTCCCAGCATGCTCCATTCACTTCTTTGGGAGTCCTGAGACCAGCCATGGAGGTGTGCATGCTGGGAGTTGTAGTTGCACCACAGCTGGAGTGCCGAAGGTTGCTGATCCCTGCTATATGCCATGCTCATGGAGCGTCCCCATCACCATGGGAACGTCTCCATATACTAGAATGTACTGTCGGATTTGAGAATTACGTTGAAATCGCAAATGCGATTATTTCGTGTTATATTAATCGCATTTGCGATTTCAATAGGAGAGTAGCCTTTAAGTTTAAAAAAAAAAAAAAAAAAAAAAAAAAAAATCGCATATGCGATTTTTTTAATCGCATATTATTCGCAATAACTAGCATAATGACGAATATTCGATTTCGACGAATATAAAACGAATATTCTATCGAATATTCGCGAATTTCGTCGAAATCGAATATGGCACCTGCCGCTCATCACTACTTCCTATGCACAGCAGGCTGCCCTCAGTGCTTCCTATGCCAGCAGGCTGCCCTCAGTGTTTCCTATGCCAACAGGCTGCCCTCAGTGCTTCCTATGCACAGCAGGCTGCCTTCAGTGCTTCCTATGCCAACAGGCTGCCCTCAGTGCTTCCTATGCACAGCAGGCTGCCCTCAGTGCTTCCTATGCACAGCAGGCTGCCCTCAGTGCTTCCTATGCACAGCAGGCTGCCCTCAGTGCTTCCTATGCACAGCAGGCTGCCCTCAGTGCTTCCTATGCACAGCAGGCTGCCCTCAGTGCTTCCTATGCACAGCAGGCTGCCCTCAGTGCTTCCTATGCCAACAGGCTGCCCTCAGTGCTTCCTATGCACAGCAGGCTGCCCTCAGTGCTTCCTATGCACAGCAGGCTGCCCTCAGTGCTTCCTATGCACAGCAGGCTGCCCTCAGTGCTTCCTATGCACAGCGGGCTGCCCTCAGTGCATTTACAGAGAATCCGTCATCTGACGGATTCTCTGTAACCACTCCTTGCTCCACACGCGCGCACTATCTCTCTCCCTCCCTCCCTCCTCAACAGGATGGCCGAGGGTGCAGAGTGTCAGTGACAATCTGCTTGAAATAGCAGATATAACCTTTCATGCTGTGGTCCTTAGGGGCTACTGTATGGAAGGGGCTAACCATCGGGCCGCTGCTCTACTGTGGCAGAGGCCTGATACTTCAAGGGTTTACCCTCCCTTCTCCCTCCCTCCACCAACGCTGCTGGACAGAACACAAACAACCCCCCCCCCCCCCCCCCTTTGTACTCTGTGGATGGGGGATTGCGTGGTTCTGCTGCCAGCTCTTATCCAGAGGGATGGTACCCTCAGTGCACAATTGAAGTGCTAAACCCCACCCCCAGTTCAGGGTGGTAGGCGCAGCTGTCCAGCCTCCCACCCCCCACCCTCTCCCCTTGTCCTTTCTCTTTGTCCTCTCCCTATGTTCTCCCCCCACTGCCCGCTCCACGCTGCTAGACAAACCAACCCCCCTTTCCCCATCGGGCCGCTGCGCTGCTGGCTTCCGGCTTGCCATAGTATATCTGAACCTGCTAAAAGCATGTGTACTGTAGTACTGCAGTGTATTTTTGCCAACACAAGCGAAGCTACATTTTGGCCCCACGTTTCTCCTCTCTGTGGTCCTGGTATCTTCTCTCTGCTTCAGACAATGGCTGGTTTAAGGACCATATTTTTCGCCCTCTAAGACACACCTAGGTTTTAGAGGAGGATAATAAAAAAAAAAAATTTCCATTACACCTCAGGTCAGACCAGAAATCAGACCCCCAATGTTAATCAGACCTCAGCTCACAGCCCCAATCAGACCCCCAATGTTAATCAGACCTCAGATCAGAACCCCATGTCAGATACCATCCCCCAGCCATCAGCCCCCAATGTCAGCCATCAGACCCCCAAGTCACATTTCTCCCCCTCCATGTCACATTTTTCCGCCCTCCCCCAGGGTGCGCCCTAAGGCAGCCGCTTGGTCTGCCTTATGGTAGCACCGGCCCTGCAGGTAGTAAGAGGTTGTAATGCCTGGTTCTGACTGTAGAACGCTGCATTAACGTTATCAGCAGAAATATCTATTGTGTCTACAAATAATGCACTTTCTACAGAATGGAAAGTGAGAAATAGATCTGCTGATTACATGTTGTAGCATACTGTAAGGCTACTTTCGCATTAGCGTTTTTTGTGGATCCGTCATGGATCAGCAAAATAGCTTCTGTTACCATAATACAACCGCATGCATCCGTCATGAACGGATCCGGTTGTACTATGTCTTCTATAGCCATGACGGATCCGCAAGCCATTCCAAGGCCTTGGGGCCTGGTATGTACGGTGGCCTATGAGGCCCAGCCCCCAGACTGGGTCTCATAGGCAAACTATCAGTACTTGCTTGCGGATGCCATCCGATTTTCACACACCCTATTCATTTCTATGGGGCCTGCGTCACGTCGAAATCGGACAATATAGAGCATGCTGCGATTTCAACTGAACGCACAAGTGATGCGTTAAAAACATCGCTCATGTGCACAGCCCCATAGAAATGAATGGGTCAGGATTTAGTGCGGGTGCCATACGTTCGCCGCACGGATCGCACCCGCACGGAAAACTCGCCCGTGTGAAAGGGGCCTTATAGTGGGAAAAAATAAAAAAATATTAAAAGTGAAATAAAAGTGTTTTCAACAATAAAAAAAATAAAGTTTCAATAAAAAAAAGCCCCTTTCCCATAAAAAGAGACATATAAAATTGTAAAAAATAGAAATAAAATTAAAAACAGACATATTAGGTATCACCGCATGTGTAACAACCTGCTCTATAAAAATTTCACATGATCCACCCCGTCTGGTCAACACCGTAAAACAAATTAATAAAAACTGTTCTAAATTAAGCAATTTTTTGTCACCTTTCATCACAAAAAGTGTAATACCAAGTGATCAAAAAGCAGTATGTACCCTAAAATAGTACCAATCAAACCGTCATATCACCCCGCAAAAAATGAGACCCTACCTAAGACAACAGCCGAAAAATAAAAAAAAACTATGGCTCTCAGAATATGGAGAGACTAAAACATGATTTTTTTTTTTGTTTCAAAAATACTGTTATTGTGTAAAATTTAAATATATAAAAGAGTATGAATATTAGGTATCACCGCATCTGGAAGAACCTGCTGTATAAAAATATCACATTACCTAACCCCTTAGGTCAGTGATGGCTAACCTTGGCACTCCAGCTGTGGTAAAACTACAACTCCCAAGATGCCCCCCTTGCTTGGCTGCTCTCAGAACTCTATAGAAATAAATGGAGCATGCTGGGAGTCGTAGTTTCACCACAGCTGGAGTGCCAAGGCTAGCCATCACTGCCTTAGGTGAACACCGTAAAAAATAAAAAATAAAAAGTGTGTAAAAAAAGCCATTTTTTGTCACCTTACATCACAAAAAGTGTAATACCAAGCGATCAAAAAGTCATATGCAAAATAGTAAAATGGTACCAATCAAACAGTCATCTCATACCGAAAAAAATTAGTGCCTACATAAGACAGTCGCCCAAAAAAAATAATAATATGGCTTTCAGAATATGGAGACACTAAAAAATCATAAAAAAAAAAAAATGCTTTATTATGTAAAACTGAAACAAACAACCAAAAAAAGTATTTTATAGTCATATTTGGTATTGTCGTGTCCGTTACAACCTGCTCTATTAAAATACCACATGATCTAACCTGTCAAATGAACATTGTTAATAGCAAAAAATAAAACCGATGCCAAAACAGCTATTTTTTGTGACCTTGCCTCACAAAAAGCGTAATATAGAGCAACCAAAAACTATATGTACCCTAAAATAGTACCAACAAAACTGCCACCTTATCCCGTAGTTTCCAAAATGGGGTAATTTTTTGGGAGTTTCTAATCTAGGGGTGCATCAGGGGGTCTTCAAATGTGACATGGCAACTTAAAGTTATCCCAGTGAAATCTGCCTTCCAAAAACCATATGGCGTTCCTTTCCTTCTGCGCCCTGCCGTGTGCATGTGAAGCAGTTTACGACCACATATGGGGTGTTTCTATAAACTACAGAATCTGGGTAATAAATGTTGAGTTTTGTTTGGCTGTTAACCCTTGCTTTGTTACTGGAAAAAATGGATTAAAATGGAAAATCAGCCCAAAAAGTGAAATTGTTAAAATTCATCTCCATTTTCCTTTAATTCTTGTGGAACACCTGAAGGGTAAACAAAGTTTGTAAAATCAGTTTTAAATACCTTGAGGGGTGTAGTTTCTAAAATGCGGCCATTTATGGGTGGTTTCTATTATGTAAGCCTCACAAAGTGACTTCAGACCTGAACTGGTCCTTAAAAAGTGGGTTTTGGCGATTTGCTTCTAAACTTCTAAGCCTTCTAACGTCCCAAAAAAGAAAATTTAATTTACAAAATGATCCAAGCATGAAGTAGACATATGGGAAATGTAAAGTAATAACTATTTTAGGAGGTATCACTATCTGTTTTAAAAGCAGAGAAATAGAAATCTAGAAAATTGCAAATGTTTCCAAATTTTTGGTAAATTTGGTATTTTTTTTATCAATAAAAATGAAATATTTTGACTCAAATTTACCACTGTCATAAAGTACAATATGTGATGAGAAAACAATCTCAGAATGGCCTGGATAAGTAAAAGCGTTTTAAAGTTATCACCACATAAAGTGATACATGTCAGATTTGCAAAAAAATGGCCTGGTCCTTAAGGTGAAAAATGGCAGGGCCCTTAGGGGGTTACATTTGAGCTGCCTTATTGGAAAACCTTCCCTAATCACCTCCATCATAGGACAGGTATACGCTTATTACTAGAACAACACACTACAAACATAACATAGTGATCCGTGAGCAGATACTCAAACAAAGTAATGCCCTGTTTGTACAGTTAGCAATTGCTATATCGGTATCTGCATTTTAAATGTACATACAGTATCTTGAGGTAATGGCTATTACATACATTATTATGCAAAAGTATTGGGCAGATGTGGAAAAAATGCTGCAAAGCACTTGAAGTGACTCAACATGGGGTACGAACTGGGGTGCAGGAAAATGGCAGCAGGTACTCTGGACTGGTAAGTCAAAGTTTGAAATATTTGGCTGTACCAGAAGGCAGTTTGTTTGCCAAAGAGCTGGAGAGTGGTACCATAATAAGTGTCTGCAGGAACCAGTGAAGCATGTTGGAGGTTCCTTGCAAGTGTGGGGCTTCATTTCAGCAATTAGAGCTTGGGATTTGATCAAGTTCAATGCTGAGAAATACAGGTAGATACTTATCCATCATTCAATACTATCAGGGAGGCATCTTATTGGATTTGAGTTTATTCTGCAGCAGGACAATGACCCCAAACATACAGGCAATATCATTAGGAACTTCTTCAGCGTAAAGAAAAACAGAGTCCTGGAAGTGATGATTTGGTCCTCACAGACCCATGATCTTAAAATCATTGAGTATGTCTATGATTATATAAAGAGGCAGAAGGATTTGAGCAAGCCTACATCCACAGATAAACTGTGGTTAGTTCTCCAAGATGTTTGGATCAACATCCTTGCCAAGTTCCTTCAAAAACTGTGTGCAAATATACCTAGAAGAACTGATTCTGTTTTGAAGGCAAAGGATGGTCACACTAAATATTGTTTGAATTTAGATTTCTCTTTTGTTCATTCACTTAGCATTTTGTTAATTGATAAAAATAAACTACTAACAATTCTATTTTTTAAAGATTTCTTATTTTGCAACATTGTTTGCATATCTGCCTTGCATTTATGATTTGCATTTCCTACTTCCCATGGGCCTTAAGCATCTTTTCAGGATTCTGGATGTTGTATATACCTAAGTTATAGAATAGCTGACTGAGCAGGAGTCTACATGGTGCTGTCCTTTGATTCATGAAATAGACACCAATATAGCAAAAAATGCAGCACTCCAATCGACTTTCTACCATTTTCACTGCATAGGGAGTGCTGCCTCATTTTACTATATTGGTATAGGGAGACCCTTGGCTGATGGGAGGGATTCCACCCACCTCTATATTACGGTGCTGCTGAATTTTCTTTTTTTTTAGATAGCTAGATTGGTTAAATTAAGTGGTCAGTACCTGTTTCAAGATTTGAAGGACAACCGATTTGCGTATGCTGTTGGTCTTGGCCAGGAGCTCCTGTAGTCTTGTGCTGGGACATTTTGCTATGGGAATGTCCACGGGTGCCATCTTTGCTCCTGCGGTAGGTAAAACACAATGAGATTTTACATGTTTAAGTAGACCTGACAACCAAGAGTCATCTTTTTAAATGCCTCATGGTCTCAGTCTCATGCATGAAGCAGACAGAAGAACCTCACAGCCAAATCATAATCAACAAGGATAAACACTAATAAGTTAATTGGTAATGCTTCATTATAGATCATTTTCTATAACAAACATGAAATAAGAGACAAGAAACATCAGCATGACACAAATGCTAAAGGGTTTTAGTGGTCCTTTTCTATTAATGGCCTATCCAGTGAATGGGTCATTATTATCTGATTGGCAGGCATTCCCGCTGATCAGCTGTTCTGCAGTAGCTCTGGGGCTGGAGTTGACCGCAGAGCTATAGCTCTTTCCGTTGTGTAGTAGACAGAGCTGGTTACTGCAACTGAAGTGAATGGAAGCACAATGGGCAGAGCTGTAGTTGGCTGCTGTAGAATAGCTGATCAGCAGGGGTGTAGCTTGTCAGACCCCCCGCTGATCAGATATTTATGGCCTATCCTGAGATAGGCTATCAATATAAAAAAATCAGCAAACCCTTTTGATGGCCTGTTTTCATTGCCAAAAATAGACAATATACATAACAATAGGCAAGGAAGAGGCATAGTCATGCTCATGGTTGACATGGCAAATAGAGACAACAGGAGAAGAAAACAGAGACATGGCAAACCTTTTTACATGTCTAGATTTCATTATTGTTCCCATTTTACTAGACTTCTTGACCAATGGATGGTAAATGCCTTTGTCTGCTTCTTCTTTAAAACAATTCTGTAAAGGAGAATAGGGGATGATAGAGAAGAATTATTTCCAATAAATTAACAACATCTTATGTCATGTTGCCAAGACATGTCAGAAGATGGTTTATGGGTAAAAAATGTGGGTTTGTGCCCCGAGAGACACAATGACTGCCAGAATGATGGGGCACTGAGCACTATCAAGCATGCTGAAGACAGTTTGTATATGGTGAATAGGAAGTTCAGATGACAGACTTCCAAGATCCACAGACCTCTTAAAGTGGAGCCTAAAAATGATAAAAGGGGACACCATGGGTGGCAATATTACCAAGACAAGCTGTGGTTCAGTGTAGTCATCATGTCATCCTTGGCCAGGTGGAGAAGAAAAGGAGAAGAAAGTGAACAAATCTAAGTTGTAACTGTACTGTGATCTCTTTTACGCTCTGCGGAGTAATGTGTAGCACTGGTGTCTACTGCTATATGGTCACTGTATACTGGCAGTATTGGTCTTAGAATATTTATTTTATTTTATTTTATGCACTTATATAGCGCTACTATATTCCACAGTGCTTTACAGACATTAGCAGCCAACTGTCCCCAATGGGGCTCACAATCTAAGGATATAGCATGTTTTATTCAGTAACACTATAGTGGTAGTAATATGTAGTCATGGTGCTACAGTATTATTTGACCCTTACATAGCGTTATGTTGGTCTTGGTAAAGTGGGTTCGGCCATTGACAGTATGATGATAATAATAATGGTGTTAATGTTTGCTTCCTCTATAGTGTAATTAGATGTCTGTATTATTTAGAGGTATACTATAATACATAGAGCAGTGATTACGTAGAGGCAAATTATCTGAAGACTCCAAATAATTGCAGATTTTCATTATAAAGTACAGTACAGACCAAACGTTTGGACACACCTTCTCATTCAAAGAGTTTTCTTTATTTTCATGACTATGAAAATTGTAGATTCACACTGAAGGCATCAAAACTATGAATTAACACATGTGGAATTATATACATAACAAAAAAGTGTGAAACAACTGAAAATATGTAATATTCTAGGTTCTTCAAAGTAGCCACCTTTTGCTTTGATTACTGCTTTGCACACTCTTGGCATTCTCTTGATGAGCTTCAAGAGGTAGTCACCTGAAATGGTCTTCCAACAGTCTTGAAGGAGTTCCCAGAGAAGCTTAGCATTTGTTGGCCCTTTTGCCTTCACTCTGCGGTCCAGCTTACTCCAAACCATCTCGATTGGGTTCAGGTCCAGTGACTGTGGAGGCCAGGTCATCTGGCGCAGCACCCCATCACTCTACTTCATGGTCAATTAGCCCTTACACAGCCTGGAGGTGTGTTTGGGGTCATTGTCCTGTTGAAAAATAAATGATGGTCCAACTAAACGCAAACCGGATGGAATAGCATGCCGCTGCAAGATGCTGTGGTAGCCATGCTGGTTCAGTATGCCTTCAATTTTGAATAAATCCCCAACAGTGTCACAAGCAAAGCACCCCCACACCATCACACCTCCTCCTCCATGCTTCACGGTGGGAACCAGGCATGTAGAGTCCATCCGTTCACCTTTTTTGTGTCACACAAAGACACGGTGGTTGGAAACAAAGATCTCAAATTTGGACTCATCAGACCAAAGCACAGATTTCCACTGGTCAAATGTCCATTCATTGTGTTCTTTAGCCCAAACAAGTCTCTTCTGCTTGTTGCCTGTCCTTAGCAGTGGTTTCCTAGCAGATATTCTACTATGAAGGCCTGATTCACACAGTCTCCTCTTAACAGTTGTTCTAGAGATGTGTCTGCTGCTAGAACTCTGTGTGGCATTGACCTGGTCTCTAATCTGAGCTGCTGTTAACCTGCGATTTCTGAGGCTGGTGACTCGGATGAACTTATCCTCCGCAGCAGAGGTGACTCTTGGTCTTCCTTTCCTGGGACGGTCCGCATGTGAGCCAGTTTCTTTGTAGCGCTTGATGGTTTTTGTGACTGCACTTGGGGACACTTTCAAAGATTTCCCAATTTTTTGGACTGACTGACCTTCATTTCTTAAAGTAATGATGGCCATTTTTCTTTACTTAGCTGCTTTTTTCTTGCCATAA